>NC_134312.1:10467402-11158652 GCF_964195595.1 Calonectris borealis
GTGAATGATATCAGGAGAGGAGATCAAAGAACTAAGTCACTTACAATTTAGGTCTTTCAAGACTTACTTAAAAAGAAAGAAGAAATATCTTTCTTTAAGTACAAGAAACCAGATGCAGAAAATGCATAAAAACTAGCATTTCACTACTTGAGAAATCTGATATTACAATATGAATTGGATTTTTTTTTTTTAAATTGGAAATTTAAAAAAAATATAAGGAAGTTATAAACACAAATGAGTCACAAAAGACTTAACTCCTGAAATGAGAACATGATGCCAATAGGTGAAACAGCCAAGCTGATACAGATTTTGATGCCACCAAGAAAATATACAAGGGATTCACCAGTCACAAGGAAGTTCATGCTGAGCTTCAACTTCTAAACAGGGAACATAATTTAGACTTAGTGGGAATTAGCAGTCTGGATAACAGAGATTTGCTAGGTTTGCTGTGTTAATAAATGCAGCAATCAATGCTAACCCAGTGTTTTCCAAACAAGCTGGGTGTGAGAGGATCTCGCAGTTGCTGGCAGGAGCAGTGAGCTTTGCTGTGCTCCTCTGGAACAGAGACTGTCCCGGTCTTTGAAAGGAGCCCATGGGTGCACTGTCAGCAACCGGAGTATGAGGAAAACAGGGTTTCACCTTGTGTCAGTATAACAGCAGATAAATCTTTCCGTCAGTCAGTTGTGTTAAGGAAATCAATTTATCTGAGGGTTTGCACTACGTTCAGCTAGAATGCCTGTCTAAGAGATGGGACTGGACACTGTGCGCAGCCTTGCATGGATTCACACAGTTGCTAAATTTGATCTGATATAAGAGACTGGATAAATTCACTTTTCCATGACAGTTTAATGGAACTTAGTTGCAGTTAGGATCTTCTGTTTGTTTACAGTTATACAGAAAGTGCTAGCACTGAAGGCTGTGGCAGAGAGAACATACACAGAACAAGCATCCCTGATTTATACTTAATCCCCTATACAATGCTTGCTGGCATCCTTGATGGAAAACTGTTAAAACACCACTGAAACCCTTTTCTGATGAATTATGGAGTCCACTTCTTTTCAACAGTAATGGGAGTTATATTTTACTTTTTCTGGTTCGTTTGATAGTATCTAGTGCCAAATGTACCATTAATGGACTATTAGAAAGGAATAACAGCATCTCAGCCTGATGGAACAAATATAACTTTGTGTCTCACTCTGAGACTTCAGGTGGAAATCATGTGATATGCAAATCAGGATTCCTGATTTAATACGAGAGTGTGTATTTTTAGCTCCCCACCCCTTTAGTGGTTACATGTGGAGAATTGCATTAAATTTTTATTTACCTTTTAAAATTTAAATTTCTAGCTCACATCTTACAACTTTCATGGCTGCAATGCCTGTGAAAATTCAGAACTACAAGGTCTTGTTCTAAGAGTGCTATGACATCCATGGAAGAAGAGAAAGGGTGACAATGTATTTTGGAAGGATACGCACAAATGTGCTTGTACACAGACAATGTTATTTAAAATGCTTCTTTGTATATTTGGGGGGCATTGTCTGCTTCTTTTCATTATGAGTTTGATGTATTTTGTATGTGCATGAAGTGGTCAAATTATAAATATAATTAAGAAACGTATTTGGCTGAAATAATCTGTATTATTTCTCATAATTTATTTTCACGAGATAAAATGATTATGTGCAGATCTCTAGTCACACATTGTTATTTACAGATGCCCTTTACCATGCATTTTATGAGCAGATCTCAGATCAGGACAGAGGGATGTTAGTATATGGTTGCCAAGTGGGAAACTGTGGTACAGGGTAATGAACAGAATTAGTTTGTTAATGTCAGGTAGATTTGGGGAAGCTATGATTAGAGCAGCATCTGCTGCATGAATGTATTTTGAGAGTAGAATATGGTCTCTTCAACCCAGAAGTTTCTAATTGATAAAATTCACTGAGAAACAACAATTTGGATAAAGCTTTGAACTCTGCCTTGCTGCCTGACGAGGTACAAGGCAGATTGCTTGGACTAAGCACTTTTTCTTTTTTCTCTTGCTCTTTGGTTGTCAATGAGATTATTGTCACCTTGTACAAACTACTATGGTCTCAGACTCTGCTGGGACATCAAGACAGGATAGTGCTAGCCTGCTGTGAAATTCCTGGCTTGCATATATCAAAATAGGATTTTGTGTTACCTTTCTGTAACATAAAACAGATCTCCTTAAGTAGCCAAGAAAGAAAAATAATTGCCCTACATCCAGGTGCCTGAATAGCAGATGTAACAGTCATATTTGAAGAAGTGCTTGAATTAACATAACTAACACTGTTATAGAGTTTCCTTTCTTCTTTTATTTTCTTTTAATTTGGGGGGAAAATATTTTTTTTTCCCCCTCTAAAAAGCAGTCAGTTTCTCTTTTAAAAAATCCATTAGTCTCCTTAGTCTACCTTGGAGCAGTGAAACTGGAGTTATTTATGTAAACTTTATGTCTCTGGGTCCAGAAGGCACAAATGCCTCTGAAAGCTGCACTGCCCAGATAAGAGGCACTGAAAGTGAGCTTTTCTACACCTGTAACCTAGCAGGACGTCTGCAATTCCTATCAGCCCTGGAATCCTGTTCAGTTCACCAAATTACTGCTTTTAAAGGAGAATTCATGTCCAGTTAACAGGAGTATATATCATAAATGAAGCCATGATTGACAAGTTTTGCCTTTGGGTAATATTTACTTTCTCCACTAGTAATAAGCGATTTTTTTTAATTTTAATTTTTTGAGGAAATAGTTATCTGACTAGCACTATAAACAGAAAAATGACAGAGTAGCAATGTCAAGTAAAGCTACTACTTCCTGTGAGTTAATCAACATTTTACAGTGATGCACGCATTTCTGAAGAAATTTACCAAACATCAACCTAATCCATCACCGTAATCCCATTTCGCAAAACAGTTTTGCCCCTTTGAGATATGACTCTCACGTAATGTTGAACCGGGAAATACATTGTTAAGCCTTTGTGCACATGTGCTCATAATTTGCTGAGGTGAGAGGTTCAGGACTGGGCATAGTTGAATGTAGTTGGAGCATGGGAGCCTTAGCTGCCCAATTCCTAGATTTCCTGATTTTTTTATCCATGTCTAGAAAGAGCAGATTTAATTGCAGGAGGAGAAGCCTGGATCCATGAACAGTTTGCTGAGTCACAGATCCTGTTTCAGAACATCTGTGGGTTAACGAGCCAAGGTGAACATCTTGTTTCAATAGACTTCCCCAATAGCACCCAGAAAACTCCATCGAGACGAAAGATCTCAAAATCACACATATAGGCCTTGATGATTTTTTTCTCAGTCTGAAGAATCACACTCAACCAGTGCCCTCAACATGGATTTCAAGCATGTCTGTGAAGGCACATAATAATGTCAATAATCATCATCACCATCATCAGCCGCAACAGCTGTAACTCACTGTCTTCTCCTCTTCCCAATAATAAGAGATGAAATTTGCAGACCAGTGGGCATGATTAATGCACCATGAGCATTTTCTGCATTTTAATTTGCTAGATGTATTAAAAAGTGCTATTAATAATCAGAAATTGAAGAATGCACTGTGGACCTTGTCAAAATCAAGGGAATGGAAATATTCCACCTGTAGCTTTAACTCAGGCATACAGATCATTGGTATTTAATATACTGCATTTTCTTCTGCTTAAATGTGTTACTACATTATTTTGCAATCATTAAAAATAATGTATATTTGATAGTGCTTTTTATGTTCAAAATTTCTTTATTTTCACAGCAGCCACCAGAGGGATAAAAATACATTTTAGCATCCCTTACTCTGTTGTTTACAGGAGCAGAAAAGGCCTGCGGCCAGGCAGAGCTCCCCACGACACAATGCAGTGTCACTGCAGCGCTGTACAGAGTGGTGCCAGGTGAGTGGGCAAGTTAAATCTCTGCCATGCAGAGACCCCAGCTTGTGCTCCAAAAGCAGGGTGTAAAGGCATGTTTGTACTAATCAACATTTTTTTCAGGCAGCTTCGGTTTATGGTAGTGTAGGCTAACACATCCTGCTCAGTCATTCCTGAGGGCAGAAACTTCTGGAAGGGGGTCAAAGTGAAAAATCAGAGGTTAGTAAGTCTATCAAGGAATAGAAATCCTCTTTACGGTGATGTCCATTCATGGTCTTGTCAGACTGAGTCCAGGGTACAGTCCATATTAATATTTAAAGCACAAGAGCCTGTGGTTGTTCAGGATTCTTTGGGTGTTTGTTTTTTTTTTTTTTTGGGGGGGGGAAGGTGTTAGTTTTTATCTGTTTAGCTGGTTTTTTTTTCCTTGTAATTCTTGGAGAAAATTAGAAATTTTTAGATTGCAATCTATCAGATCTTTTTAGATATGTTCATTAGGATGAGATTCAGATTAATTCCACTATGATCCTTTAAGGTAATCAGAAAGACCATTTCAAGCTAATTTTTGTCTCAGAGTAAATACTCCAAAACATCAGAGCTGTCAACATAGCTGAAAATATGGTAACCACTACTGAGCAGTTTTGTCTTAGAGAGCTAGCAAATAAAGCCGGTGGGGCGGATGAAGTTGACAGCATTCAACAAGAAAATATATGTTGAGGAATGGTTTTGGACAGAGGGATTTTTTGTTTGTTTGTTTGTTTTAAACAGCAGAAATCATTAAGTGATGTACTCTCATTTATTTGGAGGTCATGTTTCATCAGAGACTAATTTTAATAAGAAATCATTATTATTTAGATTTGCTTGGAAACTAGGGGAATTAAGTGCTCACTCACTTTTATACATTTCTGTGAAAAAAAAAATTCATAAACCTGAAGTATAGGTTTCAAAGAATGCCTGCCTTTCTATCTTCCTGCCTTTTAATCATCTTGAAAAAGTGCAAAGATGGGTTTTTTTAACATCTAAAAAATATAGTAAATTTTTTTTTATGTGCACTGACTTTTTAAGAGTCTGCACACGGCAAAAATTCATTTAACCTCCAGAATATAAAATATTCTCTTGAAATTATGAATGTTCCAGCCCAGAACATTACATTTCTGTTCTGCGCTCTGGCTTTTTGATAGTTTTCCACACTTTCGTGGCATTGTTTTGTGAATTGCATTAAATGTTACACTGGCTACAGAGAAGTGTGAGCTGGCAGGTGAATATTTGGCTGTGAGTTATTTATATTGGTGTGGGGTTAGTGTCTATAATGATTTGAGAACTGCTTACCCACAGAAGCTTTTAGAAAAGACCTTGAATTGTGACTTGTTGTCGTAGTTCCTGTGCCTGGGTGGATTATGAATTGTGGGGAAATTTTTCATTTCATAGAGAATATGCTCCAGAAAGGCAGAAACACATTTTTTAGCTTAAAAAAAAAAAAAGAAAACAAAAAACTCCACTAAATTTTTTCCATCCCATATATCCTTTTCAAAGCACTTAAAATGCATTAGGAAACCGCAGAGTAGAAGAAACAGTTGTAAAGGTGGCTTTTCTGGGGTTTCATCGGTGCTTCCTGGCTGGTTAATATGGTCACCTGCTGTGTCTTTGGTGGTGACCATAGGGTCAGCACAAGTTAAAGCCCTCCCCATCCTCTTCTGTAGCTGCCAGTGGGGCTGAAGCTGCCAAGAGGATTGCCACTTCTATAGCTTGTGCCAGGCAGCACGCCCCAGTAGACAAGACTCTCACCACTGACAGTTTTCAGTGTGTTCAAATGCAGCTCTGCTCTGATCCAGGGGTTAGACAACACACAGATTGTGAAGTCTTGTGGGGGACATTGCGAAAGTTATACAGCAAGAGCAAAGGGTGCCAGATTAGAGGATGCACTGGTGGGAGAGGGTTGGATGTAGGATGACTGGTGGGGCAGTGGATGGAATATGTGAGGACCATTTCTCATTCACAATGACTGCTTGTATTTCAGTGCATTTGATATTGTACAACGCAGGAGAAGGAGGCAAGAAAAAGAAAGATTTGTTAGTAACTTGTGTAGTTTGAATTTTCCCTCTTGGAAAGCTGGTTTCACAGAATTAAAATGAAGCAAATGGCACCATTTGGTCAACAAATGCCATATGCTTCACAGAGCTTTAAATTGCAAAGCAGTCTGCACAGAGGGCCATCATCACTGCATTACATAAAGCTCTCAAAAAAAAAAAAAATCTATTAGCCTGGTGGGACCTGAATATGCATGCAGGCTATAATTTCAAGGGCTGCAGAGGAATCGTGTTTAACCCCTATTCTATTTGGCCTACAGGGGAAGTGGGTTTTTTTCCCTCTCACTAGGCATTATAAGGCTATAAAAGACTTTCAAAGGTGGGAGAGCTGAAAAACAGACTATGATCTCTTTCTGGTCCCACATTCAGTCCATCTCCTACATAAGAATTGGGGTTTTTTAAGCCACATTAAAAAGTGTATCAAATGAAGAAATTAATCTATTTTTGTAACCATAAACAAAAGCCATGTTGTGGGAAATCTTTTCTTACCTGAAACTGAACTTTCCTGTCATCAGCACAGCAAAGGTGGTTCTCCCCAAACAAGGTCTAGACAGGCAAATAGACCAAGGTCTGATTAATCAAGGACATAGTCGAGGCAGTGATTTATGCAGCACAGATGGTGTGTCTTTCTTTAATGCACACAATAATTTTACCTTAAATTAGTAAAACTAGCCTGCTGAATTTGAAATCAGTAGATATTTTGTAACAGACTTAAAGAAGTTGCTTCTAACTTTGTTTTCTTTGGAGACAAAATATTTTGATTCTTTCAGCAAGAGTCGGTTATGTCCTAACATGACAAGTTTGGGGGCACACAATAAGAGGAATTTGTACTGATTGTAGTCCTAAGAAGAGGTTTACCTCTCATATGTTCACTGCTCTTGCTGTTTTTTCTGGTGTACCACACAAGTGCTGCAGGAATAGAAACAAATATCTTATTTTCATGTGCTTTGTGTGACAGATATGAGACTTTACTGTAAGACGCACAATGTAGGGATTATCAAACACATGGCAAAAGAAGAAACAAGAACATATTTCAGGCAATTGAGCTAGATCCTTGTGCCAAAACCTTCAAGCTATTCCACAATATTGTGCAAAGTAGCAACTAATTTCCAGCCTCCTCTTTAATGACAGGAGCCGATAGCTACCACACAGATTTCCATGCTAAGCAATCTCTCCACATTTTGATTTATACTACTCCAAGGATCAGAGTTCTGCTCAAAAGAAAACTGATTTTAAATCAGAGGCAGGATCTGATAGAGATTGAACATATTCACCACTGCAGGGAACACTTTGCTTTTCATTCTACCAGGAATTCTTTGGGACTTTCTACCACAAGCAAATAACATAATCTCATCTAAGTTCCTTTTCCCATGAAAGGTTGGACAAGATGATCTTTCCAGGTCCACTCCAACCTGGGCTGGTCTGTGAATTTCTGATTCTGTGAACATAACGGTTCAATTAATTGTACCACATTTATTATGTGTTGAACACAAAGTAGAGCTACTTATGTCTTTCTCTGGCTTCAGATTTATGTGCCAGCCAACTGTAAAATCTTTCTATTACTTGGTCCTCGAAGAGAGATGTCATGCCTCGACAGGGACATTTATCTTTAAGAGAAAGTACTAGGTGCAAATGACATGTTCTTTGGTGCCTCTTAATATCTAGCTGAAAAACTGAAGAAGGTTTCTCTGCTGTATGTTTCTTGCATGTTTAATAACTTGTTTCTTCAGTTTCTTACCTCACTACGGAATTGGGTAGTGGGGAAAAAAGGTGCATACAGATTTACTTGTTGACTGAATGAAGTTCCAACCTGCAAAAAGATGGATTTAGAAGGAAATATTTTACACAGGTTAGCAACAGCAATGACAGCTGCTGAGAGGTCCACACGATCCAGCTAGGCCTTATCCATGTATGACTTTCCCACCCCTCTATGGGATTTATTTGGACAGCTGCTCCTGACTTGTTAGCTCCACTGCTAATTCTTTTGAGTTCAGAAGATGTCCAGAATAGAAAAAAACTCACCTCCTGGTAGGCCTGAGTCATAATGATGAAAAGCCAATACTGCTGGTAGCCCCGGCATACGTACACACTACAAGACTTGAAAGCAAGCCCTGTAGCTACTCTAATTGTCAGAGCTTCCCGGACATCAAACACCTGATGGCTCTGCCCAAAAATAACATGAACAAGACAGAATTGCATCATTAAAGAAGAACATTACTCTGAGTTGGGAATGCCTGCTGTTTAACATGTAATGCAATTAAGTGAAGTTCACAAAACAGATGAACTGGAAACATGATGATCAGATTAGCTGATGCCCATATGTAGTATGCTGAAGGCTAATGAGTTTCCATGTGAGGGCTCAGAAAGAGAGTTCTTCCTGTGCAACTCTGATCCAGGCTTAGCCCTATCTTGCTTTTCTTCATTTTCTTTTCCCCTAGAATGGGATTATTTCTGCTTTCCATCATTATATTATCTGAAATTAGAATTAAAAGCTTTATGGACTTCATAAAGTCCATAATTCCCTGAGCACCCAGTGGCCTTCTACAATGAATTGACTGTGTTGGTGGATAAGGAAAGAGCAACTGATATAATCTATCTTGACTTCTGCAAGGCCTTTGAAAAGATCCCACACAACATCCTTATTGCTAAATTGGAGAGATATGGGTTTGATGGATGGATTATTTGATGGACAAGGAACTGGCTGGATGGCCACATCCAAAGAGTTGCAGTCAATGGCTCAGTGTCCAAATGGAGATCAGTAACAAGCAGTCTCCCTCAGGGGATTGGGACTGGTACTTTTCAATATTTTTATTAATAATAGATAGAGGGACTGAGTGCACCCTCAGCATCTGTGTGACACCAAACTGAGTGGTACAGTTGATTCACCAGAGGGAAGGGATAACATCCAGAGGGACCTTGACAGACTGGAGGAATGGACCCATGTGAGCCTCCTGAAGTTCAACAAGGTCCTGCACTTGGGTCAGGGCAACCACCAGTATCAGTGCAGCCCTGAAGAGAAGGACTTGAGGACATGGGTGGACGAAAAAATGGACGTGAGCTGGCAATGTGCGCTTGCGGCCCAGAAGGCCAACTGTATCCTGGGCTGCATCACAAGAAGCGTGGCCAGCAGGTCGAGGGAGGTGATTCTGCCCCTCTACTCGGCTCTCATGAGACCACACCTGGAGTACTGCGTCCAAGTTTGGAGTCTCCAGTACAAAAAAGACATGGACCTATTAGAGTGGGTCCAGAAGAGGGACACAAAAATGGTCAGAGAGCTGGAACACCTCTCCTATGAAGAAAGGCTGAGAGAGTTGGGGTTGCTCAAACTGGAGAAGAGAAGACCCCAGGGAGACCTTATTGTGGGCTTTCAATCTATAAGGAGGGCTTACAAGAAAGACGGAGAAAGACTTTTGACCAGGGCCTGTAGTGATACTAAAAGAGGGTAGATTTAGACTGGATGTAAGGAAGAGATTCTTTTGTTTAGTGAGACACTGGAACAGGCTATGCAGAAAGGTTGTGGATGCCCCATCACTGGAAGTGTTCAAGGTCAGGTTGGACAGGGCTTTGAGGAACCTGGTCTAGTGGAAGGTGTCCCTGCCCATGGCAGGGGAATTGGACTAGATGATCTTTCAAGGTCCCTACCAACACACACCATTCTATGATTCTATGATTCATAGTCCTACTGTATGTATAAACCACATACATGGGTTGTGCTTATAACAAAGATGATATGAACCTACCTCAGATAGTATGAGCTGAAGCTTTTAAAGTTAGAGGTTGCCTATCAAGTTCTAACGAAGGTACAGTCAAAAAATATAATTATATATATGAACTCCTAGGGAACTGCTGAATTAACTGATAATTACTGCACATGGTACAATAACCTTGCCTGTAGACATATTCTGCTATTTCTATTAGTACCTTGACATTTTCATACTCCTGCCATTTCTGTTTATATCATCAGTTTTGAACATTTTAAAGCTATCTGCAAAACTAGGCTATAATTTGGGTTTTCAGAGTGAAAGCCTGCATTCTGTTCCCAGAAAATGAGGATTTTACACTAGGAGTTTTCTGCTTAGAATCTTCTATCTCTGCTATGACTGCATTCTCAAATCTATTATTATCTCCATGAGGCTTTTCTTGCATCAGCACTCTCTTGAGTTTCCCTTATTTCTCCAGTGAAGAATTTTTTTGAATTATTGTATTTAAAAATGTCATTTAGATGCAAACACTATACTAGGCACTTCACAGAAATCAGCTACAGACTTTCTTCTTAGCAGAGAGTGATTCTTCTTCAGATCAGGGATTTAGCTTGAGGAACTTGAAACTGATCTTTTAGCACACTTGGCATGGTTAGTATTCTTAAAAGAGAAATATCAGCAGTTGATTAGATTTACAGAGCAATGTGTCTGGACATGTACAAACACAAGCTGTGAACCAGTTTTGGAAAAACTCGTGGATTCTGAAAGCTAGCTCATATAAAGCTCATCTTCTTTATTAAACTATACTGCATGCCAACAGGCTGCATGCATACATCATTTGGTATTTAACTAGATATCAGAGTTAAAAAAACCCAAGAAATGTTTAAATATCTACAGAACTATACAGAAAAGGGATGTGGACAAACACATTCAGAGAGAATTTGTTTACTGTATAATCTCTCCAGAGTCTCATTTCTGAAGCACAGCTCAATTCCTTTGGATATACCTGAGATAACTGGTGAAGATGCAATTATGTTGCTCAGCAAATAAGCACCATATGTCCTACTTCCTGAAAAGAACTAAGAATGTCACTTCTGCTACCTGACATTGCAGACCAGGACAGCTGTAACGCATAGCACACTTGCACCAGGTACACACACCAGAAAGAGGGGGTAAATGAGCAGCATAATTTATCAAGTGTGCTATTTTAATTAGGAATTGAATTTTGTCCCCATTTCATCTCATAACTACGTACTTAGCTTGAGTAATTTTTGCCTTCCAACTACACTAATCCTGGCCTCTCATTTCTTCCCCTATGTCCCCTTCTCAGCTATATCTGAACAAGGGTTTGTGGGGTTAGTAAGGGGGACCCGAGCAGGGAATTCAACAACTGATAAAACTGGGCAGGAGGCACAGGAGGGGCAAAGAACAGTAGGAACAGAAAAAAACCAGGATGGACAACTGATGCGTAAGCTGGATTTGCTGTTGCAAAAAGCATCCATGATCATTTTATATATTCAATTGCATGAGAAACAATTTATTTTTTAAAAACTCCTAAATTTCTTTGAGAGCTATTTGTTTTCCATGTGTTGCCCTCCATTTATGAGTTAGGTATATATCTGAGGCTTTGCAGTCACATAAACATGTGCAATGTACATACAAAATACACCTCTTAGCAAATAGTGATATGGAATATATATGTGGTTTGCATAAATGTAAACACTTCAAAAAGACTGAAGTAGTGGAGAACTCATTTATTCTGATCCTGATTCTGACAACCAGAACCTACGTGGTGTTCCCTCCAATACAAACTAAGCCTAAGAAATTATGACTTCTCTAAATAATTAGAAGTATCTAACACTTGGTTGAACTGGCCTGGCTGCTCTCATTGGTGCATTAATTGGGCACCCTAAATAGCTTCATTAAGAGATGGAAAAACTCCAACAGCTGGGTAATGGTAAGTCCAGAAACTGAGAATTCAGAAAGCCTTCTGATATATGGCCCCTTTACACTATATTTGTATAGCTAAAATGTAACAAACCTGAATAAGAATCAGATTGCACAGCTTTCAAATAACTTTTTGTCTTACAAATACATAAAGACCTAAAGATGTTGCATGAAAACTTGTATTTGTGTCTGTCAGGAATAGCTGACATTTATGAGCAATTAAACACAAAGGAACGTGTTTCCAGCTTGGACTGGAAATAGAGGAAGAGATAGGACTGAAATGTTCAGAACTAGAACTCTACACAGATATATTTAAAATGCAATTTATCACAATTCTAGGCTCAGTAAACAGGATACAGGTCTACCCTTTCCCTACTAGCTGAAAATCCACAAAATGGGATACTTGGTCTTCCAGTTTCCACCTCCTCTCATCAAGGTTCAAGGTCCTCTGGTCTTATTCTTACACTGCCTGCTCCAAAATCTTTTATCTCTGACAACTGGCCTGTGGCCATCTCACCTCCCCAGTGAAATAATTTATTGTCTTACAGTTATTTACGATCTGTTGCTAGGGCATGAAAAATGGTACTTGCAGCAGACAAACTCCAGGAACAGCTGGAATCCATAGGTGATTTCACGTTAAGTACTGTTTACTCTCCACTCTCACAACCAACCCAAATATGTACATGCAGATAAGTTTTGCAGTGCTTAAAATGTGAGCATGAATTGTGGGAAGGTACACAACGCCCCAGCTGGCGTTCATATGAAGAGGAAGAAATGTGAAATAAAGGTGTCAAAGAATAAGCTATAACTATGTTCCTGCTGCCTCTATCAGATCTGTGTTTGAGAGGCTTAAGATTAAGTAAAGACAGGATGGAGATCTGGTATATAAGTTACAAAACATATACATGGGTGAATTCTGATTCTAGGGTCCATTGAATGTAAAGCAGCCATAAGATAGTGAAGCAGCCTTTTAGAGAGTGCTGTAGAGGAGCCAGTGGTCGGTGGTTCATGAGGATACCAAGGCACGTAGCAGTGGGAGAGAGGGTCCTGATGGTAAATGTGGACTTTTGGCTGGAGGCTTTGGATCAGAACTTCTTGGACAGTGTTCTCCAAAATATCTTCAGTTCTAAGTACAGGGATATACAGACAGGCAAGCAGAAAGACAGAATCCACTCACATAGAGAGAAATGGTTTAGGTTAAAAAAGAGTGAAAGCTCTTCAAGAATCTGTGTGGCACTTAATTTTTTTTAAAGAAGTTTTAGAACTGAACATCAATAAAGGAAAAAAAATAAGGAAAAAAAGAAAAAAAGAAAAAACAATTGGAGATCATTCATTCCTTAAGAGGATTCTTAGAAAAAAAAAGGTATAGCAGCAGTAAACAAAATCAGGTAAGAGGGAAAGTAAAAGCTAAACATATAAAATTCAGTTAAATGAAGAAATAAAAATAAGCAGCTAGATTTAGACTATCTGTACTAATACTTTTACATGAATTTACTTTTCATATAATACTTTTATGTAATTATGCTTTTACAAAATTCTAGAAGATGAAAATACCCAGTTTTGAATAATACATATTTATGATAAATAATATATAATTATAAGACATAAATATATATTTAATATGCCGCTTGGAAATTTGATAGAAAGAAAATAATCATCATATTGTCTATTATTATTTAGGAATGAGAGAATATATTGCACTTGTGAAAGGGAGGGAGGTTTATGTTAAAAAAAACAGAGTCAAATAAACCATCTCTGTCACATTATGTCACATAATCTTCATGCATTGAAATTCCTGGTTGAATTAGAAAGAATGTAATAGCAGAGTTATACATGGACCAAATTATAAAAGGAGGACTATGCTCTGAAAATGATGGAAAACATTACAAAAATTATGAAGAAAAACAAGAATAGTGTAAATCTTCAGTTAACCATAATCAAAGTGAATATGTGGAACATGGTGTATAAGCTACACTTTAAAACACCTTTGATGATAACTATTTTTTGGAGTAGTTAGTGCATTCACAAAGGACCAACAGACTTTTACATCAATAGCATCCTGGTTCAGGACAAAAGACTGAAGTGGCAATAACGTATTCAGCAATTTCATATTTGAGTAATGGGAGCAATATGGCAGTGAAACCTGACATCCTTGTGGAGGATAAACCTTCCTTAAAAGGGGAATCCATACATACAGGATGAAGAAAGTTAGAACAAAATAAAAAGAGCTGCTGATGGTATAAAACACTTCCAAGCAAAGATTGGTTAAAATTATCTTATTAGATGCTTAAATTTAAAAATGTATCACTAATCAGAAGGAAAGAAACAAAATGTATGAGGAACACACACAAGAAAAAGAACTATCATGGCTAAATGGCAAAGAAAATAAGTATTAGAAACAAAAAGTCATCCTTTCAGAAAGGGAGGCTTTGTAAAACAAAGGCACAGAAGAGGATAAAATGTCAAGTTAAATACAAAACTGCAATGAGATAAGCTAGAATAGGAAAAAAAGAAAAATATTTTCAGGAGAAACTTGCTAGAGGAATGAAAACTAATAATGAAAATTTTCAAATACATCAGAAGAAGGAAACCTGCTAGAGAATTCACATGGCTGATGATAGGTGATAACCATAAAAGAAGCATTCAAGGAGGATAAGGAAAACAGCTAAATCAAATTTATTTTATGTGCTGTTCACTAAACAGGGGTTAGAGAATTTCCTAAAGAAGGTTCATACACATTCCTCGTAGGATGAGCTGAAGAACTGTTCCTAATAGAAGTGTCAGTATAAAAGATTTTGGAAGAAATGGGTACAAGGAAAAGCAACAAATTTCCAGGATTGGATGGCATTCACCCAAAAATCCTGAAGGGACAGAAATATGAAACTGATGAACTGTCACCTGTGGTGTGCAATTTACTCCTTGAATCAGCATCTCTATCTTAGGAAAGCAAAGCAGTAATCTAGTGCTTATGAAACCAACCTTATTTTTAAGAAGGGCTGTAGGATTTTGCATAGTCTGTTCGGAAAGAATTTTTATATAGTGAAGAGTATACAATATGTACCATACATTATTATATTTCATTTGAAATAAAGAATCTTGTTTAATCTCTACAGTTCACAGTTTTCAAAAGTGTCACTGGTTAAATTCAACAGTGTCATAAATGGAATGCTGGACCAAAAATTGCCTTGGGAAGTAGCAATGGCCACACAAGCTCAAAGCACCTGTCCATCAATGAAAGAATATGGACTAGCTCCATAGGAACATGTATGGCTTGGTAAATAAAGGAGGTACAAAAAAATCTGCTTCTTTCCCATCTTCTATAAGTTGAAAATTTTATAATGTTCTGAAATACAAAACTTTATGCCTCTCTTTAAACTGCAAAGCTACCAGAATTCAAAATTTCATCTACTGGGCAAAGAAGAATATTTTGCCTTTCGGTACAGCACTCCAAGCAAATGGATGTGAAACCTTAATGTGAAAGAATATGCTCTTGAGTTATTAGCACTGTAGCAGCCTATGAAAGATGAAGGGGAGGGAGTTACATTCATGCTATAATCATCACCTTAACAATTTTTCAGAAGTGAAATGAACAACAGCTGCTATAAAAGGATGCCATAAGTTTTTCCCTCATTCTACTTGGTCTGAGGAATATCACATATTTCCTTTCTCGAATGAAAAGAAATATATAAGATGGACAATATATATACATAACAGTTTGAAGAAGATTATTCAAGGAAAACATTATATACACACAGACTTATATTTGTATATGTATAACTATATAAATAAATATATGAATATAGTTTTATATATAGTTATATATGAATATTTGAATATATAAATATATGAGAGAAGAAAATATATTTGTAGAGGGGGGTCCTAATGAATCTCCACAATGTATCTGAAGAAAGCCAGTAATTTTTATGGATAACTCTAGAATATGTATTATTCTTATCAGCCATTAAACAAAAAGCAAATCAATGAACAGAACTGTCAGTAGTTTAAATTAATCTGAATGTGAAAAACATGCACTAGGTTGTATCTTCTGTGCTGAGGACAGTTCTTTTATATGAAAGCCATGATTATGATAAATGGCAATATTAATTTTTTTTTTAAATTAAAAAAAAAAAAACAACACCCTGTGCATTGAAAGTTATAAATGACATGTGAAATATTGGGTCAGTCTATTGTCTATACTCCATTCCAAAATTTTCAAAAATATCTTGGAAACTACTGCTGCAAAGAAAGAATGTCCTTAAAGTCTTTCTTTTTTTAAAATCTGTTATCAAACACCAAAAGGTAGCAAGAACGCTAGAAGCTAGGTAACTAACTAGCGAAAATCAACCTCATGGTGTTGCTACATTTGCTCAGAATTAGAATGGAAGGTAGGATATCTATTCCAAATTCTGGCTGGATGCTATAGGTACTCAGGGATCCATAGCGTGCAACTGCTGAGGCACAGCTACTTGGAGTCATTATTAATGAGTGGAAATGTTAAGATCCATGTGCAAGGATGTGATTAGATATGAAGACCATAGTTCCCCTAAATGAATGAAAAATTCTCCCACTCCATGTGGAAGTCCGTATCTTGTGGATAAGAAACAGTGGCACGCATGCTCTGCAGATCATCTGATCTCCCTCTGGTCATGTCTCAAAGAGTCCGTGGATCATAGAAAGATGTTGCCTTTACCATGTTTCTTCCTCCTTTGCCTCTTTAAATTTACCATCTATAGGGATGAGTATCTGAACTTCAGGCCTGGAAGTGGTCCAAATTCAAGTATCCAAATGCAGGTACTCTTGTGGGAAGACAAAAAGTAAACCCATCCATTTCAGAGCGAAAAAAAAAAAGAATTGAAAGAAAGTATAGTCTGCCTGAGGCATAGATGTACACATTTTTGGTGTATAATGCTGTGTTCAGGGCTCGTGTCGTGGCAGATCTTTGGGTCAAAGAATTAACGTCAATTCCTTTTCAAACCCACCAGTCATGCTGCGACAATATAAATATTCATTGGCATCTCTCTCAGCAATTAGAATCATAGAATCATAGAATCATACAGGTTGGAAAAGACCTCTAAGATCATCCAGTCCAACCGTCAACCCAACACCACCATGCCCACTACACCATGTCCCTAAGGGCCTCATCTACACGTCTTTTAAATACCTCCAGGGATGGTGACTCCACCACTTCCCTGGGCAGCCTGTTCCAAGGCCTGACCACTCTTTCAGGAAAGAAATTTCTCCTAATGTTCAATCTAAACCTCCCTTGGTGCAACTTGAGGCCATTTCCTCTCGTCCTATCGCTAGTTACTTGGCAGAAGAGACCAACACCCACCTTGCTACAACCTCCTTTCAGGTAGTTGTAGAGCGCGATGAGGTCTCCCCTCAGCCTCCTCTTCTCCAGGCTAAACAACCCCAGTTCCCTCAGCCGCTCCTCATAAGGCTTGTGCTCCAGGCCCTTCACCACCTTCGTTGCCCTCCTCTGGACACGCTCCAGCACCTCCATGTCCTTCTTGGAGTGAGGGGCCCAAAACTGAACACAGTATTCGAGGTGCGGCCTCACCAGTGCCGAGAAAGGAATCCATCTTAGCCCAAGTTCCTGAAAACACCAAACACCTTGTCAGATAGACAGACTGTATTCCTTCCATACAAACTGCAGGGAGACATGCTTAATCCCTGAATTGGAAATCACTGCACCACTGATCATAGTAATAAACTTATTTCTCAGTTCACTTACTTCTGTGCCTGGCTGAGCTTAACTGGGCTGGAGCATTTTTGCCAAACAAGTCTTTGAAGCTTCTCCATTCACGTCAAGGTAAAAATAATTAAAAAAAAAAAAAAAAAAGATGTGAAGAATCTGTGCTGACATTCCTTATTATACTAATGAGCAGTTTGGTCCCTTTTGCTGTGAGTTAGTCATTTCCCCAGGTGAGGGATGGAGAATAAGAGCAGTCTGCCGTAGTAAAATAGAGGAAGTTATTCTATGCTTTACAGATGCCTTATTTGACCCTTGAACAAGGCCTGCTTGCCGACTCATCAGCTCCCCAGTGTTGGGGGCATTTTCTTATAATCAGAAAAATTTAATAGATGGTGGCTTCTTGACCAATGTAACAATGCGTCTATCTTTGGGGTCAGGTCTTAGGCTACTCTCTTCTCCATTTCCTACTTGCTGTTTAAGGTGTATCTCTGTTGGGTTGGTCTCTGGCTCCCTTTGCTCAGGTACCTAGCCCTCTGCACGCGTGATTTACTGAGCCTGGCCATCTCACCAAGAGCTGTGACAGGGCCCTTGTAGGATTTAGATCTTTTTGGCAAGACTAGGACTTAGCTACCACAATGTAATGCATGACCTGCAGTTTTGATTCTCTGAGCATCCACGGTTCCCACCTAGGACCTATACCAAGTTTTATTTGAAAGGCATTATATAGGATCGGTGTGTGCCCCTATCATACAGAGATGGGATGTTGCCGTGGCATATATGCCTGTGAACTAAAATGTATATAGTCTGATACAGTCTGGTATAGTCTGTTCCTCACACACCTATATGTAAAGTAACTGGATTGGGGGGGAAAAAAAAAAAAAGGAAAAGGAAAGATGTCTGTACTTTGGCTCTTTCGTGCCTTGAGAAATATGGCGAAATGAATCACTTTTAGCATTTATTATGTACTGAGAGGTCAGAACATCAAAGAAATGAAAAATTCTCTTGTTGGAAGTGTGTTCAAATTGTACAAAATTTAAAGCATCAGGAATAACCGGTACAAGCATAAAGCAAAATATTGAATAACTTCTTATTGTTCATTTGGTGCCCTGAATAAGGCAGGAATCCTGTTGGAAGAGCTATGATTTCCTCTTGTTACAGATGTTAAAGAATGTATATACATTAAAGGACCAAATTAAAGCTACAAAGATACTTAATTGTGATGTTTCTTAACTTTGGAATGATTTATTTGGCAGACTTTACTAATTTTTTTTTACTAATATTTTTTATTTGCTTGTGTACAATATGTGAACTAGTGCAACTGTCTATCTCTGCTAGAGGATTGATTTTTCAGATTGATGTGACTGAGTTTTTTTCACTGTGAGCTGTATTCGATAGCTTGTAATAATAATAACAACAACAACAACAACAACAACAATAGAATATGAATGTTAAAACATAAGCTGTGAGAATAATTTGAAGTATCTGTGGAGAATCTAGATGAATCTAAAACAATACATAATCATCAGATAGTCGGAGATTTGTTTTCCATAGTTTTCTTCTATAGTCAGTGTAGAGAACAAGTCCTCTCTTTGACCTTGGAAAAAAGATTCTCATCCTCAGAATCAAGTTCATGATGGGATAAATAGTTATAACAAAATCAGTTATATGAGAGCTAACTTTTACATTAAAAAGTAGCACAAATGAATACATAAAATATATGATCGCTCCTTAATGAGGTAAAGTTCATATCTGCATATGTGTACACTCATGCTATACTGCTCATCATAATCTTCCTTTTGATTTTTGTGGGGGAATAAGTCATATTTTATTGGTTAGATTTGAAACAGAGATTCAGCTTTCACCTTCTAAGCCAATGTTGACTCTAGAAATGCTTCAAAGTATTTAAACTGATAACTTCATTTTATCACTTCATAGCAAGACCTCTGATATGTCATTAATACTTTCAAGATACAGAGGAAAAGTCAGAGTCACTCTCTCTTTCTAAAAAAAAAAGCTTAATGAAAAGCTTAAAAATATATATATAGTATTTTTTTTAGCTGTTCCTGATAATTTGAGGACATTTTCCATAGGGTGTCACCTTATCTCAAACATACTCCATGACCTCCGAGCATTAGCTAATAAGTCGTCATGGGGCAGGAAAAGATAGATAGAAACTAAAGAGGATTTAAACCACTCCTTTTTATGAAGTTATTTGCTACCTTGGACAAATAGCACAGTGGGACTTCAGTCCTAATTTCAGGTCCCTGTTATCTCCAATACAGATGGTTCAGTGTGTAATTTCAAAAGATTTTTCCTATCTTGCAGATTTGAAGAGAACGTGGAAGGGGCCAGCCTGCCAAGGAGCAGCAAGGGATGGGGATGTGCTACCTGTGCTGGCAGGGCAGTGGCCTCGCCGACCAAGGCCAACCCCGCTGCCCCTGAGTGAGGTGAGCGGAGCAAGCTGGAGTCCAGATGATCAGACAAGTCCATAGCAATAAGGCAAGTCCAAGGTCTGGCTGGGAATTCAAGCCTGTGGACTCAGCAAGTCCAAGGCATGTTTGCAGTATGGCTCAGGCAAGGGCCTGAGCTTAAATGCCGCTCCCAAGCAAAGGGCAAAAGGACCTCTTTCTTAAACAAGTCAGCAAGGTTACACAGCTGCACCATGTCGGAGCTGACCTCCAACACCAGCAACCAAACCTCTGGCAGGGGGAGAGGGTGCAGAGATGGTCTCTGCACCCAGGTCCCTGACACAGACATTGCTATATGGGTCATGAGCTTTAATGTGACAGTGTGTCATGATCTGTTATGCCTGGCACAGCCACAGGCCACATTAAAAGCCCTGCCAAGTAGCTGTGCATACCGTGTGAGCACAGAACAGCCCTGCAGCAGGGTGGAAACCTGATTTTTGTCCCCTGGCTGTAACAGTTTTACTCACTCCAGCTGTGTTCGGAGGGTGAGTCATCCTCAGTGTTAAGGGTGTAAGAAGCACACACGGGAACATAAGGAACAGACATTACACAGCTGAATTGTCAAAACTTCGGTGAGTTTCTGGGATTTTTGTGAAGCAAGAATCACAAGTCTCATATTTAATGCATGAAGTGAAATAGCTTTGAATTCCTTCTACACAAAAGCCTTAGAGTAAACATGTGATGTACTCAAAAATCATACTCTACACTGAGGATCTGCAAAAAGTTCCTACATCCATATAACACGTGTGGAGTTGATAGGGCTATGAGGCAGGGTTCTGGAACTTGAGGGCCAGAAAAACGAGGACGCAGATGAAGGCCCATCCAGGGGGTTTCCTGACGCGAGGCAGTCAGCCCCACAAATTAGGACTGCCTCCGCTAAGAAAAAAAGGAGGGTAATTGTCATAGGTGATTCCCTTCTGAGGGGGACGGAGGGCCCAATTTGCTGGCCAGACCCATCCCACAGGGAAGTCTGCTGCCTCCCGGGTGAAGGACATTACTAGGAAGCTCCCTAGTCTCGTGCAGGCCTCCGATCACTACCCGCTACTGGTTATACAGGCTGGCAGTGAGGAGGTTGCAGAGAGAGGTCCCGAAGGGATCAAAAGGGACTTCAGGGCACTGGGGCGACTGGTGGGAGGATCGGGAGCACAGGTAGTGTTTTCCTCGATTCCTTCAGTGGCGGGGAGCAATACTGAAGGGAACAGGAAAATTCATCGGATCAACACGTGACTTAGGGGCTGGTGCCATCGGCAGAATTTTGGCTTCTTTGACCACGGGGAGGTTTACACGGCACCGGGCCTGCTGGCGACGGACGGAGTTCAGCTGTCTCACAGGGGGAAAAGGATTCTCGCGTATGAGTTGGCGGGGCTCATCGAGAGGGCTTTAAACTAGATTCGAAGGGGGAAGGGGATAAAACCAGGCTCACTAGAGAAGAGCCTAGGGGTGGCACGCCAATGTCGGGGGAGAAATCAGCAGCCCAGCTCAAGTGCATCTATACCAATGCACGCAGCACGGGCGGCAAACAGGAGGAGCTGGAAGCAATCGTGCAGCAGGGTAGCTATGACTTAGTCGCCATCACGGAAACATGGTGGGATGAGTCTCACGATTGGAGTGCTGCAATGGATGGCTATAAGCTCTTCAGAAGGGACAGGCGAGGAAGGAGAGGCAATGGGGTGGCTCTGTATGTTAGGGAGTGTTTCTACTGTATAGAGCTCAACGATTGTGATGATAAGGTTGAGTACTTGTGGGTAAGGATGAGGGGGAAGGCCAACAAGGCAGATATCCTGCTGGGAGTCTGTTATAGACCACCTAGCAGGATGAGGAGGCAGACGAAATATTCTACAAGAGGCTGGCAGAAGTCTCCCAGTCGCTAGCCCTTGTTCTCGTGGGGGACTTCAACTTTCCGGACGTCTGCTGGAAATACCACACGGCAGAGAGGAAACAGTCGAGGAGGTTCCTGGAATGTGTGGAGGATAACTTCCTGACGCAGCTGGTAAGCGAGCCCACTAGGGGAGGTGCCTCGCTTGACCTGCTGCAGGACTTTGGCCTGCTCAGGACACTGGTCGAGAGGGTCCCTTGGGAGACAGTCCTGAAGGGCAAAGGGGTCCAGGAACGCTGGACGTTCTTCAAGAAGGAAGTCTTAAAGACGCAGGAGCGGACTGTCCCCATGTGCCGTAAGAAGAACAGGCGGGGAAGGCGACTGGCCTGGCTGAACGGGGAGCTCTGGCTGGGACTCAGGAAAAAAAGGAGAGTTTACCACCTTTGGAAGAAGGGGCAGGCAACTCAGGAAGAGTACAGGGATCTCATTAGGTCATGCAGAGAGGAAATTAGAAACGCAAAAGCCCAGCTAGAACTCAACCTGGCCACTGTCATGAGAGACAACAAAAAATGCTTTTACAAGTATATTAATGACAAAAGGAGAGCCAAGGAGAATCTCCATCCTCTATTGGATGCGAGGGGGAACGTTGCCACCAAGGACGAGGATAAGGCTGAGGTACTTAATGCCTTCTTTGCCTCAGTCTTTAGTAGTCAGAGTGGTTATCCTTAGGGTATTCAGCCCCCTGAGCTGGAAAACAGGGACAGAGAGCAGGATAAACCCCCCATAATCCAAGAGGAAGAAGTTAATGACCTGCTACGCCACCTGGACGTTCACACGTCTATGGGGTCGGATGGGATGCACCCGAGGGTACTGAGGGAGCAGGCGGAGGAGCTTGCCGAGCCACTCTCCATCATTTACCAGCAGTCCTGGTTAACTGGGGAGGTCCCGGACAACTGGAGGTTTGCCAATGTGACACCCGTCTACAAGAAGGACAGGAAGGAGGATGCGGGGAACTACAGGCCGGTCAGCCTGACCTCTGTGCCGGGGAAGAGCATAGAGGGGTTTGTTTCGAGGGAGCTCACGAGCCATGTCCGGGACAACCAGGGGATCAGGCCCAGCCAGCACGGGTTCATGGAAGGCAGGTCCTGCTTGACCAACCTGATCTCCTTCTATGACCAGGTGACCCGCCTAGTGGAGGAGGGAAAGGCTGTGGATGTGATCTACCTGGACTTCAGTAAAGCCTTTGACACTGTCTCCCACAGCATTCTTCTAGAGAACCTGGCGGCTCATGGCTTAGACAGGTGTGCTCTTCGCTGGGTAAAAAACTGGCTGGACGGCCGAGCCCAGAGAGTTGTGGTGAATGGAGTTAAATCCAGTTGGCGGCTGGTCACGAGCGGTGTTCCCCAGCGCTCAGTGCTGGGGCCGGTCCTGTTCAATATCTTTATCAATGATCTGGATGAGGGGATCAAGTGCTCCCTCAGTAAGTTTGCAGACAACACCAAGCTGGGTGGGAGTGTTGATCTGCTGGAGGGTAGGAAGGCTCTGCAGAGGGATCTGGACAGGCTGGATCGATGGGCTGAGGCCAACTGTATGAGGTTCAACAAGGCCAAGTGCCGGGTCCTGCACTTCGGCCACAACAACCCCAGGCAACGCTACAGGCTTGGGGAAGAGTGGCTGGAAAGCTGCCCAGAGGAAAAGGACCTGGGGGTGCTGGTCGACAGCCGGCTGAACATGAGCCGGCAGTGTGCCCAGGTGGCCAAGAAGGCCAATGGCATCCTGGCCTGTATTAGAAATAGTGTGGCCAGCAGGAGCAGGGAGGTGATCGTGCCCCTGTACTCGGCCCTGGTGAGGCCGCACCTCGAATCCTGTGTTCAGTTTTGGGCCCCTCACTACAAGAAGGACATGGAGGTGCTGGAGCGTGTCCAGAGGAGGGCAACGAAGCTGGTGAAGGGTCTGGAGCACAAGCCTTATGAGGAGCGGCTGAGGGAACTGGGGTTGTTTAGTCTGGAGAAGAGGAGGCTGAGGGGAGACCTCATCGCGCTCTACAACTACCTGAAGGGAGGTTGTAGCAAGGTGGGTGTTGGTCTCTTCTGCCAAGTAACAAGCAATAGGACGAGAGGAAATGGCCTCAAGTTGTGCCAAGGGAGGTTTAGATTGGACATTAGGAGAAATTTCTTTCCTGAAAGAGTGGTCAGGCCTTGGAACAGGCTGCCCAGGGAAGTGGTGGAGTCACCATCCCTGGAGGTGTTTAAAAGACGTGTAGATGAGGCCCTTAGGGACATGGTGTAGTGGGCATGGTGGTGTTGGGTTGACGGTTGGACTGGATGATCTTAGAGGTCTTTTCCAACCTTAATGATTCTATGATTCTATGATTCTAATATTGCAAATAGGAGTGTAGGAGGAGAGCGCTTTAAGCCATTTCTTCTCTTCTCTGCTATTACACTACATTCATCATCATGTCATCTGAGTTTTTGTTTGCTTTCCTTTGCAGGTTTTGTGAGCCACTCAGGTTATTTTACTCCTCTGATTTAATATTGATTTCCTCCATTCTGTATTCTGTACTAGCCATTAATTCTGTGTAGAGAAGTATTAACAATTGTAAATACAACTAAAGTAATGAGAATTCTAACACATGACTACTGTGAAAAATAAACAGATGATAGTTTTAACAGTCTTCAGAAAACAAGGCATCAGGGAATCCTGAGCAAAGAAGTGGTGGTGGTAAAAAAATGAGAGTCCTTCCAGAAAATTTATCGAAATTACAGCAACACTACAAATACATTTTTCTGCACTGAAAAAAAGCAAATTTTAAAATTAAAATAATTTATCAGTCTATAGAATGTTACAGCATATTTTAACTGGTTACATAGACTATACATCCAAGAAGACATCAGACTTTCATGGCTGCATTAAAGTATAAGTCAGTGTGGCCCAAGTTATAGTTTGGTTTGAAAGAATCCTCAGATGTGCCAGGTTAACTTCTTCTTCTTCTATACCTTTGCACACCTGCCCTCTACATAGGTTTCATAGCTGGAAACCTCCTCCTGGAATTACAGACTACAGGCTATAGCTACAAAAACAAGTTACTGTGAAAATCTAGATTTACCTATTGGGTAACTACAATGACAGCAAGCCCCTTTGTAGATATACCTGTATGGCTGTTTTAGTGGTTGTAGAAGATAAAACAAATATAGTTGTTAATATTAGCTTTGATTTTGCTGGTAGCCAAGCAAAGGAAAACTTAATGTTTGAAGCTGTTGCCCCTTATCCGCTGAAATGCCACAGCTGACTCAGTGCTTGCTCCCGATTCCTTCTGGTTGTGGGGCAAAACAAGTTAGTTTATGTAGCTGTCAGAAATTCTAAACACATCCTGCTTCATGAATGAGAGAGCTAAAAGCATGTACAATAGGCCAGAAAGGCAGCACAGCTGTGAAGAGATAACTTGCTAAGCTGCTATAAGTCACACTCAGTCACATAACCATAGCCTAAGAGCAAATGGTTGATATACCACCTCTTCACAACACTGCCGTCACTGGCTTTCAAGAGCAATATGAAGTATAATGCATAATTTCTTGTTGCTCATTCTGCTCATCACGTTGTCATGGGACATTTCAGGCTATTTTTGGCCTCCTTCTACCCATCACATTGTCAAGACAATGAGAAGAGAATGTGCTTTTCTGTTAACATCCCATTGTTATAATGCAAATGAATTAATATTGTGCCATTCTCTGTTCTCATTATGATCCTTCTTAGAGAAACAGTATAATAGGGAAATGTACCAGTCAGTAAAACCTTCTGTGACAACTCAGCATTGTGATAAAATGTGCTGCAGTACAAGAAATAACATGTGTGTGCTCATTTTGAGGAAATGGAAGATGGGAAGAAGAGGATGGAGAACAAATTAACTCTTTCTGGTAACTGAAACCCTCTGGAAGCTTCTCTGCTTCTCTTAGTGATAAGACATGTGACAGTACAGGGCACAATCTGTATTGATCCTCAGGGGATATTTTTCCCCTTTGTAGCAAAACAACCCATTAGGTAAACAGAGCTTTGTTGCCCATAGCAACAGAAAATTGCATTCTAGCAGGATAACAATGTATTTCAGTTTTGCTTATTTCTTTCGAAGTTAAAAATAAAGATCAGCGGGAAAACAGAAGTACAATTACAATTATGCCTTGCTTAATAAAGACTAGACAACTACAAGGAGAAAGAACAAGATTCATCAACAGAATGCTGAAAAATACAGTATAATTTTGTAGTATTTACCTGCTGGTTACTTTATTTACAGCAGTGATAGCCTGGCATTCTGTTATTCCCACCACTGCCAGACAGCTTGCCACAAAGAAGCTGACATTGTTCATATTACGTTTTCAGATGTTGCCTGACTTAGCTTACATGAAAGTATATTCCAAAATATATCCCATAGGCTTTTGCTGTCTATGGCATAGGATGTGTACTTTCCTGTCAGTGCTGTCCCAAGGAAATAAAATTACAAATGAAACTAATGAAAGAAGGAAAGGCCGTGTGACTGGTGCTGGAAGTGTGTGGGGTTAGTTAGGAAGAGCTATGAGAATTTAGTAAAGTGCCCTAAACAGGCAATCTGAATCAGACTTGGTTGCCCAAGCTCTAGATTACGGAGTATAATTGGAGTGTTATTAAAATAATGTAATCAGTATTTTACTGAAATCTAAAGGAAGGAATAAATGCTGAGCTTTCATAATGGAAGAAAATCACCAGTGGTGTTCCTCAGGGATCTCTGCTATGACCTGCACAGTTCAACAAAATCATAAAAAGAACTGGAAAAAGGAATGGGATGAAGAAGTTTCCCAGTATTAGTAAGCTATTCAAAGTAATAAGAACAAGGGCAGACTGAAAACAATATGAGACTAAGGGACTGGTAAAATGGTAAAAAAAAAAAATCCAGTGGAAATCAATGTGAAATGATGAACAGGAGAAAAAAATATGAATCTTATGTATCACATGATAGTCTCCGGTCATTTTGCTGCTATACAAATATGTAGTTTATCCACACCTTTTTCAAATCTACTGTATCTTTTTTAAGAAAGGTGGTCTACAAATGTGTAACCTCAAAGAGAAAGGTGAGAGATATGGAATGGCTTCCATACTAGGAAGAAGGAATCAGTAAATAAAGCCTCTTCAGCCAGGAAAAGAGCTGAATGAGGGCTGTATAATGAAGAACTGCAGAATTGTGAGTGGCATGGAGAAGATGGGTAGGGAATGATTAGTCACTGTCTGTAACAACACAAAATCTGGGGGGAGGGGGGATCAAATGAAGCTAGTAGGACCCTGCTTCAGAACAAACCAAAGGAGGTGACTCAGCATGCAACAGGTGAATACCCGTGAAAGTATTCGAGGATATTCACAGGCTCGAGCAAACTGGACAAGTTCAGGGATGATAGATTTGTTGTGTTCTGTGAAATACACATCTGGCTTAGGAAGTTCCTAGAGATGGAAAAAGTTGGAGGATGGGAGAGCATTAGGGGAAATACTACCATCCCATATTGATTTGTCCTGGGACTGGAGTCTGGAATCCATGTTACCAAACTTACCATGACTGTTCAAATTACTTAAGCTATGGTTAGACTCAAACATGCACTATTTATGTATTTATTTATTTAAGATGACAATGTGTCTGCAAACTTTTTGCATCAGAAAAGTTTAGTATCTGAAACCTGTCTTCCAAGTTAGTTGGAAGCACACCTCTTGCATTTAGGAAGGGGTGGATATAGGATTTGGGTACTTGGTAGATTTAATGAGGTGCAAGAGAAGAAAGGGGTAAGGCTTTAAATTTTCTAACTTTGCTTTTACTTTCCTTTAGAAAAGGCTTTAGAAAACTTTCTTTTTTGTCCTTATATCTTAACGGCTTCTTTTCTTTCTAACTGTCTTTATTCCTTGGCTGTCAGACTTTTTTTTTTATTTTATTCAAGGAAAGATATGGATAACTTTGGTTGAAATATGACTACAAAGAAAATACTGCATTGAAAGAGAAATAATACAAGATTTTATCTAAAAGAGTGAATTGGGGATACTTTGTAATCGTCTGGGTTTCTTCAGTTTTTATTACGGCTGAGTTACAAGGCTTTACTTTACAGTGGGGAATAAGCCTTGTATTTAAAAAAAAAAGCTACAGACATGCTTACATGGATGGTAGGTGGTGACACAAATTGAGATGTATTAATGCTGCTATGGGAAGAAAGTCTCCTATAATTCATAAGTCAGGAGGGAATTAGAGGCAGTTTCTCATACTCAGTTTAGCAGTAAGAACAGGCCTGAGAACCTTTTGGTCTGTTTATAAAAATACATACAAATAAATTACAGCAAATTAGTTACAGAATAATTCTTAATCTGTTTTGTTTGTAAGAAGATCAGAGACCCTTTAAAGTTATACCCAGAGATCTGGTAAGTGTTACAAGGCCCACCATTTGTCATTTTTAAAATGTAAGCTCATGGATACAAGTTACTATTTTAGACCGTAACTTTTTGATATTCTTTTTAAAATGCATATTTATAGCCCATATGACTCTGAAACAGTATGAAAATGTGGGACTCAAAGACTTTTTTTAGAAAGTGAGAGGCAAATATACATAACCAATATCTAAATATTTAGGTATTTCAAACAATTCATTATTTTAAGGATAAGCTCATGATTTCCTGGTACTTTATATTATTTGAATGCCTGGTTTTATTTTAATTGATTGCATATTATAATATAACTTCCAGAATCACATTTCTAAAATAAACGCTAGTGCTTATTAATTCAAAATGAGCTTTCTGTGAATATTCTGCAATAATAGCTTAAAAATTGGTACTTCGTTGCAGTATTTGCTAACCAGAAACCATGTCGATGTGAATGGTGCAGGAGAAATGGAGAGTGAAATTAACTGGAAACTGATGAGACTGTTTTCAGCTAAGAAATGCAAAAAATCACACCTAGTGGAAAAGTAAAACCCTCAAAACCCAAAATTGCCTCTAAACTGACTTTAGGGTGATTTTGATCATGATCCAATATGCACTATCAAAAGCATCTGAATAGGTTTTGTACCACATAAGTATTAAAAAAGCTTTTCTGAAATAAAAAGGTCTGTAGGACTATAATCTCTCCAATAATTTCTTAGTTTGTGATGGTGTCTAATTAATGCAGTTTCCTCACACACTTTCTTTTATTTCCTAACTTTTCCTTGACTGATCATATCACCATTTTTTTCCCCTCAGTACTCCATCTTGCAACCACCAAAGTATAGAAATTTGTTTTTCATATTTTCAAGGGTTTACATTTCTTAGACACCAAAAGTTTGGTTACATATAGAGTCTGATTTATTCAAATCTGCTTGCGATTCCTTTCATATTAAACAATCCCATCACTTACAGAATATTTTTGTAGCCAAAGCACTCTTCACATAAAATACAGACTAATCACTTTTCCCAGTTCTTAACTGATTTACCCCAGGGAAGTGAGGAAATAGCTCTTTTGAATTAGTGGCCATTAACTCAATCACAGGCAATTTACCTGCCAAGAGTTAGAATCAGGACTGGCACACAGGACTTCCATAGAATCATAGAAGCATAGAATCATAGAATGGTTTGGGTTGGAAAGGACCTTAAAGATCATCTAGTTCCAACTTCCCTGCCATGGGCAGAGACACCTTCCACTAGATCAGGTTGCTCAAAGCCCCATCCAACCTGGCCTTGAACACTTCCAGGGATGGGGCATCCACAACTTCTCTGGGCAACCTGTTCCAGTGCCTCACCACCCTTTCTGGTTGCTGACCTGTACACAGCACTTTGGGATCACGCTTGCCTCTACTGCTGATCGAAACTCTGGGAGTGCTTGTTTTAAAGATAGTTTAGCTAAATAAAAACTGACAGTATTATTTTGTCCCAATCTTCTCCATGTCCACAAATATTCCAGTGATATTTTTATTAATGAGTTAGGCAGTACAATTCAGCTATATTCTTTCCTGATTTTCTTAAGTAGAGCATTGCACTTAATTGTGATTTACTTGTGCAAAGCTGCATTCAACTATGATTACAATTCAGAAAATACCTCTGGTGGCCTAAAATATTCTCCCCAAATAAAATCTGAATTTGTTTAAAATGTGTCCCTTTTATATTCATTTTCTAAATGATTTTGTTCACAGGCAAAAATTTTTTATCCATGCAAATAGTAGTGCCAGTTCAAAAACACTCATGGCTTCTCTGAACATGGCAGAAGCAGGAACCGGTTTAGAGGCACTATGAACAAATTATAAAAAAGGACTTAACCAGGGCTCAGGAAACAGCTGCTGTGATTATAATGTGATCCTTTAAAAACAGGAATCCTTGCTCTTCACTGAAGACAACTAGTATGGGTCAGCAAAAAACCAAACAAATCATGTAATAAAGAAATTATGGGGTTTTTTCCACTCTGGAAGCTGGAAAAAACCATAAAGTTTGAAGTATGTGTGAGTAGCAGAAAGAGATTGGGCAAAAGAATAAGGATCAATCCCCAAACAATTAAATGGTGACAACTGAATATAAAGACCATTAAAGTTTGATTAACTTTAGCTTACAACCTTTCTGAGATGGGTTTTCCTCTCTTGGGTCTCTGTAATAATCACAATTTGTCGCCATAGTTATCAATATGTTTTTGACCTAAGAAGTTGATAGCCAGTATGATTAATAAAGACATAGTACAGCTAATAGTCAAGAATAACCAGGCTTGCAAAACAGAGGCCAGATGCAGAGCTGGAAGTGATTGATTGTAATGCCTGGAAAATGCAAAGGACCCATCATTTAGTATGTAGAGGCAGTCTCGTAGAAATCTGGTGAGGCGTGAGTGTACACATTAACCTTCGTGGTGGGCTAGAACACTGTATTTCCAACAGGGGTTTGTGTCACTCAGATGACTGAGAGCAAACACAAGCATTGCCTGTTGTACTCAAATGCATTTTTACACAATTTCGGGTTTTCATATTTTACAGTGCTGTAATGCACTCTTGGGTTAACTGGATTTTTTTATATAAGGTATAGATGCTCTTGAATTTTAATGTGAAAAATATCACTGGATGAACGGACACAAATTAGCCTTGATCACCACAGTAATGAGGTGACTAATGTAATGATTATAGGACTGACAATTAAATAATCACACAATGATTAAATATCATATTGTGATTACTTACACAGAGTCAAGGCCTTTTCTGCTCCTCACCCCAGCCCACCAGCGAGTAGGCTGGGGAGCACAAGAAGTTGGGAGGGGACACAGCTGGGACAGCTGACCCCAACTGACCAAAGGGATATCCCATACCATATGACGTCATGCTCAGCAATAAAACTGGGGGGAGGTTGGTGGGGGGACCACTGCTCAAGGACTGGCTGGGCATCGGTTTGTTAGTGGTGAGGAATTGTTTTCATTTTCATCACTTGTTTGTCTTGGGTTTTACTTTCCTTTTCTTTTTTCCTCTTTTCCTTACTTTTTAAAAAAATTATTATTATTTCTTTTTAATTATTAAACTGTTTTTATCTCAAGTCACGAGTTTCTTTCTCACTCTTACCCTTCCAATTCTTCTCCCATCCCATCGGAGGGGCGGGGAGTGAGCGGTTGTGTGGTGCTTAGTTGCGGGCACAGATGAAGTGGAAAGCCGGTGCTGCAGTGCTCATAAAGCTACGCACAAACCTGGCATGTGAGTCTCGCTCCCCAGGTGTGAGACTTCACATGTCTGCCTTACATTGAATTTTGGAGAAGTGCTTGGGGAAGATGACTGTCAGAAAGGCCAGGCATATAAAATCAGTTTGATGTGACAATCCTATTGTATATAACTCAGTGGATGCCAAACTAAGGTGGAAGTGTTGGGTCTTGCAGCTAGACAAAGCTTTGGCTATCTGAACTTCAAAAGTAAATGTTAAGTTCGCAATGTGTATAGGTAGGCTTGGGACACTTATACTTGTCACCTCTGGTTGGAATTGCTCTTAATGTTAATTTATAATGCTCTGTGGTGCACTTATTATGTATCGTCTTGTTGTCAGTCCCTGTCTGGCTATACCGCAGCCTACTAGGAGTCTGAGCTTTGCAGCATCTGTTGTCTGAGAAGAGAATAAGCCTAGAGCCTCTGAGCAGAGGACAGCTCTGAAGCGTCATTGTACCCAGAGTTGTGCAAAACTTGCATTTGTACACAGTGCTCTTTTGCTGCCTTATAAATTCAAGGCATTTGAGAGTGGTAGTATTAAAATATTTCTTTTTAAAAAGAAGTCAGGTTTGGAAAAATAAGCTGAGAATGTGAGACCTGTGTTACAAAGGAATAGGACAATGCAGAAATAGGAATATTTCCAAGCTATGAATTTAGGATTACTGGGGGTGGTGGAGAGGAATGTTTTTTGATTATTTAAATGGAGCAAGGCACTATCCTCAGATGCTAATAAACTGTTGATATGGCACTGCCAATACAAGACAATATATGGGATATGAATATTGGTTAAGTAAAGAGGTATACTGTAAAGCAAAATTGTTTAAGTTCCCTCATCTCGTTACTACTAATTCTAGGCAAGCTCTATAAATATAGGTTAACTCTCTTAACAGGTTAACTCTCCTTTACATTCCATCTGGCTGCTTTTTTTTTCCTATCTAGCGTACCCTCTGGTTGGTACAGCATCCAAATTACATCCTTATATGCTGTTTTGTTTTGTTAAAAAAAGCTGTACTGCAAACAACCAAATCCATGAAGTTTATGTTCAGCAGTAAAAATGTCCTTGTTGTGAATGTCATTCTACTAATCCAAGACTGTCAGAGGAAAATGTATGGGCTATTTTAGCATTTTCAGACTTTATACCTGCAATAACAAATAGTTTGCTTCACAAAAAAAAATGATGCATTTATATCTCCCATATTTCATTTATTACCGTTAAGTATTTCCCGATTTACCTGTTAATGCAGCTTAGCCAATAAAGTTTACAAGACCACCTGGGAAAAACTCCAGTGGATAGGTGGTCACTGCAACATTGGAAACCCAGTTCAGCTGGGTATTTTTATCATTCCTGTTTTAAATAATTGTAAAATGACTGTGTTAATATCAAATATAGGACAGATCTATGAGTTCAGTCCAGAATCCAGGATCACCTTAGTGAGCTCCCAGTAGAATGCTTCCACTTTTTTTCCTTTGGGCCAAATAAATATTGCAAAGTGGCCCTGTTTGAGCACTGGACTATTATCATACACAGTTATCTGAAAACAATGACAGGAGATTTTTGAAATGAATATACCTTCTACTTTGAGATTTTCAAGTTATTCTGGCTTATGAGTTCAAGTTTTCTTTCAAGAAAACTTTTTTTTTTTTAAAAGCTACTTTTTCACCTTATAATCTGACTCTGGATGTTTGGAATTAAAGAAAGTTATCATTATTTTGTGAAAATATCATTAATTTGTGGAAAACTAGTGAAAACTCACCAGGTGATTTTGAAAACACGCTGTTATTCTCAGTGAAAGTAGCAAAAGCAGAATATACAGGTACTTTTTCCATTAATAGCTTCTTTAATCTTTTCTTCTGCATTTCAAAGCTATAATATAGCTTAAAAGTTGCAGAGAAAACAGTCCCTTTCTGCAGGACGAACCAAAGAATTCACAGTACATGATGGTGACAGAACCTTCTTGCCCAGGAGACCAATGCAAACCCTCTCACACAGGCCTGAGACCAACTGACAGAAACAGCCAGTTCACTGCCATACACCCAGTATGTTTGGATGGCAAGCCAGTCATCCAAGCATGTCCTTCTCCTGTTCCTTCACAGAAGTCTATATAATATATTTTTAGCAAAAATTAGAAACTGCAAAGAACAGTCAGGTCACTCTGTTTCATAAACACGGCACTCTCTCCTGGGGCATGTTCTCAATCAAAGTCTAATTCAGCAGGATGGCTTTGGTGTGCGGCCTTGTTTTCCCTCTCACTCCTTCCTTTTCCATGCTGCAAAAGATGGTTATAACCTGAGATTTGGATCAGAAGTATTTATCCCTAATTTGCTTCTGCATTTCTGTCCACAGCTGTCCCCAAATGAATAGATGGATGACTTTTCTTTGGTCTGATAAACTATCCTTTCCTAACTATGTCAGAGTTGAAATATTCACTTCAAGAAGATGCCCAGGAGCATTATTTCCACACATACACCTCCAGCTACCCCAGCACGTTCTGCTCTCCTACTAGCGCTGCCGTCATGCCACATTATTGTGATTCATTAAATATGTAGGCAAGTGTTACACTGACAGTGACTCAGCAGCAATAGGGAGATTATTCACTTTTTTGCATGTCTACAAGATAGGTGTGGGATAACAGCAGAGAGAAAGATGCATTCTTTGTGGGGATGGGAGCTGGAACTCCAATTTATAGTAAGGTGTTTTTTCTGTACACATTTGTATCCACTTTTTATGTTTTAATGTGACAAAACAGCTGTATGTTGGGGCTGCCACAGTGTGTGTGTGTGTGTGTTTTTGTCTATGTCTGTGTGTGGTGTAAATGCTTTGCCCAGACAATGGGGTTATTTGAAGGGGTGTCCATTTCCATCACAGAAAGCACAGACACTGCCAGTGCCAAAATCAGGCCACTGAGGTCACCTTTATGAGCATATAATCTTCTGCCTATGAGACTAGAAAAAGTCCGACAGTGACAGTGAGAAAAATGGCCTTCTAATCTGTTAGTCTACTACTAATTTTCCATGTGGCTTTGGGCATCTCTCGCTATCTCCTTTCATAACTTGTTTTATTAGCTCTTCGGGGAAGCACTTTCCCTTTCTACTTGTTTATATAGTGGATAAAGTGGGGCCCTGCCCTCAGTTTCAGCCTTTAAGCTCTGCCATGGAACAAAGACCTGTAATAAATGTATTTACTGGCCTCTCCATTAAGATGCCTTTTGTGAAATCCATTTGATGGAATTGTTTCGCAATTACTTCACAATAAAAACCCAGGGCTTTTAGAGAAGGAAACAAGCTGACATAGAAATGTGTTCATCTGTATTTATTTTAAAAATAAAGGCACTTTGACTGCCTTCATGCATTTTCCTACACTGTTCTCACTAATTAATGCTTTCAGTACAGATAGCTACAATTAAAAGTTGTTTTAGTATCTAAAATCAAAACACCAATCTAGGATTGAAATGAGAACTCCTAAAAGAAATGTGAAAAAACAGACTCAGCTGTAAAATGATCTTGTTTGGCTTTGTGGGGTTTTGTGGGGGAAGGAAAAGCAGGGGGTTTGTTTCTTTTCTTGAAGCAACAAAAAATATATGAAACTAGAGTAAGAATCAGACTCTAATGTCAGCTGCAGTGAAGGCACTGGTACATAATTCATCACTCCACTAATGCATTCTGGCAGATGACTATTTCACATGTATGGCAGGATGTGTCAGACAGTTTGATTTAGAGTCTTCTCTAACAGACTCCATTTTCAAAGAAGTGCATGAGGTTTTGCTTCCTCCCCCATAACCGCTATTAAATCCGCTTTGAGGAATCTGACTTAAATTATACTTAAAGTTCCTGACACATGAAAGCAGCCTGATTCAGAAAAAGCATGTAAGTTCATGCTGAATAAGTTCAAGTATCCTCCTGAAGATGGTGGAATTTGGGATGACAAAATGTGACCACCTGCCTAGTAATGAATCAGGACTTGAAGTATCTTTGTCGGAGACTTCTGTATCAGGTGATGTCCTAGGACAGATGAAAAGTTGTCTGGCAAATTCCCTACGTGGCATGGAAAACATGTAACATAAGACAGCAAAAGCAACTAAATGTTAAAGCCCATTAGCCTCCATCTTCTGACTGACACAGCTGTCTGTGTATTTGAACAATTTCCTAAATATGCAATGTTAGTTTGACCTTGTGATCTCTTACCTGAAATTAACATCTACATCATAGTGCACTTAAAAAACCTTTTATATCTTTATCATTCTGATGTTTCTGATGATGTGATGTTTTTGAAATGAAATTAGGCATATACTAATAGTAAAAATTAACAATATATATGGGAAAGGTGACGTAATTGTAGGTCACTCAAGGAACTCATGACAGCAGCTATTCTTTATGTTTTGTATTGTTTGAGAGGCTGCAGTGTCAGCAGTGATAGACCTGCTCATGTTGGGCCTCCAGCAATGTTCTACATGATTGACTCCACCTAAGGTGCAGATCAAGCAAAGCCTATACACCAGATATAAATTAACTGAGTTATTTGAACCAAAAAGATACATTCAAGAAAATTTAGCAAACCTGCTCCTTAACATTCTTCCTGAGAAATCCTAGTGTGGATCTTTCTATTTATAAATTGTAGTTTACCATTTCCTATTCTCATATTGGAAGTTCAGTTAAGTAACAGTTTTTGATAAAAGGAATAAAATTCCCTGTGAGTAAGTCTAGCTAACCGAGAAAACATTTGGATTGGCAATGAATGTGATTTACATTCGCTGTGTCTTCTGAATTGCGGTATTCAATCTAACTCTGAAGGATTTTCATTGCTTTCAAGACATTTATGACTTGAGCCGAGCATGCAACTCTTCTACTCCCCACAGATCCATCACCTGACCAAGAATCAAACTCCGGTAGCCAAAGTTGTCTAAATAAAAAAATAAGTAGTCATTCTAGGTTTTCTAATATTTCCATGTTCATAGTTAATCCACATTAGGAAAATTGGAAAAGATAAAATAGACTTTGCAAAGTATGCCGATTGGCAGTTTATCTAATTGTTATTAAATTGTTAACGATTAGGTTAGTTACAAAAATGCTGTCAATGGGAAGGCCTTCCTTCACTCCCTGACTCCAGCATAGTTTTCTCTCTAGAGGTTACATAGGGGTTGTAAGGTGACAAAGCTTCCAATTCAAACCCCAAAGTTGCTTCTTAAATAAAAGGGTGAGAATAGCTTCCTCTCTCTCCCCTGATGCAAAAAATATTCATAAAAACTACGTGTTTGCTTTGAGCATAAAATATTTTAAGGCTGCTTTTAAAGCATACTTTTTTAAAGCCTGGGGTAGGAACAAGTGTAGTTGAAAGTTTATGACCTACTCTATGAGGAGGGTGTAAGGCAGCATGATTTAATGATCTTCTCTAATCTTGAAATCTGTCTGTATGAAAGGTGTTTTGAGGAAGCAGAAGCTATTCCTTGCATTTTGATTGGATTTCCAGACCTGAGTAGAGTTTACTTTCCTTAAAGATTCTGAAAACTTTTTTACTTTTAGTTATAGGATGTATAACTCCCCATATTCTGTTCAGGAACTTTGGACGTGCTGGCCAAAATTTTCAGAATGACTCAGTTTTGATCCTTTCGGTCTTCAAAATTCATTCCCTTTGCATCTGTCTTTAAGATCTCCCAGATTTTTTGTTTCCTGTTTTCACTTTTCATTGACAAGCATCTGGAGGTTTTTGCGAGCCAAATGCACATTCTGTATCCTATAACATTAGAAGCTGAGATTCTCCATCTTGCTCTAGTTTCTAATTCCCAGTCCCGCTTTCCTCTTTTCACATTTTGTAACCAATTACAATACCCGTAATTACCATAGCCTATCTTGCATAACATCAATTTACATTTTGTGTTAGAGTGACCTACAAAAGATGTAAATGTCCTGAAAGCAGATCAAAGCTCATTCTTCCATTGCAGAATGTTTAAAATTAATCAGGAAAAATGACTTACAAATTGTACTGTGGGGCTGAATCAAACTCAGAAAAGAAAGAAATTTTGTATTGAGGCTGGCCATCTGTTTTTAAGTCATTGGAAAAAAAAAGTCAGGTGACTTAAGGACAGCATTTTCAACCTGCATTAACTTCCCTGGGCTCTTGCAGCTTTAAGACTGTAAGCTAAGGTACCCAGACTTATTGTGTATATTTTGTAGCACTTCTCTCCCATTATTTTTTTTTATTTTCCTAAAATAGTGAATATGCTTGTTGGTACTTAGTAGTTAAAAGTGAGTATTAGCCCCAGAGATATTCAGTTTGAAAAACATAGATTGACAGCCAACCACAGGGATGATTTCATGATTATCTTTGGGTTATTTTTACACTTGAGGGGGCGGTATTTGATGAAAATGGGGAATCACTGCAACTAGTTGGGCTTCCTTAATTTCAGCGAATGCAGTTAGAAGACAATGGATATGAAAGGATAATTTTATTGCACTAAGCCTAAAGAGATTTAAAGAAAAGTAGCAGTAAGAATTAAGAGACATAAATTGTGTAAAGTGAGGAACAGGTAAAATAAAGATTATATTAATTTCAACCCCCTCACAATTGTTTAAAGCTGGAGGTCAGTATCTAACAAACCATTTCTTATTCTGAAACAAATATATAAGGAAACTTTGGTCAGGTGCACTGTGCTAGCTCATGAATACTGACACAAAAGTCTACTGTGGACCTGAGTGCCTATACATCTGAATTTTGTCTCTTAGTTTCTGTGCTCACTTGCACTCAGACTTGTTACATTCAATACCTTGATTTTAAGCTAGTAAAATTTTTAGAGTAAGTTTTTAATGGGGTTTTCATAACAATGACTGTTCTGGTCTCCTGCTTCCTCTGGTGGCCACAAGCAGATGTCTAGGGAAGAGTGTAAGAACAGAGGAAGCATATGTGATTTCCTCCCCTTAACAGTCTTGGAAGCTCTATCTGTTTTCAGTTCTTAGACTGCTCAAGACATATGTGGCTTCTCTACATTTTGTAATCCTTAGTGGATGAGCTTATCCAGTCTCAACTTGAATCCATGTAAACTTTTAACATTCACATCTTTTGGTAATGAGTTATAAAAATACACTACCTGTTTTGTTAAAAATGACCTCCTTTTGTTTATTTTAAGCCTGTCTGCCACTAACTTCAAATGATGGTCTTTGTTTTTTGTTCTGGAAGAGACAGCAAATGTCTACCTACCTTTACCATACCACTCATGACTCTGTGATTGTCTATCATATGCCCCTCATTCATAGATTTTCCAAGCTCAAGAATCCTAGCATAATTGGCCACTGTCTGGAATCCACTGTGTATTTTAGAGAGACATTAAAGATTTGTATCTGTTGGCCAGGAAAAATAACAGAGAGGAATAAATAAAAAATGTGAAGATAACAGTAAAATAAATTAATGTTTGTAATTCCCTGCTGTTTAAGACTTAGTTTCTGCATTGTCTTTCTCACTGATTTCATCCATGCATTACTTCTGTGCTCCCTATGGGTTCACTTGGATTGATACAAAACACTGAAGTTTTCAATCTTACCTGTTTTGACATATTTCCCAATCCTAGAATGGCTTGGTGTTGCCAGGGACCTCTGGAGATCATCTGGTCCAAGTACCCTGCACAGAGAAGATTCAGCTAGAACAGGTTGCTCAGAGCTGTGTCCAGTTGGGGAGTGTTGTCTCCACCTCCAACGATGAAGACTCAACAACCTCTCTGGGCAAGCAGTTAGTGTAATGTTTACACCAGAACTGTAGAACTGACTGCCAGTATAGCGGAGGACATTAAAAATCCAAAACACACTGTCCTGGTTCCAGCTGGGACAGAGTTAACTTTCTTCCCAGTAGCTTGGGGGGTGTGCTGTGTTTTGGGTTCGGTGTGAAAGGAGCATTGATGGCCCATTGATGCTTTGGCTGTTGCTTGCACCGGGAGGGGGGAGCACAGCCGGGGTGGTGGACCGAGCTGGCCAATGGGGTATTCTATACCATGTGACATCATGCTCAGTATAAAAACCAGGGGGGGGGGGGGGGCCTCACCCCCCGTTCGTGACACGCGGTCGGCGGTCGGTGAGCGGTTGCGTTGTGCATTGCGTGTTTTGTGTATTTTGTTATTGTTGTTGTTCTCATTGTTATTATTACTGTTCTACTTAGTTTTATTTCAATTATTAAACTGTTTTTATCTCAACCCAGGAGCTTTCCTACTTGTGCCCTCCCGATTCTCTCCCCCATCCCACCGGGGGGGGGGGGGTGATCGAGCGGCTGCGTGGAGTTTATTTTTGCTGGCTGGGGTTAAACCACGACACACACTTTGCAGTAGAGTCCTGTTACAGCTTTTGAATATCTTAAATCTGCCATTTTTTAGCTTAATTGGTGCACACTTCTCTTTTCCAAAGCTTTTGACTTACCCTGTTGCAATTTTGTATTTTCCTTACCATCTTCTAAATGTGCTCATAGACAATGAGATCACTTCACTGTTACACATTTGAAGTCCAATTTAAAAAAAATTATCTTTGAAAAGTTCTCTTTGAATTTTGTGGTGGGGTTTAGGACTAACACATTTGGTTTTAATTTCTTCAAGGCATTTTCTTTTTGGGTTTCTTGATTATCTTTAAAATAAATACAGTTTGAGTTTGTGCTGAACTAAGTCCAAGCTGTGACTGTTTATTAGAGTACTCTTAATGAATAAGCTATTGAGTTAACTTTTCGTGCCAGATAATTGCCTTGTTAATTTTATTAGATACTGAGGGTACAGGACTTGGGAACGAACAAAACAAAAAAGAGCTTACTAATGCATTCTAGAAACGGAGAAGCAAAGTGCAATGACTAGTGCAAATAATCTTTCAGTGCTACTTTTAAATGATTCCCTCACATTAATTCTCCTCCTCACTATATTTACATTCTGGTTTTGCTAACAGGTAAGTTTGTACAATTATCCTACTTTTACAGTGTGTTAGCGGATGTGTGAAAAGTGTACTCTATATCTGCAAATAGTCACACTCCATTTGGCAGCTAAATGAGCAAAAGAAAGACGTGCTTTGTGGTCTGTGTCCAATTGACACAGCTTGAAAATTGAAACGTATTATTTATGAGCAGCTACTTGTAACAATTCCACTTACAGGATAAGAATTATTACCACGCTCTGGCCGGAGTCCTGCAAATGCTAATTCAGATGCATATGGACAGATTAGTTGTTTTGAGTCCATTTGAGCAGTTTACCGATGTAAGCGGAGGAAGCTGTTCAGAGCTCTGCAGCCTTGGAGTACCTTCAGTGAGCTGCAGACATCGGTGACCGAACGCTGTCTCTGTAAAGCTCTGCGGAGGGAGCTCACCTCGGCGGTGAAGCACTGCCAGGGAGACTCTAGCGGATGTTTCAAACAGTTGGGGGTTTTACTGTCTCCTTTCTCCCCTGTCCCTATCCCCACTACGACCTGTGGAGATTATAAAGAAGGATTACTAACGAAAGAGAGACTGTCAGGCCCTCACGCATGCCCCCTCCCAGAGCCTGGGCTGGGGGGGCCCGGGCCAGCTCACAGCCTCTACTGTTTGGCCCCAACCTGAGCTCCAGCTCCCGCAGTGCCATTGCCATGCCCAGCCCTGGGACTCCTGGCTCTGGGTCCTGACCCCCACCCGCTGGCTGATCTCCCAGAGCGTCCCCATCCCCAGGGAGGTGCCTGGTGCCCGGGGCTGGGGCTGCCCCGGCTGCCCTGCGGCCTGGCCTGCCCTGGCTGGGGGGACGGGCCCTGGCTGCCAGGCCCTGCCCTGCCGCCCCGGGGAGCCCTGACACCGCTGATCCCCAGCCCAGGGAGCTGCCGGGTGCGTTGGAAATCGTGGCTTTGCCTTTGAAGCATTGTGAGTTGTGATCTTAATACTCAAATGGAGTAAAAACGCACTTCTTTAATTCAAGAAGGTAAGAGACAGCTTACTGAAAAGTACAAACGTTCACTTCTTAATGACTTCCTTACTATGGATACAGTGGAAGCAGAAATTTGTAGAAATAACATACACACAGCTCATTTGTTTCCAGTTTTGATATCTTATCCATTATTCAGGATGAGTACACTGATTGGGAAATCAATATATATTAACATATCCATCTTCCTGCCCGATGAATAGGATCTAATGCAATACACATAGCCCTGTCCGTGCCAACTTACTGTATCACCTGAGTCAGCTGCAGAAAGACCTTAGCTATCCCTAGGCTCTCATATATGGTAGGAGAATTTGATTTAGTCCTAAGGTGAATGGAACTTACATTCTTGTTCACTTACGAGCAAGCACATCTGCTTCCTTGCTCTTCATTAGAAACTCCTCACAAAGAGCTAGATATTAAAAACTGAAAAGCATTTTCAGTTTGCAGACAAAAATTATGTGTGTTTCTATCATATTTACTTTTGATTTTCAATTTTGCATATTCTTTATTGAAACTCAACATCCGCACTCACCGTTTTTTTGCATGTCCGGTTTATTACACACAGCGTCCTCCAGCTGTGGGCTGGAGATAAAATAGTGGCTTAGCCTGTCACGGATGTGCCTACTGAGCAAGAGGGACTGTTTTCTCAACTTGGAAACTGCATAGCATGTGAAATTCCTAATCAGACAATTTATCTTTATGAGTAAATAAAATGCTGATCATAAAAATTGTCAGAAGTGTATGCATACAAACCAGTAAACAAGAATGTTGTGTAGCCCAGGAAATATGATTTTTGCCATAAGCAGTAAGAGACTTGGACTGACCTGACATTGCAGGGTGTCAGAACATGTCTGGGTTTGTCTTGGCATGGTCTCAGCTGATTTTAACATTCATCTGGTGACAAAGTGACTATTGCTTTGTATTTGTGTCAGCTAAAGCTTTGTGAACAGCAAGAATAATAAAGGTCTGGGGGAGGCACTGCCTTACAAGAAACAGCCCTTGATATCAGCTGAGGCTGGAGGAGGCAACTTTCAGACTTCAGCAGGGAACAAGTGATAAGGAGGCAAACTACAATAAGAAAACATGTAAATATAACTACAAGTGGACCCCAAGAGGGAAGAGGAAGAAACTCCCACCCACTGTGAACATCATCCTGACAAAGGGAGTGAAGGTAAGGTTCAGATTTGACATTAGGAAGCATTTCTTTACCAAGAGGGTAGTCAAACAGAGGTGATCAATGCCCCAAGCCTGTCAGTGTTCAAGAGGCAATTGGACGATGCTCTTAGTAATATGTTTTAACTTTTGGTCAGGCAGTTGAACTAGATGATTGTTGTAGGTCCCTTCCAATTAAAATTCTATTCTATTCTATTCTATTCTATTCTAAAGACTTCAACTCATCCTAACAAACAAAGACTGACAACTCTTCATAATGGCCACCCCGACTCCTGCTTGGAGAAAACTGCAACTGTCAACCTTAGGACACAAAAAACATTGGAAGGATGATCATAATGCCAGAGAAAAGGGAGGACTATGGGAAGAGGTGTTCTGTGTAATGATTTTAACTATATCATTAACATGAATTGCTGTTTCAGTCAGATAACTTGGACGATTAGACTGTTAAAACATTAACTCAGCTCAAATGCTTTAGTTCTATATATGCAGTGTATTTCTGTTGCCAGTAACAATATTTTATATAATACAAACCATACCTTGAAATCCAGCCTCAGAACCAAGCTGAGATATGGCTGTAGAACATATCTATATTTGTTTATATGATGTTGAATTTCGGCTCTCATAAATATATTTTTAAATGGTGATGCTCATAACTAACATATTTCTGCTAGGTTGGCCTATTACTCAGTCAGTTTTCTTGTCCCTAACATACGTAGAGAACACCCACATCTATATTTAAAATACACTTGATAAATACAATATCATGAGGAATGAGGAAGTGATTCGGTGGCACTTGCCCTTTTACTCATACTCAGGATGGGAAATAGGGTGGGATGACTGAGTGGGTTAGATCATTTATCCATCTGTCTTTATTTTGCAGGACTTATGTTGTAATACAGCAATTATATTTCTCTGACATATTTACTCTAGCTAGATGTTCTCTTGTCCTTTTATAAGTCCAACTCTTGGAAGCCCTAGGCATTCATTTTACTCTTCAAGGTAACGACCTGTTTTCAGAATTCATTATTGTCATGGAGACAACCATACAACTGTTTAAATGATATGACTGAGACCAGGGAGGGTTAGCATCTCGCAAGATCAGTCAGGTGTCATGCCAGATATAAACATGGACCGTTGTAAGGATTTAATATGCTAAACTCTCCAGTCACCCAAGAAGGAATTTTTCAATATTTACAGGTTAAATCCTGTGAATTTAACCTACTTTCCTCTTCTGAATTCATAAAGATATCCACAGTTTTTCTTCTGTGTGTGGTAAGAAGTTGTGTCTTTTTGGTAATCCTGAACAGCTTGACACTTGTTTCATCTTGTTCAAGATATTTAAACTGGATGCTTATCTGTCTACTAAGCATATCAATACTTTAGATGCCCTCAAAGTTCACTTAATGGGCTGACTGTATTCATTTCTACACAAAACCACTTCTATTCAAATGATGATCATATGGATAATTTTGCTATCCATCTCTCAGTTCAAAAGCTCCAGAGCTCAAGGGAGAAAAACAGATTCCCTCTCCTCTCAGCAATTCCCATCCTCAGGAAAGTGTCCTGGTCTAAGGAAGAACTTTCAACCTGTGTGGTGAGGTTGGGTTTGTGTACCAAAAATCTAATACTTCTTAGTTCAGGGAAAGAAGAAGTGCAGCCTCTTAGGTCATGAGCACTGAGAAAGTCCTAGTCTCTTCTCCAAGAGTCAATTAAAATATATACACAAACAGTTACTGAAAAAAGTTGTTCTTGGATGGTTAAAATCCTGACCTAGTGGATTAATTATGTTAGCTTCTAGGTTTTATTCTTTAAAACCCTTAAAATTTAAATAAAAACTCCTGCTCCATTTTTTGGAAAGTGGTGATATTGGCTCCTGGGAGTCAGAGAGCAGCTGTAGCTGTGATTCTGATCTAATACAGGAATCCCCCTGTAATCCTCAGTTAGTTGCCATACCACCACAAAGGGACTCAGTCTTAGCTCCACCCTTCCCAGCTTTTCCTATTAGCTATTTTAAGCTTCATACTACTTACGGAGGAAATTATAGTTAATTCCATTTTGTGGTACTTAATTCCCTTCAGGCACTGATTAAGGAACATTATGTATTTAACTCAGAGTTATAAATCAAAGCTAACTCAAAAGTTTAGTTGTAGTTTTGTTCAATGACACTTGAAATTTGCTATCTTGTTGGCACAATTCATGGAGGTCATGAATTCTCAGCAGCTCTACTCTTGTGAAGGAATGCTGGAACCTGTAAATAGTAAGCATACTCTTAGAAATGTAGGATGCAGTACTTTTTCAAATTCCTTTGTCTCTGGGAGCAGAAAACAGTTTCTTTTGAATTGAAACTATATTTAAAAGAAAGCAAACAAAAAAACCCTCCAGCATGTGGAAAATCCGCTTCTCAGCTAGTTCTACAGATTTTACTCAAGGCTAGTTGACTAAACTCTGGTGTTCAGCAAGTATGCTGGTTTTCAATCCTTGGGATGACTTAAACTTGCCTAATGTGGGGTCTGCTACTCCAGTTAAAAAAACTCTCAAGAGTCCACAAACTGAAGAAAAAAGAAAAGCACTGGTAGAAAACTTGTAAGTTATGATACAGCACCTAAATCTGTTACAATTCCACATAGCCTCAAGGGTCTTAGCAGGTAATTGGTTCTTAACTGGAAGAAACATTCCTGTTAGGCACAACTGAATTATTTTATTACCCAATTTACTCCACTTTTTTTGTGGAGAAAACTGCATGAGGGATGGGCCAGGTGGCAGACATTAATGTTTTCCTTCAGGGGAAACACAGGCATTCACAAGGGAAAACTGGCAGAATGGTGCCTGTATGAAAGAGAAAGTTAAAATTCTACATATCACTTAGATAAAACTATGTCTGGTAGCTTTTAAATTAAACCCTGGCTTCCCTGAAGTCCATTGCATACTTCAGTTGATTTCCTTGGAGACAAGTTTTCTATTTAATTTTTCTTCACCTAAATTTATGTAGTCAGACTATGTTAAGCAATTAATGAGTAGGACATCCACAAATATAAGTGACGGGAGTATTTGTTTGAAAGAGAGATATCTTTTGAAATTAGCCTTATTTTCTCTTAGCAAACAGTAAAAACTTCATTAATATCATATAATTTATACTCATTTACCCACAAACCATCAAATTCTACCTATAGATTGTTACTGATCTCTTAGTATTGAATACTATTATAAACATTTGCAAACCTGAATTTTTTTATATATATATAATTACACTACTGCTTCCCTGAATGAAAGCACTAAAGACAGATTGGTAGTGTGAGCATAGTACACAAATCCAACTAGAAGGACAACTAATTGTTTCAACCTGAAATTAATGTCATCACAAAATGAGTTTATTTTCCTTAATTAAATGAATCACTGTTACATTCTGAAAATGCATGTTCAATAGCCATTCTTATGAATCAATATTGCTCATAAGAATGAATGTGAAAAAAGAGAAGAATCAGTTTTGAATGTGCCAAAATATAAATACAAATGAAAAAGCCAACAGAAGGGTGCAGGAGTTTTTCTTCAATCACTGACAAGGCCTGGAAAGGCAAACTCGCTGAGGAAGATTATTCTGTAGCTTTGATAGCACCAAGTCTCCTGCTTTCATGAGCATCAAATTCATTACGCACAAATATCTGCAAAGTGCCTCATAAAGATGCACTCCAGCTACCTTATTTCTTGAAAACACAAATGTGAAAACTGACATGAGCATTTGAAATACTGTTTTATTGAGCCATTTCTAGTTTGTACTATACTATGTTCCTTTTCAAGCTGCTTTTTAAAGTACACATACTGGTACGAGGTTAGGACTTGAGATTAAATGCAGCCTCTGTAGTGCTTTTCTAAAACAGTTCCTCCTTTGTCAAGAAAGTGTCAATTATTCTAAAATACAAATATGTGAACAATATGAAGATTGTTAGCCCTCTCTTGTTTTAGAAGCACAATATAAATTCCGGCATCTTTCTCTCTTTTCCTTTTAAGCTGAAAATACATAGAAATTCTGCTCAAATACCTGAGGTGGCCTAACATAAAACACCTGTAAGGACTTTGGTGGGGGTTCTCCAGAGATTCTGTTATAAGGAGCACTATAAAGAGTTTGTGTGCGGGATTTATTGCATCAGTGTGAATGTACGCAGAGATAGAGATTGGATTGTGTTGCTCATTTTTTCATTTTTCACTTCATTCTCAAAAAAGATGGATTATTCATGCAAAACTCCAAGTGCCCCTAAGGTCTCCACACTTCCCACTGAATGTATAATGTTTTAAAGAGGACAAGAGGGAATGGAAGACAGAAATTCTTTCTGTTGGTATATTTCAAGAGAAATATATCAACAAGTTTATTATCAGAAAGCAACATAGAAAGGTAGAACCCCAGTAACACCAATAATCTTCCTCTGATTACCCTCCAGTTAACGGATCTCATGAAACAAATATTGCATTCTGTCTTTGCATCTACTTGTGGAATTTTACCTTTCCTCTTCTTGACTCTGATTATTAGAAGATTGTTAGAAATACAGAGTGAAGAGTTGAAAGATCTGAAAGTTGTTTTCTGGTCTGAAGTTGACTAATAATGGAGCTTTTCTTTAAATTAGTTTGTATCCCAGTGAAATGTGTCTCATACGCACCTAACTTCATGAAGTGCTGTAGACTGAAGTACATTGTAATTGTACTGATAATAATTACTATAATAATACAGTATTTGCTGATTCTGCTCTTTGCAACAACTGTCTAAGAGGCAAAATAATTCATGTTTCCCAGGGCAATGCTGGTTACTGTATCTTATAAACTAGTTTTCATCTTGATTGGAAAGAAGAATGTGCATTAATTTCTAAGGAGTAAAAAAAAAATCATGTTATAATAATAATAGACTAAATATTATTTGCTCTAATCTGCAACACAATTAACCAATAATATTAATAAAAGGAGAACCACTCAAGCTAGCTTATTAGAGTTAAGCCAGAATTTTTAACATCTAAGGAACACCTCGATAGCCACGCTGCTGTCATAACACACACACTTGCCCTGCTCCTGATCCCAGATAAGGCATACGTTTAAAAGAAGGGAAGATCTGCATCCTCAGAAGTCATCTGGAACAGGTCTTCCTGCTGCCCCTAAATTCAAGCTTCAGAGGATTCTGCACAGCTCCCCAGATATTTCTGTGGGCTGAAGATTACCAAATATTATTTTTAGTGCTCTCATTGTACCATCTTCATCCGGAAAGACGCTGACAGTTCAGAGAGGCTGGCTGAGGCTCACTAGATGGTGCTAGGCACAGCCGGCGATGGCGGCCAGCCACCCACGAGACACCTCTCCCGCCGGGGCACGCGTCCTACAGAAAGCACGGGAGCATCTCTGCGTTTCCAGTATCACAGCAGCTGGCGTAAAATGGTGGAAAAAAGAGCTTTGGAGAAATGACTCATACGCATCTGAAAAAGGAGCAGTGGTGTGCCTTTTTCAATAATCCCAGTAATCTAAAAGCAGCTTTTGCATCTGATAATAAATATCTTGTTACAGTTGCATCAGTATTCCTCTTTCTATCTTACTTTAACACGGTCTTTTGAGATTCTGATCCATTTTTCTTCATTTCTCTATTAATTACTTCATTATTTTTTATTCCCAGTTCTTCTTGGACTGACAAATCTATTGTCTTGTCAACAGGTTGTCTTATTCAGGCTTGGTTCCTGTGAGTAGTTTTCACCCTGCCAGCTTTCCTCGGGGGACCGTGTCTCTGGTTTCTCACTTCCACCCCATCAATGTCTGCAGCTGAGCCACCTGCAAAACCGATTTGTGCTGAACTGCAGACTGCATCACGCCCGGGGCCGGGGAAGGCGAAGTGTTTCACACCGGTGTTGCCGCAGTCCATCAGCGGGTCGCTGCCCTGGCATGGGCCGCCTGCGGTCCCTCAGGGGTGCCTCTGCCCCAGCGGCTGCCCCTTCTCTGACTGCCCCTCAGCACCAGCATTTACAGCCTGTTTCACCGTGGTTTTGGAGCTGCCTAGAACTGGCTGTGAACCAGCCCAGGGTGGTGCTGGACTCCCCCCCTGCAGCCCCACCACCCCTACCCGGCGGCTTCTGGCTAGTGCAACCAGCAGCACCGGTGCCCCATCCCTCCCGGGCCTCCCACAGAGCCAGTGCCTCATCCCCCCAAATGACTTTTTTTTGACTAAAGTTTTGGACACGGACACACGTACATTTGAAAAGCACGAATGTAAGTAATACCTTAAAGAAATGCCGTGTCGTCAGTCAGCCCCAGCGCCTCACACTAAACCTGATGAACCTGTGTAAAACAGTGCAAATGCTAAGTTTTCCTTTACAAAACCCACAATACCAGGTGTGTTTTTAAATATACGTGCATTTCTGTCTCTTAACTGACTAAAACAGTAATAGAGTTACTTGCTGCAGGATAACACGTAACTACTGTAACGTTAATACTCTGTATTTCAACAGGTCCTTAACTCACTGGCTTGTAGCACAAGCTTACTCCGTGTTGAAGGTCAGCTGGCGGGGACAGGCAGGTATACATTGATCACAGGCTTTGGTAGGAGGTAACCAGATTCGTAATTTGTAGTTTCATGGTTGTTTCCAAGCGCGACTGATGTTATACAGTCGCTGTACAACTTTGGGATTGCATTCCTGCATAATTCCATTTCCATATTTCCATTCATAGTATATGCACATCTTTCTGGATAATTTAGGATTGATTTTATATGCAGTAGACGAGCCTACCAGCTTCCTGTGTTTCTGACTGTATCTCTCTGGGGTTTCCAAAGCACAATGCTGCTCTGGGTTGAATAACAGTGATATTTTTCCTTTGCTTAATGAATACTAAGCTTGTCACAAATACTCCTTCGCTCTCTGCTACAGCTGGGTCTTGCCTGTGATAAGGCAATAAATACTTGGGAAAATATAGAACTGACTCTTCAAATACAAACTGATATTGTTTCTATAGTTGTCTCCCTCACATTAGTACAAATAAACTAATGAAACTAAAGGGCAGAAATAAAACCTGTAGCATGCATTCAACTAGAGACTGATCTGGTGGTAGAAATCAGTATAACTCCCTCGGTGGTGATGATGCTGTGCTCATCTGCAGCAGCTGGGCATCTTAACCTTTACTGCTGTAACCACTTGACTTACTGCTGTACCCTGTGAAAACTTGGTTCTGTAGCTTTATACCTTGCAGACACGTATTAAGTCTTTTTATTTCTTCCAGCTGAAGCATGAACTTATATTTTGGACTTAGATGAGAAGATTAAAAAAAAACCCACAAAAAATCCACCACAACATGGGATAAATATCCTAGAAAACAATGTTACTTCTTCTAGGATCCATACTTGCAAGTGATATACTGGTTAAGTAGAGTTGGTGTTAAATGTATGTACAGTAAGACAAAAACCCCTATTGGAAATGCAAAAAAAACTAATGGGAAACTGATATTTTACTGTTATATTAATTGCTATAACTGATATATTAAAATAGAAGTATGTATAATGCAAGTGAATACTGAGACTACTACCATGCAACACGTAGCATGCAGTTCCCTTCGACATATGTTCAGTGGTGGGAATAAAGTACTTGGTTATCTCTATGGAGTTGTGACAGTCTCCTTCCTTGCATGGAAGGAGGTCTACACGATTAAACTGTCATGCTTAGAAAGGGATATTAGCATTATGAGCATGTCAGAGGGAAGGGATCACTCAAACCTGCTGTCAGTCAAAGAACACTTTCTAAGTTTGGATCGACATCTATTATATGTAAAAATAGCATGTCCTCATGCTGCTAATCACATGAGGATCAGACTGTGCTACAGATTTCAAACTGAACTCTGAGAGGAACCTTCTCTGCGAGGTACCTAGCAATGACTAGCCATAAACAGCAGTAAGTAATAAGGAACATAAAGTAGTAAGAAACATGGGTGAGGAAAATGGGGGAACATGCTGTCTGTCTTCTAGTTGCTTTTGACGGACTGAAACACATGGTCTCATCTGAGATTTCGTAGTTGATGGCTCTGAGAAAAAAAAAATATTATTTTAGACACAAATGGAAAAAAATGACAAGTGAGAGATATGGGTTGGTTCACACTTTGGCTGAGAAGGCCAGAGAGGAATCTTATTGCTGGTTAAGCTACCTACTGGGAGATTGCCAAACTCTTTTCAGAGTGATGAGGGACAGAGGATACAAGGTGCAACAAAGGAAATTCTGATTAGAATTAGAAAGAAAAGATTCCTTACAATGGAAAAGGTCAAACTTTGGAGCAGGTTTCCTAGCGAGCTTATGGGATTTCCACCATTGGTGATATTCAGAAGTTAGCTAGGTATATGTCCCTGAGAGGTCTCCTTTAACATAGAAGTTAGCTCTCCTTTGAAGGGATTGAACCAGATCATTTCCAAAGACATCTCTATGATTATCTGGGGTTTTTTTTTAAGTAAAGAGGCTGCCTCTACACTATCCTCTTAATCCTGTTCAGGCTCTGAAGAGAGATACCTTAAAATCCCAGATTAATTGACCACCCACTCTGTCAGTAATCCCATACACAAAGAACCATGTGGTTCTAGCAGACATTACCCATGACGAGTGTTAATCCAGAGGGTGTGAGATTGGATGTGCTGGTTTTCGCTGGGATAGAGTTAATTTTCTTCATAGTAAGCGCCTATTAAAAAAAAAAAATCTCTGACTTGGTAAGCCCTTAGATGGCTGAGATGTGGCATAGATATGTCTCCCCTGCTCCATTTAAAAAAAAATGTATTTTTTTCTCCCTTTCTCCTATTTTTGAGTAAATAAAAATAGAATGTAAAGCCCCACTAACGAACAGGACCTTGATCTGCATAGTACTTTCCTTTAGAGGCAGACTTACAAGGCTTCAAGAGCTATTATCCAGATGCATGACTTCCTTTAACTGATGATAAAGTCTTTGATGTCACTTATTACTTGGAACTAATCCTGAGATCATATGTATGTGTTAAAGTACGCAAGGTGCATTCTACCCCACACACCTAAAAAAGTAAATAAATGTCACCATACTGCTAGGCTTTTTTTTAGACCTTGTATCCAAGTCTTTCTTCTAACTTGCATATTTATTCCTTAGTAGTTGCACTCCTATAATGCGCAAGTCTCTCAACAGAGATTAAGAGTTACTTCACGCCAAAGTGACTCTAAAGCTACAAAATGTATGTATGTTCCCATAATCTCACTGTCTGTCATTTCCCCTACTTTATTAAATCATACCAGGGAAGGAAAAAAAAAAAGACACAGGTAATATAGTTCATTCTTTATCCATTCGAAACAGAGAGTAGATTTAGGCAGGTAGAATATGTGCAGTACATAGGAAAATGCAGCATATAAATAATCTCCCCAGTTTCAGCTCTTTAGTCTTAACTTCTTGACAACTTCCAGTAAAATAAAAAAAAGAAAAATGTGTCGGCACAAAGAGAAGGAACACCTACTTTTAGAAATTACTTCACTCAGCTAAGTGACTAATGGAAAATGCCCCATTCTTAGGGCTAGTAGAGTGTCTATGCCTTTCAGCATTAAACAAATTGTCTTTGGGTAAAATTACTTTGAGAAAGAACAGGTATAAGAAATTGTACCGAGTTTGTGCTCAGAAATTTACAGTAGACCTCCCAGGGTCAGACTGAGATCTGGATAGTGATATGATTTCTCTAATGGTATTAGAGAAACAAATCATATCAGAAATTCTGTCATAATGGGATTGTAAAGTCTGAGCTACAGATTGAAATGAAAGGCTGCTAATGCTGTAGGGCACAGAAATTACTGCGTGTAATTGCTATCATTTCTTACTAAATAGTAATTAACCAACCTGAGGCAGCATTGGTTTAGATTTGATTCTGCTAGAATATGAAGATACCTTATGAGATCTGGTTGTCAGAAATAGTCAGAAATAGACTTTTATAATTTTTTTTACAATGATTCAATTTGAGTTTAAATGAAAAATGTGTAAATTGGGACTTTGGTATAAATAAATCTCTAAGTTAACTGATTAAAATCCTTGAATCAGAGAAAGGAAATTTTTGGTATGTGACACTGTTGCCGGTATTTGTTAATAGAATTAAATGCTCAGCAGTACAGATTAGGATACTGGTTTAGATTGACTTACAGTTTTCCAAAATAATGATTAGTTACATTAAGTGGGTAATGTGACCATATTATTGATTATCTTGATACTTTGTATTGCATATTTGACTTGCATATCAATGAAGCCACTTTGGACTTCTTGCTGCTGCATGGCCATGCCATACTGGTATTCTGGCTAGTGATATACCAGAGCAATGCAATTTCCTGCATTGCTTGAATAAAGAAGCAACAAGTCTGATATCAAAATGAATTTTTAGCCTTTAGCGTGTGGTAGAAGAGTATGGATTATTGATTAACACAATCTAGAAAGGGAGATCTTTACGTTTCACAGTTTAGAAAGAGTAAGTTCTGATGATGTATGTGAATTTCTTATGGAGTTACCCCCATTTAGCAGTTGTAGGTTTCAGCATGGAGAAGGCTTTGAATTGAAATCAAAGCAGCTAAATCTACATACAATCTGTATTCTAAATAAGAAAGGTAAAAAACATTGAAAAAACACTCCCAGGCAAGTGGGGTAAATAGCTACACCCAGAGAGATATTAGGAAATCAAAAAGATTATCTGTGGAATGTAGGAATGCTCAATAACAAAGTTCTGTCAGCACTGTAGATGAAGTAAAACTTGTCAAAGAACATGTTAATTTCGGCTTTTCAATGGAAAGTGGAAAAAATAAAATATCTAGGCACATAATAATAACATCTTAGGGACATGGTGTAGTGGGCATGGTGGTGTTGGGTTGACGGTTGGACTCGATGATCTTAGAGGTCTTCTCCAACCTTAATGATTCTATGATTCTATGATAAATAAAAAGAGAATAAGAAAAGAACTAACTTTTATACAGGAAGAAAGGGAAAGAGAAAATAAAATACATGGGTCAGCTCTCCCCAAAAGAAGTTAATTCAGTGTTCAAAGACATATATGATAGGATAACAGGAATAACAATACAGAAGCAGGAGTTACTGTGTAGATGGTAATTCCAAGGTAAATGAAGAACTCAGACAAAAAACCAATGAGGTTATCGGGAGCTAAGAAACTGACATATGAGATTACAGAACAAGCAAAGCAACTTTGTGATATCATTTAAGTGAATTCTAGCAAGTGAAATATTTCTAAAAATAATGATCTGTGGAAGTTGAGGCCTGAATATTTGATGTCTAAAGCATGCAAACTTTTAGGGCAGATTTCAGGAACGGAAAATTAAGGATATGGATATACTCAGGAAATTGAGTAAAATGCATTCCAAGTTTGATCATGTCCTGGTTTTGGCTGGGATAGAGTTAAATTTCTTCCTAGTGCTGTGTTTTGGATTTAGTATGAGAAGAATGTTGATAACACACTGAGGTTTTCAGTTGATGCAAAGTACCCTGTCCTGTCAAGGGCAGCTTCCATACTACCAAGCAGAGGCTGGGAGGGAACACAGGCAGGACAGCTAGCCCAGCTAGCCAATAGGGTATTCCATACCATGTGATGTCATGCTCAGTATATGAACGGTAGGCGTGACCCAGGAAGTACCGATCGCTACTTGGTTATCGGTCAGCGCGGGTGGTGAGCAGTTGCATTGTGCATCTCTCATTTTGTATATTCTATCATCATCATCATCATCATCATCATCATCATCATCATCATCATTATTATTATTATCCCTTTTCTGTTCTATTAAACTGTCTTTATCTCAACCCACGAGTTTTTCTCACTCTTACCCTTCTGATTCTCTCCCCGACCCACTGGAGGAGGGGAGAGTGAGCGAGCGACTGCGTGATATTTGGCTGCCTGCCAGTTTAAACCACGACAGATCATAAGTAGATTGTTTAGACTAACTTATTACTGGGCTGCTTTACTAAAGGTAGAGCCACCAGTTTGAGGGAAGTGGTCATTGCTTTCTAATTTGTACTTGTGAGATCATAACTATAGTTATGACCTTATAGTTTGGTATCTTATAGTACAGATACTTACAAGTATCTTATAGTATAGGTACTCATAAGGTATCTTCATATTTTAGCAGAATCAAATTTAAAGTTATAGTTGGGCTTCCTACCACAAGGAAGATTTCAATAAGCTTAAGCAAGTCTGGCAGAAGGCCATCAGGGTTGCCGCTGGCTTGGAGCACAGGATATGTGAGCAGAGGCGGAGAGAGAGAGATTTATTCAGCCTCAAAAAGGAAGTGGGATGGAAAGGAGGTGGGGGGGTGGGGCAGGGATCTAATCGATGTCTTCAATGACTTAAAAGTTGGTGGTTATAGGAAGAACCATGTTCTTCTTCAAGGCACACCTGAAAAGGGCAGGAGGCAACTTTCACAGGTTACAGAAGATATGTGTACCAGAAAAATGTGAGGATGAATTTTTTGTTATAAGAATGGTCAGAAATTGGAACAGTTTCTCTAAAAAGATTTTGGAATTTCCATCCATGGAGGTACTCAGAACTCAATTGGGTAAAGCCCTGAGCATCCTCTGACTTTAAAGTTAGCTGTGTTTTGATTTGGAACTGGTACAGATGACCTCCAAAGGTCCATTCAAACTTAAATTATTCTGTAATTCTATGATCTTTCATAAGGTAATTAGTTTTCTATACTTATTAAATGTGATAGATTTAATTTCCCTGGGCATATCAGACTTGATGGGAGTGACATCAGAAGTTCTTTCAATGTGGTATTTGAACTGTGATTTGGGGACAGTTTATACATGTGAAATTCTAGGGCAGAGTGGAAAAGAAGTGTTTGTACATCTTTCCTAGGCTAGTAGCAACGAGTGGCCTCATAACAACTGACTATGTGCATGGTTTAGGGAGTGTTATTTCAATCCAAACTTCTTAAAGGGTGTTATCTTTGTATTATCAACACTTTTTTTACTCTCTAGGAAAGCTATAACACAAGCAGTCTCTGGCTTGATCTTTGTTTTGCAGATCTTAGAGGCATCCCATGCATTTTAGTCTTTCTCTTGAATCGTTTTGCCCATTGTGCTGTCAGATCTACTGGCTCCTCCACAACTTGTGTTATTTCAGCTTTTAATGATGATGCAGATCCCAGCTTTTGGTGTTTGTTTGTTTGATTCCTCCCTTGTTTGTGTATAAAGCTGGAACCTCCTTATGTTTCATCTATGTGGCTGTCCTGATTTGATATCATCTCCACAGGGTCAGGAATAAATTTACAAGTGCAATCTTTTTAGCCACTGATATCTTATATGTTTGATCACTGCAAATGGTTTAGCTCTGATGAATCCTTGTCGTAGTAATAATACACTTTATTAGATGTGTTTACGTTTTTCTAATATGATTTTACAGCAAGCCTTTTTTACCATTTACTTCTATGTAATCAGGTAACATGCTTCTAAGATTTTAATCAAGCAATATTTCAGCAATTTCTATGCCAGTTTTCAGAGTGCTGATCTATAATGTAGTAGTGCCAAGTAGCTTTTTTGATGCTTCAGCTTTTGATGCTTTGATCCTTTCAATGCTTTTAACAACATTTCACACAAAACCATTAGGGAGTGAATACCAGAAACCAAAAGCAATATGCTTACAATCATACTTTTTTGAAAAGCATTTAAACTCATAATAGTCAACCTGTAAGTCATACCACTGCTGCAGTGGGTGTCACATCTCAGAACTGTAGGTGCATATTGGGGTTACACATTTAGCAATTGCATTCTTTAATGATGTTATTTATGGAGAGCATTATGATGGGGTTGAAAAAATAAATTCATATTACTCTATTATTTCCAGTACTATTTCCAAACATACATCAAGAGCAGAGTGGTAAGCTAACTTTTTTTTTGCTTTTCAACTATTTTATAGGCAGTGTCTCTCTTTTTAACAATATTAGATGCTGATGTTTTGCTTTAATCTTCATGGACCAGAAAGATTCTTCCTTTTTTACAGGGCATACTTTGTGAAAGAAACACAACCCACAGTTTTATGTCATCTGGTTACTTCTGAGCTAGTTGCCTAGATGCCCTTTAGAATTGGTTAAGAAAAACAAACGTCTAGGGCATGATTCATCTAACCTATTTTAGATGGCTACTTCAGGAGATGAGATGAATCACGTTCTAGAGAAGATTTATGCTTTCCACTGATCGTAAAGAGAGCTTAAACAACTAACTCATAGGGAGATGTTTATGCTGTGGGTTGCTGAATTCGGTCTGATGAATCCTGGCCTTAGTCCCCTGATTTTAGACCTGAAATAACAGTTCTATTTTTTTTTATTATTACTATTTTATTTTATTTTATTTATGCCAAGTGATTACGTCACAATAGTTTTATTCTTACTGCTAGCTCACATGTACTTAGAATCATCATCCCAATGATATGGTCATGCATTTACCTGCCTAGAAAACCTAACATGAGTTATCATTCTCAAACTGTTTTGTTGTTTAGCAAAATCAAATATGTCATTGTAGCTTGAAGTCAAGATGTTCTAGCACCTATCCAGATGCACATTTTTCTATGTTTGCCTTTTGGGTTTTTTTTAATGTGACTTTGAAAGAGAACTTAGAGTTGACTCAGCTTTGGCGAATTTTCAGTATAACTTCTATGTTGACAGTGTAAATTTCAGTATGGCCCTTCTTACTGTTGTATATGCTTGAAGTACTATCTAGGTAAAATCAACAGCAGGGGACTTTTGAAGACAGTCTGTAACACTTTGTGAATTTCATATTAAATATAGTATAATAAAAGCTTATTTTAGCTTCATCTTTTAAAAATATTTTATTATTGAGCTCTCTTTGACTGAACAATATACAAATAAATGTTATTCCAGCATTGTAAATTGTAACTCAAATTGTATTATTTAACTTCTGCCTTCAACATAACCTTGAGTATTTTCTTTCCCCTCAGAAATGACTTTTTCTGGGAATGAAGGCATTCTCATAAGAACACTTTTATTCCTGATTATTACTCCAAGGCATTTTTATGTGGAAGTAAAGTTTTATACAAACAATCCAGGACCCAAGGTCTATGCAAGATAATGATTATAGTTAATAAATCTTTGGAATTTTCTTTCAGGTCTTTTAAAAATTGTTTTCCAGATGCATTTCAGATTCAGCTCAGGTTGATAGTGACTTGGCAGCTTGAATTGGCAGCTTAACATAAAGTTCATAGCTAATTCCTAAGCCATCTGAGAATTTCTATCTTTCATTTAAATACCATTTAAACATTTACCTTCTAAATATCAGAATAATTAAACAATTTGAGATCACTATCATAGGTTATCGTTATCTTTAGGTAAAAAATTTGTCCTCTAAAACATTTGTTGCACATTAAGTAGATATTGTTGAGTTCAGAAATAAAGAATTTTGTTGGTTTGTGCAGCACAGAAAAACAAACTAGATGACCAAATTGATGCTTCCTAGTTCTTAAATATATTTATCTGCTTCTAATGAGTAGAATACTATATTAATAGTATGACAAAATAAGTCTGCATGCCATATCATTCATAGTGTGTTTTTTAAAAAAGGAAGATTTTATTTAAGGCAATAAAGACCATAAATAATCAAAAAAGATCTTCACCTTTCCTTTTGCCCCATATCTGGTTAAAGAAAAAGATGTTACAATCCATCACAACCTAATTTTCATAAGCAGAACACTACAAGATCATGAAAATTTAAGTTTACTATTAGGGAAAAAGGAGGAAACTAGTATCACAGTTGTTTTTTACATTTTTTTTTTTTAAATATCTTCTAAGGTACTCATGTTAGTTTATCTAGAAGTTATTGTCAGGAATTATTGACAGAAATTGTTAGTACTAGGAAGGAACTGGCTGATGGTAAGATTATAAATCTGTAAAATTTAAAATTTCAAATGTCTTTTTGCACAAGCCCTGATGCAGTTCTATTAGCAACTTCTTCCTAGCCATATCTCATCAGGAAGATCTGTCTGTCATACACTTCGGAAAAATCTGTTAGGATCCACAAATCTATCAAATCATCTATGCTGAAAACCTTGCTTAAAATTTCTGCCTTTAATGGACGGTACAGAAAACTGCCATCTTTTAATTATTAAGCTTCTGACTACCAATCGGCTTTACAGATAATCCTGACCAAATCATAGGTGAAGTTAATGTTTGCTCCTCTTTCCTTCAGCCTTCCAGAAGTATTACAGTTAATGTCCTCAGAGTAGAGGCCATCATTTTACTATGTTGTGATAGGCACAATATAATGGGAACATAGTTTAAGGGTCAGACTTGCAAAGTTAGAGACATGAAAATGCTGATAGGTGCCTTCTGTAAGTGAGAAATCAGACCTGGGATCTAGTGTAGTTGGGCACTTCTGGAAATCCCCTCTGTCATTAAAATGTCTTTAATGGCCATTAATGTTCTTAGAATAAAAATATTAAATAAAACAGTAAAAGAACACTTCCTCCTACCTATAAACATATTTTTTTTCTTTTACTTTTTAACTCCTTTTTTATGGATTTAGGTGTTGATGGGATTGATACTTGAACTGTGAGTGCCTCAAAATTATTTGTAAGCATGTTTCAAATCTAACAGGCTGCAATTTTTTATTTATAAGGCTGAGCATTTTTTCAATGCTAGAAAAAATATTTGAAAACATTTGAGCACAATTGGGGCATATATAATCTGCAGTGGAATATACAGGATAGCCTGGGCCCATGTACAATGCTGTATCTCTTAGATTTATCTGTTTATTTTGAGGTAAATCTAGGCTTTCTCATATAGTGTTCCAGTGAACTATGTGGTTTCACCCTCAAAGGGAGAAAAAAGTAAAGCCTGAAATTCTACAGGAGCCAGAGCTACAGAAACTGTGGTGCTGGTGTATGAGAATAATATGTAATGGATTCTGTTTCTCTGGGTACAGGTGAAAGTAGTAATGACACTAAGTTTGGTATTAGACATTTCACTTAGTACTCTTGTATTCTTCAAGAAATAGATAAGTGATTGTGGAGAAAAGGATGTACTACATAAAAATTATGTGTTGAGAGAACAAATATCTTCTCATTTAGTGTTTTGATTCTAACACAGACATGGTGGTTTCGTTTTGTCTTTAGGGGGAATTACACTGTTTTCCTGTTTTCCATGGTACTAAAACAAGCATAAGCATTTGGGCTGTATGTTATTTTTTGTTGCAAACCTACAGTGTTATGAGAGAATCTGTCAGCAAATGAGAGCAGTGTAAATTAATATGAGGTGTATTCTCTACTTCTTTTCAGCCAACACTCTGAACCTTAGGCAAACAGATGGCTGAGGATTTCTCTGAAAGATTAAGCGCTTCAATATGAACATTTCTCAGGCTGTAATTTAACATGTTACTTAAAGCCTGATTTTTTTTGCTTTTTTTTTCTTTGTAAATATAAAGCATAAGACAACAAAAGCCAATACGTACTATTCTATTAAGACATAACATTAATATTTAGATCACAAACTACTTACTATAACTGTGACATTAAGTTTACTTAGTTATTATACAAGCCACTCATTATAGTTCCTGTTAGTATACTTTTTTTTTTCCATCCATCAAAAGAAATAACTGAATATTATGATTCCTTAATTTTTAATGCAACCAAATGTGTTTATATGGGCCATAAAATCCTCAGGGGTAGCAGTAGGCTTTTGATAGATTATGTTCTCCATGGCTACTTGCCAGCTGATCAAAGTTGCCGATTCCAGCAATAATGTAAGCTCTTGAGTACAATGATCCTGTATTTTTCTCAGTATGACTACAGATACAGCAGCTGCCAGAACTTGCATAGTCTGTCCTGCAGCATTAACAAGAGCAATCTTCCCTCCTAAAACATGAAGGGTAGAGGGAGAGACTGGAGGCTATTTTTTTCTGTGAAAAAGGAGTGCAGAGAGTTGCATATTCCCATTCCTTTTATAGAGGGTAGATTTGATTAATGAGGTGCTATTTTTCTTTGATATTGTAAAAACCTCTCCGAAGATTGACTTACTCATCCTAATTTAGTTCTTTGAGTCTGCTTAATCTAAAAAGTAATTGGCTTGCTATGTTGATTTTGTCAGCATAATTCAGTTTTTAAGTGACTAAAATACGTATGATTTAACACCTTTGAAGTTGTTCCTGAGGTGGGATGTCCCATAAGAACTCAAAGTCACAGAACTGGCCTGTAGTTCACTCATTAATGCTAGTACCAAGTTTACCCAGCGTATTGTGTCAACTTTTGTCTTTCTTTCACTAAAATATTTATTCCCTTCTGAAGAATTTACTGCTAACCACAACCTTTTACTTTGAATCCTCCTGGGAGGCTGGACTTAGCACAGAAACACTCATGAGCTAAAGTTTCCCAGCTAGTGCTTTCAATTCCAATAACAAACTTCCAGCGGCATTAATTTTTCTTTCATTTTTAAGCAGTGCATGTTTCTTCCACATTGGAATATAAAAGCAGCAAACAAAATACTTCTGTATTTCTACAGTAAAAGATTTGATAGATTTCTTTTTTTTGTTCAACAGATTCACATTCTGAGCAGTGCTCATTCTCTTGAAGCGAGAGACAAAAATACTCTGTAGAAAACAGATTAGGAGTCACTGCTATCTCACTGCTTTTTCTCTTCTAGAGATGTGCTGTGGTGCCAAAAGGAAAGAAATAAAAGAATGAAAAGGCAGCCTTTTGAATTTGAGAATCTGTGTTCAATTTGGTGCAACCTTGTTTCAGTAATACTTTCTTTTAACAGAATAATGTATGTTCCTAGTAATGGGCGGTTTACTTGTTGGGTCAATTTGGCTTCTGGTCTATTGACTGGTTGCTTCAACCATTTCAAAACCTCATACATAAGAAGGTTTTGCAATGTTAATATTTTGACATTGCTTTGAATATTTTTGTATTTTCTTTATATAGTAAGTTTAAGGCAATAGTTTTAATGAAATGTATGAAGTTTGATAATTAAGACCCAGCCACAGCAGATGGAAAGGACATTGTTCCTTTCTTCTTTACAATCCTTTTATATAAGTTAAAATTGTTCTGTTCCTCTTCAGTCTCTTTCTTTTTTTCAAGATTTACTCCCACTGTCTAATTTCTTATTTCCTGGACTTCTGATCTTTTGTTGCTCCTCTCTGAACTTTACTGAGCAGAAGGTACAGTGTCCACTTGGAAGCTGTCCTGTTCAAGGAGAAACAGGTAAGTTGCGAAGTGGAAGGAATACTCTACAGGTTGTTCTCCTGATTTATGTGGTAATATAATGTTTGACTTAACAAGACTGTTGTTGACATGTGCAACCTGTGATCCATTACAACCCTTAAATCTTGGTTTGCTGCCTGCCTGGTCAAGCTTCACCCTGTGTTTAATTAACTGAATGTGCCTGCTCAAATAAAGTAAACTGCATTTTTACATACAGAATTCCGTATATATCAAGCCATTTCTCCAACTTTTCAATGTAATAAATTTAGACTTTGCTATTGTCCTCAAGTATATTCATAGCCTCCTCCAGATTAATGTTGCTGAAATTGTAATAAGAAAATAATAAAAGCTAACAAGATTTTTCCATTATCCCAAGACAGGTCCCTATGTAGTATAACTTGATATGTTTTTCATTATTTGCAAATGAATTATGGATAACTGTTCTGCAGGCATGGCTATCTATCTAGTTTTGCACCCAACCTAGAATCATAGAATCATAGAATCATAGAATCATTAAGGTTGGAAAAGACCTCTAAGATCATCAAGTCCAACCATCAACCCAACACCACCATGCCCACTACACCATGTCCCTAAGCGCCACATCTACAGGTCTCTTAAATACTTCCAGGGATGGTGACTCAACCACTTCCCTGGGCAGCCTGTTCCAAGGCCTGACCACTCTTTCAGGAAAGAAATTTCTCCTAATGTCCAATCTAAACCTCCCTTGGCGCAACTTGAGGCCATTTCCTCTCGTCCTATCGCTAGTTACTTGGGAGAAGAGACCAACACCCACCTCACTACAACCTGCTTTCAGGTAGTTGTAGAGCGCGATGAGGTCTCCCCTCAGCCTCCTCTTCTCCAGACTAAACAACCCCAGTTCCCTCAGCCGCTCCTCATAAGACTTGTGCTCCAGGCCCTTCACCAGCTTCGTTGCCCTCCTCTGGACATGCTCCAGCACCTCCATGTCCTTCTTGTAGTGAGGGGCCCAAAACTGAACACAGTAGTCAAGGTGTGGCCTCACCAGTGCCGAGTACAGGGGCACGATCACCTCCCTGCTCCTGCTGGCCACACTATTTCTGATACAAGCCAGGATGCCGTTGGCCTTCTTTGCCACCTGGGCACGCTGCCGGCTCATGTTCAGCCGGCTGTCAATCAGCACCCCCAGGTCCTTTTCCTCTGGGCAGCTTTCCAGCCACTCTTCCCCAAGCCTGTAGCGTTGCCTGGGGTTGTTGTGGCCGAAGTGCAGGACCCGGCACTTGGCCTTGTTGAACCTCATACAATTGGCCTCGGCCCATCGATCCAGCCTGTCCAGGTCCCTCTGCAGAGCCTTCCTACCCTCCAGCAGATCAACACTCCCGCCCAACTTGGTGTCATCTGCAAACTTACTGAGGGAGTACTGGATCCCCTCACCAGATCATTGATAAAGATATTGAACAAGACCGGCCCCAGTACTGAGCCCTGGGGAACACCGCTCGTGACCGGCCGCCAACTGGATTTAAATCCATTCACCACAACTCTCTGGGCTCGGCCGTCCAGACAGTTTTTTACCCAGTGAAGAGTGTACCTGTCTAAGCCATGAGCCGCCAGCTTCTCTAGGAGAATGCTGTGGGAGACAGCGTCAAAGGCTTTACTGAAGTCCAGGTAGATCACATCCACAGCCTTTCCCTCCTCCACTAGGCAGGTCACCTGGTCATAGAAGGAGATCAGGTTGGTCAAGCAGGACCTGCCTTCCATGAACCCGTGCTGGCTGGGCCTGATCCCCTGGTTGTCCCGGACATGGCTCGTGAGCTCCCTCAAAACGAACCGCTCCATGATCTTCCCCGGCACCGAGGTCAGGCTGACCAAACCTGTAGCAGTTTTATTCATGTTGTTTTCCTTCCTAGTTTATGAGCTTTAATGTACTCAGGATAGAACATCTACTTCTTCTCCCCATCTGCAAGGCCTACTACTGTTCTAGAAGACAATCACATTGGTCTGATACCTGCCAGATTCTACCAGCCATTCCTATTTAATTATTTCCCAGGTGATTAAAATACTTTGATTATCACTCCAGTGTTTTTCTGGTTGGCAAAAAAGATTCAACACCTAAAATCATAGGAAAACAGGTAATAATTGGTGTGATTTGCAGAAGACTTACTGCATAAATTTGACTGTAGAGATATTCAAAGGTGCTCAAGAACTCTGATTGTTCAGCCATCTAAATTTTCTAAGTAGACAGGTCAAACTTGAGGCATTGGAGTGTGAAAAAGATTTTCCTCAGACAGTCGTTAGTACCAAAACCGAATAATGGGTTTGAACCTGGATTTATTTACATCAGTACTTCAGCAGTACTTTACTCAAGTAAATGGAGAAAAGCATATAAAAATGGGGTCTATGCTGTCATCATCAAGCACCACAAAATTCCCTTTAGTCTTGTACAACTGCAAGCATGCTCTTATTGCAAATAACTGTAAAATAACCTAAGAAAGATCTGGGATTTTTAAAATTATTTATTGGTGGCTCTCCTAGTTTTACTTTTTATGGATTCTTTTCATGTTTATAACTAATACTTATAACTAATAAGTACATATTCTCCTTCATATGTACAGATGATGGTAGTTTGCTTGTTTTGGGGAAGGGGTAAGATACCTTGTGAGAGTGGGGGGAGTTGTAGGCGAAATGTTGCTTTGTCAGTAATTCTGAGAATTATGTCTTCCCAAACGCTCATGTTACTTGTAGCTTGTGAAAATTCAACTGAAAACTTAATTTCCTTCTTAAATCAGGGTAGCTTTTTGTAATGATGAGTTTGCTCTCCTTGTGCTTTAGATATGCTAACCACAAACAATGCATTCAACTTTGCCTCTAAGCCATTATTGTCAAAACAGCATAGTTTGGAAACTAACAATTAGGTGAAAATGTCTTACTATCGTAATTCCTTCAGGCATCTGTTGTCTGCCTTGACTTGATCCTTTTTGAAAAATGATGTATCATCACTTTGGCAGAGTTATCAGATGCTGTGTTCCCAAAAATGAGTGGGATTCATTTTGCCTGTTGCTCATGGGTTGTTTTTTTTGGTTGGTTTTTTTTTTTTTTTATTTACTTATGATAGCTCCATTCCCTTTTCCTCATCATTAATGAATGTATTCACATCTTCTTTTCCATAAACAAAGAAGTGTGTATCAACATTATCACTGCATAAATGGTTCAAAGGTGCTTAAATTCATGCCAGATGCTTCAGTGACTCATTACCAAATGGTGAAATGTCTGAGAGCTTAACAAGACATTCATTTTTCCTGCTGGAAATGTCTTTTCACAAAGGCCTTTTTCTGTTAAGAACCATTGCTGATCACAGTTCCTCAGTATGGAGAATCAACAATAGCTGAGCAGGCAGCTTAAAAATCAGAGCAATTTGCTTCTACTATCTGCATCAAAACAGTGATTTTGTAACAGTCAATTACTTAGGGAAATTTAAATAAGATGCTTTTAAGAAAAACTTTCTTAAGAAAATGGTGTTAATATGTTGTTTGTTGGGGTTTTTTTTCAGCTGTAAAGGCAAAGTGTTTGTTGGGACTATGAAAAATCTGTGATTTTTTTTTGGTTTCCTACAGCTTGATCAAAACCAAAATTAGTTGATCTGCTTTGGTTTTGGGGTTCGGTCACTGACTCAGCCTGATACCTGCTGCCTCGTCTGACTCGTTTTTAGCCCCTTTCCCATAAGATTGTGACTTATTTCAACCAAATTAATTCAGCAAATATAGAAGAAATATGTATTCTAAAATTAATGACCATTCATTTCCCAGTCTCATCTGCTTCACACTCTGATATATGAAACACACTCATATTCTAAATGGAGTCATGTCCTGAGGCGTAACACTGAATATCACATTGAAAATTATTTTCATTATCCAATATACTGATTGTTTAAACTTTTTCAGTGTCCCTTAGGACACTTGAATAGTTGAAGCTGAACGCTGACTTCTTGAACACTGGTGTTGAGCTGCGCACTGCTTTTATTTTGATGCATTTTCATTTCTAATATTTGTCTACATGTGCAACTGATCACTGAAGCAAAAATTGTAACTAGTTGAGAACTTAGAGATTTTCTTTTTAATAGTTGATGAAATTAAAAGCCGTAATGACACTGACATTTTCTCTTTAGCATGTAGATACCCACCAAAGTTACTATACATTTTACATTAAAAAAGAACACTCAGATTTTATAATTATTTATCCATTTATTCTGTAGATAATATTTTCAATCCCCAAGCTGAAAGAAGAAAGTGAAGTGGGTAGACTCCTGTTTCTAAGCAGTATCACCTAGCTGTCAGGCATTATCACAATGCTTCATTGTTTGGAATACAAATGTCATGAGGAAATGTGCATCAAACAAAAGTTTTCCATTTATTGATTTCTTTTTTTCTTTTTAATTTAATGAAAATGTAATCCTCTGAATTAACAGCTTGATCTAAAAGTCATTAAAACAGATGGAAACATACCCATTCATTTAACAAGTCTTTAGAGCAGGCACTTAAGTAGCTTTTAATGCTTCTCTTTCTAGCTCGATGAATATTATCTTCATTATACAGATGATGCTGTGAAGTCATGGAAAGGTTAAATGTTGATTCCAAGGCCAAAAAATGAGGCAGTTGCAAAACCAAAACTGAAATATTAACAATTTATCTGTCTGTACTTTGTATTCAAGACAATACTTCAATACTTCACTGTTTTTCTTCTAAATAAATTAATTGTTAAGACTAATTATAAAAAAAAATGCAATATATTTTAAAATATCTCTTGATCTTGATATCATAAGAAAAATAACATTTAAACATTATTTTTATGTAGAACAAGGAACTTATACAGTTCAAGAAAGACTTTAGTCAAAGATTGTTACATTATGTTACACAACACAGTGAATAAGAAGTCTGCATAGGAAACATTAGTATATTGATACAAAATAATATGGTTACAGTGGTCCTTGCTAAAAAAAAGGTTTGAAGTTTTTCTTAGTTTTACTACTGAGTTCTCGCTGAGGTGTCAGTGGAATAAATACGAACATTTTCGGTGGTATTTTGACTGGATTGCTTAGGCTAATATTAAATCAGAGAGGCATGCAAATAAAACTATGTATAGAAAAATAAGCATCTCAAGTTAACCATATAAAGTGCTGTGAGAAGAGACAACAAAGGCAATATGGAAGTCAAGCACCAAAACGCGATTACAAAAAAGAATTGTGCGAAACTGATGAAACCGCACAGGGGGGAAGATTAGAAATCGTGTACCAGTGATTTAATTTACTGAGGGGTCTTATCTTAGTGACCATCTTACAATGGGCCTAGGTGGAAATTACATATAGACTTACACAGGAATGAAATGCTCAACTTCTTTTTGTGCTTCTTAAAATGTTCCATATACGCCCAGTTAACAGATTGGTGATGGGCAATAGAATTTCAATCTTTCATCATGCTGGTAACCCCAAAACATTACAGTATTACCTATTATTACAATGCTATTAAATCTTGGACAAGGTGATACTGGAGTTTTGGAAGAAAAAAACCCTTCTCCCGTATGCTGCAGCACAGCTACCAATGTGGGGTCTTCATTGATTTTAATGTGGACATGAACACTTCTGAGGCAATAGCTTAAAGAGAGAGAGGATGACCCTTGCTGGGGAGGTGGGAGGAGGGTGAGGCCTCCCCCATTCCTCTTCATTGCTCAAGCAAAGCCGCCATGCTTCCTGAATGGGCAGAGGCACTGTGGAGGCCGGAGGAAGGAAGAGGGTCAGGTCTTACCATATGGAGTTGACCTCAGGGGGCCAGAAGACTAATTCTGGCAATGATATTGTTGATTTGATTTTGCACCACGCACAGCTTCAATCTCTATCTAACCATGGAATTAATTTTGAGGTCCATCTCCACAACTACTGTCAAGGAACCTTTAAGCAAAGGTAGTATCAGTGCTAGTTAGAAGTCAGCTTATAAGTAGACGCTAACCCAAGAGAAATTAGTTTTAAAATGAATAGTACTCACATTCTATAGCTATGTGGCTATATGTTAGGTATTTTCCCAGAGTGCACTCCTGACTTCAGGCATCTGTAGGGAAAATCCAGCTTCTCCATAAATTATATTGTTTTTAAAAGACCAAAATACCATCTCTTTAATTCTGCACTCCACTTAAATGCCCAAGCAAGTATATTTGACTTTTCTTTGGCAACAAACGCATTCTGTGGAGCTGAGCTTTCAAAAGTAGGTTCAGAAGGTTCCAAAGATTTCAGACAGAAGCATAAATCAATATGTTTAGTATAATTTAACTAAACTACTGTCACCAATTTATGTTCAGAGTCCCTTTGTCAGTGCCTTGACAAGAATCAGTACGGCAAACTCATTGCCAAAGAATTATCTGAACCACAATGAGATGGCAAAAAATTCTCCATTCAGTTTCCTCATGTCCCTCACCATCTCTATATAGTACAATGTATTCACATTAGAATAATATAAAAAAAAATATATTCTTGGTTTAAATTACACAAAACCAAATATTCTTACAATTGTTCTATATTATACTTCAAGTCTAAATATTAAGTTAGATTTTGAAAACTTTCTGTCCTAAGACAAAACCCCTTCAAAGTCCAGAGGATTTTGTAGAGTAGCAAACCAGTGTTTAAAATCTGAAGTCTGATCTCAAAGCTGAACAGGAGTTCTAAAATGTACCTAAGATTAAATCCTGTTTTATTTTTGCTGCCAGTAAGTGTTCACCTTTTTCTTCAGTTTGTATCACAGAAAGAGGGGATCCCGGGTCCAGAGAGAACAAAAGGACTTGTTTTTTTAAATAGTATTGTTTGGAAGGGAGACAAAGGAAATGGGGTTGTGGTATTCTTTAACACTCATCCTAAGTCAGTATTTGCAAGAAAACTGAATGTGTCTGTATTATCATATTATTATGTATTTGTGTTGTGTGTTCCAAAAGCCTGAAATCTTACCTTGTGCTCTCTGAACAGGCCAACAGTACCAAGGTTGGTTTCTAATGGATTCATGGGCCAAAGTACATGTTTTAGCAGTTTGTTTAGTTCAGTGCAGAACAGGTGTCCCTGTTATAGCAGGGAGCCAAGAGCTTTTTTTTTTTTTAATCGCTCAATAAAGAATTGTAATTATCACATTGGTAAGTTCCTGGTAAGTTCCTTATTAACCTAGAGCACCCAGTTGGGATATCTGGGTTTTTTGGTACCTTTTTTGTGTGCGTGTGTGAACATTTCTGTGGGTTTTGTGTTTTTGTTTTAAATTTTTTTATTATTTTTATTATTTTGGTCTTTTTTTTTCTCAGGAACTCTTCTATTTCTACCCTTTTCTACCTATCTTTCTCTATATATTTTTTTTACTTTATTTCCATTCTCTGTCATCACTTATTTTTCTTGCCACAGTCAGCCCCAAAGTAGCTTACACTTTTGCACTAGAAATTATTAACAGAAATTAATAACAGCTAATGCTGCTTGGAAATGGATTGGATATGTCTCTGCAGGCTAAGATAGCTTTTGATTTATTCTCCTGTATCTTAACTCTGGAAGCAGTTGTTTTGTTTAACATTGCTCAATAGGGTACTGCACAAATGCATACTCACAATGAACAGACTTAAAGCTTTTACTGGGGTCGGGGAGCTTACCTTGGTACGCTCACTTATTACAGCAGTTTACAAGGTCTGCCTTGTAGGGCTAAGAAAGGTTGCAGGATGACCGGGGAAAGGACTGGCCCATGGCATTGTTTCTTCAGCTTCATTGCCACATAAATGGCAAAATAAGGAAAGAGTTATTAAAAAGATTGGCTACTTTTTCTTCTTGATTCCTATTTAAGCAGCTATCACAGAAGACTGGCTGTCATTGAAAATTGACATTTGATTTTCTGCTGAAGTGAATGCAAGTCACTCACTCTCCGATAAATCCTCAGATAACAAATATAATACAAAGTTTTCATATTGGCTTTGCAGGGATGTTCCTGGGCAATTAAAGGTCCTGATCATTTTTGACATGCTGCATATTTCTTTTAGCTTTATTCTTCTTTCTCTTACCCCGCATACACAGTTCTTCACTATATCTAGTAACTCAGCATTATATTTGTTAGAGATACAGGAATTCTGCTTCTATGAATGTCATATTAATCTTGGAGCTGTATTGAAAATGTTCTCAATCACCATCATTATAATCCTTATGTACAGTAATTTACTGCAGAGGCTGTAGTCAGCAAATCATCTATAGCATTTACATGGAAGAAGGCAATCTTACTTGCCTCACTATTGCATCTGTTGTTCTCTTCGGCAATTTAATGCTGCATGTCATGCGTGAGAGGCCTGTTGTGCAGTGACAATATTACACCGTGTTAGCTGGGGTATCTGTGAATCAAAATTTTGCTTCAGGTAAAATTTTCCCAAGCACCAAGAGAAGTAAAGCACTATGGTTTGACTTAATCAGAGCAATACAAAAGACAGCAACATAAATCATTTAATATAATAAGCCAGACAGTGCCAGCAAACCAGTACAGTTGTGGAGAGGAGAAGAATTTGCCCCCTTTTTAAAAAAAAAAAAAAACAACATGCAAAAAACCCTACCTGATAGCCTGTATAGTGTATATATGAAGGCATTCTTTGATTATAATACATTGGGAGGACTGGATATGATAGTTTTCCTAGCTGAAAGCTGAAATTCCAGAGATGTGAAAAACAGTGAACCTTTTTGTACTTCAGAGACTGTAAGGCTTGCGCTATATTTTTTCTCATTTTGTGTAAGAAAACTCACAGAAGTTGCACTGCTTCATATCTGACTGATGATTTTGATTTACTCTACTGTCAGAGTTGATCAATCACTGACTATAATGGTCCCTTCAAAATCATGACTGCTATCTTTCAAACGTCTGAGAAACAATTTCACATTACTGCTTTTGCACTAAGATATATCCAAGATGCACTTTGCTTAGAAATCTAAACTGACCCTTTTTTTGTTGTTGTTGTTGTTGTTGCTTTATATAGTTTCCTTCATTTAAGTGTATTAGCAACTGCACAGGACGAGTGCTAAAACTTCACAAAAAAGTAAATATGTGCTGTTCTACTTGGTGTCTGCGTTATATGATTTTGTGCTTTGCAAATCCTGATCACTTGAGATGCGCAAATCTTTTAGGTTCCTGTAGTAATGTGTTTTGATCATCTTACAATACCATTCTGTGAATTGTCTGTTGTCTATTAAGAGTCCATAATGGCAGCTATGAGACTTCAGTTTTGCCCTTGTTTCTGCTGGTGAGTTCCTGTCAGACTGTGGTCCACAATGGAAGTCAGATTTCTGGTTAAGATTATAAAGCTACACTGATACTGCATTTGCAGATATTAAGAATGCCCTGGTTATCCCTTACAAATTCCTCATTATCTGTTTTTAACACTAAGCTGGACCATGGACTGTGAATTTCCCTCCTCTCACTCACTTTTTCTTAGCAGCAATCATTTCTATATTTCAACAGACAGCAGTAGTTAAAAAACATTCAACAATGATCTGGTTGTCAAAGATACTGATTACATTTAAGTAACTTGTAGCCTATGTAATGTGGCATTTAATGACCACCTTTTAAAAAAAAAAAAAAAATCCAACTGTAATGTTTGACTTTCCAGTATCAGGGAACTGCTCTAGGTAATTCTGGGTTATATGATAGTGTGTCTATTTTGTTGTGCTTGAAATATTAATTTAATTAAGGATCACAAGAAACGTGCCTGCTCAATACTTTGACAAGGGTACTTCTTAACAGAGCTTACAAAAGATAAGATAGTGTCATTTTAGCCACAAATTTCATTAAGAGTTTTATAGTAGTTCCCATTCTTGCTTTTGAACAAATCTGCAGCCTATTAATTTTTTAAATACTGTTAGAGTGTCTTGGCACACTATCCTTTCAAAGTAATTCATAGTACCTTGGCATTGGTTTCTCTGTAGATCATAGAAACTAGAATCCCTTCCAATACGGAAACTATAATAATTTAAAGACTGTTTCCCCATTTTTTTTCCCCAAAAATTATAGCAGAAGAATACACATGGAAATTATTCCACTATCCATCAGATTTGAGTTCTAGTAGATGAGCATTTTAGCTGACCTCTTTTGTAAGATTTTGAAACCTTGGTGTACAGATACATTGTTCTGTGGTGTTACACTAAGCAGCTGTGTATATAACTCTACGTTATATGTGAGTCACAGAATCACAGAATGGTTGAGGTTGGAAAGGACCTCTGGAGGTCATTGAGTCCAACCGTCCTGCTCAAGCAGGGCCACTTTAGAGCCAGTTGCCCAGGACCATGCCCAGATGGCTTTTGAATATCTCCAGGGATAGAGACTCCACCACCACTCTGGGCAACCTGTTCCAGTGCTCGGTCACCCTCACAGTAGAAAAGTGTTTCCTGATATTCAGATGGAGACTCCTGTGTTTCAGCTTGTGCTCATTGTCGCATACAGTGTCCGTTCTATATGTTGTATTTAAAACTCCACAGAATAAGCTTAACTAATAAAAACATAAAAAAAAAAATGTTGTTAAATACTTTTAACTAAAAGGTGCCAAATAGGATCAAAATACTTGAGTGCGATTTGTGTAGTTGTCGTGGTTTAACCCCAGCCAGCAAAAATAAACTCCACGCAGCCGCTCGATCACACCCCCCCGGTGGGATGGGGGAGAGAATCGGGAGGGCACAAGTAGGAAAGCTCCCGGGTTGAGATAAAAACAGTTTAATAATTGAAATAAACTAAGTAGAACAGTAATAATAACAATGAGAACAACAACAATAACAGAATACACAAAGCAGGCAATGCACCACACAACCGCTCAACGACCGCCGACCGCATGTCACGAATGGGGGGTGAGCCCCACCACACACCTGGTTTTTATACTGAGCATGATGTCACATGGTATAGAATACCCCATTGGCCAGCTGGGTCCACCACCCCGGCTGTGCTCCCCCCTCCCGGTGCAAGCATCACCCAGCAACAGCCAAAGCATCAATGGGCCAGTGAACCCAAAACACAGCACACCCCCTAAGCTACTGGGAAGAAAGTTAACCCTGTTCCAGCTGGAACCAGGACAGTAGTTTAGGTGTCAAAGCTCAATTTGACGACCTCCAAGCTCCTTCCTCAGTTGTTACCATGTCTCAGAGTAGCCCCAGTTCTTAGAAAGACCTAACATTTTCATATTCCCTGGTGCCTACGTTTCTTTCTCTAAATATAAACTGTTCTTTAGTCTTGACAGTGTTGATCAGTCTTGCATAGCTTGTGTCTCAATCTGACCAGGATCCAGAGCTAGACATCTATTTTCCAAGCAGCTTGACCTGAAATGGCTTCATCTGAATCAGTTTTCGACAGATTAGGCTCCCTTGGAATTGGAAGACTTGAAAATCTCTTTTGAGGAAAAGAGGATGATGCAAAATATTTTGGTGGCTAGAGAAGTTTGTCATGAAGTTGATGATAGGATCTGGTTCTTAATTCTGCTCAGAGGAATACAAATCCACATTTCTTTTAAAAGATTCCCTTAACCACAGGTGATAACCATCACTGAGGTAGGTTTAGTCTGCTCCCCTTTTGAAACCATATCAGTGTTCTGGTCAGAATTCAGTATTCATAGAGTTAGAAAAGGTTATTAAGAAAGAGATCAAATATTTTGCTTAGTATTTAGGGAACTGGCTGGGAGGGAGGATGACTTGTTCCAGTTTCTGACTTGGAAAGCACCAAAACAGTATCAGGTGCAGAAATCAGATTCCAAGGGCTTCTTTCAATGGAGGGAGAGGAGGAGAAGATGAGTAGCAACACTTCTTGGACTTCACGCTGTGTATTCACACACCATGGTTTCTCTCTTCTCGTTCACTTGGGTGCCATGCTTGCTTGTCATCTCTGGGCTTCAACTCATGCAATAGGTGTAACAAAGATTGTAAAGAATGAAGATCAAAGGATACGCTTTTGTTATTTTCAGTGTGGCCAGGATTTCTCTCTGAGTTTGTGAATAAAATAAAAAGTTAAAGTGTTTTTAAATTTGTTTTCCTACTTGTTTTTCTGATGCCTTATGGTAAAAATTCCCAACAGGTGTAGTGTGATGGCCAGAGCATTCTGCCCTGCCATCAGTCTAAATAGCCTGGCAAGAGTGAGGGACCCCAGGGAGCAGAATATCATGCATGACAGGCCCAGCAGCTGGTCATAGTTGTATTGGACAGAGTCAGGACTGCTCAGGGAGATCTGTCACATGCCATCAACTTTAACATAGAAAACCATGTGCCTCAGGTATCAAAAGTTTGGAAAACATTGTCTATAGTATCTGGATTAATTAACTAGTTCTACTAACATGGATTAAAACATAACCGTGATTCTTTTCTTTGTGCAGTAAAAAATTTGTCCTCCTTTAAAAGAAAGTTCAATGCATTATTTGTGTGTTAAACTCTTGTGTGTATGAGTGGGCATATAAATCTTTCAATTCCCATGTAGAAAACTTGACCTGTTTTTAGAAAGCCTTCCTTACTACTTCTTCTCCAGAATTGGAAGATTTGGGTCAACAAATCTTGACATCTGCATTCAGATTCTAGTCCTTAGGGATGTGAAGACCTTTGAATAATTGAGTTCCCACTGTTCATCTCCTCCAGTGGAAAGCTATCAGCAAGCAAACATTTCTGATTAAATATGAGTTGGGGAAAAAAATAATAATTGTACCGTACAGATGTTGCTGTCAGCAAAAAAACACCCAGTCAGGCCTTTGCCACCCCACAACAAGCTGAAGATTCTGTAGTTCCAATATTATCTTGGCTTATTTACAAAATCTAGTGAATTGAGGATTTACTGGTATGAATAAATACATCTTCCTGTGAATATTTACATAGTTGCAGAAAAGCAGGAGTATCTGGCGCAAGTAAAAGGCTATTTCTTCAATATAAAATCTTTTAAAGCATTTTAAACAAAATATCAAAATGTATCGTTCTCAAGAAGTGGTGAGTAAGAGCGTGAAGGTTGATTATGTTACAAAGTATGAATGCAAAAACTGCCACTAAAATACATTAGCATTCTCAAAAGCTGTGATACCTAAATCGAAAACACAGAGAGTTTCAAAAGAGTTCTTCATCCTAATTAGTACTGGTCATAACTTATAAAAATAATATTTGCTTTGCATCTAACCTTTTATTCATTTATTATTTTTCCTGATTCCTGAATCAGTTGCCAAACAATCCTTAATTGCCCATGCAGCTGGACTAGTTCCAACAGTTCCAAAGTTGAGTAAAGATTTAAGAATGGTTTTGCACATTAAGCGATCAGCTAAGGCATTAAATATAACATATCAGGCTGTCCTGGTTTTGGCTGGGATAGAGTTAATTTTCTTCCTAGTAGCTGCTATAGTGCTGTGTTTTGGATTTAGTACAAGAATAATGTTGATGACACACTGATGTTTTAGTTGTTGCTAAGTACTGCTTACACTAAATCAAGGACTTCTCAGCTTCCCATGCTCTGCCAGGTGCACAAGAAGCTGGGAGGCGGCATATCCAAGACAGCTAACCCAAACTGACCAAAGGGATATTCCATACCATGTGACATCATATAAACCGGGCGGAGTTGGCCGGGAGGCAGCAATGGCTGCTCAGGGACTGGCTGGGTGTTGGTCAGCGGGTGGTGAGCGGTTGCATCACTTGTTTTTTTCTTGGGTTTTATTCCTCTCTCTCTCTCTCTCTCATTGTTTTCCCCTTCATTACAATTTATTATTATTGTTATTGTTGTTGTTGTTGTTGTTATTATTATCATTATTATTATTTTATTTCAAGTATTAAACTGTTCTTATCTCAATCCATGAGTTTTCTTACTCCTGCTCTTCCGATTCACTCCCCCATCCCACCGGGGGAGAGGAGGGTGAGCGAGCGGCTGTGTGGTGCTTAGTTGCCGACTGGGGTTAAACCACGACACAGACATAATCGTTCACCATCATTGAAGCTATTTTTAATGGGAACAGCTATGGCAATCGCTCATAGTTGTGAGGACCAGTGAGATTATGATTGGTAGCAATACCAGCATTTTTTCTTTGTGCTCCTATGCATCTAATGCCTGTTTTGTCACATAGATTGAAATTACTGAAAATAAAATAAAATCTGAAATAAAGACACAGCTACTTATGAGCATAGTAAGAAGAAGAGCTGAAGACTGTATAGTTCATTTGGCTTTTAAGATATGCAAGTCTCATTTTCAGGGAAGCTCTTGTATTCTACTGATGGGCAATTTAGAAAATTCTTAGATCATTTTTTTGTTATTAATTGGGAGTCGTTTGATTTATTCAGGCAGATAAGAGATGTGAGTGTGGGAATTGCATGCTCCTAAGACAGTCAAGAATCAAGGTGAAGGAGTTAGACGAAAAGAGACCTAAGTTTCCCCATGCCAGCCTGAGACTTCTTCAGGACTTTGGTATGTCAATTAATCTCTTTATTTTACTTTGTTTTAAAACCAGGAATAATTATATTTCTGTAGTCTGGAAGGCTTCAGAGATTCTAAATTTAGTAGTGCTTGTAAAGCCTTTGAGAGGCTTCATTGGTAGATGTTTTAAATTATCACTACGTACTTACAAATATGCTCTCATTTTCTTGAAAGTTGATACTTCCTGGCAGCATTAACTCAACATTTTCAAGGGACAGATTGCTAATTAATTTTCTAATTTGTGGAAGCACACTAAATTAATAAGTACACAGTCCTACTTAGTACAAAATTACTTAACTCTTAAGTTTTGCAATACTGTGTATTAATACATTTCTTATATTATAAATACCTAATTTGAAGTTTAAAAAAGATTGTATATGAAGTCACATAAGACATAATATGGAAATTAGGCAGGGAAAGCCCACTTCTACAGTTCATGGAATTATAGGAACCACATGATGGATGGTACTTTCTCCCCTCCTTCATGTCACCTTTATATGTTGGTTCCAGGAAAAAAAAAAAAAAAAAGCACTATAGTTATAGTCCAAACCTCAACAGCAAAGCCATTTCACCATTCTGAAAACTTCTTGCAGCTCTGATTGAACTGTCCCTGTCACATGTGGTTTACTTCCATCTTGTTCTTCCTCCGTATTTAGACTCTTCACATCAGCCTTTGTTTTGAAGCCTTTTTATCTTACTGTGTTCTGTTTCTTTTGCTTTTTTCAGCTGACCGGTAGCCTCTCCTAAATGAAATCCCTCACAGCTATCCAGTAATGGATCATTGGTACCTAAAGGAACTACAGTTGGGTATTTATGCCATTCTTCTCTTTCCATGTCTTCTTGACTTTTCCCTCCCCCTGCATCTTGAAAATTTAGAATTTGTATTTAAGTAGTAGTAGAATATCTGATACTTTACTGAGGTTTATTTCACTTAAATTTAGCAGATGTTTGTGTCTGAGGCAGTTCAGAAGACTAACAAACTCTGTTATCATTAACATATTCAGTGTGGTCTCTATGGTGAGCTCACCACAGATTGCAACTTTGATAAAACGGAAGGTAGAGTGACTGCTTTTCAATACTATGCATTTAAAACGTAGCAACTGCCTTGAAAAGTTCAGGACTAGCAAGAAAACCATTTAATGTAGGAGGATATGCTAAGCAAAAAACAAATTAAGTTTGTAAACTGAGAGGTCTAGGGAAGGGGAATAGAAGTGTCTGCATTTGTGTTGCACAGCAATATCACTTCAAGTTAAGCATAAAAATGTGGGGGAGAAAGGGAAGACAAATGTTTTGGAACAAAGAGAGGCAGCATAGCCTTCTCATAGGCAGTCTCATCAAAGGCGGTGGGAAGATCATCTAACCTTGGAACTTGAAGTTTGTTTCTGAAAGACACTGCCAGCAGGTAGAGTGAACCTAAATCATTATCTTGGCTTCTACAGCTGATATTAAACTTCAAGAAATCACCAATGGCATCTGAAACAAGGTGTTGGATACTAGGATTAAATGATAGAATGTATTTTCTTCTTCTATACTTTTCTTCTGTAACACTCTGCCCAGTTTTGTAATCAAGAATTTTACAAAACTTTGCTAAAATAAAATGTCTTACTTTTATTTTAAGCTTGGCTAGTATTTAAAGTGGATTCAGGTAAATAACACACTTTTATTGTGTTCTTACTTCTCCAGAAGAAAAAAAACCTAAACAATGTGATGTACGCAAATAAATCATCTCGATGCCTAAATTCAAGCAGTTCTAAAATCTCAAGTGTTGTGTATATCCCATTCATCTGTAGAAGTCAGACTGGTGCCTGATATCCATAGTGTGTGAAGCCTACTCCTGTATTTATGAGTGGCTCTGGCAAGGAACAGATGGTGAAAGGACAACCTATGACTTGAGAAGAGAGCACATTTGCTTTTCAGAGTAATACATTACTGATTACAATGTCAGTATAGAGCAGCAGGCTCTATAGAGTCCTCTCCGGGATAGTTGAAAAATACCTCCCGAGTTTATAGTAATTTCATTCACTTGTCAAATCCAGACATGATTGGATGTAATGATCTGCATCTAAAACAGTTTCTTTGGGACTTGTGTGCGTAGGGGTTCTTCTGAACAATCATTAGTAAGAAAAGGCCAGGTGACTTCCACAGGCTAGGATTTTGCTTTTTTTTTTTTTTTAAATGTCAGCTGTATCTTGTTTCCAAAGAATTACGCTATTCAATAGACAAATTATCTCCATTGCAGTCTTATTTAGTTAATAAATTGAAATCCTCACAGAGAAGGAACAGAAAAATGTTCATCTGATAATGGAGCTTTCCTCTTCCTAGAGAAGAAAAAAAATCATATTTGACTCTAGGCTTGTTGCACACTGAGTTTTATTTCCAGAAAAGAGTAGGGCATGGTGGAAAAGCAGTTCAGAACCTTTAATGAGCTAGATTATTCAGGAAAAAAATTGGAAGATAGGATGTCAAGACCATAGTAAAAAAGCCTACTTTTTTTTTCAGCACAAGTTTCTCGCATCCTTTTTGAATATTGCAGTTTTCTAGGAAGAAGCCTTGCACTTTTTCTCCCAATCCCACTTGAGGACAATAAAAACTGTGTATAATCTATCTGCCAGATCACCTTTGTAACACCTGGTTTTCCTAAAAAAGTTTTCATTTTGTTCAAAAACTTTGTTTTCACATGACATTAATAACAACAAAAAAATATTCTCTGTAAATTCTTTACAAGATTTCAGTAGAACCTTTAGATACTATAATACTGCTGTGGTGCACAAAAAAAGGTCAAGGTTTTTTTTAATTAGTGTTGTCATGCCCTCTATTATGATTTTATCCTGAGTCTCATGCTTTTCAGTGTTTCATTTAAAGCTCCATCTCTTGGAAGAAATTTGTTGGACCAAATTCTTAGCTTGTTCATGGGAACTAAGATTTTAAATAAAACATTGCATGTAAAGAGATTCATAAAGCTATCAATTCTCAAGACTTTATCTAGCCCTTTGCCCTTCAGGTTGTGGAGAAATTCCCAAGATCATCATTCTTACGCGTTCAAATCAGATGGGAAATAAAAATAATCCAATCTATAAGATGTCTTAAAATTCATGAGTTCTTTTTTTTTTTTTTTTTTTTAAAGGTCTCATGATTTATTGTGCCTGACTTGTGATTTTTTGAGTGTCTGGCTTTGACAGTACAGTTAAATATAGAATGTTCATTCATTTTATTCAATCCGGTTTCTAAAACTTATCTGTCAAAATCTTTCTGCCAGTACATTCAGGTTTCCATTTAGCTAGCTGACCCCTTTTCAGAAAGACAATCAACCTTTTACTTCGCACAGTGCTATAATTTAATTAATTTTTTTCTAAATATACTTTTTAAAAAAAAACATTTTATTTTGTTATAATAATGTTCAATATTCTTTGTAAAAAGGATTCTCTTATTTTTTCTTTTTTTTTTCCTGTGTTGCTTTCTTCAAGCCTTATGCTCTGCATAAAATCTTCATTTAACATCTACTAAGACATTTTGTACTTCAGTATCCCCTTATTGCTGAAACTATCTAGAGAAGAAGATGGAAATATTTAGGGTGTGTTTAAAAGTGAAAAGTATGTAGATCTGCCAGGCTAGTGAGCAGCAGGAGGGGCCACTCATGAGCACTGCTACATCTTTGTAGAGAGGAAAATGTGTAGTATTTAATATCATAGAGGGGGTAACACAAGGCAGAATGTTTTTTTTTAATTCACAGCATGACATCTGATCCAGTAAGTATTCACTTTAATTGTAAAGTGCTAAGAACGCCCAAAAAAAGTGGAAAAAGAAATTCTTACTACTGAATTGAAGTTACAAATTCAGCCTAGCATAGTGGAGAGTAAGATTCATCCACCTCTTCCTCTGCATGTGAAAGGGCTTTCTGATCTCTACAATCTTTCTCTGTTTATTAGTATAATATTTGATTTTGCTACTCTGTTCATTTCTAAGCTGGTAATATAAGTATCTTATTCTTTATTCTATCGCTGAAATTGGAGTCGCTCTCTTATTCTGATCAGAGAGACATAGCCATACCTTTACCCTTGATCTCATATATAATGTATCCAACACACAACTGAGGCACATAAGTAGAATCAATCATGCAGTTCAAAAAGGGGAAGTGCAAAGTCCTGCACCTGGGGAGGAACAACCACCTTAGGCACGAGTGTCCGCTGGGGGCTGAGCAGCTGGAAAGCAGCTTTGCAGAAAATGGATCTGGGGGTCCTGGTGGACGTGCCCTTGCAGCAAAGAAGGCTAGTGGTATCCTGGGCTGCATTGAGTGTTGCCAGCAAGCTGAGGAAGGTGATCCTTCCCCTTTATTCACTGCTAGTGAGGCCACAGCTGGAGTACTGTGTCCAGTTCTGGGCTCCCCAATATGAGAGAGACATGGACATATTGGAGAAAGTCTAGTGAAGAGCCACAAAGGTGGTTAAGAGCATTTCTTCTATAAGGAAAGGCTGAGTGAGCTGGGATTGTGCAGCCTGGAGAAGAGAAGGCTCAGGGGGATCTTATCAATGTATACAAATACCTGAAGAGAGGGTGCAAAGAGAATGGAGCCAGGCTCTTTTCACTGGTGCCCAGTGACAGGACAAGAAGCAATGGGCACAAACTGAAACACTGGAGGCTCCATCTGAATATCAGGAAACACTTTTTTACTGTGAGGGTGACGCAGCACTGGAACAGGTTGCCTTGGGAGGTTGTAGAATCTCGCACCTTGGAGATATTCAAAAGCTGAACGTGGCCCTGGGCAACCAGCTCTAGTTGACCCTGTGTGAGCAGAGGGGTTGTACTAGATGATGCCAGAGGTCTCTTCCAACCTTACCAGCCTGTGATTCTGTGAAGTACTATTTTCAGCTGGTTTTTCTGATACGATATTTCCAAAATTTCATTTTTAACTGCCTTGGTTTGGGAATTATATCCCACTGAATTTGAAAAAGACTTATAAAAAGCATGATGAAAATCGCTCTCCGATGCCTCAGTGTCTAAACTAAGAGTGAACAAACAGTGAAAGGTTTTCACAGTTTGTTTTCATTAGAGTTAGCTCCAATTCTATTTGAGTAAAGTAAATATCTGGCAGATTTTTTTTTTCTTCGAAGTGCTGGTTTTTCTTAGTAGTCATCTCTAGCACCTGCATGCACATAACTTTTGAAAACAGATCACTTATTAGAGGGCTTAGACATATCATCAGAAGTAATTTTTAGTTACTTTATCTTAAAATAAATATCAGTGCCCACTATCTTTAATGCTCTGTTCATTTATGGTCCTCAGAACAATTTTGCTGTCTTGCCAATAATTCATTCCTAGTATGTGTTTTAGGGGAATGTGTTTTAAAACATAACCTTTTAGATTAAAAGCATCAATTAAATGAGGCAAATGTGCTTTAATTACAACAGAAACACATGGATACGTCTCAGAGAAGATTAACTTAAAAGCTAATCCTGAACACTTAAATGTCAGTTTAATTATTAATGGAAAATTTACTGTTTGTCACAGATGATGAAATATACTTCCTAGATTGTAGTTATTCCTGTGAAAATTGGAAGGTGCTGCACATCTTGCTATTTGATGTACTCCTGATTATGTATCTGGTCAACTCCAATGGGGACTTTCTCTGAAGCTGACTGATCAGTCTTCATGCCATTTATTGTACGGCATATGTGCTTTGAATGCCATGACATAAACAGTTATTTCTGCTCAAGCAGAAATTCATGCTATGCATATTTCCATTGCAATGTCTCTATCTTTAATTGCTGTATATCAGTGCCAAAAAATGTGCATGTTTATGTTTCATAAGAATTAGATCCCAGCGTTTGAATATGCAAATATTAATATGCCTGTATTGAGTTTACGTGGCAAGGTTTTGGTAGCGGGGGGGCTACAGGCTGTGAGAAGATGTCAGAAGCTTCCCTCACGTCCGACAGAGCCAGCTCCAGCCAACTCCAAGACGGATCCGCCGTTTGCCAAGGCCAAGCCAATCAGCGACAGGGTAGCGCCTCCATGATAATATATTTAAGAAGGTGTGCAACGGCAGCCGGAAGAGAAGAGTGAGAAAATGTGAGAGAAACAGCCCTGCAGACACCAAGGTCAGTGAAGAAGGAGGGGGAGGAGGTGCTCCAGGCGCCGGAGCAGAGATTCCCCTGCAGCTTGTGGTGAAGACCATGGTAAGGCAGGCTATCCCCCTGCAGCCCATGGAGGTTAACAGTGGAGCAGATGTCCACCTGCAGCCCATGGAGGACTCCACGCAGGAGCAGGTGGATGCCCGAAGGAGGCTGTGACCTCGTGGGAAGCCCGTGCTGGAGCAGGCTCTGGAACCTGAGGGCCAGATGAACGAGGACGAAGATGAAGGCCCATCCAGGGGGTTGCCCGAGGCAAGGCAGCCAGCCCCATGCATTACGACTGCCTCCGCTAAGAAAAAAAGGAGGGTAATTGTCATAGGTGATTCCCTTCTGAGGGAGACGGAGGGCCCAATTTGTCGGCCAGACCCATCCCACAGGGAAGTCTGCTGCCTCCCGGGTGAAGGACATTACTAGGAAGCTCCCTAGTCTCGTGCAGGCCTCCGATCACTACCCGCTACTGGTTATACAGGCTGGCAGTGAGGAGGTTGCAGAGAGAAGTCCCGAAGGGATCAAAAGGGACTTCAGGGCACTGGGGCGACTGGTGGGAGGATCGGGAGCACAGGTAGTGTTTTCCTCGATCCCTTTAGTGGCAGGGCGGAACACTGAAAGGAACAAGAAAACTCATTGGATCAACACATGGCTTAGGGGCTGGTGCCATCGGCAGAATTTTGGCTTCTTTGACCACGGGGAGGTTTACACGGCACCGGGCCTGCTGGCGACGGACGGAGTTCAGCTGTCTCACAGGGGGAAAAGGATTCTCGCATATGAGTTGGCGGGGCTCATCGAGAGGGCTTTAAACTAGATTCGAAGGGGGAAGGGGATAAAACCAGGCTCACTAGAGAAGAGCCTAGGGACCGCACGCCAATGTCGGGGGAGAAATCAGCAGCCCAGCTCAAGTGCATCTACACCAATGCACGCAGCATGGGCGGCAAACAGGAGGAGCTGGAAGCCATTGTGCAGCGGGGTAGCTATGACTTAGTCGCCATCACAGAAACATGGTGGGATGAGTCTCACGATTGGAGTGCTGCAATGGATGGCTATAAGCTCTTCAGAAGGGACAGGCAAGGAAGGAGAGGTGGTGGGGTAGCCCTGAGACAAGGGATTAAGGAATTTTAGTAGTTGAATGATTAATAGTAGTTAGAAGATTGAATCAGTAGGTAGGGGCTTGATACTTTGTTCCTCACAAGGCTGGCTCAGCCTGATAAGGCCGACTTAGCTATGGTGTAAATTAACTGAGGCGCCTCACAAGGACAGCTCCTGATAAAGACTAAAAACTTGTCTCAAGAAGCCAGCTAAAACTGACCCTGCGGTATGGACAAAAGTAAGAAGACAACTGAGCCTGCGCAAGAACAAAAGGTTACTAGCGGTGACGAAGAGGAACTATCAGCCTTCATCCCCACGACCCCCGACGACCACCACTAGGAGGCAATGCGCAAGCGCAGATGGGAGGGGTCTATGGAAATGACTTCTTAGAACTCATTTTAATACAAAGCGGGGACAGGTCATGCATATGTATAGGCGTATTACAAAACTTTATGAATATGTAATATTTTACTGTATATATTTATGGTGAGTGCCGCACTGGCGCGCGCACGATTTTGGTGGGACTACCGCCCGTGCCGCCCAGCGCTGAATAAACATACCTACTTTACAATCTCATAGATTGTGGAGTCCGGTTTCCGCAAGTCAGCCCTGTATGTTAGGGAGTGCTTCAACTGTCTAGAGCTCGATGGTAGTGATGACGAGGTCAAGTGCTTGTGGGTAAGGATGAGGGGGAAGGCCAACAAGGCAGATATCCTGCTGGGAGTCTGTTATAGACCACCTAGCCAGGATAAGGAGGAAGATGAAGCATTCTACAAGAGACTGGCAGAAGTCTCCCAGTCGCTAGCCCTTGTTCTCGTGGGGGACTTCAACTTTCCGGACGTCTACAGGAAATAACACACGGCAGAGAGGAAACAGTCGAGGAGGTTCCTGGAGTGTGTGGAGGATAACTTCCTGATGCAGCTGGTAAGCAAGCCCACCAGGGGAGGTTCCTCGCTTGACCTGCTGTTCACGAACAGAGAAGGACTGGTGGGAGATGTGGTGGTCGGAGGCCGACTTGGGCTTAGCGACCATGAAATGGTAGAATTCTTGATACTTGGCGAAGTAAGGAGGGGGGCCAGCAAAACCGCTACCATGGACTTCCGGAGGGCGGACTTTGGCCTGCTCAGGACACTGGTCGAGAGGGTCCCTTGGGAGACAGTCCTGAAGGGCAAAGGGGTCCAGGAAGGCTGGACGTTCTTCAAGAAGGAAGTCTTAAAGGTGCAGGAGCGGGCTGTCCCCATGTGCCGCATGAAGAACGGGCGGGGAAGGCGACCGGCCTGGCTGAACGGGGAGCTCTGGCTGGGACTCAGGAAAAAAAGGAGAGTTTATCACTTGTGGAGGAAGGGGCAGGCAACTCAGGAAGAGTACAGGGATCGCGTTAGGTCGTGCAGAGAGGAAATTAGAAAGGCAAAAGCCCAGCTAGAACTCAACCTGGCCACTGTCGTGAGAGACAACAAAAAATGCTTTTACAAGTATATTAATGACAAAAGGAGAGCCAAGGAGAATCTCCATCCTCTATTGGATGCGGGGGGGTTACGTTGCCACCAAGGATGAGGAAAAGGCTGAGGTACTCAACGCCTTCTTTGCCTCAGTCTTTAGTAGTCAGAGCAGTTATCCTCAGGGTACTCAGCCCCCTGAGCTGGAAGACAAGGACGACGAGCAGGATAAACCCCCATAATTCAAGAGGATGAAGTTAATGACCTGCTACGCCACCTGGACGCTCACAAGTCTATGGGGCCGGATGGGATCCACCCGAGGGTACTGAGGGAGCTGGCAGAGGAGCTTGCCGAGCCGCTCTCCATCATTTACCAGCAGTCCTGGTTAATTGGGGAAGTCCTGGACGACCGGAGGCTCGCCAATGTTACGCCGATCTATAAGAAGGGCCGGAAGGAGGATCCGGGGAACTACAGGCCGGTCAGCCTGACCTCGGTGCCGGGGAAGATCATGGAGCGGTACGTTTTGAGGGTGCTCATGAGCCATGTCCGGGACAACCAGGGGATCAGGCCCAGCCAGCACGGGTTCATGGAAGGCAGGTCCTGCTTGACCAACCTGATCTCCTTTTATGACAAGGTGACCCGCCTAGTGGATGAGGGAAAGGTTGTGGATGTGGTCTACTTGGACTTCAGTAAAGCCTTTGACACTGTCTCCCACAGCATTCTCCTAGAGAAGCTGGCGGCTCACGGCCTAGACAGGTACACTCTTCGCTGGGTGAAAAACTGGCTGGACGGCCAAGCCCAGAGAGTTGTGGTAAACGGAGTTAAATCCAGTTGGCGGCCGGTCACGAGCGGTGTTCCCCAGGGCTCAGTACTGGGGCCGGTCCTGTTCAATATCTTTATCAACGATCTGGACGAGGGGATCGAGTGCTCCCTCAGTCAGTTTGCAGATGACACCAAGTTGGGCAGGAGTGTTGATCTGCTGGAGGGTAGGAAGGCTCTGCAGAGGGACCTGGACAGGCTGGATCGATGGACCGAGGCCAACTGTATGAGGTTCAACAAGGCCAAGTGCCGGGTCCTGCACTTCGGCCACAACAACCCCAGGCAACGCTACAGGCTTGGGCAAGAGTGGCTGGAAAGCTGCCCAGAGGAAAAGGACCTGGGGGTGTTGGTTGACAGCCGGCTGAACATGAGCCGGCAGTGTGCTCAGGTGGCCAAGAAGGCCAATGGCATCCTGGCCTGTATTAGGAATAGTGTGGCCAGCAGGACTAGGGAGGTGATCGTGCCCCTGTACTCAGCACTGGTGAGGCTGCACCTCGAATCCTGTGTTCAGTTTTGGGCCCCTCACTACAAGAAGGACATGGAAGTGCTGGAGCGTGTCCAGAGAAGGGCAACGAAGCTGGTGAAGGGCCTGGAGCACAAGCCTTATGAGGAGCGGCTGAGGGAACTGGGGTTGTTTAGCCTGGAGAAGAGGAGGCTGAGGGGAGACCTCATCGCGCTCTACAACTCCCTGAAAGGAGGTTGTAGCGAGGTGGGTGTTGGTCTCTTCTGCCAAGTAACAAGCGATAGGACGAGAGGAAATGGCCTCAAGTTGCGCCAAGGGAGGTTTAGATTGGACATTAGGAGAAATTTCTTTACTGAAAGAGTGGTCAGGCCTTGGAACAGGCTGCCCAGGGAAGTGGTGGAGTCACCATCCCTGGAAGTATTTAAAAGACATGTAGATGAGACCCTTAGGGACATGGTTTAGTGGGCATGGTGGGTTAGGTTGACGGTTGGACACGATGATCTTAGAGGTCTTTTCCAACTTGTATGATTCTATGATTCTATGATTCCTGGCAGGACCCGTGGCCCTGTGAAGAGAGGAGCCCATGCTGGAGCAGGTTTGCTGGCAGGACTTGTGACCCCGTGGTGGACCCATGCTGGAGCAGTCTGTTCCTGAAGGACTGCACCCCGTGTAAGGGACCCACGCTGGAGCAGTTCATGAAGAACTGCAGCCCATGGGAAGGACTCACGTTGGAGAAGTTCATGAAGGACTGTCTCCCACAGTTGAGACCCCACACTGGAGCAGGGGAAGAGCATGAGGAGGAAGGAGCGGCAAAGACAATGTGTGATGAACTGACCACAACCCCCATCCCCTGTCCCCCTGCACCACTCAGGGGGAGGAGGTAGAGAATTCAGCAGTGAAGTTGAGCCCAGGAAGAAGAGAGAGGTGGGGAGAAGGTGTTTTACGATTTGTTCCTATTTCTCATTATCCTACTCTGGTGTTAATTGGCAATAAATTAAATCAATTTCCCCAAGCTGAGTCTGTTTTGCCTGTGACGGGAATTGCTGAGTGAACTGCCTGTCCTTATCTTGACCCACGAGCCTTGCATCGTATTTTTTTTCTCCCCCTGTCCAGCTGAGGAAGGGAGTGATAGAGCAGCTTGGTGGGCACCTGGTGGCCAGCCAGGGTCAACCCATCACAATGTCCAACAATTTTGTAATCTCAGACCCTCCCTGATGAGGGTAGCATTCTGTTTTTATTAGCAGATTTCTGCGTGTTGTTTTTAGGATTCTTTTGAATATATGTTTTGACTGGTGTCTGTTTTTCTTTTAAGGGTCCAAAAGACTATAGTAGCAAATCAATATTTTGAAAAGAAGAGAAGAAGCATTATCAGCTCATGTTCAAAGTAGCCTAGTAGACTGGAGTTTATTGAAAAGGATATTCTGAGTATTGAAATCCAGTCCTTTCCTATCATGGACAACCATATTATACAATTCTTTTCATTAAATAGATCAAGTTAATTTTTAATGCCTAGATTGTTTTTTCCCCACTAATTCCATTGAAATGTTGTTCCATAAATTCACTTTCTCTGGCTAGAAACAGTCTTCCAATTTCCAAGCTAAATTTATTAATGACCAATATATCCATTTATTCCTGTGTCAACATTGTCCTGTAGCTTCTCACCTTCTGTATGTTTATTTTTCTGATGTATTTAGAGAGCACAATCATATCCCTTTCTCAGCCTTCATTTTACTAGGGTAAAAAGGCCTATGCTCTTTTAATACCCACTCCTAAAACAAACTTTGTAGTACTCTAGGTTGAATTTCTTATCTGTTTTATTTTGAGTTAATTTGTCTTGAATCAGAATGACCATACTTGATATAAACAGTATTGCGGATGAGAGTAAGACTTTAAAGTCTTTTATAGTGACATTAAAAATTCTCTTTCTTTCCTGAAAATATAAAGCCTGAAACATTTTTAGATTGTCTTTGCTGTTTTTCAGAACTTTCTTGCATCAGTGGTTTCTAGTCATCCTGTAACAGATATATTTACCCATGTTCTTTTCCTCTGCTATTTCAGACTCACCCTCTGGATTGTAGCATCAATTCCTGTTGTTTAGCCTTAAGTTCACAGGCTATTGAATTCCACTTCATTTCTATTATTACCATCCTCAAGGTCATCCAATTTTTCCTATATGTAAGAGAATTTCCAATTCTTTTCTGTACAGACCACGACTCCAATTCTTTTTAATCAGAGAATCTCATTAACCCACTCCTCCACTTTGTGCCAAGGACATCAGAAAGCACATTAAAAAGATTAACCTCATGACCAGTTCTAGAAAAGTTCTTGTAAACCCTCCCCAAGCTTCTTGTTCTGCTCTTCAATGTGCTTTTTCATATTTTTTGCTTTCCAATTCTCCACAAAAATTAATATCTTAACCTTATCCAATTTTCACCTGTGTGGCACTATCTCAGATACTTAATTGATATCCAGATAGGTAAGATGCACCCAACTTTTATGGAAAATGAAAATACAGTCTCATATCAGTGGAAAATTTATGTTAATCTAGACTGGTAAATCCATTCTTTCTCATTTACTTTTACATCAGTATATCATGATAAACCCCATTTTTTCCAGTATGAACATTTAAAGGTGCAAAAAGGCACTGGAATAGTAAAACAATTTGATAAATGAAAGGCAAACTTAGAGTATAACCTTGTTTTCTTTCCTCCTGACAGTGAAACGTGTGGGAGAAATGTAAAAGGGAATGCCTATAGGGTTTTATTTATGTACTGAGAGGTAGAAACTAATGACCTGCAGGAAAGGTCTTATGTTGGGAACCTAAAATGAGACAACCAGAATATCTTTGTCTGTGCTTTATGCTGGTGGTCATCTTCTCTTCTTAATCCTAGGTTTAAAGAAAAGTCTTTGATACGTTCCCTGTTTTTTTGCTACTTTCTAGGGGCTAGCCTGATTAGTGGGCTGAAAACAGTAGTAGTTAGGCATCTAACTTGCTATGTCTTAGAAAATTTAATTCCTGCTTATTGACATATGCAGGTGCCCATATGCTGTAGAAGATATGGCCCCTGGTAACTTATGGATAAAAGGAATGCCTACTAATTTCCCTTTAAAAGTAGCCAGCTGAACACTGGAAATCTCCTTTGATTCTCTTGTTCAATACATTTTAACTATTCTCTCCTATGTGCTTGACTGGAAAAGAAAAAGAAAAGAAAAAAACAAGCAAGGGGCAAAAAGCCAAAACATTTCTCAAAAATGAAATCTTGTGGTGCTTAGACTTTAGCGTTAACTTTAGCTTAGCTCTGGCCATTTATGAGTTTCTGACTGCTTCATACTAACAGCATTACATCATCACCATTGCAACCTTTTATTCCGTAATATCACACATATGCAAACTAGCCTTGAAAGGCATATTGCAGCCCAAAAAGCAAAGGCAGTGCTTTCAAGCTGAAGCCAAACCATTTCAACCAGAATCACATAGTTTGTTATTTTTGATTTCTGCTCTTTGCATACCACATCGCTTCCTCTGCACAGAATCTCTAAATAAACTTTGCACCTCTTTTGAAGACCTGGCCTTTTTTTTTTTTTTTTCAACTTGTATTTTAATCAACATCTCAAGGATAAGAACAGTATTGGATGATGTGGAATACAGATTTTTTTTGTGAAAAATAAAAACATTACAATGGATGTTTTCTGTATACCTTCATCGTAAAACAATACGATAAAGGTTGAGAGATGCATAAATGTGAGCTTGCATGTAAGCTAAGTCTGTTCAAATGATGCATACCTAAACTAGATTACTGAAATAAACTACAGAGGTTGACAAAATAGTGGACAACCACGTGGATGGTAAAACAGAAGCAGAAAAGTATTTGTTAAGGTGGACTTCAACAGAAGAATCCTTCCTTCCTTCTCTAAATGTGCTGTTGGGTTTAACTCCAGTTGTTTCCCAGTACCAGCTGCCTGGGGACACTGCCTGACCTAGTATCAACCAGCAACTGGCTAATCAACAAATGAAAGGCCAGCTGAACTCACTCCTTTACTAAGTAATTTACCGAATAACAAGAACCTCATTCCGATGAATTTTATCAGCAGAGCACAGATAATTCAGCACTTCAAATAGAAAGGAAGGTTCCTGAGGAAATACATAAATTATATAGTATGTATGACTTACTGAGCCTCCTCTTGTATTTTTTTCTAAGGGCTCTGGTGCACAGCACAATAGATTAACCTATTCCCCTGGGAGTTTTCAGAGAGAAGAGGATGTTTCTAGGTAAAGCAGGCTAACATTGCGTCATTCTTGTTCCATGAACTACCATAAATTAATAGGAAGAAGTCTAGGAAGAAAGCAACTCCAACATTAGATTTTTTTTAGATGGTATTAATTGTTGTTTGGCTGTTTGCATGGTGTAAAAATTACTTTATCTGCAGTACTGAAAGTGTTTTTTCACTGAAGTTGACACCTGTGTGGTTATGGAGTTTTCTCTGAACACTAAGTTAAGGCATTTGGCTGCCTATGAATAAGCAATAGAAGCATTTAGAAAGTTTTCTCAGGAAACTTAGCATAACTGTCCATTTACTATACACAATACCTTAACTCTGTAAACTTACATAAAGAAATAATTTCAGTGAAAACTTCTGCACAAACTTCCTATCTAATGAAGCTGTCATGACCTCTGCCTGCAGTCAGCGTTTCTGTGCCCTGGCGTAGAACACAGCTCAAGGGAAAAAGTATGGCAATATTGGCTTCCTTAGGGAAAGAGAAGCCCTGGCACAAGGTAACTGTGTCATCTCAGTAATTTCTGTAGATAATGAAAATTGCAAGGGGTTGTTTTTCCTGCACTGTGAAGGACAAGGTAAATAATTAATTACAGCTGGAAAGTAGCTACTGGAAAGAAAAACTCTTAAGGTAAAAAAAGATCCTATTCTTTATGAAATTTTCCTTCTGTCTGCAATTTACACTTGCATCATTAGATTATAGAAGCTAAATACTTATGACCTTTAAATGGAGTTTGGAATAGACAGGTTAAATCTGCTTTTAAAGTATTTTTTTTCTCCTCCTGATGCTCCTTGCAGACTTTCTTTTCTCTCTTTTACACTGTAAGAGTGTTCATTTTTTATTAGATTGATGTTCTTGCAAAAACAGGAGTATATTAGATGTCTTTTTACAAAGCTGTATAACTATAAGCAGTATTTCCAGTGATTACAGTTCAGTTGGATGAAAGGTTGAAAAACATGGCAAAGTGTATATAAAAGGGACTTAAACAAGCAAACAGAAAAATCTTCTGAACACAGGGAACTTTTCAGACCCAATCAAACCTATGCTCTTTTCTTAAAGGTAGAGCTCTAAGGAATTCTTTTTTTTTTTTTTTCTTTCTTCTTTTTTTTTTAAGTTTGTCATTATTTAAGTTCTTTCATCACTGTTAAGGAACTGAACATACTGTTCTCACAGATGACCACAGAGCCCTAGAAATGGAATTACTTTTCTTGTTATTTATAACTACAAGACAATTAACAGTACTGAGATTGGGAACATTCTAATCTCTATATTACTGGAGAAAGTAATATATTTTCTCCAGAACTTGCCAGATGAATCTCTGAATCATATTTAGGAATATTCAGTATATTTTACCCCAGTTTGGGGCAAAAAACCCCTTTGATTTCTTGCTTCTGATAGTACAGTAGAAGTGGGAGAGCTATGCAAGAAATGGAGCTGATCCTGACTGAGGTCAGTCCACTGTATATTTTTATAGAAGGCATAAGTGAATTTGACAGCCAGTGGAAAAAGTATTTGCCTAAAGTATTAGGAGTAAGTAAATAAACTGCATTTCCAGAAAAGTTTTTCCATTACAGGAAAAATTCAATCAAAGCTATATTAAAATGAATCATAAATATGTTCTTACTTTTGGGAAGAGAGAAGGGGACATTTTTTTAAGAGTTTGTTAACAAAGAGTTTGGAGAAAGGAAAGCATTTGTACTAACAGCAGAAGCAGTTGTCTTGGTTTGATTCTGTTTATGCCTCTGGAAATGTCTAGCAAGCTTGCAGGCAATGGAAAGAAACATGATTTATAATAGATATAAAAAGCAAAGTTCCACCTTCAAGCTTGAGGGGAGGAAATAGGATTGTGGCTGAGCATAAATGTACTTCACAATTCATGCTTCATTTCTTCTGGTGCAGTCCTATTGGCATCAATGTGTAATCTATGGTGGAAGTTACCTCGTAACTGGTTCCTGCAAATTGTGTCATTTCCTTTAGAGCTGAGGCTATAAGGCTGCTGAACAGATCCCTGTGTATCTCTGAGGAAAAAATAATAGTTTCTTCTCTACCAGAATTATCTGATGTTTTATCATTGTATAAATTATAACTCCTTCTGTAAACTGAGTGCATGGGGAAAGTCCACGGACACTGGGTAGTATACCGTGGCTCACAAGTCATGATCATGTTCATATGGTGTAACTCTTGATCCAGGACTAAAGACACTCAGTGGGATCTTGCCACTGATCAATGATTTGCACTTGTAGACTTCTATCAAATTCAAAAGCCGCCTGCTGGTGCATCTCTTTTGGGACGATGTCAATCCAATTAACTAAGAGGTTCAGCACTTGAGATATGAATGCATTTAATCAGCCTTATTTTGCTAGTACATATACCGTCTGTGATTTCTATTTTTACAGTTAATTAGGAACCGTTTAGTGATAGAGGGTATGCAAGTAAGTGCACCATTCAAATATGCAGCAATGTCTGTTGGTATTTTTCTGATTTTTAAGTTCAAGTATTGAGACATACTATAAGAATAAAACTACAGATTGATGTTTAAAAATAAATATTAATCTCTTTATAATTCTGAATTATTTGCCAAAGTTGTGTCTATAGGCTGAATGGGTGCTTGAGATACAGAAATAACAAATTAGAAAAGTATAAACTACAGTGTCTTTTTTTTTTGCCAAAGTTCTTCAAAATTTAGACTAATCACTTGTATACTATGCTTACGCAGATTACATACTTCCTACCCTAAATAAGCAGAAGGAAGAATAAATGAATATGAGGAGGGAATGGAAAAAATCCTGGATGCACACAAGTTAATGACAAAAAAAGACTGACTTCAATGGGATAATAATTTCATTCACTAAGCTTTCTAGCTTCAATGGATGTTTGTGATTAAGTCTTGCTGAACAAAGAATAAAAATGGAAAATTGGTATTTAGATTAAAAATATATGACACTTAAAAAATATTAAACTGGTTGAAGTGTGAAATTCTATTTCACATGTTCTGATCATCAAAATTCTGAAACATTTCAACCAGCTTTATCACTTCATATGTTGGCAAGGAGATAGCACACTTTAAATGTTACAGCTACATTCTTAGCTGAGATATCTTTGGAAGAGGTTATCAATGAATATTGATTTTTTTTTTTTTTTTAAATAAGATATTTGGAGTATCACGGAAAAGGTACATTGTTCAGGAGAGATACTCATTAGTGGAAGGAGGTATTTGTTTTGGTTTTATGCATATAACTAAAACAAACAATAGGCTCTCTTACTCAGAGGCCTGCAAAACAGACTTTATATCCGTTTTATGCAGTTTTCTGCAGAAGTAATCCAATAGTTTTATCAGAGCCAGTACTAAAAACATTAAAGCTGATTCTAGAAGGTTGTTTCTGCCAAGTGACCCCCTACTTGTTCTGAAAAAAACACTTCCTCACAAGACACAAGATCACTCTAGCACACAGGAATGGGAAAATGTCATATGAAGGAACATACAGAGATGAAAATGAAGTTGGCTACCAAGATTTTCTTTAGTTTAAGTGCAAGGAGAGAGCAAAGTAATCACTGTTCCTTGTGAAGGTGAACCAATAGTTATCTTGGGTTGGAAAGGATGTTTTTAAAATGTGGAGGCAGAAAAGTAGCAGTTGCCTCTAACCTTGTATTCTCTCTCCATCCGTATCCAGACGGATTACTTTGCAGGAAGGTTAGGACAAACCTTAGGAAGATAATGTGGAACAACATTTGTACACACAACATTTCTGCTCATGTTTCTACCAGTAACAGAAATCTTGTATTCAGATGCCAGATACTTGAAAGATCTTCCTGTTTGCTCTCATCATAGATATTACAACTGAAAGCTATTTTATGTATAAAACAAACAGCCTGGTAAACCCCTAGCCTCACAGCCACGGATGTGGTAGGATGGCCACCTAGTTTTGGAGTAGAAAAGAGTTTACATGTGTGGACACGAGCCCTGCTGTGCCAATAGACACCAGGGCCAGGAAGCATTTTATTCAGTAATATCTATTATGCATCCCACAAGTTGATTGTAAGCAGTGCAAAAAATCTTTCCATCAGTCCAGCAGGCTAAATTAATCGTGTCAACATAGAGACCTATTTTTAATACAAGCATTTCAGATGCAAGTCGTAGCTTGGCTGCTTACAGTTTGGCTTCCATAGTAAATTTCTAGATAAACATTAATTGTCACATAACGCAGACTGAAACATATCCTTATGCGCTGTAAAAAGTAGTAAAATACTGAAGTTGAGAAGTAAGTATGCATGTTAGTGCTATCATTTATCTAAACAAAACACGCTATAAATTAATTTAAAATAATGCCATTTTTGTTAGGTTACAAGTGGTATACCACACCAAACATGTGAAAGCTGACTGGTTCCCTTAAGGTTTTTATCCTGTAACTAACAAATAGATATCAGTGCAGTATTGTTGTGGGTTGATCTGAGCTGGCCTCCAGACACCCACCCAGCCACTCTCTTCCCCCTCCTCAACAAGACAGGGGAGAAAATAAAAAATCTTCTGTGTCAAGATAAAGACAGAGAGATCACTTACCGATTACCATCACAGTCAAACCAGACTCGATTAATCTAATTTATCGTCAATTAAAATCAAGTTGGATGGTGAGAAATGAAGACAAAAATGAAAACACCAACCCTTTTTTCCCCAACTTCATTCCTTCATTCTGACTCTGCTACCTCCCTGTAAGGATGAGGCCCAAGTAACTGCACTGTGAGCTTAAACAACTCTTCCTGGAACCAGAGCCCCGAGAGAAGGTTCCAGAAATCACAGGAGGGGCCTGGTGTCACTCCCCTTGATTGACTGATGTCTCAACCACTCCTGAAACCGGAATGAGAGAAGGTTCCTGAAGTCCAGGAACTGGGGCACTAAACAGGGGCACGTAGGAGCCTCTGGGGAGCTCTCTACACCGAAGCCCCCGTTGGCAGGTGCCACGCTGGATCCAGGATTGGTGATCTCCCTCCCTTCCCTCCCCTCTCCTTTCTCTTAAGGCTGTTAAGTAACGTAAGGCCCTCCTTGGTTCCTCATAAAGCCACACAGCTTAGGTAGATACAATTGATAGAGAACCAATGTTTGCAGAATATTTGTTCCATTAGAGTTGATGTTTATGCACAGACCTTGAGTGTTGTTTCACTTTAATCCACGCTAAGGGGATTTGCGAATCTGAGTCGCTTTTCCCCCTCTCGTAGGTGGGACGTGACACTCCCCCCCACCCCGAGTGGTGCAGGAGGATGGGGGATGGGGGGGTGGCCAGTCCATAACAGCTCCTCTCTGCCGCTCTTTCCTCCTCACACCTTTCCCCTGCTCCAGCATGGGTCCTCTCCACAGGCTGCTGTCCTTCAGGAGAAACTTGCTCCAGTGTGGGAGCAGGTATGACAGCACCAGCTACAGTTCCTGTCAGGAGCCTGCTCCGGTATAGGTCCTTTTCACGGGCTGCAGTTCCTTCAGGGAATATTCACTTGCTCCAGGGTTGGGTTCTCCACGGGCTGCAGTGTGGGTATCTGCTCTGGCGTGGTCCCCTCCATGGGCTGCAGGGAATACCTGCTCTGGTGCCTGGAGCGCCTTCTTCCCTTCCTCCTTCTCTCATCTTGGTGTTCCCTCTGCTGTTTCTCACTCGTTCTGTTCACTCCTCCTCTGCCTGTGTGGTGTTTTCTGCCCTTTGTTAAGCACGTTCTCCCCGAGGCACCAGCATCATGGCGGAGGGGCTCAGCTGTGCCCTGCGGTGGGTGCGTTGGAGCCGCACAGGGCAGCCCCGGCCTCTCCTCACAGGGGCCACCCTGCAACCCCCGCTGCCGTGCCTGGGCACGGACACCCGATACGAGTATGTATGGCATTAAGAGGAAATTAAGCAATTCCTTTAAAAAAAAAAACTGTTTAAGGAAAATAAGGGTCAATAAGGTGCTGGGGGAGAAGCTGACCTTTTAGAATTGATAGAAATAGTCTGAAAAGTGTACAGTGGTAATACAGCCATGAATGTGACCCTCAAGTGTCACGATAAACTTGATAGTAAGAGAATTTAGTATTTTCTGTTTCAACTTGCTCTCTGTTATGTTTTAATGGACAGATGTGTTAATTTTGAAGTTAAATTTCTTGGACACAAGTTACACAGAATGTATGGAGACTCTGATCACTTTAGCTAACACAAAGTCTTCAGGACTTTGAAGATACTGGATACATTGTATTCGCAAATTTAACATGATTTCTGAATGGCACGTTTCTACTGTGCATACACAATAGAAGCAGAAGTGAAATTTTTAAACGAAAGTTCTGAGCTGAAGACAGAAACTTATTTTTGCTGTTCTTGTTATCATAGTTTGGTTGGTTTTTTTCCCCACTTGTCTCAGTGGCCTGTTACAGCCATTGCAGTGAAGATACAGACCTGAAGAAAATTGCTTTGACTCTGCAATGTGTGACAGACTTGATAGCTAACCACAACAAATCTGAATGTGTCAAGGTGGCAGCCATTTCCCTTGCACTGAACTGTAGTATTGATCCAGACTTGAGTCCTGGAAAATGCATAAAAACACTTCAACAAACTCCAGAGACAGGAAATCAGCAGATCCTGAAAACAAATTTGAAGTTACTAGTTTGAACATAAACTTAAGAAACTGGCCAGGAGACTATTGAGGTGAAAACATATCACCTAAAGTTTCAGCTTTCCAATCCAAAGTGGATATTTTGATAGTTTCAGTCAATGGAGACAACTAATCAATTGTCTGGTGTCGTCGTTTAACCCTAGCCAGCAACTAAACACCACACAACCGCTTGCTCAGTCCCCTCCCTCTAGTGGGATGGGGGAGAGAATCGGGAGAGTAAAAGTGAGAAAACTCATGGGTTGAGATAAAAACAATTTAATAATTTAAATGAAATAAAGTAAAATAGTAGTAATAATAATAAAATAATTTACAAAGCAAATGATGCACAATGCAATTGCTCTCCACCCACTGACTGATGCCTAGCTAGTCCTTGAGCAGCAATCGCTCCCCAGCCAACTGCCCCCAGTTTATATACTGAGCATGACGTCATATGGTATGGAACACCCCGTTGGTCAGTTTGGGTCAGCTGTCCTGACTATGCTCCCTCCCAGCTTCTTGTGCACCTGGTAGAGCATGGGAAGCTGAAAAGTCCTTGACTATGTAAGCACTGCTTAGCAACAACTAAAACATCCCTGTGTTATCAACATTATTCTCATACTAAACCCAAAACGCAGCGCTATACCAGCTACTAGGAAGAAAATGAACTCTATCCCAGCCGAACCCAGGACACCTGGCTTGTATAATGATGGACTATCAGAAATTTTCTTCGAACTATTATTCAGCTGCTGGACTGTGTTAAAGCATGACGTTGCTAATGAATGCAGTGTGATGCATGGTTTGGAAGAGCTGTTGCTTGCAGAGAGCAAGGACATCTCCCTTGCCCAATGTACATAAGTTTTAGCATTATTTATTTTGCATGTGGCTATGGAATACATTGAAAGATCACTATCAGAGTCAAAGCAAAACAAAAGTAAGTATCTTTACATCGCACTAGTCTAAGATAAGCTTCAACCATGTGATTATGTGATCAGGGAAAATACTATAACATTTAATAGGAATTTTCACAATATTTAAATGCTTTTTATATATTAATGGATAATTTGCTTGCACATGTGTGTAGCATGAGTTTTTGTTTTCTATAGGTGTACATATGTATGGGTATATTTGGGCATAATCTAAAGCAGGGTCAGACGTTAAAGGTATTTCAGCAACAAGATATCTGTCTCTAAAGGATTAGGTACTGGTCATGCAGACAGTTTTGTGTCACAGTGGAAACAGAAGTAACCTCATTTGAATCTCAGCTTCGGGACGGTCATTCCAGCACTATCTGTTTTTCTGTCTATAGGAGCTTCTTAACACCTATCTAGAATGTGTAACACCTCTTATGGATTTGTATGAGGGCAGCTGGTAGAAAAAAAAAACTGTCACACTAAATTTCCTTCCACTTGAAATGTGACATGACAAATGCACAGAGCAAACTATACATGCGAAAACACACTGAGTAAGTCCACCCAAATGCTAAAGTTACAGTAAAGAAAAAAAAAATCTGAACTCCTTGTAGGCATTCGCACAATCAGCACAGTAATCTTAATCTATAATCCTCATGTGATGTAATCTGCTTTGGTCTATTGGAAGAAATCATGCCAGGTCAGCTCATTCCAGCTATAGTTTGGGTTTGTTCTTTTCAATTCTAGTAACTGAGAATTGAGGGGAAAAAACCCAAAGTGGATAAAAAATACTAGACTGTGAATATTAAAAAGCTTTCCCCCTTCAATGAATTAAAGAGTTTGCAGAAGTTGGCAAATAATTTGGGGAAGTTACTGTGAAGAAAACAAACATATTTTGCTACTTGTAGAGCCATTAAAACTTTTTTTTTATATATGATACTGATAAAAACACTCCACACAAATATGTTGTTAACTAAATGAGAAATCCCTCCTCCCCCACAGCTCTTTCCCTTAGCTTGCTTGGGGAACGGTGGTTGTCAGTTATAGGAGAGCGTCGGACAACAGCTCAGGCAGGAAAGGTAAGTGTGCACTGGCAGCTGCCCGGAGTTGGGCTCGTGGGTGTGAGAGTAGGGCATGTGGCACAAGGTTTCTGGATCAGGGCCAGCTGTGTTCTAAATCTTTTTTTTTTCACATGCTGCCTGTAACTGCATTAAGTGTAATACTAATAGTTCTCTAAATTAAAAAGGATTGTTTGAAACATTACATAATAAAATAGACAAGGACAAAATCAAAGGTGTAACACTATGGTATATTCCTGCCCTGAAAATAATGGTTTTCTTTGTAAAATATATCTTGAATAGGCTAAACCTTATATAAGACGGTTATGTTATAAAACAGTATGTTGAATCAAATTACTCTCCTGCTACATTGAGTTGGAATCACTGATTTTGCAATCTGTGTTCAGTATTAAGAGCTAGACAAAATGCTCAGTTGCGCCAAGGAGGATATGAAGAGATTAGAGAGACCAATATATCACAGACTAACCTCTTTGCTCTGGACATTCACAGGGACACAGGCAATTCTCATTCTACTGCTACCGCGAGCCACCAGATATGAAGACAAAAAAATCAAGATTGCAAGGAAAGCTGAAGTTTAAGGTGAACAATTCTTTTATTAGTTATAATTGTTCATGTTGAGCACCTTTTCTATATTGAATTGTGAACGTAAGTACCATTTATAATTTTAAAAAGAGAAAAAAGAAAAAGAATCTCAGGAGCTAACAGTTACTAGTAGCAACTAACTCACTTTTTCTTTTAAATTTCCTTAGTGGAATTCTTAAGTGATAATACTTTTGATCCCAACTTTATTTAAATTATTGTAAGAAAGATACTTCTAGCAAAGAGGTAAAAATTAGTGTATTATTAGGAGTTGCTTATTCCTTGAAAAATATCAAAAATCTGTATGGGTATGTAAAAATCACATGCTAGAAAACAGATAAGCAACACAAATACTTTTTATCTTCATAGCAGCATTTAATACATTAAAAGGCATTGTATTCTTATATATCATAATATCTCATTATGATTTCTTGTTTTATACAATAGGTAGATAGTAGATAGTAAGTTATAATTAAACATTGCTTGTATGGCTTTTTTGCTTCTCCCAACAGTAGATATCAACTACATTACTTTCTTAGTATTTTCGAAATGTAGACTAAATTTTTAGGGTTATGCTAAAATTTCTACCTCTTGTGTGGATTATCTTTTTCTGTCTGTGTTCTCTAACAGTGGGATCAGCAGTTCTGTGAGGCGTTTCAAAGCATCATGAATACTACCTATACACAAACAGTTAAAATGTAACTTCACACTATGGAGAGAGTGATGTTTCTCAGAGGTGTCCATAAACAGCGAAATAATTGTCTTTCAAATTTCTACTTGAGAAAGGGGAAAGCGAAAGAAGGAGCAATTATCAGGACAGACAAGGATGGGAATAAAAGCTGAAGAAAAATAACCACTTCAACCCTACTATTGCAGTCTTAACTGTTGTGTAATACCCTCTGTAAGCATACACAGAAGGGCGCTATCCAATTAGTCATATTGCAAGATGCTACTGTTTCACATTGCTGAAGTTTCACATACTTAGGAAAAATGGTCTTAAAAATACTGTCACGTAAGGTATTTTGATCTTCTGGGAAGTATTGTGAGCCTCATTGCTGAAGATATTTACTAACTCTAGAAATTTCTAGGATCTTGAAAACATCTAGTCAAGAAGTATTTAATTTGCTATTTATTGTATCAATTTGTGCTACAAATTCAGACTTGATCAAAATTTATTAAAGGCACCAAGCCTTAGACTACTTGTAATTAATTTACAGAAAATTTTCTTAAAGGCAAATATAAAATGAGGGTTCTTAAATAGAAATCACTAGAAGCTGAGAGACAAGGGTAGGAATTTGGAATTGAATTGGCCTTTGAAACTCTTATTTCAATGTTATAAACAAGCCTGTTGACCCTGTAAGGGAAATTTTATGCTTATGTCTACAACGTTTTGGCCAAGAATACTGATTTTTAGTTATTGCTTTTTTGTGTACAAATCACTTTTTTTTTCCTTCTTTTTTCTGCTCAAGTTTCCTGTGGTTTCCCTTGGTGCCTGTAGGAAATTTGAGTATGAAAATAGGTAACTGCTTAGTTGATGTCCTAGGCAGTTTAGGGCAAAAATGCAAAAAATAAGGCAAGGTGATTGTCTTTTTGTGTGATCCCCATGGTAGCAGAGGAAACATTTCTATCATCAGCTGAATAATTCAGCACATCCATAGCTTCACTGAAGACAAGTGAGTGAGTCAGGAACTTCTACTGAGGAGTTAGGGAAGGACTTAGCTGGGAACGGATTTGAAAAAATAAAATAAAAATTTAAAATGTAGCTAGTCCTTAGGGAATCACTGAGTCAGGATCATGGGTAGCTAAGAAGATACAGAAATAGCTGTAAGTTCAAACCTGAGACTATTGACAGTTGTTAAAGCTTGGTCTCAAGTGTTTTGATTTGCTGCTCTGGAGTTGTTTCTGGAAGGAGATATCTTTAACGAATATGGAATATTGGCTGTGTTGTAGATTTCCTTAATCTTATTTTATTTTGTGAATTTTTAGGTCTGGGGTGAAAACATGGTTGTACTAGAATTTGTCTATGAAATCTTGGTATGTAAACGAAACTGGGAGAGAACTACCTCTTTAACACAGAAGAAAACAATTAAATTTATAGGGCTCTTCTTCCACTATGTTTTTGCTGCAGGCAAACTCAGAAAGTATCCTACTGGAAGGCCTAAAAAGCATCTAGATCATATTTTACAAAGATGAATCTTAGATTTTAAAATCACTTTTCTAGGTCAACAGGAAGAATGTGAAGGAGAGGAGAGAACATCAGTTTATTTAGCATAGACCCTGTAGGTGTGTATTTTCTCTAAATCTTTGCATAAATCCATTATATTCATGATAAAATGTTTTAGTCTTCTCTACAATCATAGGACTGTCAAAGACGCTGTGGTAATGGGCAAAGTTGAGAACTCAGTAAGGTCATACCCCACCTCTCCCACCAGAACCTGGGGGGAATGCTCTGCTACTCTTTAATTCTCTTCTTTCTGTGGCTTCTGAGTTATAGCTGATTATTTTTACTTGTATTTTTGTAAATGTAGCCTGGGTGTTAAGGGAGTTATAGATAGACAGAATGATGACTTGTAGATACTCCAGGGCAGGAGAGGAGGAGGGATGAGATGAAAGGGGGGAGAGGATCTGTGTGGGAGGGAAAATTTGCTTGTTTTAGTGGAAATTGTAGATTCATCTGCCTTCATATCCTCAGAACTTCTTTGTGTGAATTAGTCCAAAAGACCTTAGGAACTGTTAAGAAACTTCACTAAATCTGCTACAACTCTAAGCATCTCATCATGTGCTATATGAGTGAGTTCTGTTAAAGCGGAAATTCTGTTTCAGCTGATGAGAGCTGATCTGAGAGGCTAAAAACAATGGATGCAATAGAAAAAATAGTTAAGCCCAAATGGATGAGATTTATTTTAAACTGGATTAGTTTATAGTAGTAGTTTAAAACTCTTTATAAGTTAGTTATGTTTTTAGCTAGATACTTTATGTAACAGTCAGGTTGGTAAAAAAAATCAAATGGGTATTTTTATTCATAGTGTGTTTGCTGCTGTTCTATAGTCTAATCTCTGAAGTGACTGTATTTTTTTGTTGTTACTGCTTTGGGAAACCCTGCAGCTGAATTAGATCATAGACATGCTTGTGACTTTGGTGCTATATTATTGTGAAACATCAAGTTTTTTTAATGGTATTCCACTGAACTACTGGAACACAGTGGAGTCTCCATTCTTGGAGGTGTTCAAAAGCTGTCTGGACATGGTCCTGGGCAACCAGCTCGAGGTGGCCCTGCTTGAGCAGGAGAGTTGGACAAAATGGTCCAGAGATCCCTTCCAATCTCAGCCAGTCTGTTGTTCTGTGATTCTGCAAATGTTCGAACAAATCTATAAAAATATGCTTCTGCCACTTGGCCCATGGGTGGCTTGATCATTTTTCAGAAGCAGTATTTGAAACAATTCACATAGTCCTTTCCCTCCGAGCCTCAAGCTGTTACAAAGACTTTTCTGTGAAGCTTAGAATGTGTTCTTGATCTCAACTGCAAGCGTTTTTTGCCCTGGATGTATCGGCCACGGGCTTGTACTGTAAGGGAAGAGAGCACTTATAAGAAAGGCTTATAAACTTTACCTTTCAAGAAGACACTTAAACTGAGATTCAGCTGAAGGCATGGGGACATCTAAATTTTAAGCAAGCTGGCTGTCTGGCTTCCCATTTAGTTCATGGAAGCTTACACCAAGCTGGTTAACTTTCTGAGGTATACACTGCTCCCTTGAGTCCTGTGCCCACAGGTAGGTATGTAATGCCATTTAATATGTCTTACAGTAGGGCTGGCAGATATGACTGGGAATTTGTAAAAGAAATTTTATATCTTATAGAAGATCTCTGTCTCCCTGCACTGGCAGCTAAAGTATAAGTAGCATATAACATTTTTATGCAACTGAATCCCATCCGTTGTTCACGGATGCCTGATAATGAGGTTTAAAGATTTCTAGCATATCACACAAACACCCTCACACATACGCTCTCACACAAGCTGGTCAAGATCTATAAGACAGTCCAGTACCCAACCTTGGGACCTTCTGTTTTACTTGGCAGTGAGCCCATCTTGATGTTAGCTATTGTCTCGCACACAAAATAGTGCACTCACAAAGAAAAATAGTCAGGAATACAGTGTAGTAAGATGATATCTCAGATTGTGGTGATGAGGCACTGGGTTTGGCCAGACAAAAGTACTGACTGGCAGCTTGCTTACATGCAACTGGCCACATTTTTATTCCCCCTCCTTTTCGTTTTCCTATGGTTTTGTTCCCCTTCAACCTTGATCCTTCCCTTTCCCTGTTGTTGATCCTTTCCTTAAACATCCCATAATGTTTTGCATGTTGCCACACTCCACCTCAAATATTCCATACTAAGTTTGTTTTTTCTCATCACACTCATGATAATCTTGCCTTCATTCTTATAAGTTACAAAGTTCTGGTTGAACCTCTTCAAGATTATGTTTGACTGGTTCCTTCAATCGCGCATCTATCAGTGACTTTAGAGTTCTGTGTTCCCTTAATGTCTCCATTGCCTACTGCTCATTAGAGTTTTTGTATCGGCATGTTCAGTTTATGACTTTTCCTACTTCTTGTCATTGTCTTTTATGCTGAATAGTGTTAACCAAAATTCCTTTCAAACCAGATGTCCTTGCATTTCAGGTGTCCTTAAAAAAAACATAGGAATGGAAAAGATCTATTTGCAAAACATTAACTGTCTTTTAAGGTCAGAAGTAGACATTTACCATCACAGTAGAGAAATTAAAAAAAACCAAACAATAACTTCATTAAGAAAGAAACCAACTTTCTCTTGATTTGTAATTCGATCAGTTTATGCATTGGGATATATGATATAGCACTATGTATAACAGTGGAAAGCGAAAGTTTGCATTCCAGAATGAAGGTATGTCTACACTAACTCACTTAGTGACAAAATCTATGAGTTAGCAGTTTTGACTAGCTGATGAGCTAAGAATAAACAGCTAGTGACTTCTTTGTGCCAGTTTATATAGTTTTCTTATCTAAATTAATGCCTGTGTGGATATTAGGCAGTGTAGAATTAATTCATGAATTTGTGAACTGTGAATCACAGAAAATTGTGAGAAATTTTTATGGACCTCACCACTAGAGTATTTGAGTTTTTAAAACCTTAAAACCACTAATTGCCACTGCTGTTAGAGTAAGAAGTGTCACTGTCCCCATATAACAGATAAGCAAGCCTCCTACACAAAGGTATGCAGTCATTAACTTCTAGTGGTTACCTACAGGTTTTCCCAAGGTATGACGAAGTCTCTTTAACAGCAGAAAGTCTTGGTTTCCTAAGCCATGGGACATCTTTTAGGTTTAGCAGCTTTAGATGCCCCATCCCTGGAAACTTTCAAGGTCAGGTTGGACGGGGCTCTGAGCCACCTGATCTAGTTGAAGATGTCCCTGCCCACGGCAGAGGGATTGGACAAGATGACCTTTAAAGGTCCCTTCCAACCCAAACTATTCTATGATTCTATGAAAAATGGAAGTGAGGGCAGGCTATGAAGGAGAAATTTAGAAACATTGTTTGGGTATATAGGGATGGTGTTAGGTAAGCCAAAGAATGGAAGAGGAACAAGTCAGTGATCTCCTGAGTAATCTCAATATATACAGATCCATGGGACTAGAAGGGATGCACCTGAGAGTGCTGAGAGATTTGGCCAATGTCATAGTCAGGTCACTCTCAGACGTCCTTGAAAGGTTGTGGAAATTGGGGGAGTTCCCTGATGAGGAGGTCAGCTCAAGTGAAGTTCTTCTGGGGTCTGTCCTGGGACTTACCCTGTTTAATATGTTTATCAGTGATCTGGAAGAGGAGAAGGATTGGCCCCTCATCACATTTGTGCATGATACCAAACTGGCGGATGAAGTCAATGGGCTTTATGCAGGGCTGCCATTCAAGGAGACCTAGTCAGGCTGGAGGAATGGGCCAACATGTATCTCATGAAATTCAGGAAGGATTTGTGCAAAGTCCTGCATTTCAGATGGTTAACAGTATATTGGGCTGTATCAAAAGGATTGTAGCCAAGAGATTGAAAGAACTGATTATTCCTTTCTACTCAGCATTTCTTATATTGGATCTGGAGTGCTGTGGCCAGGTTTGGGTTCCTCAGCGTAAGAAAGAGATTGACAAACTGGAACAAGTCCAGTGGAGGGTTGTCCAGACTGTTAGGAGACCAGAGCACCTGACCTATGAGAGGAGGCTGAGAGAGATAGGTTTGTTCTCTCTTATGAAGAGAAGGCTCGGGGTGAATCCTATTGCCATCTTCAAGTTCCTAATGGGAGGAGACAGAGAAAATAAAGCCTTACTCATCCCTGAGATCCATAGTGAAAGGAGGAGAGGTAATTGAGGCAAGTTGCAACAAAAGAAGTTCTGATTAGATATAAGGTTTCCCAGAGAGACTGAAATCTCTATCCTTGGAAATACTCAATTTGACAGCTCTGAGCAACTAATATACGTTGACCTTGCTTTGAGAGAGGGGTTGGACCAGGTGACCTCCAAAGGTTCCTTCCCACCCATTTTAAGATTGGTTTTGGACTAACATGAAAATCAAAGCATTTGGGATGTAGCTCTGCTTTTGCATGTTCCTTTATGAGCTAGGAGCTATTTCTAGTGTCAAGAGTATAAAGCCTCTAAGTACACACCTGAAAAGAAGGGTAAACTTTCTTAGTCCTGAACAGATATACTTTCTGGAATAACGACTGTTTATTTTGCATGAAATGAGCAGTATCCAGAACCCATTCTAAGAAGGACTTTATAGATCGAAGATAAACCTTTTATTTTTTCTCTTTAATTCTACCACTGAGCCAGTTGGTAGCTCATGCCAGAAAACCCAGTTAATGTGTATTTAACATGGTCTACAATGTGTCACTCAATACATGGAAAGCAACTGGCAGTACCCATTGGAACTGTGCGCTCTGCATCCCTGTTTATCATTCTACATGTGAGCTCCTAAAGAAGGACTCAGGTGCTTAAATTTAATCTCTTATCCTTGGAAATGGTGGCCTTGGCCAATATTTAGTTATATATGATACTTACAGTAAGGCAGGTTTCATCTCGAGAATCCTATTTTAAGTAAGCTTTCTATACAGAGATCCATGTAAATCAAGTGAACTATTTTTGATAGTCCTAATGAATCTTAACATCCACTCCCCTCTCCCCCCCATGGATTAACTAATTTAGAAGGTGAAAAAAAAAAAAAAAAGATTGTGTTTGAAGTGAAAGCCTGTGCTCTGTAGCACAGGCAGGACCTGGACATATAATCTAAATATGCGCTTCACTAATGAGACTTTCCTCTGTTTAGGCTATGCAGTTTTCGGTTTAAGCACCTACTGTGTTCTGGACGTGAACAAGACAACTGCTTTTGAATTAAATTAAAACTTTCAACACTCTATCTTACCAATAACAATCCTAAGAGACAGATCTTGAGAATCTTAGTGTTACGCTTACTGATGTAAACCCAATTGAATAAAATGAACCGATACTTTATTCTAATGTGATCTACCATAATTTGATCCTAGTGATGGTTCAAATCTTTCCCTAGGTTCTTCCTAATTGACTACTTTTGCTCTTGAATTGTAATAATCCCAGCTATGACTGTTTCACCATACAAGCATATAAACATTGAGCTCTTTGTGATGGTGTCTGTACCGCCGTTAGTTCTACTCAATTGCTGCAGGTGGATAAACTCAACTTAGAGAAAGCAACTGGAGAACGACAGGACAAAACTACATGTTGCTGTTGTTGCAGACGGTTTAGGATACAGGCTTTGAGATTAAATTTTTTTTTGTCCCATTCTTCAGTTTAAGATGCAAATCACTATTTGTGTGTTAGAAGCACTGATTGCAAATAAACATAAGATTTTTAACATTGTGACTAATCTGTACTGTGGGAGCCCATATTGTGAGCATATCAGCATTGCTGTGCTGTAGGCAGTTGGCAGACCTTCTTGTTTTGTTTAAGCAAGCAAATCTGGTTGTGAGATTGCTAGGGTAACTTAGACAGGTGTCTATGCACTGGCTATTCACTGGGATAAAGTGCATCTACTAATCCTGTTTCAATTGGACTGATGATAATGAGGCTAAAATATCTGCAGTGGCTGTTCATAAGTGATTTGTTTAATAATAAATAGGATACTGTAACATTAATGGTATTGTATCAGAGTGCATGATATCCCAAAAAACCCAAACATTCAGGAACTCTGGAATACTGCAATTCATTCTGCTCAGGGTATTTTCTCTTACCTGGGTGGTTTTATGTTATATTCAGTCTTTTTTTTTTTTTTCTTCCTTAAGTAGGTGTTTTTTGCAGGATCTTTGAACAGGGTAACTCACTATTCCGGTGGTTTCTCAACCTGCATGTACAAAGTGATGAAACAGAAAATTCCGTGTAGAGAGAGAGGAGTACTATGTATTTGAGCAGAACAGCAATACACAATGCTTTGCAAAGCACTTTGTTATCATCCTTTCCTGGTTGTTTTGGTGACTAGTAAGTCAGGTGAGACTGGAGATTCATTATGATCTTGAAGAACATTTGTTGTGCAGTTCTCAGCCAAACTTTGATTGGTATGTAGATAAGAGTAGCTTTGATACAGAATTAGTACTTGTGAGAGAAGAGGCCTTACTATCCTGTGTCCTTGTTTTAGAGCGTACAGTCATTTAGTGCAAAGTGTGTATGCATTTGTTTCCACTCCTTAATAGGTATTTCGTATAACCTGCACTAGTGAGCTACCTAGTACACTAGTCCAGCATTGGCACACACAGGTGCATGTACAAATGTGTAGTTTAAAGCATCATGTGCTTTTGGCTTATGCACTTATATAGCCATAACTTACGTCATATTTGAAATCATTACTTCCTAGGTGTTGCACAACATTTTTCCAGAAAACAGATTCATACTGTTTTATTTCATCCTTTAAAAGCTTAATCGGGGTTTTCGTATTGGATGAATTCCATTCAGCTTATTGATTCAACATGATTTTAGTGTGTCCCCCCTGTTTAATCTCTGGTGCAGTTTGCTTACTTGCATTCTGAGATGGTGAATGGGAGAGGATGGTGAGCATAGTTGTGCAACTGACTGCACTATGGTATTCCGTATTTTGCTTTATTTTTATATATTTAAATATATTTATCAAATGTATTGTGTTAGCTGTCTGGAAAGAGCTATCATTAAGAGGCATTGCTCATTCTGTATAGCAGATGGGCCAAACTGTTGGATGCATCTTAGTCATGTCTTTTAAACTCAAAGTACCCTCCACAGTCTCTGTATCTCTGAAATGGGGTAGGTAAAAGTTATAGGGGCACCATAACATTTAGCTAGGTATTTGTACAAACTAGAATATGAAATAATTTATGTGTAAAGTGTTATAAATATGTTTATGCAAATGCTAGCCTCTTTTTAACTTTACCTTCCTTTGTGGTACTGATCAGTACAGCTTCTGTTAATCGTTAATGATTAACACACCTTCTTCCTCCTTCACTTTTATCTGGGCATAATGCCAGGCAAATGATTAAGATATAAGAGTTTTCCTTCCCCTCCCATTTTGCCAGCTCATGCCAAGGGGTTACTGACCTCTTATTCCTTTCTTCTGATGATCTTAGCATTACTTCTCAAAATTCTATGCACTAAATGGCTTTTTCTCCCCTTTAAAATGTAAAGAGTACATCTATACTAAGTAGTCTACTGATGAGAAGATTGGATGTCTTCAGTGTTGTTAATCAGTAAATTAACTTCAAGCATTCATTTTAGTGCTGAATATACACACTTAACTGAGATTCACTTGCCCCAGATCAGATTCAGCACTGGCAAAAGATGAACTAGCGTCCTCGTGCTGCTTCTGCCTACTCAGCTCTAACTTGGAGGGGCTCCTTTGGAGATCTGAGGCACCTAGTTTGCATACCAAACTGGTCAGGCCCAGATGAAAACACTATGTTACTGATAAAGCACAGTCCTTAGTCTGAATGAAGTTACATCACTTAAAATATACTATGCCTTTGTTTTGCAGGGATGAAAACACCATGCATGGACTTTATGTTGTAAAATATATAAATGTGGTAGTTGGATTTGCCTCTGTTCATGGTTATCCTTTTTATATTACCTAGTATCTAAGGGAAGGCAACTTGCTTCTATATCTCTGCCTCTAAATTTACATGCAGAGTTCCAATCTGCGTGCACTTTTCAAGGCGCTGCTTTATCTGCAAAGGGTTTTAATCATATTTTACAGTGCTAGTGATTAAGAAAATACTTTTTTTTTTTTAATAAGGGTATTTAGCCTGACACCACCAAGCTGTTTCTTGCAAGTTAGACATTATACCTTTTGAGAAAAAGGCTGATTCATTTGATAACTCTTCTTTCCTTGCTACAACAGAATATTATGCCTCATTAGTTTGTGAGTTTCATTGGTAACACCAAAATGAGAGAGTTGGTGTCACTTTTGGACAGTCTGTGATGTATATAGGGAGAAAGATGTCGAAATGATGGGATGTAGGGAAAACAGGCCTGCGGTGGGACTTCTGGAACAGATAACTATTGATTTTATGCTCTTTCATAAGAAAAGGTAAATGTCACAGAACTGTGAAAAGAGCCAGTTTCCACAAAAATCCCTAAGAAATTTGAAATCATAATCATTTTAAGGTGACATCCTTGGCTCCAGTGAAGCCAGTAGTGAACTTCCCACCGAAGGTCATATCTCATCCTGCACCTCCGTTTGGGCTCAGCTTACTTCCTTGTGTCTCTTTCCTCCTATCCTCTATCTCAGGACATGCTAATGGTGAAATAGGAACAGTGTATATAGTTTTGATCAGTAAGCACTAGCAAAACTGCTATTTCCCCAGTTTAAATTGTTTTATTGAGTGAATTTAATGTGTGTTGATCTCACTTGTTTTGTCTGCATTTATCTCTGACGTATGCCATCTCTTTTTAAACATAAGATGACTTCTAGGTCTGAGTCAAAGGCTCTAGTTACTTATTTTGGCTTTGAATAAAGAAACATAGGGGGTTGGTTTGTTTAGAAAAATTGCATTTGGGAACTTAATAAACTTCCAGACTACCCAGCTAAAGGACAGAAATACCACTCTCCACAGAATATTTAAGTATGTGTGTACATTTAAGAGCATATGAATGCTTACATTAGTATGTATCAGAAAACCAAATACTTTCACTAATTAAATCCCTCTTTCCCCATCTTTGTTATGCATTTGCCTTCTTCCATGCAGCAGCACTTTGCACATCTGTTCATACCTAAGTACACGATGTTCACTTGTGCTAAATGAATAGGGATGTGTATTTGCCTCCCTCTAAAACCCTTAACTGAAATTTGTACCTTTTCTTCACATGCCAAGGGAATCCACCTTTGTACAGGTGTGACTGTGTCATGTGTCACCTCTTCCACAGGCCCCTCTGATGTCTTTACCTAGAACACGGTGTGAATAGGCATCCACTTACACTCATGTCATGCTGCTCCATTTAGAGGATTTTCCCTCTGTGCTTTATCATGTTCTCTGCTGAGCTGTTCTTTTGATGCGTAACTTAAAGTCACTTGAGAGAAAAGTAGGAAGCCCCCAACTGCTACCAGTTTCATCATTTATTGTGAACCAGTACTGGAAAAAACTGTTTCTGATTGTTACAATACAAGACTACTATAAATATTTGGACGGCATCTTTATGTAGGTCATTTTGGGGGCTGATCTGCATACAGCTGTGTCTGGAGAAAAATAGTAATGGTGCTACAGAAGGAGACAAGCAAGAGCACCAAATGCTGTCACATCCCTGTAACTAAAACAACTGATATTTGTGAAGATCTAGCTGTTTAACAAACACATTGGAATGTTCAAAATACAGCCACAATTTAGTAAGATCTCTAGGAAGGATTTGGGAAAAAATTTGGCTCACGGTCAATGAGGCAGAAAAACTAGTGGCAAAGGACATAGAAAGGCCGAGGTACTTAGTGGCTCTTTGCCATGGCTTTTATGGGTAAGGTTGGTCCTCTAGTCTCCCAGGTCCCTGAGCCGAGCATCAGAGTATGTGGGAGTAAAGCATGACCTCTAGTAGAGTAAGACAGACCTAGGGAGCACTTAAACCAGTTGGATATGCAGAAGCTCATGGGACTAGATGGGGTGGATCAAAGGGTGCTGAGGGAATTGGCTGATGCTATGGCAAAGTCACTCTATCATCTTCAAAAGCTCATTTGGAAAGTTCCCTAATGACCAGAAAAAGGCAAGCACTGCACCTGTCTTCAAGAAAGGGGATCTGCAGGAGAACTACAAGGCAGTCAGGCTAATGTGGCTAGTACCCTTCCTGGGAAGGTCACAGAGCAAATCCTTCCAGAAGCCATGTTCAGGCAGACAAGGGACAGGAAGGTTATTGGAAACAGACAGCATGTGTTTACCCCAGGCAAATCACACTCCATCAGGCTTTCAGCACGATCAACTATAATATCCTTATAGCCAAATTAGTGAGACCTGTACAGTGGGTGAAAAACAGACTGAACTGTCAGGCTCAAATGGGTTGTGGTTAGTTATTTCAAGCCCAACTGGTGGCACGTTACTCATTGTACCTTTATGACTAATAACATTTAATGTTTCTGTTAATGATGTGGGCAAAGGCATGGGATACACCCTCAGCAAGAATGTGAATGATGTCAGCTTGGAGAATGGTAGATACACTGAAAGGCAGGCCTGCTGACAGTCAGGAGGATGGGCTGGCAGGAACCTCATGAAGGCAAGTGCAGAGTCCTGTATCTGGGAAGAAATAACTCCATGCACCAGGACAGGCTGGCCCAAAAGCAGCTTTGCAGAAAAAGTGCTGGTGGATGAGAAGGTGAACATGTTCCAGCAGTATGCTGTTGTGGTGAAGAATGGCAAGGGCAGACCTGGCTGTGCTACCTCAAGAGCAGCCAGCAGGTTAAAGAGGGTGATTCTTCTCAATATATTCAGCAGTTGTGAGACTGCATTAGGAGTGCTGTGTCCAGTTTGGGGCTCACCAGTCCTGGAACGACATTGACGGACTGGAGCCGCTCATCACGAGGGGGGTCAAATACTGGGATAGGGGCCCAGAGAGGCTGTGAAATCTCCGCCCGTAGAGACATTCAAAACTCAGCTGCACACAGCCCTGAGCAACCTGACCTCGTTGGCTCTGCTCTGAGGGGGTTGCTTGGATGGGTGTCCTCCAGACGTGCCTTCCAGCCTCCCTTACTTCGTGCTTTGGGCGAGCTGGGCTCCGTCAAGCTTCTCCTGCTTGCGAGCACGTCCTTATTTGCAGAGGGGAGGAGAACGGCGGGCAGCCCCCCCGGGGGTGGGCGCCGCATCCCCACCGCCCGCCAGGAGGGCTGGCCGAGAGCCCGCCGCGGCCACAACCCGTCCGCTCGCTTAAGGTGCGCCGGCGGCGGGTGCGCGGCGCGGTGCGGTGCGGGCGGCAGCCGGCCGCGGCGGCGGGGGAGTGGGGTGCGCGCGGTGCCTTTAAAGACCGGGGCGCGGGGCGGGGCGCGGGCGGTGGCGTGCGCGGGGGGAGCCGCCCGCCCGCCCGGAGCATGCGCTGCGCGGGGCGGCGGAGCGCGGCGCGGCGGGCGGGTGGCGGCGCCGCACTTCCCCGGCAGCCGCGGCGGCAGCCAGCGAGCCCGGCCCCGGCGCTGCCGCCGCGCGGGGCCGTGGTGGTGGTGGTTGGCGGCGGCGGCCGCGGAGCCCTGAGCGCCCGCCGCTCCGCCCGCTGGGGCGCGGGGCTGCGCGCCGGAGAGCCGCCCCCCCGCCCGGTCTGCGGCCGAAGGGAGAGGAGGCGAGCGGGGAGCCGCGGCGTCGGCGGCCATGGGCAACGAGGCGAGCCTGGAAGGAGGCGAAGGGCTGGGCGCCTTCCCCGAAGGGGCGGCGGCAGGCGGGGATGGCGGCGGCCCCGCGGCCCCCTTGCAGCGCCTGGTCCCGGCCGGGGTGGAGGCGGACCTGAGCCAGCTGAGCGAGGAGGAGAGGAGGCAGATCGCCGCTGTCATGTCAAGGGCGCAGGGGCTGCCCAGAGGGAACCTCGCCGGCGCGGAGCCGCCTCCCATGCAAAGGCACGCACGGAAAATCTCCCTTCTCCCGCTCCTCCCTTCCCCCTTCTCCGTCTCGCGGTGGGGCGGGGGGCGAGTCGCAGCACGATCCGGGCCCGCTGCATCGGGGGCAGGCGTTGCATTTTGCTGGCCGAGGGAGGGGAGGAAGGGGGCGGCTGCACGAGTGCGGACACTGGGATGGAGCCGGCACTCTCCAGCCTTTCCCGCTCCGGTGGTTTCTAATAGTAACGACGGTCCTCGGCTTCCAGTGGGCTGCGCCGTCTCCCCTTCCCTCCCTTCGCACCCATCCGGAGCACGGGTAGTTTCGGTGTCTGGGGAGGAGAGAGATTTGCAGACAACGTTTCGGTTTTCTGTGTGTGTGTGTGTATGGTTTACAGGGCTGGAGTGCCCCGCAGCTCAGGTAGTAGCCAGGGAAGCTCTCCCCAGGGATGATGGGCTCTGTAAGCTTCTCTTTCTGGAGAAGGAGATTCTTGTTGAATCTTTCAAAGCTTTTGGGCATAATGCATTTGCTAGCCATTACTCTGCCAATTCTTAATCTCTACAACTATCATTTGACTTCATTAAATAGTCATGGATTGAAGAGGTCTGTTTCAGTCTATTTCCCCCCCCCCCCCTTTTTTTTTTCCTTTTTTGTTGAAAGGGGAAAGAAAGGCGAAATAATAGATTAAACTGATTGCCACGGGATTCAGTATTCTGGATAGTGATGGCTTTACCTGGTTGTGCAGCCGCGAAGCCTAGGGTAATTTCCTTCCCCTTTCCCTGCCCCTTAGTAAATTCAGTGCCCGACGTGCAACAAGCCCGTTCCCCCGCCCCGGCCCGGGTCCGGCTCGCTCCGCGGCCCCGCTGCCGGTGCCGGTGCCGGTGCCGGCCTCCCCCGCCGCTGGCCGCCCGCGCCCTGTCCGCGGTCCTGAAGTCGCCGGCGTCCCCCGCCCGTCGCCCAGGCCGGCGCCTCAGCGGCTCTCGGTCTCGGGGCTGGGTGGGCTGTTTGTCTTGAAGGAGGATGCTGAAAGGAGCCTCGTCGACTCAACACGGCTCTTGCGTATTGACCTCGCCCTAGATAAATGCATATTGAGTTTATATAATATAGAAGTGAATTCTAGAAGAAGAGAAGCAAGGAGGGTGGGACCGCATTCATCCTTGGGCAAACTACTGAAGTCATTGGGATTATACCTGAGATGACGGTCTCCATTTTTTAAAACTGGAAATCAAATCTTCCTATTTCATGTCTTGCATAATTATTAAACAGGTATTAACACTGTATGTATGTAAAATATAATTTTCCATTTGGTTCAGGGCTCTACCCAGCTGCTATAGATGTTAATGGGAAAAAAAAAATCATATTGGTTAGTTCTGTGAAACTAAGCTTAAAATTCCCTTTTGTATAACAGTCTATGAGCAAAGACACAAAGACTTTAAAAGTTTATTGTTTCATCCTAATGTTCCGGTCAAAAGTAAGATAAATGTCCTTGGAAGATTTTAGAATAGGCTAAACTTATTGCAATGTGAATATTTCTGCATTTATAAATGGCTGCTTTCCTGCAAACATATTTATGATATCAGAAACTACTTTGATCTTGTTAGCATACCATACTTTCACCCTCCATTTAAAGTAAAGGCACTCTATATTTGTGAATTACAGCCTTTTAACTTTTAGTCAAAGTTGACATTTTAACATTCAGTGCAACAGCCTATCAACTAGGTTCTCTTGTGGGGTTGTAGCAGTTCCCATCATAGCATCTTTGTGCCTGTCACACTGTAATGAGGTTACTACTTGTCCCTGCTCTTGTTTCGTGGCTTTACTTGCTCCTCTTGCCCACCTCTCTTTGCTATTGAGATCTACGAAGAATGATGGGAATAATTATGAAGAACCTGATCCAAACCGTTGGAGTAAGAATCAGCCTCTTCCAGACTTCAGCTTAAGTAAAGAACTAGCCTGCTGAGATTCAGATTCCTTAGCTTCAAGCTTTTTTTTGGTCTGTGTGGCCAAAGAAATCAGACGTGGAAAATACCTCTTAACTAATGCTCTACAAGTGTTGTTCCCAACAGCTTTTTTTCTAGTGTGGTTATGCCAGTCCAAATGTTAAGTGACTGTAATAGTGATCAAGAGAGGAATTCTGGCTTCCAGTTTATATAGCCTTGCATTATGACAGTATCCCTCTTGCATTGTCTCATTGTTTTTTTCATGTTGTGAACTGGATTTTTTCTCTGTGATTTCCATTGTAACATTAGCTGTTATGTAGTCTTACCTGAGAGACTTATAATTATTTCCTATTCTAATTGCTTTCATTCCCCTCCCAAAGTCACCCAAGTCTTGAAGTGTACAAATTCCTCATGATTGATGATATCCTGAAGTAACAATTTTTGCAACTACAGACTTTTTAATAGTAAGTAATGTATGTACCAGGAAATGTAATTGCACCTTTACCATCATAAAATACATGCTGTAGCTTCTAGGACTTCTATAGGCTTCGAGCTTTTAAGTTTTCAAAAATGCAATAGCTAAATAAATGCATTTAATATTTATTATACATTTTAATATAAGCATTTAGATCTAGAGCACCTAAAGTGAACTGCCTAAATCAAATGTACCTTTTACATTTTTTTCCTTTGAATGTTTTATTCTCTAGGTTCCAGTCAGAGTTTGGATGCCAAGCACCTATGGAAATAATTCTATCCTATTTCAATTACCTGTCTTCAGAAAACTCATGGTTAGGAAGTTTAGCTGAAACATACGCAGTCAATTTGTAAGCAAGTTCCAGTTGTTCTAGCCTCACCGAATGACTCTAACTGTGGCAGTGTCCACTTGCTGAGGAATTGTTCCACATCATCTGAAAAGATTAGATACCCAAACTGAATATATGAACCATCCAATGCAGCTGGGGTTTTTTTTGGTGTTTTTTTTTTTCCCCCGTTCATTAAGTTGTTCACAATAGACATTAACAGAAAAAAAACTGCTGCATTTTGAGAGGAAATGCTAAGAAGTCTTACTGAGTGTCACACTTCTAAAGTATGTTTATGGTGTATTTTCCAGAAGAAATATATTTTTGTTAATGCCATCACTCTATTGACTTAAAAAAAAAAAGTTAGCCACCAGGGGTGAGTGTAAGTTTATACATATCTTGTCTGTGGATATGAAAAGATCTAACTATCTTGGAGTTGTGTAGTTATTGCACTTCTCTCTCAAACTATACTGATGAATGGGAAGAAGACATGCCTTTTTAAATAGGTTTTTATAATTATGGCATTCACGAACTAGACCAATAGTCGTCTTGTTAAATCTCCTCTTGACTCCAAAACAAGCTTTGATTTGGCTGTAATGTTCATGTAAATGAAAAAAGATGAGCTCTGTGAATCAAGGCCAAAGTGAAGAGAAACATAGCAGCACAAAGAAAAGAATTAGGTGAGGGAGGACTAAATGATTTTGTTTGTTGAGTCTGGATTGAAGACTTTAAAACAATGGTGGATTTTTCATGATTCAAAAGGTTTAAAATAAGAAAATTCTTGTCAAATAAAGACAAGATTTTTTTTTTGAGGATTTCTGATTCTCCAGATTAATTAAAATTGTTCAATGTCAGTCTGTAGCTGGGTGTAAAATAGTTCTAGAAAAGAAGGCTTCAACTTCCAGCCACTTAAAACTAAATGGAGCAAGTCCTGGCTTTTGACAGAGGTAACACTTCTCATGAAACTTGTCTTTTCAAGTCTTTTTTCTTCCACTAGTTAACGACGCTCTATCTCCATTTCCTAGAAACATTGTTATGTATAAAGGCAAGTCTGGTCTTCAGAATACACCAGCAGCCTTGCAGAATCACCTGAGTTTTTTATTTCCTAGATTCATGAGTTTTAATCTCATTTCAAGTCCTGACATCTATCAGGTGGAAATTTATTCATGTTGATAAAAATGAAAGCTGGAGGAGAACTCTGTTCCAATAGGGATCCACAGTTACTTCTTCTTGTTAATGTCCCAAGTTCAATTTCTAAAAACAGTTTTAGGGTGTTTTTGTACTTTGTTTTTTCTTCCACCTTCACACTGTAAGGTTTGGGCATGGTACCCTGTTTCCTGACCTGAGTTTTAATAGTACCATGGATTCTTTTCTTTTTTTCCCTTATCACTCTTAGCATTGTTGAATGAAACCTTCCAACATTTTGAACACTTGCAAATGTGAATGCTGGAAGTGTACCAGACTGCCACTAATAGAATAGTTGAAATGATTTCACTTAGAGTATAAATAGAGTATACTCAAATAGAGTATAAAATTGTTCTTCTAACAAGCAAAAATGCCAAATGTTTGAAGGAATTAGATTATTGTTGGGCTTTTCTGGATTATCCTCTGTATGAATAATGAGTTAATCAGTGTTCACTGACGCCAATGGAAACACACCTACTCATTTCAGTGGGTTCCACATTAAGGTTGTAAACTTCCCAGTATTATGGCCAATAATTTTACGAGAATGGGGAAGGGTAAATGGAGTTATGGAAGGCTGGAAATAGTTTGTCCTTAACAAGCATTTCATGTGGAAATTTTTAATTTACAAAAACATCAGATACAAGATTGTGAGAAAATCACATGTTGCGAGAATTATGAGCACAGAAATGGCTACCTCTTAGCTTTGTCCTTTTATATTGCCATTGCTTGTATGTAATGAAAACTCTAAATATTAATCAGAAATAATAGTAAACCCATGGTAACATTCACAGTGTAAAATATATTTTTCAATATGTCTACTATATATGATTCCGCAGACTTCTGATAAAACTCTTAAACGGAATTGCGCCATTTTTTTAATTTTTTTTTTTTTTTTAGTTAAGGAATACAGTTATAGGTAATGAGTGATTGTTTATTTTGCTCATGAATGCCCAAGAAGACATGTCATGTCTGGAAAAACAAGATCACAGTTAACTGGATCTCTCAAAGTGAAGACCGAAAATTTTGTATTTGCAACACTTTTGTGGCACTGGAGAGAACACTGTATCTTCCAGCAAAAGGAGGGTGATAGCACTGAATAGAATATTTCATTACATCCTTTAGCAATAGCATTGAATACAATATTATTTCCTCCAGCTGCAGCTGAGTATAGCAACAAATAGAATACTATGCCACATATGAAGACGTGATCTTGATTTTTGTTCCTACATTCTTAGTTTTACTTTCTCCTATGTGAAAACACAGCAAAATGTTATTGTTAGAGAATTGGGAAAAATCCCTATGTAATGAGAGATTTTCTTTTTATTGCTGGGCAATGTGAATTGTTGGGATGAAGCTCTATAGTAGTTCTATTTAAAAAGAAAAAAAAAGCTTCAGGACTAATTCTGTGAACTGGCATCTGTTTTATCTGATTGAAAATTCTTCTGACTTGCGAGTGGATGGGTGGCAAAGTAAATAGTTTAAAGAGAAGCATATACTTCTTAACGTACCTGGATTTTAGGACTTTTAAGTCCCTGCTGCATACTGAATTGTGAATATATCCAAATTTTGTACAAGTAGCCAAAACACAAGTACATAAACTTTTTGTATTATGCAGTGTTTTTCTTCTACGGCTGTTCTTTGATCTGCAAATTTTCTGACGCCTCTCTTTTAGTCTTCTCTGTCTCCCCATGTTTGTATCCCAAGGGATAGAGTGGAGAGTTAGTCATTTAGGTAAAATAGGAAGCTTTGAGTTCTTCAGATTTTTGAAGAGAAAATTATCTGGTTAAACATTGTGGTCGTATCAGATTATTTTCTAAATAATAAATCAGTCTATGGCTGAATACTTGTATAAGCCTTTATAGAACAATGATTTTTATTTAAATACTTTTTACATGCACCTTATGTTATAAGCCTTGGTCTTGCGAACACTTAAGCACCTGAGAAACTTCACAGTATTACCAGAGCACTTCCAGGGTCACAGATACATCTTATTTTATTTCACTTTTCTAGTACTCTGCATTATTTTAATTTTATTATGTTTTCTGTCTGCAGACATCCTGAGCTTGATACAAGCCACCATCCCAGGCAACCAGGTAAGCCTCCAGATCCAGGACCACCAAGTTTAAGTAAAAGCAGAACAGTAGACGTGCTGAAGACAGAACAACGGGCACCGGGACGGAGCCCTTCTTCTATTAGTCTAAGGGAATCAAAATCCAGGACTGATTTTAAAGAAGATCAGAAGCCAAGTATGATGCCCAGTTTTCTCTCAGAAGCCAATCCATTGAGTGCAGTCACTTCAGTTGTGAACAAATTCAATCCTTTTGATTTGATATCAGATTCAGATGCAGCCCGTGAAGAAGCCGGTAGGAAACAAAAAGTTACCCAGAAAGAGCAAGGGAAACCTGACGAGCAGAGGGGCCTTGCAAAACATGCGGCTCAGCAGCAGTCTCCGAAGCCAGCTGTTCAGCAGGGGCCTGTCAGACCTACCCCCCAGCAAACCGAGTCTTCCAAAGCAGTGCCTCAGCCGCAGCAGCCTGGGGAACCAAAGCAAGTGCAGAAGCCAGGCCCTGGTCACCCAGCGGACCCTAAGCTAGAAGAAGCGAAACAACCACCCCAGCCGCGAGGACCACAGAAACCTCAGCCCCAACAGTCGGAACCAGCGAAGCCCGTCCAACAACAGACTTCTGCGAAACCTTCATCAGGCCCGACAAAACCATCACCACAGCAACCAGACAATGCTAGGACGTCGTCCCAAGCACCACCTCTCACAAAACCGTCATCGCAGCAGCCAGGACCTGTAAAACAACCATCTCAACAGCCGGCATGGCAAGGAGGTCCTGTAAAGCCATCTGCCCAGCAAGCAGGGCCTCCAAAACAGCAGCAACCTTCTCAGCAACCTGGACCTGAAAAGCCATCTGCTCAGCCAACAGGACCTGCTAAACAACCATCGCAGCCCGGACCTGGGAAGCCACCTCTGCAGCAAACAGGGCTTGTAAAACAAGTGCCGCCACAGGCGGGGCCTACGAAACCATCTTCTCAGACTGCAGGGGCCACAAAGCCCCCGGCACAACAACCAGGGCTTACAAAACCACCGGGCCAGCAACCAGGGCCTGAAAAACCCTCGCAGCAAAAGCAAGCCGGTGCAACGCGACCCGCCGAGTCCGCCCCAAAGAAAACCTTCTGTCCTCTTTGCACAACCACGGAGCTGCTGCTGCACGCTCCAGAAAAGGCCAATTACGGCACGTGCACGCAGTGTCGCACTGTAGTCTGCAGCCTGTGTGGGTTTAATCCTAATCCTCATCTCACAGAGGTGAGTAGTTTTTAAACTGATGTTTGCTACCAGAGCACAAAATTAAGTTTACCTTCATTATGCTGGAACATCAGATGGGTTATAATGTATCATCACGATCACTTAAGGCCTTAACAAGTTCGGTGAAAAAAATCATACTATTTGGGAAAACTGCTTACGAGTAAAAGGGGTAAAATTGGGGGGAAAAAAGAAGATAATGGTTCTCTGTTTGTACAGTGTATAGAAGTGTGTTCTCATTTCCTCGTATAAAAATAGGAGGAACCCCAATGTGACTTTTTTGCCATTTGGCTTGATTTTAAGCACTCACTGAATATGTTTATAATCTGACCACAATAGTCATGTGCTAATATGTTTATAAATAAGTAAAATTTGCTGCTGTAAGAACTAACTAAGCAAAAAACTATGAAAATGACTCTTCATAGCCCCAGTGTGTGCTTTGGAAAAGGATGTGGGGTGAATTTGCTTTGTAGCTGTGTGAGTGTTCATTAGCTGAAAGCCTGAGTCATAAGTTTTGACTTGGTGATGCTCAGGTTATTTCATTCTTGTGGGATGCTAAGAAAGAGATCTCTGTGGACTATTTCTAACCTTGATCACCATTCTTGCTGTAATTATATAACAGAAATGGCATGGAAAGTAATATTAGGACTTCAAATGAACTTATTTTAACCTGATGTTTGTGGTAGCTTGATTTATGTGCTTATACACATCCCTTACTTGCTCTGTGTGGGAATAAGGCTTCATATGAATGTCTGATCTCTTCTTATTGCTTGAACAGCTTCTCATACATCCTGATATGCTAATTCTAAATTTGCAATGTAGTTTGGGTTTGTTTTCAGTACCAACACTTTTATCAATTTATAGAAATTCAAGTTTAGCAGACCGGCACCGAAGACTAACTAATGATAAATAGCCAGAAGGGGTATTTGGGAAGCCTATTTTTGTCTTGTTTTGTTATTAGTTTAGCTGATCAGAGATGCTGATAGGAAGAAGTACAGACTACTACTATATTTTGAATCTGACAAATAATATCACTAAGTTTAAAATTGAACCAAAGAATCGCTGAGACTGGAAGGGTCCTCTGGAGATCATGTAGTCCAGCCCTCTGCTCAAAGCAGGGTCACCTAAAGCAGGTTGCTCATAGCCAATTTTGAATATCTCCAAGGATGGAGACTTCACAGCCTCTCTAGGCAACCTGTTTGCTCAGTACCACAATGATTTAAGAACATTGCTAGCAGTTAGATTTCCTTTCAGTACACATGGTTATTATTGATACTTTTAGGTGGGTACCTGGTAACAAACAGCAGGCTTTTTGTGTTCAGCAAGTATATTATTTATTGATTTGTATTAAAATTGCAAATTTAAACCTGAAAGACTAATCACAGTAACCATTGGTAGCACATTGCATTGTTTAGGAGCGTACTCTCTTGTTTGGGTTTAGGGAAATTCAGGATTGAGATAGTTGGCATTAATGCTTGGACTGGAAAAGGAGTGACTTGAACAGCCATGTGCAGAAATTTCAGAGCATCTGCAACTAACCGGGTGCTCCAAAGATTATATTATCAAGGCGTATATGAGGAAAGGTCATAAAGCATGTCATTCTGGACAGTTTGGGCTGAAAAAGGATATATTTATGTATAATGGACAAAAAATGTGATGCATTGATGTTAAAGTCAAAGAGGAACTTGTGTAAGAAAACTTTACCTTCAGGTTCTGACAGAATGTTTTTAGACCAAAAATTCTTACATTTATTTGTGGGTGCTGAGTTGTTTATTTCCATAGTGTACTTCTGGAGTCTCTTGGAGCTCCTAGTTTGTCTTCCTTTAAAAACTTCAGGTTTCCCATGGAAATGGTCAACAGCTTTGGTATGTTCAAACAAAATGCATTTTGAGAGAGAGTTTATGTAAGGAGATCTCAAAGTATTTGGAAATTCCATGAATAACGACTAGTTTTTGAAGCGGGTACTCTGTAAGTGTGAAATTCAGGACTTTAAGACAATAAATACAGCTGCATTTAAGACTAACTGATTGCATACATATGTAAAAGCAGATTTGAATTTCATATTACACATTGATATAAACACAGGATATGCATTTATTTCATGATGAAATAATTTCAGTAAATGAAGGTATTGGACGTCTAATTTATTCAGCTATTTGTTCCAATCTCCTGACTCCCACTCAGACTTTTCTCAGTTGCTCAGCTTTGCACCACCAGCTGTCTTGCTGAAACTTCATTGTGGGTGTCCTGCTCCAATCTGTAGTGAAGTGCAACGAAAATCACATCTGACTTTATTACTGAACAGTTGGAGCAAAGTAATAGAACATGCTCTGGCATGTACAAAAATTTGACTTATTTCAGCTGCAAAGGTTCCCACTTGAGTTATTCTCAAACTTTCTTTCCAGTTTCCCTTTCCTTTCAATATTTAGATTAAAAGTTTCTGATTCCTCCTTTATCATAGTTTACACATTTCTTCCTGTCAGCATGAAAACCATAGTTTGTGTCTTAGCTGTCGGTTTTCTTGATTACGGTGCGAGTTTTTTCTTTTGGCTTCTCTTGTTATTGACCAAAAGCCTTTGTCTCTTACCCATGCACTTACTGACTATATCTTCACCTCTTATTGTTATACTGACTTTTCCTGCTGTTCTCTTTGCCAAGTTTCATGATTCTGTAATCCTGTGTTGTGCCTTTACCATGCCCTTTTATAGCTGCTATTTTTATTGCTTATGTTAAAACAGACTACGGATTGGAAAGCAATAATTTCAAATTGGATGTGGGGAGAGTGAAAGGCTTTTATTTAGAAAAGAATTTATATTGCTTTTGTTCTTTAGCACTTTCCCCTGTACAGCTGCTTGAACTACCTTCTTAAGATAGTCTTCTTACAAGTTTCTTACAGGATAGTTCAGTCTTCATAACTAAGAGTGAATTACTTTTCCAATACAGATCTTTCTAAATTTCTATATTCTTTATTTCTAGCTGATTCTGGAAAGAATATAGCAGGCTTTACAAACTGGCTCAGGAAGTAGATTGCATACATTGTAAAACCTTTATAAAAAGTCCTGTTTTTTTAAAATTTTTATTCATTCTTTTCATTTAAACCTCTATTTAAAATGCATCAATACATGCACTTTCTCTGTTTTAACTCACTAGAGAGAACTGTGTAACTAAGAGCAGAAAGTGATACCTGTATTGCCACAGGGTCAGACCCCTTGAACTATTTCTCTGAACCATCTGACATTGCGGTCCCCTTGGGGAAAAGGGTAGTTGGTATCTGGTTTTGTACAGCAGTCTAGAGAGAAAACACACCATACATAACGTGTTCAGTAACATATGTCTCTCTAATCTGTCTAGGTATTCACACTCCACTCATCACCATGGCACATGACTGCCTAGCAACAGTTGCATAAAGTAATGGAAAAAATTAAATAAACAGGTTTGATGACTGGTACTCTATTCCATTTTCCTTTCATGTACATCAGAACCTTGTAGCAGGTGTGTATTTATTTTATTACATGGTGATTTATTTTTCTCATTTTTTTTAGATTTTATTTTGCCAAAACCACTCCCATGAGCCATTAGCAACAGAAACCAGCACTTCCCAAAAAAAGATTCAGCCCTCTAAAACATTTGCATAGGAGTAGGCTTTCTGAAAATGAGCAAAGACATCTGAGGGACTATCCATGTTCAACACATGTATAGTTTTTGATAAAGCCAGGCAAAAAGCATGAACTACTATAGTTAAACCTAAATGATCAGTGCATATGCTCCATAGTTGGAGTAAATTTTCATCCCTGCAAACTAGTTATTGGAAGATGCATACGACACGGACTCAGCAAGGGTTTAAAGTGTAACAATATATCATTACATTCTTTGTGATGGACATCTGTAAAGTTGATGATCAAGTGGCGTGTTAAAGCTCTTAATGTTGGACACTTGGTTGTATGTGAGCTCTGCTCCACGAGCCCACCCTTGATGAGAATGTGTGCATATGTGAATGCCTGTCTTCTAGGTAGTTTTTAGGAGGGATTATTTTTCATGCATTTTATCTACGTTAATCCGTATTTCATCCACTGTTTCAGTATGCTTTTGAGAGACCATTTAAAATTAGTCTTGGAGCCAGGTATAATTTTTTACTTAGATACTTGCTGAAAATTACACATTCAGATAATGTGAAGTTGTGTATATTGATGTAGGATTTGTTTACTTGCCAAGAGCTCTTCTGGATCGAGGGAAAGTGAGTTCAAAAAAATATTTTATTGGTTCTGACTGTTTTTGAAACAACATGTCTGTATCAAAGTTGAATTAATCCTAATGGAAAAAAGAGGAGGGGGGAAAAAAGGTTGAGTCTCCCAAAGTGGAGTGTATAATTTCAGATCAAGTAGAACATTTTACTGGATTTACACCTTTATTTTTCAATTCAACAGGAAAAAGAATTTTTTTAACCCAATCTGAAAATATTTTGGCTTTTGTTGTTGTTGCTGGAATTTTTTTGGGGGGATGTCTCTGTTTTTTTTTTTTTCCTGCTTTTGGTAGAGCTAGGAATTTTCTGTATCAGTTGCTCTAGATACTACAGCCTTGATTTTTTTGCTCTTTCTTTCTGCTTTCATTTTTATGTACAACCATATCACAATCTTTGGTGATTTAACAGCATCATGATTTAGTTCAAATCTTCATAATGATTTTTAGTATTTGTATTTGTTTTTATTAATGTCCTGCACCTTCAAGTATCCTAAACAGTAGCAAATACTTGGGCATGAAGCATTTTCAGTAACTAAAGAGAATTTAAGTAGTCAGAAATGCATTCAATTTCTTCAGTTATTATCATTATTATTAGCTTATACAGGGAAAGGAATATATAATAATTTAAAATACTATTCATATAAGGAAGATTACTATAATTCTTGTGGTGAATCCAGATAAGTTTTGCTTATACTTACAATAAAATTAATAGAAATGACTTTATTAAATCTTTGTTGATTACATGACAGTAAAGGAAGCTATTGGTTGAATTGAAATACTCCCTGCAGTTTACAGTCTAGATCCTGCTGTGTTGTAGTAGTGCATAAGAACCAGAATGCAACATGGACTGGAAATGACATATAAACAAAAATAAAACTGCCATCACTGTGGATAGTGACATGCCACAAATTCTAAGCTTTTTAATACCAGGAGAAATAGCTTTGGAACTGTACACCCTGTGTAAACTGAGACTTGGTGGGATATTCAGGGTTATATAAGTAATGCAAAAGAAAATAGAAAAAAAAAAAAAGGACTTGAATCTTACCATCAGCTGTTATAATCATAAGTTGTAAAGAAATGAGTAAAAAAACCCCAACAAAACTCCAAGCTTTTTTTAACTTTCTCAAAGTATTAATTTAGATATCAACTCTTAACTGTGCCGGAGTAAAGCTAGAGATGTTCTGTAAAAGAGGATGGAGTTTAGTCTGGGTTCAAACTGATCAGAGAGCAGGTTCAAACAAGCCTTTTTTAGTTGTCTTTTAAAAATGATCAAAGTTTAAAATATTTCTGTGTGAAATATTTGTTTTGGTCCAAAGAGTACTTGGGGTGTTCCAGTGTTCCTAACACTGCAATTTATATGGAAATGAAGATTATTGACAATTTTTGTGATGAAATGAAGCTACTGTAGTTCCTTTAGTTCTGCCCTTAGCTAGAACTGCCACATAGCATTTGGGAAAATTGTAAAGATCCTCAAATAGAAGGGTTGTTTCTCTCTGTGGAATATTTAAACACACTCGCACACTGTTTCTCTCTCAGAGGAAGACTATGTGCCTATGTTTCTTATATGTCTGCTTTACATTTAGGATTAGATGTATTAATAATATTGATGCCCTGTGGATTTTTTAAAGAAAGAGGCAGAACATAGAAAGAAGCAAGTACCTATGCATGGCAAATAGTTTCTCAATATTTTAATTGGGCAATATTCTACAATATGTTGGAGTGTTTTCTCATTAGCCCGGAAAACTGTCCTGTCCAGTTTTTAACACAAGTAAATAATAAATTAATCTGCATAGCTAAAGATGTCAACTGCAGTGAGCCATCTGCGCCAGTATTGCTGTTGCTCAGCAACTGTAATTTACTACTACGTTAGGCCATGTGATGTGGAGATGCTGTTTGCTGGGTAATCACTGGGCAGGCAGCATGGCCCAGCCCTGCGCCGACCAGACAGCATAATCCGTTTTCAAATCCCAGCGATATTCACTCGGATGCGCTCTGTGCAGCACAGATGAACTTTGTTAACCTTTTCTTTGCTGCTGTCTTGATTTGCAGCTCTATTTTTTGTTAATCATTCACGTGTTTCTAGTATATTAAATCTAGATGGAGTTAATGAAAGCAATCAGCATTTGTTGCAGTGATGCATGATGCAGGGCACTGAGCTGTGTTTAAGATCTTTTCCCTTGTCCTATGCATGAGGCAGCTTAAACACGTTTGGCTATAAAAACTAACTTTTAGATATTCTGAAATACTGGTGTTCAAAGAAAAAAAAAAGGCAAAAGATTATATGTTCACTATTTTGCTTTATGATTCTATTTATATAAGCTATAAAATATTAGTTCCCCAAACACTCATAGTTCCTATGCAAGCTATAGCTTTTTGTATTAGTAATTTTAGCGGAGTAGTGGAGTATGTTTTAAGATTGTGATAACTGCATAACATAATTCAACCAGTAATGTTTTTTAGTAGTTTAAAAATGGCTAAGTAACATTTAAAAGTAGTCTTTTAAAACGGCTATTTAAAAGTTTGCTCAAACATTGGTTTAGCACCAAGCTACAGTGATGGTAACCATTGCTGTGGTTTGTGGAATGGATACCTGGGGAACATCCTGCTGACTAGAACCTAGCATCATTTTTGTGAGCATCTTGAGTCCATGTTTCCTGATCAACTCCCTAGTTGCCTTTTGTATCTGATACCTGAAAGGAAGGTAAATACTTATTTTGTAGTGATAATCTATTTGCCTCAAATGAGGATCAGTTGCGTACTGTATACAATAGTTTGTATGTTTGTTTCAGTGTAATTACTTCGAATAGCTGAGATCTTATTCATGGGAGGATGGTGTAGAAGGGAAACTCTGTCCCTAGTATTGCCCAGGCTTGTTCCCTAAAATTGTCGGGAACCAAATAAGCTGATGCGTTTTCAGACTAAAAACTGATTCTGTCAATAAAACTTTGAGGCAGCGCTGAGCAATGTCAGCAAAGTCCATTTACATATCTGTGGCAATGTAAAGGCTCTATAAATCTTTACCTTTCTGTGGCGATGTAAAGGGATGTTAATATTTTATGCATATCTTAAAGTTCCTTTTTATAGTACCAAATGACTGGTCTAAATGAGAATGAGACCATTGCCTTAGAATGTGGCTCTGTTCTGCAAAAGGGATGTTAAAATGGCTTCTGAGAGCTACATCCATATTGTGTGCCAGTAATTTTTATATGAAATATGTTCAATCTGCAAGTCCAAATTTCTTTCTCACAGTATATCTGGAATCTTAGAATCAAGCTGGATTCTCATCCTTCCCTCTCATCTGCAGGAATAGAAATTGAGCGCGCCAGTTGATGCACTCACTCTCTGACAGTTTTCCTGTTGCTTTTGATGGGTTTGCGTAGTTAGAACAAATCTGAACACTTTTGCAGAAACGAATAGGCTCCAGATTGCCTTCAGTTGTGTTGGCTTTGTTTGGGATAAGGAGCACTGAAGTGTGGCTCCTATTTGTTATTGGAGTCAGCTGTTAGATTATGAATGAATAAAGCAAGGTGAGCTATGGAACGTGGTGCTACAATTTTCTTCAATGTAATTCTCCATGGATGTTGTTACTAAAACACTGAATAAATTCATTTGGTGCTCCCAACTAGTAGAGTCTTTATGAAGCTTTTTTAAGATGTTATGGCTGATGAATACATAAAATATATTTTAATTGTTTGTTTGTTGTTATGAGGGCGTATAGTTTCTACATCAGTGAGTTAGAAAGAAAGGTAGCGCTTTCTGTGTTCAGTATTGAAATCTAAACAAAAATGCTGCATGAAATCTGTCAAACTTACAGTCCTTGTCATGACACTTAATGTTATGTGTCTCAGGATGAAGAAAATCACATGGATTACTTCTAGAAATAAGACCCAGCCCCCACCCCCATCTATCAGTGTAAAAATAGGCAGCCTGGGATCCTCAGCATCAAAGAAGAATCTCCTTTACAAGTAGACAGGAACTGCAAAAGCTCAAGTGTTGCCTGGAAACTTTTGCCTTTTAATTCTAGGTAGAGATACGAGAAATGCGGAGACAGAAACTAGAAAGTCGCAGAACTGCTGTCGAGGAAGACCTATAAGGAGAGACAAACATTAGTATTTTAGGTATCTACAAGAGCAGTAAGTTTTGCTTCATCTGTAATAACTTGTAAGAGCTTGTAACTCTTAGCAGAAGCCTGCTTCCGTTAAAGTTTATGGAAAATCTCTGTAATTGCAGTAGAATGAACAGGCCCGTGTTTGGTACAAAACTGTATCATATAGCACGCTCCTGCAGTTCCAATCACAGAACTACAATTTGTGCAGTTTTGTATTTGTTTGAAGATGATGTGTGTAAGTTATAATGACTTGAGGGTTTTGGCACTTAATTCCTCCCACTAAAATGCATGGGAGGAATTTTATGTCTAAACCAGAAAGATTTAAAAAATAATGCAGTGAAGTAAAACTTCCTACATTTTCCATTTGGAAGTTCAGCTGTAGGAGTAGCAAATTAATTTTTAGTTTTAAAGGCTTCAGTTTAATACTAAGAGTGCGTGTGTGAATATATATGTATTTTTTTTTTTTTAAGGTAAGGAAAAAAATAACAGTTGAGAGTTAAGGTTTTGTCTTCTGCACAAGATTGTGTTGAAAACTGTAGTATAGAATTAACTTTTGTTTGGACTCCAGTTAGGTAGTAGAGTCAGATTGGACCAGCTGCATGTTGAAGACAAGTCTAAATGCTTATAAATGCAGTTGGAATCTGGACACCTTAAACATAAGAATTATTCAGACTACTTAATCTGTAGACCCACCCAATCCTACAGCTACTTCGTTTGGGGCCTTCAAGGTGTCATAGTGACTTAAAATTACATTTGCTGGAAGCTGAGTGAGAGCAGGTAGGCACCTGTTACTGCCATGGTTTCATCTGGTTATCTTACTTTAGAGTACAGAACTTTCATTAAAAAAAAAAAAAAAGAGCAAGTGGAGGTGTCAAAAACAAGCAGGAGCAGTGAATCACCATGAAAAGTGCATTGTCCAAATCTCTGTAAAAGTCCTGTGGTTAGTGGGAAAAGACATTCCTCACTTAGGCCCATTAAAAAGCTCCTCACAGGATCCTATCTTTCTCCACCATAGAGGAGAGCCCACCTCCCTAATACAAGAAATCTTAATCGCTTTGCCAAAGCCAGACTGCTGTGACAGCTGAGGTGGATGTTCAGAGTATGTGGCTTAAGTGTGGTCTTTGATTAGACTTAAACCTTCTAGAAAACCCTTAATAATTCATCCAGAAATTGTATTAATATGTATCTAATTAAATTAGATTACTAATATCTAAAATCTAAGATTTACTTTGTTGCAAGTAATTGTCCCTTGGACAGGGGACTTGTAGGGAACTGATCACCAATCAAACAATATGGGAGTTAAGCTAAATGTAATCTTTGCTCAGGTCCTCTGTGCAGTTGTGAACTTAATTCCTTTAATAATTCAAAGCAGAGCTTAAACACGTGTTCCAGTTTTGTTTCAGTTGGTTTCATTTGCTGTATGGGATGCAAGTAGATCGGAGAGTTGAAAATGGAAGATAAAAGCAGCATTATTATGAATGGTAACGTGAATACTGTAAACTTACAGATGGGGCCAAAATGGGACATCTGTGAAGCTCTTAGTAATAGTGAGCTCATATTCCAGAGTGCGTATATAGCATGTTTATCAGAATAATTGGAATAACTGTGTTTTAGGGAACTGTGTCCAACTGTTCTTTTAATTTTTGCTGCTGGGAAAATACAAGACTGGCAAAGCACCAAAATAATGAATTCATTGCCTCAGTCCATGACATCAGAGTTCTTTCCTTCCAGTGAGCTCTGGGTTTATTCAGACAAAGTGTTTCTTTGCATGTAGTACCTCCAGATTCATCCCATGGTGTATGGTAGAGATTTCAGACCCGAGTGAGAAACAGGATCCAGAAATCTTCACCCTTAGGGGAAAAGATCTGAGTCTTATATTCCGTGTTAATTGCAGTTTCCCTCTGTTGCAGTGGTGCGTGCAAATGCCATAGCTGGCACCCTGCGTTTCACATGCAGACTAAAGGATAGAAGTAGAGCTACAAATGACCTGCAGGTGTAGGTCCACGGGACTCTGTGCCATACTGAATGGCATTTTTGCTGCCTATAATGTTTCTGCTAGCGATGTAAAATGTGGAAAATAGCATGTGATGCTTCCTGACCACATGTTGCTTTAGCCTGTTTGGTCCTTCCTCAGATTGTGAGGCTTTACAAAAGCAAAGGCAGGGATGACCACTTAGGATTATTGGGTTTTTCTGTCTTATTGGAAAATGCAGTTTCCCTCTCATGTTATACTTCTTGGGAAGAAGAATGAATGTTGTGAGGTACTAAAATGGATGAGAAACATGGGTAAATACATTATTTGCCTTATTCCTTCTCCTCTGTGTTGAAAAGAGGGGCCCATTGTATACAGGCATACGGTAATTACCCTGGGAGCTTCTTTTAATAACAAAGGAATTTTGGGAAACCTAATTATGGCTCTTAAAATACCATCAGGGCTTAGGCAAAGCTCCTCACTGACTCCAAATGAAGACTTGCCCTCAAATTGGTGGTAAAGTTTGAGTCTGTAATATATGGTGTCCATTAACACATCTCTGTGCCTAATTCATTGGATACGTGTATACTGCCAACACTTGTGCCTGTAATTTAAACCATTACCAAAACCATAAGCTGTATGAAGAGCTTGATAGATGTATGTTTAAAAGTAATTATGCATTTACTGTGTTTTAATTCTGATTATTGTTTTCTGTCAGCAGACTTGGTGTGTCAAACTATTTTAGCAGTATTTGTCTTTTTTTCCTCTATTCTGGCAAATCATCACTATAAATGAATCACTGCTGGGTCCCATGAAATTCCAATGCATTTTTTCATTCTGCTGGGTTTTTATCCTCCAATATTCAGCTGTGTGTAAACTGAATGTGAAGTCATTAGAAGCAAGGGCTCAGCGATAGTTAGAGTCACAGGAATGTGGAGAAGAATGAAAAAATCAGTTGGGTGTGTTAACTGCAAAACAATATTAGTGGTAATATTTCTCCCTTTTTACACAGAAGTCTGAAATATTGCAACAAGCCATACACTAGAATAGCCTATTATTATGTTGATTTTGTTAACTTGTTTTATCTTAATTATAATACCTTTAATTTTTTTTTTCTGCAGATTAAGGAATGGCTCTGTTTAAACTGCCAGATGCAAAGAGCGTTAGGTGGTGACCTAGCACCAGGTCATGGTCCTGGGCCACAGCCACCTCTACCCAAACAGAAGACACCCATTCCACCTTCAACAGCTAAACCATCTCCCCAGCCACAGCCAGTTCAAAAGAAAGATGCTTCTCCAAAACCTGATCCTTCGCAGCTAGCAGAATCGAAAAAAACCCTGCCACAGAAAAAGCAATCGTCCTTGCCTGGGTCTCCTCCTGTAAAATCGAAACAAACCCGTGCTGAGCCTACTGAGATCTCCCAGGAAACAGATCCTACACCAAAGTCTGATCAGGCCAAGCCAACACAGGCTGAAGATAAGCAAAAACAAGCCAGTATACAGAAGCCTACAACGGACATTGTGCCTACCTCTGCAGCACCAGGGCCGAAACAGGATTTGGCAGGTCCCAGACCTCCACCAACTCAACAGAAAGTGACAGATTCCCCAAAACCAGAGCTTGCCAAGCCGTCACAGGACACCCATCCAGCTGGGGATAAACCAGATTCCAAACCCCTTCCACAAGTGTCTCGGCGGAAGTCAGATCCCAAGCTTGCGTCTCAGCCTGGGGCTAGAGATGCTAAAACTCAAAAGCCTGTCGAGCCAACACAAACAAAAGATGATCCTAAGAAGTTACAAACAAAACCGGCCCCAAAGCCTGATACCAAACCAGCTCCCAAGGGCCCACAGGCAGGGGCAGGTCCCAAGCCAGCGCCAGCACAGCTGGTGCCTCAACCCCAGCCACCTCAGAAAACTCCTGAGCAATCAAGGCGTTTCAGCCTTAATCTGGGAGGCATCACAGATGCCCCTAAACCTCAGCCTACAACACCACAAGAAACAGTTACTGGGAAACTCTTTGGATTTGGAGCTTCAATTTTCAGCCAGGCCTCGAATTTAATTTCCACAGCGGGTCAGCCGGGGTCTCAGACATCAGCCCCACCTCCACCTGGTCCTGCAGCGAAGCAGCCCCAGCCTCCATCACAGCCTCCAGCCTCTCAGGCAGCCCCCAAAGAGGCTGGTCAGGCTCAGCCTCTTCCAAAAGCTGTTCCTGTAAAGAAAGAAGCCAAGCCTCTTATGACTGAAAAATCAGAGCCATCAAAAGCGGATAGTGTTTTAACGACTAAAGGGTCTGATTTAGAAAAGAAACCTGGTTTGGCTAAAGATAGCAAGCCTCAGGCTGCTGAAACTAAGAAACCTGCTGGGTTGTCGGAACCGGAGAAAGCCAGCCAGCCTAAAGTGTCTTGTCCCCTTTGTAAAACTGGACTAAATATTGGTTCTAAGGATCCCCCCAACTTTAATACGTGTACAGAGTGCAAGAAAGTTGTGTGCAATCTCTGTGGATTTAACCCAATGCCGCACATAGCTGAGGTAAGGCGATGGAGTATGCATTTACCCTGTGTTCTTACCAACAGGCTCCCTGTGCTGTGGAGACCAGTCTGTAGTCTTTTAGCTATTGAATTGTCGAGACAAAATGGAGTGTTTCATCATCTGAGGACTTTTAAAATTAAATATCTGTGTTGTATGAAACTTGGTCAGTAGTCAGAAAGTACTTCCAATTAATTTTCTGCAGATTAAGGGAGTCTGGTATAGCTGGTTGCTAGGTTTTTGAGGCATAAGCAGGTAGTTAATTATGGTTATGAACTCTTTTGAAATTGGTGCTACTATAATACAGCAAACTACTGTACTTTCAGTCCATCATGGGATAAAGTTCTTTCTCATGTGCTTCAGTATTGTACATTAACATGTGTGCTTCTTTAATCAATGCCCCTGATTCAGACAATTATTGAATGAAGGACTGTGTTAATGCTTAGTTATTCCCCTTCCCTCCTGTTTAATATATCCCTAAATTTATTCCATTAATCTCATTCTGGCTCTGGAGTCTTTGCACATGCTGATGTACTCATTAGGAAGGTTGAAGTTTGAGTGATACCTGTGTGGTGAAATCTGTAATTTTTTGGTGTGAATAATGTAAGGTTCACAAAGTCACTTCATTCATTAAGGAGTGTGAGTTTGAAAGTGCCTTTTCCATGATTGCCCAAGACAGATCGAGTAGGGCCAACTTATATTTAAAAGAACTAAGCAACTTATGTTCAACAGTTTCTGCACATTCCACATTTTTACCCTCCTTCCTTTCTTTCTCATAGTTTTTTGGCAAGGGGATTGGAAACTTTATACTAGCTTAACAGAAAGGTGGAGGCACACCTTACTTACCGTATCAATTTGGCAAGTTCAGCTCAACAGAAGCAGACCACGTAAAAATACTTGTGAGTAATTTAGATGTGGAAGTTGGTCTGTGTAGCACATGAGGAAAGTGGCTGTCAATGTTGTGTCTTTGAAATCTGAATGAATAAATTAGAAATGGCTCCCAGGGTTAAAGGTTATCACATCTCTGCCTTAAGGTGAGAACTAATGTTGGGAGAAATAGCAAGTTGCAGGGAAAATATTGCTTATGTTGTCTTCATATGCTCTTTTTGTGGATTGTTTTCTGGAATATACTATAATTTGAAAGGCATTTGTCCTACTATAATAAGCACATTTTGTGTAAGTTACGAATATGTTGTTTACTGTCTTTGTGGTCGTTTAGGTCAGAAAGAAAGGTCTGAAAACACAGGAAGATTGATCAGTGATTGAAAGCCAGGATTCAATTGACTTTTAATGTTGCTTATGCACTGAATTCCATCAAACACACACTCCTCCATCACCATCCAACCCTCTGCCCCCCCCCCACACAGGCATGTGTGTGTACACATCCACATCCACACACACATATTTAGGTTTTAAATGTGAAAAAAGCATATGACTTTCTCCAAAGGCACTCTGGTATGCATACACAGAGTACCACAGAAACAAGATGTGTCAGTTCTGGTGAAATACTGCTAAAATGACAACTGTGCAAGTCCTGGTGCATGAATTGACTTCTTCAGAGTTGACTTAGGTGTGATGGTGTGGGACTGCCTTGTGAGGTGCAGATTTAGGCTCTCTGTATTTCTCCTCATTAAGATGATAGGCTGGTATTCTGTTTCTTTTTTCCCATTGCTGTTACTGCCAGAGGATTCTTTCTGTTTCCACTCTTTGGAATATGCAGAACTTGAAATACTACAGATTTTCTGTAGTTTGACTTCCTCATGCCTTTCTTTACCTCTTTTTTTGGCTCCTTCTTGCATTTTCTTCTTCCTTATACTACATATTTCCATCTCTGTCCACTGTTTCCATCTTACCTTCTTTTTTCCAATAATTTTTGCTAAAAATTGGCAAACTGTTTTTCCTTGACAATAGGAGGTAGTTTGCTTGGCTGAGGACAGCCTGACTTTCCTTTTCATGAAGATGGCAGACAGAAGAGGGAGCTCATCCTCTCCTCTCCCAAATGAGCTGTGTAAATAATGTATTTAACCTCAGGTAGCAATTCTGTCTCTGTATGCACTGTATATAGTATATACCTGTTACATGACAGAAACGTGATGACGAGCAAATAGTTTATGCTCACTAGCATACTCTTTTCCTCCACCAAACTTTTCTAATGTGTTGAGTACAGTCTTGGAGGTTTTATTAACTTGTCTCTCTATTTTTTGGGGTGTTAGGAAGGAGAGATAGAAATGCTTTTTAAAATTGGTCTTTCTGGTGGTTTTCTAGCTAATTCTTTTATTCCTATATTCTGCATTCAAAGAAAAAATTATAATTCCAAAAGGCTATATTCCCTCTTGGCCCCAGAAAGTGTTTTGGATGAACAAACGTAATGGGTATTTTACAGTTTTGCTTTGGGGCTGCAGCTACGTCACAGTGATTCCAACAGTCGCTTATGTATTATCTATATATTGTTCCCTCAGTAATGGCTGAAGATGAGTTGAATTTTATTGACTGAGTGACGGCTGAAACCTTGTTGCCAACAAAGCTTGTATTGGGATGTATGGTTAGAATCAGTCCCATGGAGCAGGGAAACCAGTGTTTCATGGACAAATACAGAGGAGCATCTAAACTCCGTGGGCACTTCTACCTTCAGATCTTTCAGCAGGGAATGTCTTCCAGGCAACAAGCTGCTGTACTGCAGACATGGCTGAGAGAGTACTTTTAAGGGAAGAAGGTTCTTTCTTACAGTGGCAGTTGTTTGTTCTTGCCTGTATGTGACAGAAATAACTTTCAAAAAAGTCTTTAAGCTGCTGCAAACAGTCGGTCCTCTAATAAGCCCTCTTCTGCAGGAAATATGAGAACTAGACTTTTACCTAGTCTAAATCAACAATATGCTATTTATTCAGTGAAATTACTCAGCTTTGTGCAAGTTGAGGATTGAGCTAGAATACTTTTTCCTAAAATGGGCTGATTGTTCTTTTTCTCCCCGATTTGTTGATCCAACAGTCAAACAGTTATTTACTTAAATAGTAATTTATCCATGAAGCAAACAGCCACAAATGATTAAATAAATGACACTTGTATAGATTTCAAAGGCCCACAGGACCATGTGAGCCCTAGTGCATTAGCAGACTCCTTATTCTGCCATTTGCTTAAGAGGGAGTAGCACTGTTTACCAGCTCTGTAATTAGCTTTCCAGCTCAGGTAGTTGGAAGCAGCTCTATTTTTAGTAACAAAGCACGAGATTGCAACTGCAGAAGGCAGAAATGAAGTGTGTGGCAACGACCATTTTGTGCATTTAAAACTCAGTGAAGCTGTTCACAATATCGAACAGGAGTGAAGATGGTTGCCTGTAATGTAATTAAGTATGTTGAGGGAGCAGGGTCAGGAATATGGAACCTGTGATGAATTAATGTAGTAGAATAAAAATAATAAAAAAGATGATTTGGAAGCTAAGCAAAGGAAGAGTAAGATATCCAAATTTGTAGAATCTGTATGGGCAACAAGAAAGAATAACATCCTAATAGAGTCACATGTTATGAACAGAAAGAGCTCAAAATGTAATGTGTGTATACGTGAGTGTGCTAATGGATTTAATCTAATAGAACTGCCAAGGGAAGAACAGAAGCACTTTTTAGTCTACTGATAGCTATAACATTATCTGGAAAGGTACTTGGAAGTAAAAAATGTTCCATGTGTGAAATAAATTATTGGGGCTACAGAAAGGAGAGAATTGTTTTGAATGAAGGAGAAGGACAGGGAGGACTGGGGAAGGGCAGAAAAGACATCATATCTCAGACTTGCTAAGGATTTCTTGTTTGAAAAAGATGTAATCTGTTAGAGATGTGATAAGAATAGATAATTAAACAATTTCACATAGAGAGTGGTGTTTCTTAATATATTTATTATGGAGAATATTGTCTGTATGAAATTGGCATGGGTAGCAGGAGTCTATAAGCAGGAGTCTATAAACAATGACCTTGATGGTTCCTGTCCAATCCAGATTCTTATATCGTAAATCTTTTTTAATAATAGATGTATAACCCACCAAAAGAATTTAGATGCTTTTCTGATAACTTATTTTCCCACTGTTACTTATTAGACCAAACTAAATATTTTTTTTTCTTCTCCTCACATACTATGGAGACAGGGAAAAGCAAAAAGATGAACTCATTTTCAAAGTAAGCACAATGTTATCATTAAACTCAATAGTATAACCAGGTTAAAAATGGTACATTGCTCTTCCAATAAGAACTTCTAGAAGTCACAGTAAATAGTTAGCATTTTGGAATTCATACAAGCCTCTCTGGAGATGAGGGGAGCTCTCTTGCCATGGCATGTTGTCATATACCTGAATACATCTTGGGTTCTTGTACCTCCTCCTAAAATCTTGCAGAGAGGGTACTGGCACAGGTGGGTTCCTGATGTAAATAATTGTGGCAGTTTCTCTTTTTCCCAACTTTCACTGATACCTAATTGCAAATGGAGTGAGGCCCTCAGCAGGTGTGACTGGCTTTAATATTAGGCTTAAAAAAAAAAATTTAAAAAAAACCCCAAACCTATCCTAAATGAAACAAACCCTGCTATTAAATGCCCGAATGTGGTTTGGACTTCTTAAAGCAAGTGTGCAGGAACATTGTAAAGTAATGAGCCATCTATGATTTTAATGAAAATCCCTAAAATGGTGTACTGCATCATCTGAGGTGACAGCCATTGCCTCTCTTTAATTTATTAACAACTCTGTACTATCATGTTTTTCCTATTTGAGAAAGCTCACACCATTCTGCAAGTTGGCAGGTTTAACTCCTATTAGAAGTTCCTATCGCCTCTGTTACGTTTGGTGATGAGTTGTTTTGGAAACAGATGGTGTCTGGGAAACACAGTGATGAAGAATTTGCACTTAAGATACAAAGAGAAAAACAACCACTCCTTTCAGTTGCATAATTTATCTTCTCTGCCTCTTCCCTCTCCCTTTATACTTAAAGCTCGTTCTAAAATTTTGATTGTAAGAAAGTGAATGCTATTATTGTTTAATAACAGTAGCCAAATAATAGAGAACGTAATAGGCTAACACAATGTATTCACTAAAGTTTATGGAAATTTTATCCATTAAATGATAAGTCTTTATAATTGAAAAAATGTTAAAACTACTACTGATTATTACTTTGAAAGATAAATCTGGCATTGAAAAACAGAGTGCATGTTAGATGATAAAAACCCCACTGTATTTCTTGACTGTCAGAATGAAATTAATTTAACTCCAAATGAAGTATCCTACTTCTCCTGTTTACCTAATTCAATATGCATAATAGAAACAACATTAAAATGGAAATATTTTTAATAGCAGTACGACTCACCTCTTCCATTTTTCCTGTAAAACACATATATTGTGTATATACAGAATGGAAGGCCTAATATGGAATGACCCTTTGGTGAATGATTTAGTCAAAATTGAACACAGATAAGTATTTTAGAAAAATTTGGTGCCTGAATTCACCTTTGAAATAAGGCTGAAGAGCTTAAGCTTCATCAGCAAAGTCAGGCTTCTGGTATTCATATTTGCAGAGGTGTTTAAATGCTTAAAGACAGAGGCTTGAGCTGTCCACAATACTTGTAAGTATGTGTTAGGAGCTTCTGTCCTTCTCTGATGCCTCAGCTGAAGTTGTGTTCCAAAAAACCCTGCTTTGACCTGATGATTCTCCAGAGGCGTAAACTTCTGTCTTTTGCACATGGCTTGAGCCATTCCTTTTGAGCAGTGTCTAGCTTCTGTTTAAATCCCTTTGGAGTCCAGACATTAGATGAAACCCCTTTTGGGATCTGATTTTGGCATGTCTTTGAGAATGGTTCACCCAAAGGCAATACTGTTTGGCATTAAACATATCAGCTACAGCTACTTTATTTAATAATAACAATAATAATAATAAAGCCTGCTCATGGTCAAGTACCATGTGGTGGTGGTTTGAGTATATTCATTCTCCAATAATATATGCAAAATACAGATCTGCAAATAGATGTGTGACTTCAGGACTCTGATCCTCAGCTCAGGGCTGTTCCTGGGATGCTACAGCCAAGCTTCCTCTCTCCCGGCCTCCTCCAAGACCCCATGAGTTTGCACTCTTTGAGTTGCAACAGAGGAGGTGAAGCCAACAGTAAGCCACTGCATCCAGATAAGCTAATTAATAGATGTCCTGTGATGGTTTTGTTTGAGTTCCTTGTCACTGTAGAGGGAAATGAAAACATCCTTACTTTCTCACAAGTTTCTCTGAACAGATGTCTTGCATTTCAGAAGGGCTACTTGGTCCAACACAAGTTATACCCTAATGCAGTTTCAGTTTTTGACAGTCAGGTTTTGATGGTTACTTCTGAACGTGATGATCTTGGGACATTATTTGAAAGCAAGGCTTCTTAGATCTCCAGGGTTACTAGTCAAGGCATTAGCTACAAGATTGCATTCTTGTTAATTTTTCTTTCCATTAATTATGACCATAAAATTAGGGATTTTTTTTTTCCCCCTGGAATTAAATTCAAGGAGTGAAAAAGATTGGTATCATTGCTCAAAGTAATAGTGTGACCTTTGGAAGCACTATTACCATGATTAATTGCCTGCTGTTTGTTTTCTTTATTCAGGCCTCTAAAAGTTTCCAAATTACCTCTCAGAATGAAGAACTCCAGGATGGATAAATACCGTTGAAACAAACAATGAGATACAGACATAAAGCTATGCAAGGCCAGATGGCTTTTATTAATGTTGGTAATGGCCATTGATGGTGTGAAATCCAAAGGGATGTCTACTGCAGCACTGCTGACACACACAGTTCCTGTCTAGCTGGCTATTTTCCTCATCCAGTTGGAATTCATATGCAATGACTTCTTTACCTATATACATTTATTCCATCTCTACATGTCTTTGCACCTTTGAAACACAAAATGCTTAGGTGAACGATTAACGCAGAGCTTTCAGTGTTGATTCTTGTGTGTGGTTTAATTTTTTTCCTGGGCCATTAGGAAATCAGACAGTTTATAAACTAGTGTATTAGTGAGGGTCAGGCTGGAGTCACAAATCTAAAACAGATAATTAGGAAAATTACTGACCTGGCCTTGAGCCAGGTGATTTTCTTCTCCATTATTCCATTAGAAATTTGGTTGATGTCCCATTATTAAATGAGGAAGAAGTCTTCTGAAAGCTAAGCTGGTATTAATTGCATCTAAGTTTGAAATTTTCTGGTGAACTTTATAATGATATTTTAAAGAGACTTTATTTTATTGAGATAAAGATATTTTATTTTTTCTTTTACATTACAGAATAATACATTTTTGTTCATGTTTTATTGAGAAACAAAAATGCATAATTTACAGATTTTAAATATTGGTGTGAGATTTAGTTAATTTCAAGATAAGACCCAATGAGTCTAAAACATTTTGACCCACTTCCAGATTTTGTTAAGCAAACAGACAAAATCTAATGGATGTTAAGCGCCTCAATTTTTTTTCCAGTGCCTAGCTCAGATACCTTAGTAAGACATTACTTACTATCTGGTCACATTAATGATATGTGCAGACACTGTCAAAACTTCTGTGATCATAAAAATAGAAAGCATTTTATCAGAGGTTCTTTTATCAGAAGCTTACATGGTTTTGGTCTTCTGATAGATTCACTATAGGGGGAACTTCAAATGAAATTCTTTTTTTTTTTTTTTTCTTATTCCAACAATATGAAGAGCAGGTGCTCTGTCTAGGAACAAATGCTCTAATAGCGTTTTTTTAAAAATATCTCTGAGGATTTTATATATCTGAAAACAGAGTATTTTTCACTGGATATTTGTTAATGTAATAGTTGGGTTACTAGAACACATAGATATTTGAGTATTTAATAAAATTCTGAAAAGACAGTATACTGTAAATTTAAACATTTGCATGCATTTTGTGATCTTATTTCTTGCAGAATGAAACTGTTCATGTTGTCACAGCAGTTTCAATTACTGCATATGTTTAAAATTTCATGTCATGCTTCTGCTGACCAAAAGGCCACACCACGACAGTACATTCGTAAAGAAAGCTCAACATTTTGCACAAAGCAGGTTTAAAAATCACTTGTTTGCCACTGCTGTGTGGTGATTTTAAACTTAGTAGGGTTGCATAAGTGGAATCAAAGGCATTTTGCAATTAATTTTAACTGCTTGCATGAAGTGTGACCAGCAGTAAAAAATAATTAAACCTTAAGATGTAAAGAAAGAGAAGAAATGAGCAAGATGGGGCACTTTTCTGGGTGCTGTTTTGTATGCTATACAGTAGTACTTCTCCCTGAGTAATGGAAAGAATGTAAGTGTCATTTAAAATGACAATGGCCAGTAATTATTTTTAATATTTCTGAAATGCATATGGTTCAGTGGACTAGAATGAGAACAAACCTGGCTTTAGATTTAATATTACTTACAGAGTAAATTGATTTCTGCAGTATTACTAAGAGTAAGGATGGAGGTGGAGGGGAACCTAAGCCATTGTATAGTTGAGGAAAGGAGATTAGATTCATGCCAGTAAGCTGTTTGAAATGCTGTCTAGCAGCATCTGAAGCAGGAGGTCATGGACTGATGCTGAAGAGGGGGATTAGCTGCCTCTAAACTATTCTGACTGAATTTTGTACAAAATTATGTTGAGATGGGGGGGGATATATATTTTTGCAGTCACTAGAAAAAAATCTTAACAGCCACTAGGCTGTATCAGACCAGAACACTCACTGAGAAGAATGATGAGGTATGTTAGTTTTCCATCTGTGTTTTGGAGGTTAATGAAATTACTCAGACAGTGAGGTAACCTGGGCTTCTAAGGACAAGACTTGAAAGACCATATGGTGGTCTTCTGTTTTTAGTATTTCTAGGTTAGTAATCTCTTGGGTTTGTTTTTTTTTTAAAATTTTTTTCCTTAGCAAACAGCCTTCATATTGGAAACTGTCCAGTTGTCATGTACAGAGATTAGAAATTGAGCATAAGAAATCTTGTCCCTAAATTTATTATTTTAATGAATGTAGCTACTTTTTTTAGATTTTGTGTCCTAGCAGTTACCTGAATAATTGGGCTAAAACCTGCAGATGTGTTTATAATCTTTCAAATTTTTTTTTTTGAGATTTCTGAACATTTTCCTGACATATCCAGAAGGAGTATATTGTTTTGATTTGTTTGTTTGTTTTGTTTTGTTTTACAATGGCATTCACTTGTAATTGCACACATTTGCAAATACAGGACTACGTTGAAGATGATGACATAACTGATCCTTATCAGTAGTTGTCAATACAAATCTCTGAATTTTTTTCAAGTGTCACTTTTGTAATTGATCTTAAGTTTTGTATCTTCTCTTTTATATATGAAGAAAACATAAAGATACATATTTCTTTCTGAATGCTGGCAAACTCTTTTGTAACTACTGTCTTCAAGATACTAGTTAGTAACTCTCTCTTTGTACATTCAGAGCATGATGCTAAGTCCTCTACTGTCTGGAAGAGCTATCAGACACACCTGTTCCTATTCCCCGCCCGCCCCACTCCTCCCCCAAACCAACACACCAACCCTTAAATTTCTATATAAATATTATTTTCCCAAAGAAATTGGACTGGAATTTTCACTGAAACATTGAACTCTGACATATTACATAAAAACTAACGTGAGCAGATACCCAACTTCAGCTCTCTCCTCACCTTTGAATTATAGTAGGAAAAAAAGGAATATTTGAAATACTTTATTCTTCTTAAATGTTTTTGTATTGAAATATGCACTAAATATTTTGTTTGATCAAAAGTCTATTTTACACTGAAAATTGGTTAAAACAGTAAAATTTCAACATGCTCTACTTTCTGGCTAGTGTTTTTAGTGTCTCGTAATAGTTGTTTTCCACTTTTCTTTTACAGTCAGAACTGAACATTGGATTAAAGTTCCAGCACTATCTCTAAAAGTTTTTTTGTAATGTTTAATTTTATCTACAGGAAGGCAAGAATTCTGATGAAAACAAAGTTTTGATTTTTTTTTTTTTTTAAAGAAATTCAATTTTGAATCTACTTAAGGTGGCTCAAGGTTGATGTCATGGTATGACATTTGTAAGACTCTGAAAGTGTAAGCTTTGTACTCGTTACAGAACAAGTAAAACAGAGCTATGTCTTTTGCAGGCTTCTGTACGTACACCTTTGTGCTGACCTACAATGCGCTTCTGTTTTGTCCTGAATCGTGTCTGAGCCAAGAACACTTGTATTGTGCTGCGTAGTGAATTTTTAAAGTCATGTGCCCAGTATAGCTGGGACTCAGTTACACTGTTATACCAGACCTCTAAAGAGAAAGAGCGCTGCCATTTTTCTTCTGTATCACCTATCAACAGAAGAATCTGCTGATCAAAACATAATCTCTCATTTGATTTGTCATCCTTTTAAATATTTTAGCTGTGCTGCTTGTTCTCCAAATCTGTAAGGATTGTATTAGCGCTCTGTCATCCTTCAAATGACAAATCTGGTCAATACTTTTTCATGAGATGTAATGCACAGTGAAGCTAAAGGAGCTTTTGTTTGAATCCATAATGTGTTACAATCAGTTACAGTCATAATTGGAGGCTTCAGTGAAGTTCATGCTCTCCCTTCCCCCTCCTTTCTTCTATATGCTATTGGTAACTGGATTCAAGAACGGTTCAGCTTTAACACACGGTGAATTGGCTTCTTCCAGGTGTTGGTCTGAGGCATGATGCACTTTCCCTGCTGATTTCCGTGGGCACATTTGAGTTTGCTCCTGGTTGTCTTTCCAGGATGAAATGCAGATACATTTGATGTTGTAACTGTCTTTAGTATCTGTATTGCGCAGGGTGAAGCTCCCTCCACCTACGAAGCACAGAATAGACCAACTCCCTGCCCAAAGCAGGGTCAATTGGAGCAGGTTTCTCGGGGCCAGTCAGGTTTTGAATGTTTCCAAAGATTGAGACTCCACAACCTCTTTAGGCAACCTTTGACAACCTTCACTGTTTTGTTTTGTTGTTTGTTTTTTTTTTTTAAAAAAGTATTTTCTTATGTATAAATGGAATGCCTGGTATTTGAATTTATACTCATTTGAATTTTTGTCCATTCATTGGATACCACTGAGAAGACTCTGGCTTCATCTTCTTTTCACTCTCCCATCAGCTATTTACACACATTGAGAAGACCTCCCTGGGCCTTCTTTTCTCCTGGCTCCTTTTCTCCAGTTCCATCTCTCTCAGCTTCTCCGTGTATGAGTGATGCTCCAGTCCCTTAATCATCTTCATGACTGTTTGCTGGACTCGCTCCAGTATTTCCATGTCTCTCTTGTACTGGGGAGCCCAGAACTGGACACAGCACTCTCCCACCAGTACTGAGTAAAGGGAATAATCACCTCCCTCGACCTTCTAGCTACACTCTTAACTAATACAACCCAGGATGTTGCAAGTATTCAAGCACGCCTTTTGCCCCATGCCTCCCCTAATTCTCATACCGTACTCAAAGGCACGGAACACACATGTGTTATGTCTTACAGCACCATGCTGGCAGGATGCAGTGAAGCACTTTCCTGTAAACACAATTATTAACTTATAAATGTTTTTGAAAGTGATGGGGTCCAGAGGAAACCCTGATCAGTCCACTCCAAGGAGTACTAACTTTAAACTGGCCATTAGTCACTGTACATGAGTGGACTTCACACAGACAACGATTGTAGCCAAGGTATAAAGTGCAGATTTACGATTACTGTGTTACCTCTACAAAATATGTGTCTTAGCAGATCTTCTCCATGGCAGGTGTATATTGATTTCTCCAAGTTGAATTAACAGGTTTAACAGTAAAAGATACAGATACTGTTTTGGAGGGAAGGAAGGGTTAGAACAGAATCCAAGCTAAAATTTCACACAATGTTCCAGGAGTTGAATTTTGCACCTGATTTGTATGTCTGGAATATTTATAATCAAATCAGTTCAGCTAAACACCACTTTCTACTTTCTCCTCCTCCTAAATCAACCCCCTCTCCATACGTGCTGAAAGAGTTGTTGTTTACATTTGAACCTATGCTATTTTCTTTTATTAACCGTGGGGGTCCTTCCTCTTGTCATCTTTTATATTAAAGATTTTCATTTTTTAAGTGTCTCTTTTTGCTCCAAGGCAGTCAGGGACAAAGAAATACAGGGTTAATTAGGTAACTTCATTAGTTAGTAACTGATTTTCCAGTTGCAGAACTTGTATTGTTGCATTTTGAAATAGTATATGCAGATTGTAAAATATGAGACCTTAAAAAACACCGTGCAATTTACAGACCTTTGAAGTATGCTGAAATGAAAATTTATTCAGCAATGATCTATTTTCTGAACCTCCATGTATGTGAAAACAGTTAATCCCTATGTTCTAATAGGATTTATGAGGAGTTTCATGCTCATAAATAATGTTTTGTTTGGATGACTTGTCCATATACAATTAATAATTTTCTACAAGCACATAGTCTGTATTTTTTGATCTAAACTTGCTATTCAAAAATAAGTAGTCATTTGCTTTTTAAATCCAGGGATATGACATCAGAATTGATGTATCATCACTAGAGTGAGATTCTACTAGAGCAGATATTATAAATTCCACTTTTTCTGTACGTTATTCATAATCAGTAGAAATAATTATTGCTTTATTATAATTATAACAAGAATCAGGGTGGAATGTTTGGGTCTTCATCAGCATGCAGGATATAATTCTTAGAGCATGTCTAGGAAAATTTACGCGAATTTTCATTCTAAACTCGGAAGCTATGATAGTGATTGCGGCATTTGGATGGCTTTTTCCCTCAGTTTGCTTTATTCCCGTTGATTAGTTCTGTCCTTATGACTTGGATTAATTCTGTGTGTATTGCAGGGTATTAATATCCCTTTTAATTGGTTTCCTATTACTACATTGTATAAAGAGTGGCTTCATTGTCTGTGAGGAATCATTGAAAAATGCATTGAAAAGCATTTAATTCCTTTCAGTACTAAACTTTGTGTGCCTATAATAGAAAACAGGAGAGATCAAGGTGTCCTTGCAACGGCACATCAGTTTCCTCTGTGCAGGTTCCTCTCTTCATGCATTAGAATCTTATTTACGCAACTGCTTCATTAAAAAGGAGAAGGAATGCCAGTAGACTGACACTGTTTTAAGAAGGTCATACTTTGAATTTCTAAGTACAAAATATGTACTTGCTGATAAAGTAGGGTCAGGTACTAGCTGTTACAAACTAGTAATTTCCCTGGTACGCCTTCTAAGTCCTTTCACATTTTCGAACATACCTTTCATGTACAGTTTCTGTTCAGATAAAAATATTTATTTCTGTTGACAGATCTTATCTGCTGTTTCCTTGGCATCACTTATTTCTCTGCACTTCAAGTCTGTTGTGCTGAATCTGTCTGAGAAGAGATACATCTTGAATTTTGTGTTCAAAACACTACTACTGCTATAGTATCATTCTCTTCTCTCCACCTTTTATTTTCAGCCTTTCTAAAGCAGTTATTCTTATTGCCTATTTTCCACTTGATAGTAAAGTTAAACGTGTGAACATCTCATTTTATTTAATTACCAAATAGTAAGATCCATTTTTTAAAACATTAAGAGAAATGAAACTAGACAAGTGGAAAGAAGACAGTGCTGACAGAAAGATGATTATTTGCAAGTTAGTGTAATAAAAAGTAATAAGATCAGTTGTTAACAGAAGTGTATTTTCTTGCAGTTACATTCTTTGTCTCTTGAATGTACCAAACCTGAAGCCAGTGCTTCAGCATGGTAGAATATGGTAGATGGAATTATTTCTATGGAAGTATTAAAAAGAAGGGCTCTTAAACTATCTGTGTCATGATTTAGTTTGTGGTTCAGTCTCTACGCTATCTATTCTTAGCATCATAAAAAACAATGGACATATACAGAGATTCAAATGCATAGATTTATACTGTATATCACTTCCTTATGTATCTGCAGATGATAGTGTGTATTTTTGCATATTCTCTTTTAAAGGTTGGATTTTATGGTGGTTAAAATACAATGCAGACTCTTGTATTTGATCGGGTAAATGTAGGGTAGTGTAAAGATTCATTGCAAATGATTCTTTCAAAGATTTATATGTACATTTTGTAAGCCATTTAGTTTCCAATGAAGACTCTAAATCGTTACCTTACCATATTGCTAGTTCTTTTTAATTTTGGTGAAATTGTTTCCTTGTTCAGTCAAAAAGGTCAGGAGTCTGATCTATTAAATGCTTGGATGCTTAATGTTGAAAGCTTTATATATGAGCAGAATAAAATCAAATAAGACCTTGCAGTGCTTGGAAGGAAAGAATACAGGAGGTCCGTTTTTATAAGGTTTTGATTTCACACGCCAAATGAGCACTCTAATATAATTTCAAGTGAGGAAAGTGAAAGCAGTGTATGTTTGAATTATGCAAGACTTACAAAGATAAAGATAGAAAGACATGCAGATCGTCAGTCACAGGAGAGGATTTCAATGATCAGTCACAAATTGATCAATTAATCAGGCTTTTTCCCTGTGGTCCATGGAGTTTATAGGTTACAAAGTTCCTGCAATCAATTCTTGAGGACAATCTTTCCTCACACTATCCAGTTTTTAAAACTCCTCCTTCCCACAAGAAGCTACTAAACGGGAAACGTCAGTCTGTAAGTGCTATATGGAGGGTGCTCACCAGGAAAACACTGTCTTTACTTAACTTTTGCAGTGGCCTTCGGTCTTCATTACAGGTGGAAAAGTCATGGCACCAACAGCTTCTAAACTAGACAGATGTGTTTAAGTTATCATGAGACATTTAAGAAAGGAAGGGGAAGGCACAGAGCAAGTAATTTCTTCTCCATCCGTTGGCGATGCACTTTGCCCATGCCGGAGTCCCACAGCAGCTACTCCTGTGACAGGCTGTCTGTCAGCACAGTCCTTTCAAGCCTGTTGAAGTAACTTGGAAGGTGAGATAAGGGAAGGAGTTAGGGAGAATTTTGGTTTGGCAAGACATTTGAGAGTGTGATATGAGTAATATGGTTGATTGTGGAGATTCCTTGTATGACTACAAGTTATAGAACTTCCATAGACAGGTTATTAGTAAAAATAAATAGGATGGTGTTACCTAATTAAGATGATAGTGGATTAGATTTCTGCAACCTCAAGTGTCATTTATTTTCTTCACTAGTTCTGATTGATCAGGAGTTTCTATTGCTGACTTCTACTGATCTAAGCCCCTTTTGAAGACATTAAAGCTCTAAACCAGGGAAAAAAGGATGGTTACAAGACACTATAAGATAAACTCTGTTAGTCAGCTGAACTGTGGCAAAAGAGCAAGACATTTGTAGACATCACTACCAGAATGAATGTACCTTACTTTTGTCATGCAGCTGAAGCTCCTCAGGATCTTAAAAATGTATCCCTCATGTCTATTTGAGACGTAACTGAAGTAAATTTTGAAAGTCTCAGTGATGTCTTTTAGAAGAAAGGAGTCTCAAAATTAATCAAATAGGTAATATAAATGTAATTTTCCTTGATTTACTTCTCAGCAGTTGCTGGAAATGACTCTGATTTCAGAGAGGCTAGCATTGGTCTCCTGTAGCGACTGTTCAAATCGATAGAAATATGTTTCTTGGTTTTAGTAGATAGTATTGTCTGAGAGGATGTGCCTGAAACAAGCCAGCCTTGCGAATTAACAGAAGCAGAACTAAATACTGGTTTAAGTGCTTGCATTCTGTCTCCAGGGATATACCTTCATAGTGGCTTTTAGGATTTCAGAGCTTCATCCTCTAAAGTGATTAGATAGGTGAGAAACTCTGGCTCTTGTTAGTAGTTATTTCCAGATAGGTTCAAAGGTATGGCACTAGAAGCCTGAATGTTATATTTCCAAAATTACAAAAAATTTCAGGAAATTTTGGAAACTAAGAGTTCAAGCCTTAGTCTTGCAAGTAATAAACTTTCTCATGAGTAATCTGATCAACTTCAGCCTTCTACTTATGGGTAGGATGCTGCTATGTTTCACTCTTTTGAAGTGACTTATCCTATAAGGAGCTCAGTCCCTTGATTGAGCTCTTCAGAAACAAAGAGAAAGCTTATTAGGAATGTAGGTGACGAATTTCATTCTTCCTGAGTAAAGACCATTATGATGAATGAAATCTTTTAGGAAGGTGACTAACATGGTACAATCACTTGAAGTGATGCATGCTGGTTTTTCATGGTACTGCTCTGTTTCTATGTGCAATGATTTAGTGCATAGATGGAGAACTTTTGAAAATATATAATTTGTTTATGATCAGAAACTTTAGTCACATACCCATAATTGCTAAAGTAAAAAAAAGAAAGTATATCATAGGAACTTTTGGATGATTGCTCAGTACTTTTTGGATCTTGTTTCAAGCTTTCCTAAATGTGCGATTAGATTTTTGTTTTGTTTGGGGGGAGTTATATTTGAAGACGTCACAGAATGTTTCTTATAAGCAAATACATTAAAAATGTTTTTACTCTATGCATATTATTGCAAGGAGGAGGAAAAAAAAAAGAATTTGGAGGAGGAATTTGGAGGAATGGCATCTTGAAGCAGTAGTACTATGAAAGAGCATTCTGAAGGCATAAATTTTGAAGTAGCATTTGACCTATGGCTCCATGGATTGCTGAATCTGAATGGATTAACAAGATATCCAAGAGTCTGAGTCAGTCCTGATATACATTTGTCACTTATGCTTCCATTTGTATTAGTGGTGATGCTACTGAATCCTTTGGTGTCAATTGCTGTCAGCAGTCAAGATGACTGGGCTCCTCAACAAGGTTGCTGAGGGTGACAGCAAGACAGTGACCTCCTTGATGGGGCATACAATCCCACAGTACCTGAACAGGACAAGCAGAGCAGGTTTGGTGGCAGTGACAAAGTTCAGCTAACAGTCTGGTTGGTGATGGCTAATGAAGTCTGTAGTCATAAGGCAGATTTGAGGTTGAGCCAAGTAGTCAAGTCAGCAAGGCAGGATCAACATCAACAAGATACAACCAAAGCACAGCATATCTACAGCAGGACAGAGCCTTCAGTGCAGCACCTGAGCTGCACTCAGGTGGAGGCTGCATGGGTAGAAGCCCCAGCTGGAGCTTCTCACAGCAGTTTTCCCACAGCTTAGCTCTTTTCCTCTCATCCAGGGTTACACAGCTATACTGTATCAGAGCAGACCTTTAACCCAAGTACCTAAACCTGTGGGCAGGGGAAAAGAAGGTTTACAGACAAAGATGGTTTAAAACTGGGCAGGGCAACAGGAGCCTATTGGTGTATTCGGGGCCCTGACACTTCCAGCTAGTGTCACTGATGGTTGGGGACATCGAAGATGGGGGCAAAAGGGATGGGAGCCGGCTCTTTGAGCTGATCTTCCTGTCATGTGACCCTTGATGCATACATTGTAACAGGCATTGCTAATGGCAGAACTTTAGCTCCCTTATTGCTCTAAGTAAATCCATACCAAAAATTGTTCCTAGAGCTGGCTGGACTTTTTCTGATGACATAAAGTGTGCGTTTTCAGGGTTCTGACACTTCAAAGAATTAGTATTTTTTTTTTTTTTTTTTAGAGTGGGAAGAGTTGTGTTTGGAAACTGATATTTTAAACCTAATGGGTGGAGCTCATATGACTGTGTGTATAATGATGTGGACAGCTGCAGCTGGTCAAATTAATGAAGGTTAACTTTACTCAACAGTGAGCTAATCAATATAATTAATGAAGTGATGTGATTCATCTACATTTGGTCATATGAATTATTGACTAAACTCCATTGACGGTATTGACTAGATCTCCACTGACTATAATGGGATCTTAGACAACTAGCTCAAATGCAGACATTTAAATTGCAGATACAGAATGATTGAGGTTAAAGGGGACATCAGTAGGGTATCTAGTCCAACCTCCTGTTCAAAGCAGGGTCAGTGGACCAGACCAGGTTGCTCAGGACTTTATCCCATCTAGTCTTGAAAGCCTCTAAGAATGGAGACTGCATAATGTCTGTTGGCAAGTGATTCCAATGCTTGAAAGTCCTCACGGTGAAAAAAGTTTTTGCTTTTATTCAGTTTAAATTTATGTCTGTGGTATCTTGTCCTCCCACTGGGCACTGCTCTGAAGTGCCTGGCTCTATTTTCTTGATGACCTCCTTGTAAGTACTGTTAGGGTCCCCTGAAGTAGTCTTCTCCAGGCTGAACAAACCTCTTTCCCTCATCTTCTCCTCACAAGAGTGTTGCCTTTTAGAACAGAATAGGCTATTTCAGTTGGAAGGGACCTACAACAATCATCTAGTCCAACTGCCTGACCAATTCAGGGCTGACCAAGTTAAAGCATGTTATTAAGGGCATTGTCCAAATGCCTTTTAAACACTGACAGGCTTGGGACATCGACCACCTCTCTAGGAAGCCTGTTCCAGTGTCTGACCACCGTCTCGGTAAAGAAATGCTTCTTAATGTCCAGTCTAAACCTCCCCTGGCCCAGCTTTGAACCATTCCCATGCGTCCTATCACTTCATACCAGAGAGAAGAGATCGGGACCTCCCTCTCCACTTCCCCTCCTCCGCAAGCTGTAGAGAGCAATGAGGTCACCCCTCAGCCTCCTTTTCTCCAAACTAGACAAGCCCAAAGTCCTCAGCTGCTCTTCACAGGATGTTCCTTCCAGCTGTTCCACCAGCTTTGTGGCCCCCCCTCTGGATGCATTCAAGGACGTTCACATCCTTCTGAAATTGTGGGGCCCAGAACTGCACACAGTATTCAAGGTGAGGCTGCACCAATGCTGAATGCAGCGGGATAATCACCTTTGTTGACCGGCTGGCTATGTTGTGTTTGATGCACCCCAGGATGCGGTTTGCCCTCTTGGCTGCCAGGGCACACTGCTGACTCCTAATGAGCCTACTGTCGACCAGCATCCCCAGATCCGTTTCTGCAGGGCTGCTTTCCAGCCGCTCCTCTCCCAGTTTATACTTGTGCCTGGCATTACTCCGTCCTAGGTGCGGAATATGACATTTTGACTTGTTAAATTTCATCCCATTAATCATAGTCCAATTGTCCAATCTATCTGGATCCCTCTGCAAGGCCTCTTGTCTTGCAGACAAGCAGCTCCCAGTTTGGTATCATCAGCAAACTTGCTAATGGTGTATTCAACTCCTGCGTCCAGATCATTGATAAATATATTGAACAGAACTGGCCCTAGAGTTGAACCCTGAGGAACGCCGCTGGTGACCGGTCACCAGCCAGATGTAGCTCCATTCACTGCAACCCCTTGAGCTTTGCCCTTCAGCCAGTTCCTCACCCAGTGCACTGTGAACCCGCTCATTCCACAGTTGGACAATTTGTCCAGAAGGATGCTGTGAGGGATAGTATCAAAAGCCTTACTGAAATTCCAGAAATATGACATCCACCGCCTTCTCTTCATCCACTAGGTGGGTGACCTTATCACAAAAGGATATCATATTAGTTAAACAGGACTTTCTTTTTGTAAACCCATGTTGACTGTGCCTGATGATTGCATTATTTTTAAAATGCCTTTAAATAGTACTTAGTATGATCTTCTCCATAATTTTTCCAGGAACTGATCATAGACTAACACGTCTGTAGTTCTCTGGGTCTTCCCTCACGCCCTTTTTGTAGATTGGAATAACATTAGCTAGCTTCCAGGCAGCAAGGACCTTCCCAGACTCCCAAGACCTTTGGTAGATGATCGAGAGGGGTCCTGCCATAACTCCTTCAGTACTCTGGGATGAATCCCTTCAGGCCCCATGGACTTGTGAACATTCAGCTGATACAGCTGGTCCCTTACAATTTCAGTGTTCACAAAGGAAAAATCACTGTTCCTACACTCATGGTCCTCCGACCCAGGGGAGCAGGCAGCCCAAGGTCTATCAATATTTTTAAAGACTGAGGCAAAAAAACGCATTGAATGCCTCCGCTTTTTCTTCATCTCTATTAGTCAGATGACCATCTTCAACAAGTATCAGTCCAATGTTTTCTTTAGACCTCCTCTTGCTATTAACATACTTAAAAAAGCCCTTCTTGTTGTCTGGAACAACACTGGCCAGTTTCAACTCTAATTGAGCTTTGGCCTTTCGTGTCTTCTCCCTGCATATACGGACCAAGGCTCTGTAATCTTCCTGTGAAGCTGACCTCTCTTCCAGAGATCATACAATTTCCTTTTCCTCTTGAGCTCCACGACGAGTTTGCTGTTCAGCCAAGCTAGTCTTCTGCCCTGCTTGCTTGACTTACGACACAGTGGAATTGCCCCCTCCTGTGCTTCTAAAGGGTGATTCTAAAAGACTGACCAACAGTCATGGACTCCTAGGCCCTCAAAAGCAGACTCCCAGGCTACTCTGCTAAATAGCTCCCTGAATAGCTTAAAGTTTGCCCTCCTGAAGTCCAGGGTAGCAACTCTGCTGTCCTTTTTTCTCATTACACTGAAAATTTTAAACTCAACCATTTCATGATCACTATGGCCAAGACAGCCACTTATCATCACATCCCCCAGAGTCCTTCTTTATTCACAAATAGCAAGTCTAGGAGGGCATCTTTCCTAGTTGGCTCACTGAGTACCTGTGACAAGAAGTTATCTCCTACAAACTTCAAGAATTTCCAAGACCTGCTCGTCACAGCAGTATGATATTCCCAGTTGATGTCTGGGAAGTTGAAATCTCCCATAAGGACAAGGGCTACCAATCCTGAAATTTCTCCTAATTGCCTATAGAATAACTCATCAGTGCTTACATCCTTTTACTGAAGTTGCTGCAGTTTGTCACTGTTTTTCTTGTACTGGGGGCACAGTACTGGATGCAGTGTGCTAGACATAGTCTAATGAGTACTGGGTAAAAGTACTCACTTCATGGCTATGGTCCTTTTAAAGCAGCCCAAGATGCTGTAGACCTTCTTTGTAGCCAGGTTGTGCTACATCCACCATGTTTAGCAGCGGGCCCATATTTTTCTTGTCCAGACTTTTTTTTGCTTATTTAGTGTAGAAGCTATTCTTGTTGCCCTTGATGTCCCTTGCCAGTTTCAATCCTAGTTAAGCTTTGCTTTTTCTGGACACATGGTAGTGTTTCTGAATTCCTTCTTTGTAGCCTGTCTAATTAGAGCGCTAATTCTGGAATAAAAGTAGGGTTCAGAGATCCAGGCATCCTGACCCGTGTACGTAGCTGATTAATGCCGTAGATCTTATTGCAAACAGTATATGCAAATTACTATATATGCAAATATGTGGGAATATTTTGGACAAAAGCTAGCAAGTGCAAAGATATATAGAAATGCGCACTTTACAATGCTGTTTGGGTTTTGAAGTAGCATATACTAATGTCAATCTTTTTTGACAGTCTCTTAGTCCAGGCATAGGCTGTGCCTGTTACGGTAGTTTATATTTTTGATAGCCGTGAGAAACCATTTCAGTTCCCCAGAAATAAGAAAGCTATTGCCTCTGTGAGTCAAATTTACTTAAATGTTAATGCAGTTGTCCATCTAAACTTTATGGTAATGTCTTGTTTTCCTGCACTGAGCTACTTGACACCATTGTATCTGTCACATTTAATAAAAATATATTCCTCTTCAACTTTATTTTATGTAGGAATTGTCAGACTTAGCATATCAACACATCAAATTTTATCATTGGTATGAGATTGGGTTGCTTTACCATAGCAAAGAGTTTGTACTTCAACAGTAAAAATACAGTTAGTGTGAATTACTGTGTTTATCATTACTCATAGCAATGCTTATTTTTCTATTAAAATATCTGATTGAAATTCTGACAGATGTTCTGAGGTTGCCTAAAAGAGGCATTACTATACATCACTATTTTAAATGACTGCTTATTTGTATTTGTTCTTTCATTATCTCTAATAGACGATGACATAGCATAGTGGGGAAAAAAACTAGGTTGAACAAATGTTGAGGAAGAGCCAGTTTTAATGTGGTAAACACAAAATCATCTTGACAAGCCAAAGAAAGACTCTGTAATATTCAATCCCATAGCTAAATTTTAGGAAAAAAAGATGTATTTTTTTTTAAAAACCCAAATACCTTGACAATTAGTGAAGATTTAATTGTCGTGTAAGCTGAAGAAGAAAGGATCTATGTATTATTGGTCTGCAGGTATAGTTTGAATAGATGTTGTTATTTCGATGTGGATCGAATATATTTTTTTATGTTGAGATATGAATCCTAGATTAGAATCAGTCTTGGGGGTTGAATTGTGGATAATAGCCAGAAGCAGTGATGTCCGTAGTCTGTGACGGGCCTCACTCCACCTGGCTGAAGCTATTGACTCGCAGTTGGAAGGAAGCGTTTGGTTAGGCTCAAAACCTGAGTGCCTTCCCCTGCACCAGGACATAGCCAAGCACCATACAGCCACCTTCTGCAACAGCTCAGCTGTTTTGGAGGAAGGGCCGGAGCTAAAAGCGTATTTCCACTAAGCCTGGTCACAGGCTTAGAATTGCAAATTGCCTTGACAACTGTTGACCATCCTTCATTTATAAAAGATGAGATCACCCTGAATACCTATGAGTACCAGACACTGAAAAGCCAGTGGGCATAAGAAGGTAGGCCCAAATCTGTGTCCACTCCGTCATTTTTCCTGCTTGTTATGTTTATACTGGCTGGCAGGTTGGTTCGTTGCAGTCATTCACTATGTGCTGTTGGGATTAATGTCATCAGCTGATTTTTATTTATTCAAGAGGATGGTTATGAGAATTGCTATAGTGAAGATATATAACATTTCCATGTGAACCTCTGAACTATTATAAACCAGACAGCAGATTACAGCCCATCATCTGCTCTCATTTAAATTGGTATAAATCTGAAGTAGCTTCACTGACACCGTAGAATTTCCCTCATATGCACGAGTATACCCGAGAGTGGAATTCAGCTTTAGAGTCATTTTTGAAGGCAAGCCATCTTTTTCATCCAAGTGGCTGTCTGCGCCCATAGTAGCTCATTACACTTGCTGTAGGTGGACTTGATCTGGATATTCAGAGCTCTTGATTCTAAAACTGACCATATGTGGGCAATGGTTTTTATTTCTCTTTCCAGTCGTTGACTTGATTGTTTGGTCTGCCAGCTCTGTTTGCTTTCCATTTTACTCAGCGCAATCTAGCCATGGCTTTTAAATGCTACTGAAATATAAATGATGACAACAGCTTTTAAAATGGGAATTATCAAACTCTAGAGAGTCTCCATCTGCTTGAATATCAGCATACAGAATATTTGCTGCCCAATTTGCATTGTGTTCTAGAGGCAGAAGATTTTTTATTGTCTCCATACATCCTGCTCTGATCCAGCTATGAATGTAAATCATCAGAAATCATTAGGAAGTCTGTCCTTGTGAGATTACTACCTACATTTTGCAGAGCCAAGAGGCCTGTAGATTTTCAGAAAGGTTCATTTTAGTATTTCATTATGTGTGTTTATCTAAAATGAATATGCATTTTTTTGTTTGTTTATTTATGTTGTAGGAAATTATAGAATCATAGAATCATAGAATCATACAGGTTAGAAAAGACCTCTAAGATCATCGTGTCCAACCGTCAACCCAACACACCATGCCCACTACACCATGTCCCTAAGGGCCTCATCTACACGTCTTTTAAATACCTCCAGGGATGGGGACTCCACCACTTCCCTGGGCAGCCTGTTCCAAGGCCTGACCACTCTTTCAGGAAAGAAATTTCTCCTAATGTTCAATCTAAACCTCCCTTGGTGCAACTTGAGGCCATTTCCTCTTGTCCTATCGCTAGTTACTTGGCAGAAGGGACCAACACCCACCTCACTATAACCTCCTTCCAGGTAGTTGTAGAGCGCGATGAGGTCTCCCCTCAGCCTCCTCTTCTCCAGACTAAACAACCCCAGTTCCTTCAGCCGCTCCTCATAAGGCTTGTGCTCCAGGCCCTTCACCAGCTTCGTTGCCCTCCTCTGGACACGCTCCAGCACCTCCATGTCCTTCTTGTAGTGAGGGGCCCAAAACTGAACACAGGATTCGAGGTGCGGCCTCACCAGTGCCGAGTACAGGGGCACGATCACCTCCCTACTCCTGCTGGCCACACTATTTCTGATACAGGCCAGGATGCCGTTGGCCTTCTTGGCCACCTGAGCACACTGCCGGCTCATGTTCAGCCGGCTGTCAATCAGCACCCCCAGGTCCTTTTCCTCCGGGCAGCTTTCCAGCCACTCTTCCCCAAGCCTGTAGCGTTGCCTGGGGTTGTTGTGGCCGAAGTGCAGGACCCGGCACTTGGCCTTGTTGAACCTCATACAATTGGCCTCGGCCCATTGATCCAGCCTGTCCAGGTCCCTCTGCAGAGCCTTCCTGCCCTCGAGCAGATCAACGCTCCCACTCAACTTGGTGTTGTCTGCAAACTTACTGAGGGAGCACTCGATCCCCTCGTCCAGATCGTTGATAAAGATATTGAACAGGACCGGCCCCAGTACTGAGCCCTGGGGAACACCGCTCGTGACCGGCCGCCAACTGGATTTAACTCCGTTGACCACAACTCTCTGGGCTCGGCCGTCCAGCCAGTTTTTCACCCAGCGAAGAGTGCACCTGTCTAGGCCGTGAGCCGCCAGCTTCTCTAGGAGAATGCTGTGGGAGACAGTGTCAAAGGCTTTAGTGAAGTCCAAGTAGACCACATATAATGTTTCTTCATTAATGTTTCTTCATTAGAAAGAGATGCTATATCATAGACTGCTGGCAAAGGAAAAGTGTGATCTTATGGTCAAAGTAAAAAGAGTAGTTTAGATTAGTTAATCATTGACTGCGCTGTAAACATAAATTCTAGCACACACTATGGGATATGAAGTAGGGGGCATATGAATCCTGGATTAGCAAGAATGTTGGTGTGCTGTAATGCTATAGTGCTGGACTTAAAGGCCAAGAGGTATTTGACAATTTATTCTTACTTTATGTATAAGATATATGTTTTTGTGACTATGGTTCAAAAAACATACTGTTATGTTGGAAGGGCATCCAAGAAGTAACAATTACTTTATAGGTAAATAAACAGACGACCTCTAGAAACAGAAAAAAATGTATTTTCAGTCTATTTTGATGAGGGAAAGTTTAACATCAGCTTTTGTAAGATTCTTCGAGTACCCAATGAACATAGTCTGATAGCATACAGCTCTCAGGGGTAAACAATTCTAATTGCAAACTGAACATAGCTAATTTTAAACAATCAGAAAAGGTGCAGGACAGAGCACAACTAATTATTGCAACAAACTACCGAGAATTGGTGATAATACACTGTTTTTCCATTGTACGACATGAGGAGCTACTACCAGAAATGCCGTGAAAATCAAGAAAAAAAATAGATGCAGTCTGTGTAATAAATAGAGATTGTCTCAGTTTGGGTAAGACTGTACAGTTTGTGTTAAACACTAAACACTAAGTCAGACTAATTGAAAAAAGTGATTTCTTCTGCCTATGAACAGTGTAATTGAAGATGAGCTCTCAGGTCGTTTAAATTTCCTCTGACACATGGCTGAGCAAAGAGCAGAAAAGTGCTTTCACCTGTAGAGCAAAGACTGTTAGATTCATGAGCAAGGCACTCTCTTTCACAGTTCCAAAGATTCATGCGCCACCAAATTTTGATTGATGACACTGTTTGGTGGTGGTGTTTGTGGTTTTTTTTTTCATTAATAGTTGGCAAAGTCTTCATTTATTTCCATTCTCTTACCCACTAATCATCACATAGTCAAAGAAAAATTTTTCTCATTGGAAATCTATTATGGTTAGAATTTAGTCTAGCTTCAAAGTGATCTGGGAAATGGAGAAAACAGTGTTGACTCTGAAAAACAGAACTCAACGTTTTTGCAGCCAACCACTGAACATTAAGTGCTACGTCGTGTACAGCACTTATCCTGGTACCATATTAACTAAAACATCTCAGAAAACAGAAGTTATTTTTATTGAGTCAGCAAATGAAGAATGACTTGGAAAAAACCCATATCTTAATATTTAGATCTTCCAGAGGTTGCATTGAGTCTTGTCTTTGCCTTTTTTCCACAAAATATGACAAGACTAGGCTGCAGAAGAAGGAATTTTGCAACTCCGGGTGTTAAGATCAAATAAAATGAATCACTTGTGGAGATGGTCTTTAGCCGGACCACTGGTTCTGAACCCTTCTGCCTCTTTTAAAGTTCATATGTAGAGCTAGATGTAAGCTTTGTGGATGGCACTACTTCTGTTCTTTTTTTATGAGATTGTGTAGACGTCACAAGGGTCTCTTTCTCTAGACTTCTGTCTTCAGGGCGTATGTTACGCTTTTCTAATGTGGAGAAGGAAAAGGTATCTTTTGGTTTATTACTTTTTCTTTTAATTCAGTGAATGTTGAGATTACAGCTGGATGAAAGCATTCCTATGCTAATAGCTACATTTATTGCACTTTTATGCATTAGCAATGGTAAATAATCGCCCCAAGACAACATCTGTTCTCATTTGTCTAGTTTCATTTGTGTTAATGTATAAACTGAGGTTTTGAAAATCACTTATCTACTTTAAAACTTTTTTGTCTGTGTTATACTATTGGTTTTGGTTGCCAATTTACATATCCAGCTAAGGAGCTTTAACTTCTGGATCAGCAACAAAACCAAAGACAGTCTCAGAACAAAGTTCTCTGAATAACGCTTCCTCTGCTCTGTCTGTGTTATGTCTGTCGCTGCGCTATATTCCATCATGGAATATATTCAGTCCCTTGTATCACATTTCTTGTAGCTACTGTTACATGCTGTCAAATCTAGGTTTCATGATAGCACTTTTCCAAGTTTTTTATGGATGTATTAAATTGCTACTTCTTTCAGTTCTAGCCATTGGCACTTAACAGGAATATTCTTTCATACACACACTTGCTTTCAGTTGTGTACATGAATGGGGCTAAACTAAGTGTCTCAGGGACTGGTCAGGTGTGGCACGAGTTTCTTCCCTACTTGCTGCTCTGCCAATGTGTCTTAGCTCTAGGGAAGTTAAGTGCGGGAGTGGATGCTTTTTTCCTTGGTTCTCTGAGGAGACTCCCAAACTGTATCAACTGCATGTGCCTTTGATCATCAGCCTGGCCTCTAGGACTGGAGTTTGTATTCAGATTACCAAACAGCCTTTACAAAACTTCTTCTCTTTTGTGATACTCCTGATGTGTGGTAGGATGGGACAGTGACAATTTATACCTAGTTTTACCAGTGCAGTTGTAAAAATGGTCTCTTTCTTTGCAACTGAATTGCAATGAAATTGCAATCTTTAAATTCAGCCATCTTGGTCGCCAGTGTGGCAAGTGTGGCCTTTGTCCAAGAAAAACACGATGAAATTATATCCTTGACAGATGCTTCAGGATAGTCAGAGTGACTAATCTTCATTTTAACTTAGCCTTATGCCAATGCAGTTTCATTACTGATTAGATAATTGTGAATGTGAAGCGAGACTTACATTTAGAGAGAACTGAACACCTCTAAATGCATTTTGTGTATTTTCCATGCAGCTGAAGTTCTGACAAGTGGACTATTAGAGTAGCTGTCGTAGTACCCAGGGAAACAGTGTGGTTCACAGGAATTTCACAGGTGGCTGAGGGTCCTGTGGTTGTTTGGTTCCCTGCCTTTCCCCCCCTTGCTTTAATCATCTGAAACATATTGACCACAATCTTACTTGTATGTAAATCAAGGATCTAAAAAAACATGAAGATGCCACTTCTCTCAGAAAAGTAACCTTTCCATGAATTATTCAACGCAAGCTTTTATTTTGGGATGTTTAATTTTTGCTTTATTCTCACTTTAAACATAGCAAGTGTTAATAACACCTTAAAAATAGTTTCCTATACTTCCCCCCAGTTTCTTTAACTCTGTTTTTGTCTCCTTTCAAACATTCTCACTTCTTTTCACCCTTTGGTCTTAGTTTTAAATCTGATAACATCTCAATTTTTTCTCTTCCCGAATTTTTCTGTGCTGTCTGTCTCTGTGAATCAGTACCAAATTACATTCTTCTTCTGGGTACGTGTAGGGAGGGCTGGTTATTGCTGCTGCTGCCAGACTTTAACAGCATTTTGTACACTTACAGCTAAAAAGTAGTATGGACTTAAACTTAATTGCTTTTGCACTATCCTATTTATAGTTAATAATGTGTAGCAGATGGTTAAATTCTCCACCTGTTCTTACTGCTGTATCCAGCTGTTTCAGTGATAATTATAATTTATCAACATGGGAATAAGTCATAGAAAAACTCAAAAGTGTAAAACCCATTTTGGTCTGAATTGAGGAAAGAGTAAAGCAAAACAAAGATGCCCTGAAGTTCCACATCGGTGCTTTTTCCACTTGCAGTATCTCATCATATGCTTTGAGATATTGAAATCAAAACAGAGATTTGGCTTCTGTTCCCAGTGGTTTCTACTGTGACAGTAGGCAGATGAGCTAAGCCAGCGTTGCTGAGAGCTGTCTGAGCAAAGTCAGTGCCTCTTCCTTATATTTCACAGTTCCTGTATCATTGTGACTTCTTGCAGCTCAGTAGAAGTGATGATGTGATGCCTCGTCCTTCTCCGTATCCCAGCTCTATCTATTTCCTCCTCCTACACTTCACCCAGTCTTGAGGTTTTCTATGATATTGGGAGACTCAAAGAAGTGGCTCTGGAGTGAACTTCACTTTGTATTATCCAAATGTATGGGTCTTATGTGTGGAAATAAAACTTCTATGAGCCTGCCTAGGCTCTGGGAAAGTGCCCATTCTCCTGCCTGTTACCCTTTGTCTCCAACTCGGAGCACAGTGAATGCTGTGTGTGTCTTTTCTTACGTGGTACTAACAGCAGTATCTCACCATTGCTGGATTAAATACATTCTCCTAGAAATCATTCAGGGCAGAATGACTAAGTACCTGAAGCACTGTGCATTGCTCCTGAAGATGCATGAAGATTGTAGGCTTGGACATCTAAAGCTTCAATTTATTTTTTGGCTGGAACTGTTGTTGCTGGTATCCATAAAATGCATCTAGATATATATTCCATAATTCTAGGCTGTTTTCCTGAACTGAGGTTTAACAGCATTGTGTGATAAGTAATGCTTACTTTACTATAGGCTTGAAGGATATAGGTGTAAAAGCTCTTTGCATTAATAAATTATAGATAGCAATCTTGTGTGAATTGGACGTGCACTTAACACTAATTTTTGTATTTATATTTGACAACTATAGATTTATTTATCCTGATTTTGTTTCTTATAGTTGAGCAGTGTGGTTGTGTTAATTTTATAGTGTTTTACCTTGTGGTATTTTTGTTCCTTTTCCAAGATAACTGATTCACGGGAATTGCGGGGGTGGGGAAATTCTTCTTCCTTATGTACAATATAATGAAAATCTATTTTAATCTTGTGCAACTAATGATTTTAACTGATTCATGAAAGTATGCACTAAGTACATTTCAGTGTTATTGTACTCAATTTTTGTGTGTTTCTCTAAGGTCAGGTTATAAAGTCTTTCATCAGATTTGTCCTTTCATAGTAGAAAGTAATCTGCCTTATTTTCCTTGAGACAAAGTATTGCAGGGGAAGCTCCCTATCTGACGTAGTCATCCCTGATTAAAAAGAGGTATGTAGTATAGCAGCTGTCCAAAACTCAGGCATTGTCTGACTCACAGTGAGCCTCCCTTCACTGTGATCACAGTTATGAATTTCTCATGAAATGGCATTTAAATAACTAATGCCACCTGGGATTGATTGTTGGGATTGACATAGAAGATGCGTAGATGCAGATTGGCTAATGTGTGTTTATGTATACATGTGCATAAAGGAGGAGGATGATGTTCTTCTGAAAATATTGTTAATTTGTATACATTCATAATAACTCAAAAACTATGTGGAAGCAACATTGATGTGCTTAGTAGTCTGTTGCATACAGACTATAATGTGCAATGTTTTGATTAAAAAATGGGAAGACACTTGAGGCCAAATGGGCAGTAGTATACAAATCTTCCATAAGTAAAATTATAAAATCCTATTGCTAGCCTATTTTGATGACAGAGCGAAATGTTGTTTTGAACTTCAGTGTGTGTATATGGCCATCTGTGTGTGTGTGAGAAGCTATCATCTTTGGTCATATCCAGCAAAGCAGCCTTGATTCCTAGCAAAAAACAGTGTCATTTGAAGCATCTCTCAGTCTCATTCTTAACAGCCCTGAGGGCACAGCCTTTTAGTGCTGCCTGGCCCTTCAACATGCTGAGAACCTCCTTAATTTTGTTTAATGTCTTAACAATTCTTGGATGTAACTAGAGTTTGAGAAACCTACTGGTCCCCTAGAGACACTCATCAGCTGTGGTAGGGATGATATGCAGATAATCATGCAATATACAACTGGGACTGAAAAATAATTTGTGCTTTTCCTCTGTCTGTCCTCTTGCCATGTTTCTCACTATGTGTGTACTCGTCTCTCCCAACTAATTCCCTTTCACTGCTACAATACTGCAGAACCAGAATGGGCTAGAGTACAAAGTAAAGTAAAAACAGAAATCTAGTCTTTGGAGAGCTGATGGGAATTCGTAGCAACTTCCAGCAAGTCTGAAGCAGTTCCAGGCTCCTAAAGCAGCAGACAGATGCTTTGCACCTTGGCAGTTTTAGGGCTGGAGGAACCGGGTTTACATCTCAAGCCTCCCCATGACAGCAGAGAAATCTTTCATCAGCTTCAGCCAAAAGTATGCTTCTACAAAAATAGAATCATAGAATGGTTTGGGTTAGAAGGGACCTTTAAAGGTCATCTAGTCCAACCCACCCTGCCATAAGCAGGGACATCCTCAACTAGATCAGGTTGCTCAGAGCCCCGTGCAACCTGACCTTGAATGTTTCCAGGGATGGGGCATCTACCACCTCTCTGGGCAACCTGTGCCAGTGTTTCACCACCCTCATTGTAAAAAATTTCTTCCTTCTATCTAGTCTAAATCTACCCTCTTTTAGTTTAAAACCATTCCGCCTTGTCCTGTCGCAACAGGCCTTGTTAAAAAGTCTGTCCCCATCTTTCTTATAAGCCCCCTTTAAGTACTGAAAGGCTGCAGTAAGGTCTCCCCAAAGCCTTTTCTTCTGCATACAGTCCGCACTTCTTGTTACTAGTTACTTTTTTGTACATCTGGTTTTTACTGCAATCAAAATGAAATTGGGATATCAAAAGCTCAGGACTGTTTTAATCAGTGGGAGACAACTGAAGAGTTGACCGTTAATTCAAAATTATAATGCTTGTTTGCCTGAACTCTGTGAGGAATCAGTGGGGTTGTGTTGGTTTCTGGAGATTGGAGGGTGGGTTTTAGTAGACTTTCCCTCAACTCTCATGCACTGCTTGGGTTAAAGCCTTGTTAGGATTTGTGCTTTTGTCTTTTTCAAAGTCATGACAATTTTCAGTTGTTAAGCACAGCTTGAGGGGTGCAGGCCTCTGCTTGCAGTGTTTGAATGAAGGTATGAGACTTGTAATAACCTTGGCTGCTTTGGCAAGGTTCTTCTGCCTTGAGTCACCAAGTATGAACTTGCAAGTCTGCAGTTTTGTGCTTGGTCTGACCTTCTACATGGGGTCTTTGTCCTACCAAGCACTAAGCGTCCTCTGCTTTCACTGGAAGAATGGTGGCCCTTAACAGACATTTTTCAGCATTATACTAGTTTATATAGTCAGTTAGTTGAATAAACACAATAAATATCAAGAACAGAGTTGGAAACAGTCAGTTTGACATAATATGTGTGTGCAAAAGTGACTGGTTTGGGATCCATATGCTGAATTTATACTGTTCTCTCCCTTTGCTGCAGCTTACTCTTGCTAAGGTCTCTTTTCCTACTTCTCTACTTTGTTTATGCAACTGGTGATGGATCGCTTACTCTGTTTATTCCAGTTCAAGGGCTTTTTCTGTATTGTTCTTTTTTATTTCATTCTCTTTGATTTCATTCAGGATAGTCTTATTCTGGATGTGGTTTTGGTCTAATGCACGCTTGCTTAGGACAGAAAAACCTGCTGTTCTAAACTATGATATATTTTGAAAGTGAAGACTAGGAAGCGCTAGAGAACTATTATTAATGAAGAAGTTATTACTTTTTTATTTCTTGAAATTGACTTATTTATAATATTAAATTGTTTTACTGGTGAGCATTCTGGGTTCAATTTAGTTGCCTCAGCCGAATGTCCCTGGTGTGCGAGACAGATAGGGCATGTGTCCTCTGGGACAGCAGCTGGAGGCAGGGAGGATATTGTGGGGCATCTCAAATACCTCCACAGAGATATCTGTACGGAAACAAGTGAATGAACCACCTGATTTTGGCTGATCTATAAAATCTTTAGATGTCCTGTATCAAGTGTTTTTTGTTTGTTTGTTTTCCTCCAATTCTTGCTATATTTTTTAATAGTTTTTTCTGGTTCTTTGTTTGGTGCAGGTTGAAAATGTTAGTATTACTCTGTCTGAAGAGCACCCAAATTAATCTGGTTAGCTGTATCCTTAACTGGTATCTCAGTTAACTACTTCGAAGGTCTTTTCTATGATGTATGCATCAACCGTGTTTTGTTTCCTGTCTGTGTTGGTCAGCCCAGTGGTGTTGGCTGGCTTCTTGGGAAGCTGCTGGCTGAGGAGAGCAGCTCCGCGGTGAATCGGGCACCCCAGCCTTTGGTCTCTCTAGCTCGCTCAGTGTGCAACCAAGTCTTTCCAGATAGACCAGGAGTGTAAAAGAGCTTGAGGTACGCTGAGATGGGAGAGTGCCAATGTAAATGATCGTGAATAGAAGCAATAAATTGGGAAGAAATCTGGAATAAGAAGCAGCAGAAAGGAAAAAGGTGATGTGATTTCTGTGTGTACAGCAGGGATTAAAAAAACCCCAAGAAACAAAACCCAGCCCTGCTCGTGACTCACCTTGGCTACTGTTAGGTATTTCAGAATGGGGTCTAAGAAATCGTGATGATTGTTGCAGAATTCCCTATGCACCAGGGACAGATGACTTCTCTTGATTGCACCTGCTAGTGAAGAGCTTGTGGCTGAGCTATCAGGGTTTGTATCTTACTGTCCACATTCATTTTCTAGTGAACAAGAATGAAACACTGAGTGATTTTTTTTGTCCATGTAAAAATCTTCTTTAAAGCTTATTAATATGTTCTGCTAGTGAATTATCTGGATTATCTTTTTGAAATTTACTGATGTATGTTTGTACCAGGGCTAGGCTTTTTTCTGAATTTCGTGAGGTGGCCCTTTATTTTTGCTTTTTAAAGAAAGTGTAAATTAGAGTGCATAGCATTTCTTCTTTCTCCAGAATAAGCTGCAGGCAGCTTTGTAGTACGGGTACAAACGATTTTTGCTTCTCTAAGAAAGGGAGGCCAGAGGAAGAGAAGGAGGGAAGCGTGAGAGCAGACCAGTGCTGCATCCCCGGTGAGCTGCCCCCAGCGCTGGAGCAGGAGCAGGAGGAGGAGGAGAGGGGCACCGGTAGCCACGACTTTCCCAGATTGTGGCACAAACCCGGCAGGCAGGAGGACCACAGCCATTTTGCTGCTCCTGGCAGCCTGTTGCCAAGGGCAACTGTTTATTTTGCTTGTGGAGCCAGGTCTGACTGTTTCGTGGATCATTCTGTGTCAGTTGTGAATGCAGCGTTATTCAGCTCCTTTTTAAGCAATCCCAGCCTGTTCAAAGGCTCTGTGTGTAGGAGGATTTACAACCACTGACACTTTTTTTTTAAAAAAAATCACCTGTTTCTGGACTATTTTTCAGTGTTAGTTCCCTGTGTTTGAACCCAGAGAGCTGAGAGGAGTTTTCAGGTGATGGGCTTCCTTGGGTTTAATATGATAAACTATTATTTTCAGCTTTATAGTAGCTTCAGTATCAACCTTTTGGTTTTGCTCATTTTAGCTATACACTGAGGGATTGATCATTCAGATGTCCTTGTTAATTTTGAGGTTTATTTCCTGGGTGTGTTAAAATTAATTTGAAACCTAATGATGGTTATTTATTTTATTCTACACCACCTTCAGGGATATTCTGGAACAGATTTAGAAATCTGTGGTTGGGTTATCTTCACTTGCAACTTGCAAGTGCTGTCCTTTCTCTTTTGACTAGTTTTGGTATTTGGGCTCCCAATTTTTGGTGATGCAGTTTTCATTGACATAAGGAGAACAGATGCGTCCTTGCATGTGCTCTGAACTTCATTTTACTTTGCATTCTCCATTCATTTTACCTTAAGTCCTTCTGCAATGCTTTGCAGCCTTTCCTAGATGTGATTAGAAGGGAAATAAAGTGGTGTTTGATTGTGATATTTTGCGATCTCAAATCTCATTTGAATACATATTTCGTATTTGCAAATGTGAACAAAGCAGTATCAGTGAGCACAAAGTGTACAGTTTTATATCCCTTACAAGCTACTAGATGTTCCTTTTTTTACAACTAGGTAATGAAATGGTGGATTACCAAAAAAAAAAAAAAAATCAGAAAACATTCCTCACTTGATTATAGTAATCTTCAGGAGTTAAATTTTGACTTGGTGTATTACTTAAGTGTAACATTTATGACTTGGCATTTAATAACATGACATTGACATTTATAAACCAGGTGAGATATTAAATGGTCAACCATGGAGTGATTAATTATTGAGCAACATCATCTGCCATTGGCTTTAACAGCAGAGTACAGTGATTTATACGGCATAGAGATATTTTTATTGGCAAGGAAATAGCCAAGGTGTCATGCTGCTGTATTTTGCTGTTCTTGATTTCTTTCAATCTAAACCATACAACTGGAGCTAGAAGTTCTGTTAAATAAATAAAAATAGATGTTACAGTTTTTTATTTGAAGCATTTATCAAGTAAATCGTTAGTAGTGCTTGCATAATAGATCAGGAAAGTGAGGTGATCTATTCTAAGCTAGGATTGTAGCTGGCAGATTGAAATTTTATATGCTTGGGAATACAACAGTTCTCAAGGTACAGAAATAATGAATATTTAATAACTTGAAACCCCAGTAACACATTATATTCCAGTTTTATTAAAATATTATTTTCTGTCCAAGCTATTTTATGCCATGCCTTGTTCTTTTATCCATAAACATACTTCTGTCGTTTTTCCTTATGCTTAATCTTTTTACACCGTTTGCTCTGAGAAATAAGACAAACGTTTGACAGCATTTGTATTTACCGAGATACTTAGTATAAAATCGGGATTAGGCAATAAGTAGTATTCCTTCAAAGAGAACTAAAACATCTCAAAATTTAAAGAGCTGACATAAACTTGTGACAAATGAGATTGTGAATCTGTTATATGATGTCATCTTTTGGTACTGTTCAGCAGATCCAGTGCAAGTCTAATAATTTATCTAAAGAAATGTATGATATGAGTCACTCCAGTCCTACAGAGGATGAGGGGAGCTGTGTCATATATTTCGTAGTTGTTGTGGAGTTGTTTGGGATTACGCAGTTGTGAGCAATTCCAGTGATGTTGCTATTGGAATTAAGTAATTTGTCATTTCTTACTAAATATCTATACATTGTTGTACAAGTTAATGGCAAAAAAATATACTGGCTCTGTTTCTTCCTTAACTGAAATGACAGTAATGGTAATACAAGTTGAGTTGGGGAAATAGTTATGTGCTTTCTACTCAGTTTTCAAACTGTGCCTGATAGACTACTGGCGTAGTTGATAGGCTTCCTCAAAATCTTGCATTGCTTGTTGAATAAATTTCTAGCAGTAATTGAGAATTTGATACAAGATAATGTTTTAGCCAGTGAGTTTTGTCGTTCAAGAAAAAAGAAAAAAATAAGTCTCTAAATTACTAGCAGGAACCTTGCTGTATGAATGCGGTGGATTGATGTTAGTATGCAGAGAGCTAAAGCCTCTAACCGGGAGACAGAGACCCTACTAGACAGAGCAACGTGAAGGGAGATACATCTTTCCTATAGACCGGACAAACTTTTGCATAAATAACACGTTCAAGAACATGCAGAACTGAAAACTGGTGTGTTTTAGCTGGCTAGAACTAGACACCTTAGTGCTTTACTAATTCTCTCTCTGAACACGAGATCAAAAAAGGAAAGATGATGAAATATGGTGTCACTAGTTTTACTACAAATCACTTGGGCAAGCATGCAACAATCCATTAAAAGAACTAGGGAGAGTAAGTTTCCTACTATTTAATCAGTTTTGTAAATTACCAAGCATTTGGTAGAACTCTTCCACCACTAAAATGTGTGCATCAGCCTATCCTTTTTGTTGAGGATCCATGGTTTTTTGCTATTGCTTTTGATGAATCTCAAAAAAAAAAAACAAAACAAAGAAACCCCCGCCAAAAAAGGACATTAAGTGGAAGAGTAAGGTAGAAATTGAGAATGGTGTTACAGATGTTTGTTTTCTGTAATTCAAAGGAATACAATTTGGAAACAAAGAAAGCAAAATTGACTCTAGGTCTGGATATTTCTGTAGGCACCTACCTAGTGCAGTGAAGACAACAGTTTCAGTCCTGGAAACTAGCTGTATGTATAATTTCCCTGGGTGTGATAAGAGCTACTTTGATTGCAGAATGACTTTCTAGATTTCACTTGTTAATAGATTGTTTTTAAATAATCGAGAAATTTGATAACTAAATAAGCCTCGATTGAATGATAAAAAGAAACTGGAAATCACATCAGGCAAATATCAAAAGCCCAGATTGAGATACTTAGCATAAAATTGTTATATATAGGTAAAATTAAATGAAATGAACAGCTTGTTTAAAAAGACAAGGAGGTCTGGAAAGGATGGTTATAGTAGAGATTGCGGCATGTTTTGCTTGTGTCAAGTAAAGAATTAGCTGAACTTCGGCATGACATCAAAAGCTGTTGGAGTTGTGGTTATGTAATCTCTGGCTTTCTCTCTTTCCTTATCACTCCCAGCTCCAGGGATACTGGTTCTGGCTCTACAAAACTGAATGAGGCGTGTGAGGTGTGCTGCTTGTTCTGTCTATGAGGACAGTAACTTTGCCGTGGCTGAGTTTGGCTCTTTAAGAATGAGTTTCTAGGAAGTGGAAAATATCTAGACAAAAACTGATCAGTATCTTTTCCTGCTATTCGAAGTATGAAGTACTAATGAGGTTAGTTAATTCTGTATCTGACAATGAGTATGATTACACTGAGAACAGATTAGGACCTTAATCTAAGAGAAGATTCCTCAGCAAATTTAAAAAGGAAGATCAAATCAATATCTTCATCACAATTATGTACGAACACAGTTTGGGGAGAGTATCGCTCCACTCAGAAAGAACTATAGGATACTTACCAACCAGCAGAAGAACTACATTACATGGCATCCAGTAGGTATCTTTAGATAGATTTCTGAAAGTATTAGTTAATTTTATTTTTAATGGACGGCAGGCATAGTTATTCATTTTAACCTCTGTTAATTCAGAGGTTAGTTTGTCTTAAAGGCGAGAAAAAGATTTTCTGAAATGGAAATTTTTGATGTTGAAATTACTTTAGAAAGAAATACACATAAATCATAACAATGTACAGGATACTGATTAGAGACTAATGTTCTAATCTGGTAAAACCTATTTTTAGCTTTTATTTATTTAATACTAGTTTTTCTTCAGAGTGTAGATGATGAGTTGAGGAAGGCAAACCTTTTCCCCTGGCAGCAGAGTTGTTACCTCTTCAATCAATAATCTGTTTTTATATAGAATATGACAAAATCTAGGAAAAAAAAAGTTTATCAAGTGAAATTACTTGTAATACTTATAGTGGAATGAGTATGAGTTAGTATTGTTACATTATGTTAGTGGAAGCGTACTTCAATAGGTGTTTGTACTTATTGAGGAAGATAAGCAATAGGTTTGTATATAGGAGCCGAGGAAAGAATAAGATGGGAAAAAGCTATGAGACTTCGTGAATTAAGAATGAAATGAATTGCTAAATAATTTTAGTCAAAATGTAACTATCACATTAAACAAGATAATTAGATTAGAATAGTTTCATCTTTTGTCACATAACGTAATGAAACTTCAATACAAATCTCATATAAATGGCTGATAAGCACTTCTTTAGCACAAATTAGCTTCTTCAAACCCCTGTTTTGACAGCAAATAAACACAGAAGCAGGCATTCCAAGTAGGACCAAGCAGGACCAAGTGCCAGGTCCTGCACTTCAGCCACAACAACCCCAGGCAACGCTACAGGCTTGGGGAAGAGGGGCTGGAAAGCTGCCCTGAGGAAAAGGACCTGGGGGTGCTGGTTGACAGCCGGCTGAACATGAGCCGGCAGTGTGCCCAGGTGGCCAAGAAGGCCAACGGCATCCTGGCCTGTATCAGAAATAGTGTGGCCAGCACGAGCAGGGAGGTGATCGTGCTCCTGTACTCGGCACTGGTGAGGCCGCACCTCGAATCCTGTGTTCAGTTTTGGGCCCCTCACTACAAGAAGGACATGGAGGTGCTGGAGCGTGTCCAGAGGAGGGCAATGAAGCTGGTGAAGGGCCTGCAGCACAAGCCTTATGAGGAGCGGCTGAGGGAACTGGGGTTGTTTAGCCTGGAGAAGAGGAGGTTGAGGGGAGACCTCATCGCGCTCTACAACTACCTGAAGGGAGGTTGTAGTGAGGTGGGGGTTGGTCTCTTCTGCCAAGTAACAAGCGATAGGACAAGAGGAAATGGCCTCAAGTTGTGCCAAGGGAGGTTTAGATTGGACATTAGGAGAAATTTCTTTCCTGAAAGAGTGGTCAGGCCTTGGAACAGGCTGCCCAGGGAAGCGGTTGAGTCACCATCCTTGGAAGTATTTAAAAGACGTGTAGATGAGGCGCTTAGGGACATGGTGTAGTGGGTATGGTGGCGTTGGGTTGACGGTTGGACTCAATGATCTTCGAGGTCTTTTCCAACCTTAATGATTCTATGATTCTATGATTCATTCCATTCCATTCTATTCCAAGTAAAATAGACTTCTTAAAGTTCAGATATAATGGTAAGGTGTCAGATTGCTTAGGTTTGTTTTTTTTTTTTATTTCAGGTTTTACCATAATCCAGTTATGCAAAAGATTATTGTAAAGAATGCCCAATGATTGTTACTGAGAGTGCTTTAATGAAGACTTCTCTTAATCTGTGTATCAAGATGAGTACTTCTCCCATCAAAAGTGTTATATCAACACTTTATGGCAGGTCTTCTCCTGTCTTGCTTCAAAGTTCTTTCATGGTGGCTTTAGATTCTCTGAATAGTCTGACCTGTTCTTTGGGGAAGAAGGATTATAAGCGACATTGTGGTGAAAATGCTAAAAAATACTTCAGTATTTTTTTTTCTCCTCAATTAAATATTTTTTCCAGAACAAACCATTCTTTTTCCTTGTGTTTCAAAAGCTACTTTTCACCAGATGGATTTGTCTTGAAAAGAATTCCAATGCAAGTATAAGCTGTAACCTGTATTTATCCTGACTACTGAAACACTGATTTACTGATTGGAGTTACTCATATAAAGGGAAAAAGAAGTGACTACTTCGTGTCGTTTGAGAATTTGAGACATGAAAGTATCTTGAGTAAGTTAAGTTCTCTGCTCTCACCTGGAGAGTGTTGCCATTTTTGGAAGACTATTGACACAGTAAGTTCAGTGTGACTTTGGATGTTCTGTTTTTTTAATTCCCCATAGCATTTATATTACCATGTTGTAGCCTTTATAGTAGCACATAAATACACATAAAATTATAACACAGACTGTGAGCTTGAAGTTTTTTTTAGTACATTGTTGGGGAAAAAAAAAAGGTTTTTTTGGTTGTCAGTATGGTTGACAAAATATCTAGTGATCTGGTGGGTAGTTACATAAAGAGCGGGAAAATCTCTTAGGGTGAATGTAACAGTATATCTAATGTGACATGCAGAAGAAGCAACTGTGTTTTAACAAAAAAATGATGCTTCAGAGTTCAATTTAAAGTGTTTTTCTTTCTTGATTTAGATTTATTTTAAGTGAAAGATTATCTCAAGCAGTCACTTTCTCTCCTTTCTTTTGATGAACGAGAAGAGGCATTGGATAAAACAAAGCTTTTGATTTAGTGATATTCTTGGCTTTCTAAACTCGGAAGCCATGATTAATTTTTAGGATAGCTTGTTATCTGAAAAACAGTCTTCTTTCAAAGGAGGATATTCAGGACTTAATCCTATTCCAGACGAAGGCATAATGTAGAGACCAACACCATACCATAATATCACACCTGTCACTGTTAATGGATAGCTACACTCTGCTCTGCTACCCTTTCAGTAAATCCGTGCTTGAGGTTAGCTATTGCACAATCACGGCAAGATTCTGCCACCTCCTGACCCTATATGTAGCCAGTTGTGCCTATGGAATAGAAACCTGACATCCTAGCGAATCGGGATGGTAGCATTTTTCAGTCACTTCACGGTAGCTTAAATTAATTGCAGGATAGAATCGAAGACATACATATTACATAAATTAGTATTTTGTATGTATGTTTTTTTCATTATTACTTCATGATGATGTCATAGAATCATAGAATCATAGAATCATACAGGTTGGAAAAGACCTCTAAGATCATCGTGTCCAACCGTCAACCTAACACCACCATGCCATCTACACCATGTTCCTAAGGACCTCATCTACACGTCTTTTAAATACCTCCAGGGATGGTGACTCCACCACTTCCCTGGGCAGCCTGTTCCAAGGCCTGACCACTCTTTCAGGAAAGAAATTTCTCCTAATGTCCAATCTAAACCTCCCTTGGTGCAACTTGAGGCCATTTCCTCTTGTCCTATCGCTAGTTACTTGGCAGAAGAGACCAACACCCACCTCGCTACAACCTCCTTTCAGGTAGTTGTAGAGCGTGATGAGGTCTCCCCTCAGCCTCCTCTTCTCCAGGCTAAACAACCCCAGTTCCCTCAGCCGCTCCTCATAAGACTTGTGCTCCAGGCCCTTCACCAGCTTTGTTGCTCTCCTCTGGACACGCTCCAGCACCTCCATGTCCTTCTTGTAGTGAGGGGCCCAAAACTGAACACAGTATTCGAGGTGCGGCCTCACCAGTGCCGAGTACAGGGGCACGATCACCTCCCTGCTCCTGCTGGCCACACTATTTCTGATACAGGCCAGGATGCCGTTGGTCTTCTTGGCCACCTGGGCACACCGCCGGCTCATGTTCAGCCGGCTATCAATCAGCACCCCCAGGTCCTTTTCCTCAGGGCAGCTTTCCAGCCACTCTTCCCCAAGCTGTAGCGTTGCCTGGGGTATGTCCTACTATCTAGAGATAAAAGAACTGTCATTATTAATGAAATTGCTATCCAGTGGACAACTAATGATTGTTTCCCTCCTACCTCAATAGTATCTACCAAGCTCCTAGATAGGAAATTTATTTCATTTCATGGACTGTGTGGCTGTTGGGAGTTGTTGCTCTCTTGCTCCCCAGGAGCAACCGTGTTGTAGTGATAGTTTGCATTTTATGTTCATGAAGAACTAGTTTATAACTGTAAATGCAGTCTGGATACTTCATGAAAACAGCTATTAGAAGTTTTGTCGCGGCTTCTGTGATGAGTTGAATTGTTGCTATTTTCACGTAGCTGCTTTACCAGCACCAGCCAGTAACAGGGAGTCACTGATCCTAATTGTCACATTTGACTTCTGGTCCATTATCAGAAAAGAGCTTGAAATGGCAAAACCTGCATGTTGTTTGGAAAAGTGAAGTGAGAAAAGCAAATAGCTTCAGGGTGTACCAACTCATTCTGAGGTTTTATGTTAACTTGCACAAGTTATAGCTCTTTTCCATTACCTATGGATGCACTGAAGATAAAACCAATTTAGAGTTGCTTAAGTGTAATTGCACCCACTTAGAAATCACTTCTGCTTTTGCATTTGTACCACAGTTCCAACCCATTATTGAATGTGCTTAGTAATAATTTACCAAGTGTTAGGGCAGATGAAGAACTCCTGCTGAAGGAGAACAAATGGCTGAATTAGAAAACGGATTGGCTGTTTTCTTAAACAAAAAAACCACAACCTAATTGACAGAGCAGAGTTTGGATCCTAGCTGAATGACGATCAGCACAAGTGCCTTGCCAAATGAAGAGATACTTCAGGAAAATGTGTGCTTCAGTGTTTGGTCCCTTACAGTAGGCTGTTTATTTTTTTGTGTTGCCTAAAGGCACAGAGTAAGAACATCTACAGTTGGCAGGAAATCATGACCGTTTTTTTTGGTTGGGCTTTTTTTTCGGTCTTCTTTCTTCCTGGTATAGTAATCATGCTGGCCTCCCCTTTACAACATATGCTCAGGTTTGGAGAACACCAAAGAGGCTGGCTTACACCTGTCTCCATCTTGGGGGATTTAAAATCCTCTCTCTCCAGAGATTATGTGAACAATCAGATTATTCTGGAGTTCAATGGTTGCTGAGTTTTCAGGAATATGAATTTGGATTTGGGCACTGTAATTGGGGATAAATAGGACTTAAGCACTTAAGTGAACTTCTATATCTAGCTCAGGTGAGCTAGTAAAGACACAGTGTGACTGGCTTACTAGTTTTGTGATTTGAAAATGAGTATTTCTTCCAAGAATATTGCTTAACAGGCTTAACAGAGCAAGTGGAAACCGTTGGTTCTTTGGTTCCCCTAAAATTATCTGTTGTCAGTGCTGAATTAATTTACAATATATTCTTCACATTATCATTGTAAGTATTATATAGGTTAGGATGTGCGTGATAGTATAATATGCACAACAACTGATATTAAGGATGAACAGGTTTATATGTCAGGTATGTATTATCTGTGTTGTTACATGTGTTTACACATGTCCGTTTTAAGTACTTCCCCTATGTCACTGGTATTACTCTGACGTTACAATCAATATGAGAGGACAAAGAAGGGTTATTACATCACTTACTATATCACACCTTGCCACCGTAGCATTTAAGGGAAAGAAGCATTCCCCATAACCTGGAGGTGTGGTCTTGGGCAGGTCATTTAAGATTTAAATATGAATTTGGCATGTATAGTAGGAAAATGACACAAGCCCATGCACCCCTTCTCAGTTGAGCATCCTGTACGCAAGTGGAGCCATGTTGTGGTTGGACTCTTTGACTCCTGAAATTATTTTTCTCTGCAACGGACAAACTCTAGGTGATATAAACCTATACAGTCACTCAACTTTGTGGTTAGAGAATTTCTCTAAGTGTTGGTTTGAATCTGCTTGTGCAGAGAACAGAATTGAGTCTGGGTCACCTATATCAAGTGTACAAGTGTTTTAACCAGCAAGTTATTACATAAAATTGGAGACTACACCTTTTTTTTTTCCTCTTGTGATCTTATTTAAGAAAACACAAGATGCCGCTGCAGTTTGCCGTAAGTTTTCAAAGTGCTCTGAGAGGCATACTGGCTCAAGCCCTTCATGGGTTTAGATGGAGGATTGACTACTTTCTGGTTCTTTACTTGGCTTAAATATAAAATTAGCCAGTACTTTTACAACCAAGACTCTTCGTGCCTGAGTGTTACCCCCTAAAATGGGGGATTATGGCACATCCTTCAAGAGTAATGTTTGGAGCGTATGTTATAGACTTTGACAAATTTATATAGTTTGATAAAAAGTCACTGCTTTCCAGGCCAGAAGTTTCTAAGCTGAATGCGTAAGTTTATATAACTGTGATGTGATAGCTGTGCAGGTAAGTTTTACAGTTATTTTGCTTTTGGGAACTAAAAAATTGGGGCACGAGAGATTTAAAATTAGGGTACAAGCTATTGTGTCAGCAGCTGTATGTTGAAAAACTGTCTTAAGCTGAATTAGTGCTTTTGACCTAATTCTTGGTAGTAGTTAAATTTAACCTATGTTTAATTGATGATTTTAGGTAAAGAATATCAGAGCTAAAACGGTTTCCTTTCTATCAATGTGAATGTCTTAGCTCCTCAGCTGGCATCACTCCACAATTTCCTTGGAGCTGAACCCATTACATCAAATGAGGATCTCTCTTTCCCTTGGTGTTTAAAACCTCTGATCATCCAAGATGAAGTTTCCCTGCTGTGTTCTTATTCCTCGTCTGCCTGTGCCCAAAATGCTTGTGCATTTAAAAAACAGTTAGGAAAACATTGTAGTGAGGTTCTCTTCTTGTCTGAGGAAAAAACATGAAGCCAAAATATACTGTTATTTATCCCTTTGGGAGACTGAAGGAAAAGAAGAGCTCAGATGTTAAATCATAGAAGAGAGCAGAATCAGCAACATTCTTAATAAAACTGGTAGGAAGTAATCCTGAAAACAGCTACTTTATGGTTAATTCTCAGAAACGGAGATTAAAAGTAAAGTGTAAAAATCTAGAAAATTGATTGGTTTTGAATGAATATTGAACACACTTTTGAAACCAGTGTGACTGCTTCTTAAAGTACATTTTTCTAACTTCCTGGAAAAGTTTTATGTATGTATAAAAATTCTCATTTCATTATACTTTAGTGAAAGAAAGGAAACTGACCACTATATAAAAATCAGCTTATTACTCTGCTGAATCTTTTTTTTTTTAATTTTTAAATTGAGGAAAAAAAAAATGTGAAGCTGTATGTGTGTATTCAATTACATAATATATATAATTACGTCTATATATGAAAGAGGGAGGATATAGATATAGCCACTAATTTTAGATATTAATTTACTTTCTCTCCAATTATTTTTGCAATAGAAGTGTGTGAACATAAAAACTTGCAAGTGTTATTAAAATAAACTTGAATATTTGCACTATTGATTGTGTTTAGTCTTGAAAGAAGGTGTTCTAGTGAAAGATGCAAGCACATGATATACACTATTTAGTATACATAAAATACACTACTTAGAAAATGATCATTTGCAACTAAGAGTTTTAATGAGTTTTTTTGTGGCAAAACTGGTTGCTTACATATTACTTTGTAGAAATAGCAAGAAAATCAGTATGAGAATAATATGTGTTCTGTTATGTCAAATATATCTGCTTGGTTTTATTATTAGGACTGGTTGTATTTTAACAGTCTCAATGGTGAACTACGGGAGAAGGTAAATACCAAGATAAGTAACATTCACAAATGATTGTCCATTGAAAGCTATTGCCACACCACAAAGGTCAGAGAAGTGTTCAAACCAATTAAATGTGTATATATGTAACATGCATATGTGTATATATGCAAATAATGTACATATGTATTTGTGTGTACTCTGTATGTGTATGTTGGCAAAATACTTCAGAAAAAAAAAATCAAATTAGTTACCACGTATGAGGAAAAACGCACACACACAGAGACACAAAATCAGGTTTTGCATGCTCCCATGTAGTCCGAGGGATTTTCTTTTTTCATGGTTTGATTTGAATCCTGACCTTGTTCAACATTGTTATGGCAGTAGGAAACAATACTGGCTTTCCTCTGACAAGCTACTTAGTGCAGCAGTAGAGAGAAAAAAGAGTTTGGAAAGCACCCAGCGTATAGAAGGTCAGACAGTGTAACAGGCGTTTATGTTTTCAGTGTTATTTCTGTCAACAGCAGGTTAGTATACCGGAAATGTCTTCTCCTTTTCCACGTCTCAGAGTCATCAAAGTAATCTGTTTCCTATCCAGTGGAGTTCCTAGGGAAAGCATCTCGTAGCCCTTTCGAGGGCCTGCGCTGTGCTTGGATGAGCAGAGACAGCTGGAAGTGATTAGAATAGACTGACATGTGAAATCATGTGGGAAGGGATTCATCTTGCTGAAGAAGAGGAATCCATGCTCTGTTCTGTAGGGGAAGAGGAGTTTAAGTACAAAAGTAAGCAGATTTTCAAAGGGGCACATGGGAATTGAGCTACATGATTGCACTGATGCCATTTAATATTGCAAATCACATTCTACCCTCAGTAGATTATATTTAAAAACAGCCTGATAATCACAGATGATAGTTTCATAAGAGCATAGGAGCTGCCAGGCAGGAATGAAGCAGTTGTTCCTTTATCCTAGTCCTCCCTCTTAGCTCTCCCAAAACACAGAGTGATATTAGACAAAACCCAGAACATTAATAACTACATAGCTGTAAATGTTACATGTATAATATGAAAACAATGACATTTCCCAGACATGCAAGGTTTGATGATTTCATTTTAAATGTGCACTCTGTTAGGGATAAGTCAATTGGAAATCTTTCCTTCTTGAAAGGGAAAGAGCTTTTGTTTTAACATAAGCGATATCCTTTTAAAAAAAACCTAAACTTGTACTATATCTTCATTTTCTTTCCAACTGAACGGATGTATTTTACGTTTTGCACTTGCATTGTGTGATCTCGTTAGTTAAGCCTCTCTATGTATTTTCAGTACTAGTATTACACATATAACACACGGGTCTGCTGAGGTACCGTGCCCACTATGTTATTTCTGCTCTTAATCTTGGTATCAGTGTGATATTGTAACTGTTAGTAGATTCTTGGTGCAACAGCAAATTATTAGTCTAAGAATTTACTGTTTTATGGATGTACAAACGTGCATCATTTGGGAACTAGGCAGAGCTTTTCTTCTACTATCATAAATTAGGTGATTTTTTTTTTTTTTAAATCCTGAAAAACTAGTGAGACAACTTACGTAATTGTTGAATTGTGAGAATATTCACACATGCTTTAATCATCTCCCTAGAGAACTCTGTATTTTTGTATTGATTTGGGCCTTCGTAATCATGAAAACCAAGGATTGGATTCGGAGACTTTCCAGTTTGTCACCCATCTGAGGTGAATTTTTCTTGTTTTAAAATTAGGTAATGTTCTGGCAATGATGCCTTCATAGGAGATGGGCCGTGTTGTTGATGCCCTAAAGTATCATGCTTGTCTGCCATCTAGAGCTGTTGGCGAGTTGCCTTTTGAATGTCATTTCTCTGCATGACATTCTGGCAGTCATTTCCACCTGCGGGTGTCCTTCCTTTTGGTTGTTCAGCTCAAGCAAAACTGGTGTTTGAAAGTGTGTACAATGGCTATTCTGGAAAGAAACAGCAGTGAGAAAATGCCATCCAATGTAACAGCTATGAATAACAGGTTAATACAGGATATTGTAAACTAGATAGATAATGTTAGAGACAAGGATGTTCACTCCTCTAGCCACAGGTTCCTTGAATCTTTTGATCTGGTTGTCCTACCTGTACTGTCCTATTAGAACTAAAATACGTGCATTTCACACCAGAGAAGGAACTGATATGTTTCCCTTATTTAGCTTCATGCATACTCGAAGAACTGTAGATGGTAATTTCTCCAGGTGGTAGAATTACTTCTTAAAATTGTAAGGTATTGTTATGAAGCTTGACAATGTATTAAACAGGCCAAAATTAAGTATTGTAAATGAAACAGTAAAAGCCTGCAACATAAGCCTATCATATGAGAGGAACCTTTACCCTTGGGGACAGCAGCCATTCAGTAACTAGCTTCATACCATGTGAAACTCTGGTCTCTCTTACTGTCTGAAGCTCAGATTTATCTCTTCTGCCTCTAGCCATGAAGAAGTTAAGCATCTTGCCTAAATTATTCATCAGGGCTCTCTATGTGTATTTAATGGAGAGATGTCATTTTTGCAGGAAGTCAGTCCATCTGCTTAGAATGTCAGTATTTGTCCATTGGAGATGAATTTCCCTGTTGACTACAGCAATAACCATGATAACTGATGTGCTATTAAGCAAGAAATGCTCGTGTGTTTAGAGGTAGGAAGGTATCCTTGTGCTCGGAACAGCTGTTGCAGCCAAGAATGCAGCCAAAACCAGCGTGGAGCCTTTTGGTGAGCATTTTGAACGCATTGTTTCTCAGTCACTGAATGATCCTCTAGTAAAAAAATAAATAAAAAGGAATTAAAAATGAAATAGTAACACAAAACCCTGTCCAAATGGCAAATAATGTAGTACTTTAAGTAGTTGCCTATTTCTTGATGAGAATAGAGAATTTTTCTATCATCCGTTATGAGCAGGACGACAGAAGCTGTCTGTCAGAATAGTGCCCGGTCTTCGCTGAGACAAACTAAAAGACCGTAAGAGTCTCCTAGCAGTCAGCTGGAAAAGTGCAACAACACCCACTTCACTGCAGTTGAGAGTCTCTTACTCCACCAACAGTGGGCACCAGGTGACCTTGCTAGAAATCCCATTCACATGCTTTTAGGCTTTTTTCTAACTTTTGAGAATAATTTTAAACAAGAATTTTAAATATCTAATTTTATATATGCATATACACACACATATATACATATACACACAAATATATATAATGGAGGGGACGTTAAGTAAAGTAACTCACAGAAAATGGTGGAGGTTTGAAAAATAATTTTCATGTTTCCAGAGATATTCTTCATTTTAAAGCTAGGAAACTTGTTTTCTACCCATCTATCATATGCATGCTTATGTGTGTGTGGGTGTGCAAATTCTGTGTGGTAGTTTACACAGCTCTCAAGTTATTAATAATTAATTCCCTGAAGAATCGGATAAGGCAATGTCAGGCTGGTTTGTTTATGGTTTCAGAGTAGGCCATAATCATCCATTCTATATAAAGTATTCCTTTTTGATTTTCAGCCTGCATACAGGGGGATTATACGAACATAGAGGTGACGGTATTGAGTCAGACCAAGGTACACGGAGCAAAGTGTTCTGTCTCCATCAGTGACGGATGCCAAAGGAAGAGTAAGAACAGGGGAAACATATATTATACTTTCCCCTGACACTCTTCTAGCATCCACTTCTGTAGGCAGGGGTCCTTCATTCGTATGTACTTAGGCTCTGCCAGCCTCCCTTGTGTCCAGTTCAAAGTTCTCTTTCTCAAACTCCCTTGAGGTTTTTCTGGCCTTTGCGTTTGTACCTGCTTTCTGCTGGTGTGTCCAGTCTTCATGGTCTGTTTCTTCTCTACATCTATTCTGTTGATTTCTACCATATGGCTTCCTTTGTTTTGTATTTGTTTTCAGTCCCTTCAGATAAACCCTTCATTTTCTATAGTCAGAGCTTTCCTAGAATCAAACCTTTTTCATGATGATTTTTTCCCATTTGAAGGAGCACTATCAGCCAGAAATTACTGTTTTGAAACGCTTTTTTTCCCTCTAGAACTGGTCTTGTCAGCAGGATTTTTGTCTATTTTTGAAATTCAAAAAAAAAAAAAAAGTGCACCGAAAAAATACTGTAAGCTGCAAAGTTAAGCGCTTAAAAATTGGATATGCAGGACTTCAGGTGACAAGTGTGACCTTCATTTGCACCTTCCTTCCTTCCTTCCCAAGTATAAGGTGTTTTTTAATTATGTAACAACTTTCAGGTTTTTTTTCCCCCACAGGACTAGCTATATTTTTTTTTTTTCATTTTGAATATTTGACCCTGTTCATTATTTACTGTATATTGCAAAAATCAGCAAGTGAATACAAAGTTATTCATTTTTTTCTTGCAGTATGACAAAAAGATTAAAGCAAAAACATTGTCTAGGTTAATTAGAGAAACATCAGACCTGATTGTTCCAGCGTATTTAGTATATGATAGTACTTTAGAGCTCCCAAAGTGATAAAGGGATGTAAGCCGCATTTGTCTCACACTCCTACAGTTTTAGACCCTGTCCTTCAGCAGCCTTCCATGGTCTATGATGGAATTCCCAAGCAGTTGCTAAGGTAAGTCCAAAATATTTTATGTGGGAAAACAAATTGGTGTAAGACAGTTGATCTCTTACGCTATTCTGTAATTAACTGTGCCTATACCTGTGTTGTGCAGCTGGAGCATCCACAGAGGAGCTTCTGTCCTTGCCATTAAACCTCTTTTACCCTCTAAAACGCAGTGGTTAAATTTGCCGTGCGTATTGAGTGTGATCCCTCGCTTTGTCTGGGAACGGTTTGAGGGTGGCCCAGGTCAAACCCACTCCAGAAACTGTTCCAGCAGTTTCACAGGGTGGATGAGTGCAGTGCAGGGACTGTGCGCCCTGGATCAGGTTTAATTTAGGCATGAGTCACCATCCGTGGTTGTGTCTGTGAAGAGTCCCTTTACATATCCATTGTGAGGTGGCTTTGCATTGGTTATAAGCAAGCAACCTGATAGGGGTGACCTATAATCATTACACTGCAGCCTATGAGGGGAAGCCACGTCCCATTTCTAGGATGCATGTTCAGTGCAAGGATTACGCTGCAGGTGTGTTTCTTATAAATATTTTATGGTGAAGTGTGACCTTTATTTGCTTGCCAGGCATGTCATGGCTCTGATACAATAAACTGTGACAGATTGTTTGAACTGAAGAGCCCCGGAGCCCTGCGGTAGGTGAAAAGTGGATGTTCCTTACTTACAGAGAAGCATGTCAAACAAGGGAACAAAGAGAGATCTTTTAAAAAACCAACAAAACAAACAAACAAACAAAACTAGCCTGTGAATAACAACAAGCAGCAAATAAAGGAAAAATAGAGTTGGGAACCTATTTTGTTCAGAAACATACCTCCAAAAGGTTTCTGCTATTAGTGCGTCTGAATTCATGAACATAATGAATGAGTTGAGTCCAGCACCTTCTGGTCTGTGCAACCCATGCTACATTTGCTGTCTTAGGCCATATCACCTCTGCTGATGATTTTGCTTTACTTTCTCAAAGGTGTAAACCAGCTTTCTGCTTTCTGCCAAATAGTAAATACTCGATACTGACTCAGCGTCACTGATTTATCAAGAGAATATCTTCATTCTTTTTCTCTGCCCACCTGCTACGCAAGAAACATTGTGGGGAACTCACAGAGGAGAGCCATACAGGTCACCTCACAAATGAACACGTCCTATTTTGTCAGATTTAATGCTATAATTGGGTTCTTCTAGACTTTGTGTTCTTTGCATTCTCTGGTTATTTTCCTTAACAATTACTCAGTGTTGTGAAAGCTTTAAAAGCAATGTACATGGAGCTGACTAAAAAAGAATTAGAATAGGGCAAGATGCATGTGTTTCTGGGAGACAGGGTGAAGCCACTTGAATGTAATTTTATTAGTGGTAAAACCATACCTCTGGTTCCTGACTGAATGCAAGAAGAAATTGGATTCATAGCAGTTAAAGGAATTAAATGCTTTGGTTAGCTACCCAGAATGAGTTACAGGTATTGCTGCTGTCAAGAAGAGCTAATGAAGAACATAATGGGTGTTGTAGAGGGATGGGGCTAATGAGAATGAGGCATAGCACTCCAGGTGTTGGACAGGACTACAGAGGGGAGAGGTGGTTGTTCTAGTTGGAAGAGAGGGATGTGACCTGAGTATTGGATTTAATTTGAGCTCTGCCCATTAAGAGGAGTTGGAGGCTCCTAGTTGTCTCATTACAACTTCTGACACTGAAGTTCTGGCACAGATAACGGGTTTTGCTATAAATTATGCCTGGTAATTGTGCTCCAGAGAGGCATAACAGCTGTTACTTAAAGTATGTTGTGTTTTGGCTACCGTGTCAATACATTCTGAAGTACATCAGCACACTGCCTATTTTTGACGTGACAGTAGGAGCATAGAAATTCTCAATGCCATCTTAATTCCACATTTCCAGGGGATGACCCCACCTAGTACTCTGGAGTCAGTTTCTTTGCATCTGTTATGGTTTCTGTTTGGCACCCAGATCTCAGGAATAATTTCTGAAAAGTTTATTATTAAGCTTTTAAGTAGCTTTGCCAGGGTCTATGAAAAATTAGTTTCTCTCTATAGAAGGGAAAGTGTTTGGATTGTGCTGTTCTGTGACACAGCAAAGAGACCTTACACAGCATGGCAAAATGTGGCTTAGGTCAGGATATAACATTTAGTGTGTCAGACTGAGAATCTGTGGATGGACACAGCTCTCAAGTCTATCAAGCAGATTGCCATGCCTTGCGTGGGGAGGGCTGCATACCTCACCTCTCTTCATAGTAGAACAGGGTGATACAGGTTGGAAGGGACCTTCACCCAAATGTTTAGAAGATAGTCTCCCAATATCGTTCAGTTACAGTCACATAAAGGAGTTAAACTGAAATTTTGATCTGACTCAATGCTTTTCTCATATGTAGAGATAGAAGTAGTTGGTCCAAGATATTGCTAGGTACCTGTTAAAAATGTACCAGAGATTTACTATTTACCGATTACTTACCATGCATGACAGCCTAAACCACTGAAATTTCCCTCTGTATTTAGAGGCAGTATATGTCCTCATCACTAGACCACAAAGGACATAGTTACAGGAACATATACAAATGGATACCAGCTGTGCTGTCTCATTCCCTGAGCTGTCCAGAGATAAGATATCTCCAGACTTGAAGCCAAATATTCATCTTCAGTGCTGCTCCATGCTTTAGGAAGTTTGACCTATTTCCCTGCTGGGACATACTGTGATAATGACATGACTCTGTAGCATCTGAACTAAAGCTATTTCGTGCTCGTAGCACAGGCAGTGCAAGCATAAATCTGTTAGCCCCTTGTCATGCTATCTCAAATCCTGCTACATTTATTTAGACCTAATATATATTACTTTTGTTTTGCTGCTGCTTCTGGCAAAGTGGTCCTGCTTCCCTAACGCCTAGAATTAGGCATTTCCCTGTAGGCTCTCAGGAAAACGTAGCTTGATCTGGTGCCTTCTTTAAGCAGCTTTATCTTTTCACGTGGGCTGTTGTGAATCTTACTCTGAAGATCCTGCCGTTGTTTGCATGCAGTCCTTGGCAGTAGCCTTGAGTCTGCACCATGAAACTCCATTTTTAAAAAGAGTCTTTCAGCAATTAATGCTTCTTTTTGTTAATATCTTTCATTCAGTAAACAGATAAAATAACTTCAGTTTTGAACACTACTATCACTTTTCCTCTGGTGATAAACACTACTGTGACTTGTGCTGTAGCTGAATAATGATTTCTTTGAAAGTGCAATTAAAGCACTGCCTTCTTCATAATCACAATTTGTTTTATATGATAAACATGATTCAATAAATAGCTGTCTGACCCACACAGCAGTAATGAACACTTATTTTTATGACTTTTTCTCAGTAGAGGCAGCAACAATACTTTTTATGAAGTGCTCTATTCATTTTAATGTGAATGCATCAGGTTGGAAGGCACCTCAAGAGGTTACGTTGTCCAACCTCCTGCTCAGAGCAGGGTCAGCTCTGAAGTCAGACCGGGTTATTCAGGGCTTTATCCACACTCGTCTGGAAAACCTCCAAGGCCTGCACAACCTCTGCACAACCTCTGCCTGCAGCTGATTGCATCTTAAAAGAGAAATACCAGAGATTGAAAAGGGAACGAAAATACATTAGAAAAATAGAGAGAATTGATAAAGCAGATGTTGTAAATCAGATGTCTTTTTACACATTTCTTTTTGACCACTTAAGTTCTTAATTACTTCAGTGTTTACTCAGTCTTCTCATCCAGTATTTAGAGTACACTAACTGGCACAGCTTATGTTCTAAGGAGATGTTAGGGAGCATATAAGGTAAAACTGCATTGGGTTAAATTAATTGCCTGTTTCCTGGCCTTGAGGAGCTGCAAATCAGTGAACAAAGTTCTATCGTGTGCTTGCCTGATGAGAGGGTGAAGTGGAGCGTAACCACCTGCCCATGTTATTTTATGCAGTTCAGTTAGACTTGGTCTCATCTCCCCCAGTCTTTATCAATGCATCCTTATATAACCTCAGTCTGCTCCAGTATCGTCCAGAGAAAATGTGAAAATTGACACTTCCCTTATTCAGAATAAAGACTGTGAGATGCTTGGTTTGTCAAGCACTGGAACAGGCTGCCCAGGGAAGTGTTGGAGTCGCCATCCCTGGGGGTATTTAAAAGACGCGTAGATGTGGCGCTTAGGGACATGGTTTAGTGGTGGACTTGGCAGTGCTAGGCTAACGGTTGGACTCGATGATCTTACAGGTCTTTTCCAACGTAAACGATTCTATGATTCTATATTCTAAGTCATACCAATAAGCCATATATACCCTTCAGATGAGCACTTTCCTCTTGAGCTGCACTATTATACATGCATTGGTTCCAGTCTGGCTCTGAGCTCTGGGGAAGTGTTAATGAGCTTGAGTCGTAGGAGAGCAATTGTCTGCTCTTCATTGGAAAGGAAATGCAGTCTTTGATCATAATTGCAAATATAAATTGCCCATCCTAAAAGCTAAAAAGTCAGAAAACTTGGTTTAATTTCTTTTGGAGAACCAGAGATGCTTCTTTGAGACATGATCAAGGACAAAAATCTCTGCAGTTTATTTACTTATCTTAGTATGAAAGACTATATTACTGTACGTGAATTAAAAAGAGAGATCATAATAAAAATTATGGTCAGCTAACTCCATAAAACTTGGTAGCTAATAGATGCTCTATATATCTTTTTTTTCTCTCTCTTTTTTTTTTTTTTTTTTTTTAAGTAAAAGGGTAACTTCAGGATCATGCTCTGATAATGTCTTCCCTATGTAATCCAAGGAAAAAATGTCCATTTTCAAGGGTCTTCTTTTGCTGGGACTGGTCTGGCAAAACAGTGATTTGACAGTATAGTGATTGCTTGTTGGAGTAATTAATGAATTCTGTCATTAAACAGCTTTTTGTGCTGGCATTTGCTTTTTGTGCAAACATCTCTGATGTTTCTCGTATAGCCATACTTTTAGGGGTATATTGAAGGGGAACATTTTATATCTTTCTAGTCAGATGTGCTTCTTGATCTTGTAATTCCTTTTTGCAATTTACCAGATGGCATCAGATTTAAACTCATGTTGAGACTTTGTACTATGCTGAAGCATCTGAGGACTGATTCAACCCTTTGACTATTCAGTTCAAACTGTGACAGAGGATTTAGTTAAAGGTTTTTGTTTAGAGCATTGCAAACGACCTGTTAAAAATGTCCTGAGAGGTATGACTGCACTGGGAGGACATGACAATAATTGGAAGTTTCTCTTCTGCAGTATTTTTATGCATTCAAACATACAAAACATGGTACTAAAGCATCCTCGTTTTATATATGCAGATGAAATGTTTCATTTATGTAGATGAAAATGCTAGCTATCAACTGGGAATTTAGGACCGTTGTTTTTCATAGCAGAAGTAAAGAAAGTAAAATTAACTTCTGTAGCAGGGGCCTTATAGATGTGATTAGTTTAAATAAGTGACTGGCCATAGTGGCTGGTCAGTCTCTCTTCATATAGGCAGTTCCATTTTTTCCTATCGCTACCAGTGGTGAGAGGGAAGCAGAGTCTGCCCCATTGTCTCAGTGTGGTATCAGTCTTAGTAATGCCGTGGTCACAATATTTAGGAGAGAAAGAAGCACGCTTGTCTGTGGGAAATTTAAGTGCATGTCTAGGAAACCAGATAGTACAGAAGAAAGCCTACAGGAGAGTGACATTTGGGGGGGTGGGGGAGGAGCAGAAAATGAGTAAAACCAGGAAAGAGCTAAGGTCTAAGACTGAAGCATCTTTCATGTGAGGAGAGGCTGAGAAAGCTTGGATTTGCTCAGTCTGGAGAAGAGAAAGCCTGGTGTTTATAAATACCCGATGGGAGGGTGTAAAGAAGATGGAGCCAGGCTCTTCTGAGTGGTGCCTACTGACAAGACGAGAGACAATGGGCACAAATTAAAACATATGAAATTCCATCTGAACGTAAGAAAAAGTGCTTTTTTGCTTTTTTTCTTTTTTTTTTTTCCCCTTCTAACTGTGAGGTCAGTCAAACACTGGCACTGGTTGCCCAGGGAGGTTGTGGAGTTTCCCTCCTTGGAGATACTCAAAACCTGACTGGATGCAGTCCAGGACAACCTGCTGTAGCTGACCGTGCTTGAGTAGGGGGGTTGGACTAGGTGAACTCGAGAGGTCCCTCTCAACCTAAACTTCTGTGACTCTACCACTTAGATCTAACCTTCTTTGAAAGTGGACTGATACTTTAAAAAAGCAGCTCCTGTACATGCTTTTGTACGTAATGCGTTTATTACCTTCTGTAACTCTAGTCACAAAAGCAGAATAAGGTATTATTCAAACTTTGTGTAGACAACTTTTTTCCAAATTGAATCTGACTCTTCAAAACACTTTACTGAAATGAAATTAAAAATGGGAATTTACATTTTGCAGAATGTAAATTTATCTTTATTTTATTGAAGATTAAACAACTCGAGAGGAGCAAGTACAAATGGCAAATTATAGTACTCTAGGTTGTAGGAGTTTTTGATTTGTGAGGGGCGTGTATGTAAGGGTAGATATAGTTAAAAGACCACAATAAATATTTGTTTTAGTTATTTAATTGGCCCACGTTCTGAAGAAGTAAATGCTTCCCTATGCCATGTCTTCAGCTTCGGGTTAGTTTTTTATCATGCAAAAGTCAGCAATATCACAGGCAAGAGCCTTTAGCTAAGACTGCATTTTAGCACAGTCAGTGCTGAGCATACAAATAAGATAGAGAAAATAGCCATTGCACTGAATTAAGTATCAAAGCCATTGTGCTCTGCTTATGAGCATGAGTCACCAAATGTACACTTGCATGTAATTTAATGCCAGAACAGACTATATAGAAATGGAATTCAGGTTTAGTTTTTCCTCTAAATGTGACCCACGATACATTGCTCAATGTAATAATGCTGCTGCTGGATAAGAAGGAAGTTAGGTACCAGGAAAAATAAAAATGCTGAAATAAATAGTCCTTTTTTCACAGTTCAGAGAAGCTGCCAGTTGGTTCCCCCAAGATTTGAGCTTATGTCCGTGCACAAATGAGTTGCGTATGGTGTGAAGAATGAGTTGCTAAAGTTTGCAGGCGCTACAAAACATTGCAGCAGACTTTTCTTTGAAGCTAAAGGAGAAAAATAGTTGAAGGATATGAGAATGCTGAGTGAATGGGAGGTAAAATCACAGATGAAATTGATTTTTTTTATGACTGAAATAGCCTCAGTTGGTCAACTAATTAACTAAGTGTGTGTATAGTTGTGTATTTCCCCACCCACACCCACCCCCAGCAAATGGTAAGCTTTGACTTAGATTTTTGTCATCGCAGAAAAATATCTTGGAGTCACCACAGAGGGGTCTTTGAAAAAGTAAACTCTGTGTTCAGGAGTCAAAAGATTAAATAGAATTTCCTAGGAGAGGAATGAAGAACAAAACAAAAATGCATTACGCTTCTCTGTAATTTCATATTACACCCATATCTTGAATTCTTCTAGAATTATTCCCAATCTCAAAGAAAGGTTATTCTAGGACCTGTAAGGAAATGGGGAAGGGTGACCTGGCGACTCAAAAGTATGGGGATACTTCTGTGCAAGAAAGATTAAATCCATTAGGATGTTTCATCTTGGAAGAGAGACTGTTCATAACTGTTATGACAGTTATGTAAAATCACAAATGATGTGAGAACACAAACCAAGCAAAGATTTTACTCAGAACCTACGTATTAGGGAACAACAAAGCAAATAATTAGGCAAGAAGTGTAAAATTAAGAGGTCTTTTTTTCTTTGTTTTACACTTGATAATGAAACTGTGTAAGTCCTTCACACAAAATGCTGTATTTATCCATCATATGAATAAGTTCTAAAAGAAACAATTAGACAAATTTGTGGTAAAAAAATCCATGAAAGGCAAATACATATACATACAGATATACTCCTTCCCGCTCAGGAAGCCTCTTCAGATTTCTGAAAATGGCACAGTTTTCTCGAGAAACATCTTTCTGTGGTTATTAGGTTTTTCTCTGAAAGTCTACCAGTGTACACAGTCAGTGAAAAGATGTAGGGGCAACATAATTTCTGCAGTTATTCCTATATTTTTTGGGATTTTTTGAAAAATAGAGATTAGGTTAACATCTACTGAGAAGCGCATCGACCGCCAAAGCATGTACTAGTCGAATAGTATCAAAAGTGGTGTAATCTGGAATCTGTGTGTGAGGTTGCGCATACAGTTTCTGCATGGGGACAACTTTCTAAATGGGCCCCTGGCAGAATCACCTTTTAGCCTTTGTTGTCTCTGTTAACTAGGGGCTTAGTTCAGTTGCCTAAACCTGCATGCCCACCCCCTTGGATATGCGTTAGCGTACTCAGCTATGTACGTGAGGCCAGTGTATGTCACAAGATGTATGGGAAACCAACTTCTTGAGCAGCAGGAAGAGTACCCTGGTGTGTCTCAAATGGCACTACATGCTTGTGGTTAGGCAACTGGATAGAGTCCTTGTTCTCCTCTGAAAGAGCTGGGATCTTTAAATATGTACCAAAATTTAGGAGCCTTAATATCAAAATTATTCTCACTTTTAAAAATCGGATTTACAGGCTACAACTTGGAGATCTGTGCTTTGTTTTATCAGGGTTGTGTCCAAGGAGGGTGAGTGTTCTTCATTCTTACCACGGCTGATAGGAATGCATCTTTACTGAGATTTCTACTGCTGGAAATTCCTCTTTTCCCATTAGCGTCAGTGTTTCTATGTATTTTAAGGGTTTCTTCATAAAAGAAGAAAAAGTTATGTTTGGAAATCCATCTCTGGGAAAAAATACAGAGCATAGTTTATTAAGAATCTTGAATTTTAAGTCATTTTGTTGTGACATTATATTCTCTTGTCTGTTCTCTTTATTCGTTATTATATCTCATGTCTTTGACACTCCCTGTTCTGAATATGTTTTAGTATATGCATTTGTTTTCAAGAGTGTCTAGCACAGTGAGACTGTAGTCCTTATGGATGCCGTGGCTGAAAAAATAAGTGATCCTTAAAATGGAAATGATTTGGCCCCCACAAAATATTAAATTGCAAATTCTTTACTTATGGATGGTCCCATTGAAATAAATGGTATTACTCACCAGTGTATCTTCTCACCAGTTGTAAATTCAGAGTTCTGCCTTGCCCAGAGTGAAACAAACCTACATGTAATTTCTTGTGAGGACATTTGCTCTTACAGAAGCTTTGGATGTCAAAGTTTTGGGTTTGGAGTTGTTTACAACAACAGCCGTTTTGGAAAGTAAACAGTTCCACAACCTTGGAGATTCTCTTTCTGTTTAAGAAACTAAAAAAATTCTGAATTATTTTATATATTAAGCAGTTGAATCTTTCTTTGACCATTAAATCTTTATTATGTCAATTTAATACCAGTCTTTCAAACAGCTAGAGTTACGTTAGCATTGCTTTCTGGAAAGCTGGTTCTCTTGCACCTTGTTCACATGTACTGTAGAAATGAAAAATGGAATGCTGCTATAGCCTGTTCACTTGCTCTCTGTTTAATCAGTTATAGCTGTATGACGTGAATGCAAAGTAGATGTTAAGTGCTGCCAAATCAGTGTATTTTCCCAAATGTGCTTCCATTTTGTACATGGCATAAAGCAGTGAAGAGACTGGTCTCCTATTAAATTTTGCTCACTGCTTTTATTTTTCCTAACATCTTTTACTTATGAATTCTTGTGTCTGCTTGCTGAAAACACTGGTTCCTCCCCAGAATTTCTCATTTTATAGTGCACATTTTGGTCTTGTGTGGGGCATTCAGTTAGCTTTCATCATTTAGAAGGTTTCAGAATACTTACCTGATTAAAGTTTGTAATATACATAATTACAGATTTTTGCAAGAGAAGAGATTTAGGGTAGCATTATTTTTAAGGTTATAATTAATGGGCTAATCTCTCATCCCTGCATCAAGAAAGAGGATTTGCTACAAAAGAATCTGTAAGTCCTGAATATGTTGTAATCCACTGAGCAACTCAAGTGTCTGGACCAATGATACTGACAGGCTCTTATAATTGCTATGGGTGATCTACGTGACAATTGAAGTGGTTTTTTTGTTTGGTGGTTTTTTTTTTTTCAAATTTTAAGAAATCTTGTTGTATTACAAAGTAGACTGGGGCCTCTATAACAGTTTATTATACAAGTAACCTTCTATAAGGAGCCAGTTGATCTCGCAATCCACAAGTCATCATAGACCTTTCTAAAATACAGAAAGGACAAAATTCACTGTCTAGGAGCTCAGAAACAGACATCCTAGCTAAGGCTTTACTGACTTTTTTATAAGATGGTTGTCTTCTTCAGCTGTATGGATCCAGAAATATGTGTGTTAGGCCTGTCACAGTGAAAACTTGCTACTTAAAATCATAGGATAATTTGGGTTGAAAGGAACCTCAGAGTTTCATCTAGTCCAACCTCTTGCTTAAAGCAGGGTCAGCTGTGAACTCAGACTAGGCTGCTCAAGGCTTTATCCAGTTGGTCTGGAAAACCTCCAAGCATGCTCAACCTCTCTGGGCAATCTGTGGCACTCCCTGGCAGTCTTGGAGAAGAAGCTTCTCCCTACGTCATCTGAACCTCTCCTCTTTCAACGTATGCCATTGCCCCTCACTTTCTCACCAGGCGCTGCTGTGGGGAGCCTGGCACCATCTTCCCAATAATCTCCTCATATGTATTGGGGGTTCGCTGTTAGGTTCCCCAGAAGCTGTCTCTTCTCTATGCTGAACAAGCCCTGTCCCTCAGCTTCTTCTCAAGGGCAGGTGCTTCAGCCCCAGCTAACTCAGTGACCCTCCATTAAAAACTCTCCCATCTCTCAAAGTCTTCCTGTATTTTGTGGGGTGAGGCGATCGGGGGAGACACTACAAGCTGGATGCAGTATAAGTGTTGTCATTGAAAGAACTTCTATGTGTGTTTCACATAATCTTCCATGTACACATTCCATCAGAAAATTTAGGCTTACATTTTTATTTGGAAAACAAAGAATATTCATAATTTATTTCAATTTGTATAAGTTATAGTGTATAAAATAAAGTATTGAGTGAGATTCATATTACCAGATGTAGGAGTATCCATTGTATGTGTCTCCATCTCAGCTGGTTACCTAGAATTCCCTTTACAGTAAGTAGAAAAATAGTATTTTGTCTCATCCTGGAGTAAACATCTGACATGGGCAAGATTAAATTTAGCCCTTAAAGTACCTGTTTTACCACTGACTACAATGGAGATCAGGGGCACTTGCAGGTGCAGGTCGCTACCTTGTAGAGTCTAAGCTTAGGTAGCCACAATCTTTACCTTTGGCCAGCACTGATTTGCCTGTAAACCCTACTGACAAGAAGGCAGAAGAAGATTCCAGTCTAAACTATATCTTAATGAATGCATAGATGATGAACCTCATGTGATTGCATGAATAGAAATTAGTGTGGATCTTGGTTCAGAGTAAAAAAAGAAAGGAAATGCTATTAGTGACCGAGGTACAATGGAATATGTGTTGAGCTTCTTATACACACTGTGTAAACTTCAGTACAAATTTGCAAAATTATTAATAAAACATCCCAACCAAAGAACAAATCCCTAGTCTTTTAAAACCCACTGGTATTAATTATGGAAGATGTGTTTATGTGCTGGACTATTTTGAAGGCGAGTTAAATATTTTTATGAAGTTTCACTCAGAAATTTCAGTTGTGTTTTTGCCTGTTCATTTAGATATAAGTGCTGTCAACTCTAGCTTATTAATTGTTTATATTACTGTTTTGAAAATATTTCCACAATAGCTGTTGCACTGTCTTCTGTAGTCTTTACCTGGGTTCTTTGGATTTTTTTTGTTTGGTTGGTTTTTTGTTTGTTTGTTTTCCCCCAAGCTTCCCTCATAATATTTTTTAACAAAAACAGCAAATCCTCTGTTCAGAGGTCCTCCAAGAGATTTTCTTTAGAACTAATAATAGCTTTCTTTAAAAGCTACTAGCTTCTACTTCCCCAAAGTAGTTTTTTACTGAAAGACAATAGTCTAAGCAAAATGTTAAACTTCCTTTCACTGCATAACAGTAATTTGATGTGACATTTCTGCATTGTATTATTATCAAGCTCTGAAAGCTTATTAAATCATGTTCCAAGTGATCAATGGATTTATCCTTTGCAAACTAAAGTGCTCATCATTCATGGCACTCCTCCTTTGTTCTGGCGGAATGGAGGACAGTTCTAATGCATCTTGTCAGGTCCTCATTTTCTTTATTTCTTGGAACATGATCTTTACTTTTCCATAAGAAATTGGATAAGTGGGCATTAGGTAACAGCCAGATACATTTTTTTTTTTTTTTTTTCTCAGAAATAAAGATAACCACATCTTTTCTTTTCTGAGGCAGAGCAAAGTCAACCACAGCCATCCCATTTATTCAGAGAGTTTCTTCAATATGACTCCTTCATTTTACAAATTATGTAAAGCTGACTTATTAGTGGAAGTCCAAAATTAACACTTTATGCAATTCGTCATGTGGGATGGAGAAAACAATCAGATGTTGGACTTGGTCCAACCTGTAAATAGTTCAAACCAACTGTATTTCTATGTCAATTGTTAACACTTAGAACAAGCTTAAAGAGGTTGCTGCTGTACTCTGCTTTCTGAAAACCACTTTCAAATATACTCACAGGCAGAAATTCAGAACAGATGACCATGGGAAGAGGCAAGATTTTGATTCCTAACTGGGATCCATCTATAGCCTTATCCTTTTGGCTTTAGAGAAGTAACTTCAGAAAGTATTTGATGTAATAGTTGGCCCCAATCTAACGCTCAGGTATGAATTTATGGCAGTTTACATGGTACTCCCCAGTTTTTTAAAAACTAACCATAAAACTGCACTTTCTTCAGTTCATAATTCAGCAGCACACAATTTCCCTAATAGTAAGGAGATGTGAGCATGTTGTAGAAAAAGAGGAAGATTCATCCTGCTGTGAAAGGCAAACAAAACAATATAATGAAAAATGTATGAAATACTAGACAGGAGAGCTGTGTCTTAATTATGGAATAAAGTATTTAATCTCAAAAAAGATTTGGTATAGAAGGATATGTATTAGGGAGTAATATAAGTGATATAAGTAGGTGACATACCTTGAGAATCATGAGTTTGTATTATTTTGTTTTCAGTCCTATGGTTTCAATGTTTGGTTTTGTTATATGTCATAATGAAAATAAAATCTTTTCCAGGGTTGGTATAACACACAAATATATTGGAATTTCTGTTTTTCACTTGAAATGACCAAGTATCCTTCAGATCTGAGAGTACACTGTATAAAAGATGAAGGGGAGAAAAAGCTCATAGTTACATTTAAAATAGCTCATAATACTACAAGTTGCCACAAAACTCATTTAAAAAAAAATACTTTTTTAACATATTATCCTTCTTGCATTTCTTCCTTTGTTCCTCCCTCTCAAGCTTTGTTCTCATTAGTGCTGAGATATTTAACCTAAATATCCACTTCTTCTGGATTTTATAAGGCTGGTAGAAAGAGCTCATGCCTTAAAAATAATAATTCCCTCATGTATACCATTTTACTAATGAAAGCTCTGTGTTGACTGTATTATCTTAGCTTTGGAGTGCTTATTTCAAAAGAAATAGCAGTATTTCAAAAAGTAATAATAACATAGTAATACAAAATTTGATCCATTTGTAATTTGGAATTTGCCTTTTTGTTTTGTTTGCATGACATACTGACTTAGATAAATAATACCATACGTCTTTCCTATAAATTAAATTTATTTTCTTTTTATCATCTAATTATCATGATTTTTCTTAAAATTCTTTCAGAATTCTACACTGCTGTCAAGATAATCAATTGGGCCCATATTTTAGTCATCAGAGGACAGGAAACCTAAAATAACATATACTGTAATGCTGTGTAAAAGTCATGAGGCAGGGAGGTAATCATTCCCAAAATGTGTTGCCTAGACACCAACAGTACTTCATCTTGTGAGAGAGAAAAACCCTGGTGGTGAGATTAAATACCAGGAAGAGAATTTATGGATTCAGTATAGGTGAAATCAAAGATTTTCAAAAGAGACTGTAATTGGCACATAACCCATATAAACTGTCTTTGTGTGCAAAACAGATGTATAATTTGGCCAAAATGCTAAGAAAATGCATAGAGGCATTTATAATTACGTTTTTGTTGTTGCATTGTTTGCAATGCTGAAAGGGGCTAGCATTTCATTTTATCATTGTCATAGGCACTGTCTTTCGTAAACGTACATATATTTTTCAAATGAGATAGAATTCTGGGTGAGCTCAGCTGTGTATCAACTGTGTCTGCAAGAGACCCCTTACGTTCCCTTTGCGTTCAGGGGAGAGCTGTTCAGTGCACTTGGCATGGAGTTTAATGTGCAATCTCTTCCTCAAGTAGACACCTATACTTGGTGAGATGGATAGTGCTCTAAATTTTATTGACTGTATTGACTAGGGGCTTGGTTCAGTTGCCTGAACAGTGACATCTAGTACTAGTTGAGATGCCTGTGTGCATTTTACCTAGCTTCTAGGCTGATCCCAGAGGCTTGCAGATTGTATCATCTGCCACCATGCAGCTGTCTCAGGGCATATCTGATGGCACTGGTTTAACGCTGATGGTCCTCTGCTGACATCTGTTTTAGGCCACTGAAGTGAGATCTAGATCTCCATTCACTGTAGTAGAAATCTGAATAGCTGACTGAGGTATAGGCGCCTGATTTGTATCCATCTGCAGTTAGATGAGATAAAGGCAGTTTCTGTAATCCTTTGCATGTTTTAAGCTGGTTTGTTAAGCAACAAAGCAATATACACGCAAAATAAAGTCTCTTTGCTTATTTGAGCTAGTTGAAGTCCTGCAAAAAAAGAACCAAAATCTAGCCCACTGCAGATAAAATATATTTTATGTAAATGTGAATAAAACAAGTAACACCTGTACTATTAGGATACATACTTTTTGTTTATAAATGTGAATGCAATTAGCCTTGCTTTGAAATTTAAGTCATGTATGATGTAGGAATTACCATTCACATTACAGTAAAAGTGCACAATGTCAGTCATACATTGGCATTTCATCATTTGGGGTTTGTGTGGAATGCTGGAGGCAAGAAATACTTCCTACATTGATTAAAGCTAGATTTGCAATATCCAGTGTTTGAGAAGAGGTGGTCATTGAACAGATGCAATTACAGAAGAGACGTCTCTCCTGCTGGAGACTTGGAGAACCGCACCAGTGGTGGACAGATTGCAGATCCTGGAGCTCCATTATGGTCCATCATGCTGGCCCTGCCGCACAGAGTGCCTTTGAGAATTAGAGAGGGGGATTTCTTTTAATAGAAATATAACAATTTTAGTTCACATGCATAATGAACAGAGTTAGGCATCCACAGAATAATATGTCCCTTTTAGTGATGATTTTAGGATTATGAATTCAGCATTCTGATATTAATTCTGTGTTATTTTATTCTTGATATGTTTGGTAAGTTCCTTTTTCTAAATTGAAGTCTTGGACAGACAAATCAATAAATTTATTTATATTTAAATGCAATATGTTGTCAGATTGAAATTAGCTCTTTTTTTTTTTTTTCGCTCATTCCATTTTAAAAGAAAATAGAAAATCAGGATTAGGCTAACCATTCTACGGATTTCAGAATGTGGTAATAGAGCTTAATAAATCCTAGTCAGAGTATAAACAGAATAACATGTTTTATAAAGGAATTCATATCTTTTCTAACCTGCAAAATATTTGATAACATCCCAGTTAATGTCTAATAAGTGCTCTCAGGGGTTCTGAAAGACAGAAATATTTCAGATATTTAATTGTCACATTTCATTTTCCGTTTTATTTAGATACTGATTTTTTTTTCTTTTAGAAATGTGAAATGAGTAAATATTTTTTCTGTCTGGGAGAGACAAATTAGAGGCAAAGGCCAAGAGATCTCGAGATGACTTAAAGTTCCTATGCTTAAAAATCATTCTCAATAGTGAGGAATTGACTGAAGTGTTTATTATAAGGTATTTTTTCAGCAAACTGGAAGTTAATAATCTAATGTTTAGAGGTTGAGCCTGATTTCAGATGTATTTGCCATCATTTTAGATTCAGTATAAATAACCCATATCAAGCAAGTTGTCTTTTAAAAATGTGTACATTTATGTGTGAGAAATTATTTCAGATTGCTTATTTCTTTTTCTACATATGAAATCATTGGCATGTTATTTACTTCTGGTGATAGCCAATGTCCAAGCGTATTAAAAATTTCCCACACCTTGCGATGCTATTACTCAAGTATGCTTCAAAACCCACAATTTTGAAAAGCATAAGGAGCTCTTCCATGGACACGTAAATGTGTAAGACTAATCACATAGCACAGACTTTCAATAGATCTCCCAGTTCAGAATTTAGAATAAGTATGAGACAGAAGTAGTCCTAACCGTTAGCAAGACCTTGTTATTATGCTTTTGAAGATGCTTAGTACTGAGGGGAGGGTCAGTTTTAGGCATGGCAAAAGTAGACAGTAGCTTAGAGTTTAAAAAAATGTTGGCCTTATGCGAGAGAGAAGAAGATTTCTACCCTAGAAGTGTCTGAAGTTCTATGCCTGGCTCAGAGGCAGGCACAGCATTTCACTTCCAAATCCATTTAGTAGCGTGAGCAGCGGGACTGAGCAAGGGCCTTGGCTCGGTCATAGGTAGAAGGGCCTTGCTGCCTGGGCATCCAGCCCTGTTTTGCCCCCACTGTTTGGTGAAGAGACCCATAAAAGAAGTGAAGAGTAGGGTGTGTTTGGTCTGGAGAACTTGCTCAGTCTCAGCACCCAAACATATTGGAGAAGATGATGTGCAAGAAAACAGCTCTGCTATGACCATGCAATGGAATGTTCCTGGGGTCTGAGATAGCTCTAAGTATAGTATATCCTCGTGAGAAGTTGACTAGAAGTGTTCTGGAGTACAAATAGTGATACTGTATATATAAAATCCTAAGATGTGGAGTACGGGATGAATTCTTTAAATAGTGATCAAAAGTCTAAGTCGTTTATTTATTGGGGGAAGGATGAGGAACCAGTTACACTTTTATGATGCCACTGAAGGAAAGACACATAGAATGTAAATTTGTCTCTACAATGCAACGAAGGAAAAAAAAAACATTAAATATATTACAATTTTGAAATAGCATCGGTTTCCATGTTTAATCTTTCAATGTCCAAAGCTAAGATAACTTCCAAATTTTCCTTGAGTGTTCTCAATTGTTCATTTAAATGTGAACCTTTTTACTGTTGGACTTTATGAGCATAAATCAACACGAACAAGAAATGTTGGCTGCAAGTTCCAGCTCCTGTGGTTGTATTTCAGGGGGGTGTCAAAGTTCTTTCCCCCACCCTTGTCCTGAAGCCACAGTTTTAGGCAGCAAAAAAAACCTTGATAGGATATTTTACTGGGTCATTAGAAGGAATATTACAGAAATTTGATGAGTAAGGTCTTCATTCGGGTTTTGAAGATATTCAGCAGTTCATTCAGGGATTCACAATCTGTTCACAAGTCAGTGTCAATCTCTGTTGCTTACTTGTGATTCACAAACATCTGACACCATGTATGCATCCAGTGAATATACGGTCTCCAGATTTTGAGTATTTTATTCAAACACCATTCTGATTTAAATAATAAACCACTCTACAGCAATCATGACATCCTGAAATAACAATTTGTGCTAAATTAAGCAGAGAAAAGTGGCAACAGCTGACAAATGTCTCATTTAGGAAGACTGGAGTTTTGTTGATCTTTCAGTACTGATACTCAGTTTGTTAGGCTTTCTTCAAAGTGCAGTTAATATTTTTAAGATATGAATGTGGACAATTATATCTCTTTCTGTTTAGTGGAAAGATGTCTATGGGACATTTTCCTGGTAATAACAAGCTAGATAGCTAGCTAGTTAATTGTTCTAAGAACAATTTGAACAATTTTAATTTGATGACAACCTTGTGTATCTAATACAATATTAACTTTTACCTGGGCTCTTCTGCAATTCCTGATGTTAAAATATCAAGGACCTCTGGAGCAAACTAATTTCATAAATTCCAGTTAGTTTTCAAAAAATGAACAAAATCCTAAACTAGTTATTTAGATTACAAACAATTATTTTTCTGTTCTGCCTATAGATTTATGTTTCCTCAAACCTGTATTACTTTAAAGGTAACACAACTGATTTTTGTGAAATCAGTGAACCATTTCAACATTATTTTTCTCTTAATAGAACCATTTTTATGAGACTAGATAGTAGTTGTAGATATTTCCAGAGAGATATATGTTCTTACACTTTCAGAATTAAGATAAAATGAAAATTAGAGAATTCTGTGTATCAAATGTTGCACAAATTGCTGTCTTTAAAAAGAATGCAGATGGCAAAGAAATAGCGGCCTTAGAATTTTGTGATTGATCCAAGAGCAGTTCTATTTGCATTACCCAGTACTTAGCACATTGTGGAAAGGTCTTTGTAAGACATTTATAACCTCCTTGAAGGTATCATTCTTATCTACTCTCCGTAAAGAGAGAAACCTGGTAATGCATTCTCAAAAATGTATGCTATAAAAGAGATTGCTTCTACACTCCCTTTCATCAGTGATCTCAACAGGGAAAAAGGCAGACAATACTGCATTAGATAAATTTTCAAATTTAAAGATTTAAGTCAGAGAGGATTGTGATCAAGTTACAGAACTGATCTACATCACAGTATAGATGATCAAGTTCCTCTAGCAATTTTTTTTGTCAAGCTCAGAATACCAACTAGGGAAATAAATTTTCAGTACAGCTGTAATTAAAACTGTCTGCCCACTTTTCCACCACATCTGCCCAGTTGAAGGAAAAAAGGAAGATCTGATAGAGCTTTGTGCTTTTATTTCAAAAATACGTGATTTGTTTCCTTGACATAGACAAAACTTCCCTGCTAGACTTCCTGCTGTCCTCTCCAAATTTCTGTGATTTACAAATTATGAGGAGGAATAACATAGCATAAATGGATCTTGTATCCAGAACTGGTATACATGTCCGGAGGCAACTACACTTAATAAATGGAGGTTATATTTTAAGTAGAAAAGGGAGGAGGAAAGGGAAGGGAAGAAGGTCAGAATGTTTGCTGCTGTAGCTCTGAAAACATGAATTTTCCATTACTGGTAAAAGGCTAAAGACGTTGGACTGATTTGACAGTGCAGGGTGTCAGGACATGTGTGGGTTTGTCTTGGCACGGTTTACACTGCTGTAACGATTGCCAAATGACTATTGCCTCACCTTTGTGTGAGCGGAAGCTCTGTGAACACCATGAATGGTAAAGGTCTATCAAACCTGGGGCACCACTGCCTTGCAAGTAACAGCCCTTGAGGTCAATTGAGGCTGGGGGAGGCAACGTTCAGACTTCAGCAGGCAACCAGTGAGGAGGAGGCAGAGTGTGATAAGAAAAGATGTAAATATAGCTCCAAGTATACCACAGGATCCCAGCGAGGATCTCGGGTTGCTCACAACTTCTTGTAGTTCCCCCTCGTTCTATTTAAGGAAGACTGTAACTGTCAACCCCAGGAACAAGATGAATATTGGATGAGCAAAGCGCAATGTCAAATGAAATGAGTAGATCCTGGAAGAGTTTGGTATAACTATAATTAATGGGTTTTGTTGTATTAATTAGATAATTTGGACTATGCGACTGTTTAAACATTAATTCAACTAACAGTAAATTCTTACCTCTTTATATATAGTGTCTTCCCTTTTGTCCATAACAAGATTTTGAATATAATGCTATGGTTCATTTTTATGACTTTCAGCAAAGGGCAGGGGACAGTAATGTGGCAAACAGCCACAGGGCAATCATCTGGGAGAAGCCCAATAAATCACTAAAACAGGCAATCTGAAATGCCTAGAGAAATCAGAGAATTTCCTCCTCTTGTATGGCTGTGGCTGGTACATTCCTCTGGATTTGGGAGATAGTAAACTCAGGAGGGTCTAGAATCAGGTTTCTAATCCTTTGCTAAGTGCTTTAATCCCTTTGATGTACAAAATACCACTGTCTACCACTGCTCCCTCCTCTGGGAGGTAAATGGTTATCCACCTAAGCCTCAATCCCTGTGGCGCTCAGGGTGGAACAGCAGCATCTGCTGCCCAAGGACAAGCTCGTCTAAACATTTCATGTGACAGAAGATAACCACAGAGGCAACTTTCAGGCAACCAGTTAAAATATCAAGAAAGTCTAAGCACAGAGTTGGAAACACAAGGTGAGACGTGGGTTGAATTGTTTTCCACCCTGTTCTGTCACTGCCTTTTTAATAGGATAGATTGTCCACAGCTAGTGCTGTGGGCTAGGAATTGTGCTGTGGAAGCCAGTGAAACCAGTCCATCTGGTTGTATTGCTGGGGGTTGTGATCATGTAGCTATCAGTCCTCCTATTCTCACATACCTCTCTGGAATAAAGGAAAGCTGTGATTGCTACATCACTGTGAGAAGTTTGTTGATGCACATCAGAAGGAATACCTAAAATCTTAAAACTGTAACGATGTTAAAGACAAGAAAATGTTTTTTTTTTCATATTGCTGCAGCATCCATCACAGTGCGGAACAATGGAAACAAAAATACTTTTAAAAGGAAGCAATAAATATTCAGTTCCACTGAAATATGGGAAAATACTGAATATGGGTCTTATAGGAGCTGTGAAAAGCTTACAAAATCCCCATGACAATATTAGAATAACACTACCTCTCTAACCTCTCTAAAATCTTCAGAGCAGCTTAAGTTCCTTGAAAAAAATGAAATCTTTTAAGACAGAAAAGGCTTCTCTTTAAGCAGGACTCTGAATGAAAATACGTTTTCTAGTTGCCACAAGCCTATGACTAAGCTGGTTTACCAGGCCAGATTGTCACCTTGAAAACTGATGCAAGCAATGTAATCCTGTAGAGTCACCCAGCATCAGTGGCCCCTTCAGGGCATGACTACAACACAGTAAGGGGCAATGCATTGAAACCCCTGAATGATCAACTATCACAAGGTGCAGCGGTATACAACAGTATTACATCAAATCTGAAAATAGTATGGTGAAATACCTGACTGATTCTAGTTCTAGGCATAATTCACATGAAGCTCACTCAGATGTCAGTTTGAAGGTTGCTTCATAAGGAGTCAGATGGTGTTTTTTTGTTTTCATGACATAGATATGACCTTCACCACAAACCCTGCTGTGGTAGCCATCTGGAAAGTCATACCATTTGACAACAGGTCAAAGTATTCATAATCATAGAATCGTAGAATAGTTTGGGTTGGAAGGGACCTTTAAAGGCCATCTAGTCCAACCCACCCTGCAATGAACAGGGACATCTTCAACTAGATCAGGTTGCTCAGAGCCCCGTCCAACCTGACCTTGAATGTTTCCAGGGATGGGGCATCTACCACCTCTCTGGGCAACCTGTGCCAGTGTTTCACCACCCTCATTGTAAAAAATTTCTTCCTTATATCTAGTCTAAGTCTACCCTCTTTTAGTTTAAAACCATTCCGCCTTGTCCTGTCGCAACAGGCCCTGCTAAAAAGTTTGCCACCATCCTTCTTATAAGCCCCCTTTAAGTACTGAAAGGCTGCAATCAGGTCTCCCTGGAGCCTTCTCCAGGCTGAACAACCCCAACTCTCTCAGCCTTTCTTCATAGGAGAGGTGTTCCATCCCTCTGACCATTTTTGTGGCCTCCTCTGGACACGCTCCAACAGGCCCATGTCTTTCCCGTGCTGAGGGCTCCAGAGCTGGATGCCGTACTCCAGGTGTGGTCTCACCAGAGCAGAGTAGAGGGGCAGAATCACTGCTGGCCATGCTTGTCATGATGCAGCCCAGGATATCGTTGGCCTTCTGGGCTGCAAGCGCACATTGTCAGCTCATGTCCAGCTTTTCATCCACCAGTACCCCAAGTCCTTCTTGGCAGGGCTGCTCTCAATCCCTTCATCCCCCAGCCTGTATTGATACCAGGGGTTGCCCCGACCCAGGTGCGGGACCTTGCACTTGGCCTTGTTGAACCTCATGAAGTTCACATGGGCGCACTTCTCCAGCTTGTCCAGGTCCCTCTAGATGGCATTCCATCCCTCAGGCGTGTTGACCGCACCACTCGGCTTGGTGTCATCTGCAAACTTGCTAAGCGTGCACTCGATCCCACTGTCTATGTCACTGATGAAGATATTAAGCAGCATCAGTCCCAATACGGACCCCTGAGGGACACCACATGTTGCTGATCTCCATCCAGACGTTGAGCTGTTGACCACAACCCTCTGGATGCATTCATCTAACCAATTGTTCATCCACCAAAGAGTCCATCAATCAAAGCCATACCTCTCCAATTTAGAGAGACGGATGTTGTGGGGGACTGTGTCAAAGGCCTTACAGAAGTCCAGATAATATAAGAACTGTTCTGTTGCTTCATAGATGCTATTGCTCGGCATTAAACATTTTGCTGGCAGCAGAACTGCTGCCAGATAGAAAGTCTGTATGAAGAGCAGAACTATTGATTCAGAATGGTCTTTCAAGCTTAAATCTGCAAACTATGAAATGGGTTCACATTCACCAAGAAAAATGAAGCCACAGAGATAGAGAAAGACGGTGGCATCGCTAATGAAAACAGTTACTTTTTAGGTGTAATTGTTCAGCTTCAGACATCTTTTTTTTCCCCTGTTGCTGAAAAGGAAACCATTAAGTAAACTGTGGCAAGACTTCTTAGACTCATTAGATTTCTCTAACATTTCTCAATTCTTTCTGAAGCATTGGTGCATTAAAGATACTGCGTTGATTTGTGCATGCAGCCAAACTTGTATTGAGAGGCAGCATTAGATGGCCGCAGTGTTTACATGAGCTGTCAGTTGTGTATTACAAAGTTTTATGATGTGGTGTTTACACACTCAGATCCTACTGGCATAGATAGATTTACATGCTCCAGTTCTTTTCCTTCCTTCTTCCTTCCTTTTTAAGGCTTACTGAAGGTAGTAACAGGCAGGTTTCAAGGACTGCTATCAGAGACACCCACAGTCCTTTATTCTCTTACTATTTCTGTATGTCTTGTGTGTGTATGTGTGTATGTCTTTATCTTAAACTTGGTTATAAAAAAAAAAGTAATCTTGCTGAAACTGAAATTTTGTCAAAGTTTTCTGGTTGAGCCTCATCCAAGATAAACATGAGGAAAACTGTGAGGAAAAAAATGATTTTTTTTTCCCAAATATATTTATCTCCAAAGGTGAGGAGTATATTCAGTACTTGTTATTTAGGTTCACAGTGCAGGGCGTTGATAGGTTCTGTGCCCTGTTCGGACTGCATCCTGGGCATCACAGGATTAAGGGTGGTGTATTTCAAGTGCATGGACTCTCACATACCCCTGCACCATCACATGAAATTAGAGCTCTCTTGAGTATTTGAAGCACTGATCTACAGGATATTAAGACTACTTGACTCTAGGCATCTAACACGGGAAGATTCAGAGTATGAAAAGTAAGCTCCTCCTCTGTGTCACCCTGTAGAGTCACTAATATCTTTCCTTTTGCTTCACGAGGAGGTGGGAAGACTAACTTCCTAGCTGTCAAAATGTGGCTAATCTGTATCACCTCTGGAAGAAAAATGATGATTTGGGGAAAGTGGATGGTCCTTCAGTTTAAGATGAAGAATAAGGAGAGCAAGAAGAGAAATTGCTTTATGCAAATCTAAGAGTGCCTCTCAACCCTCCTCAGAGACATTTTTCAAACTCCTTTCCCCACCAGACAACATCACTAAGTAACGAGTAGCTCAGACCTGTGGGTAAGGTGGATGCCATGGTAACAGCATCAGGTGAGTAAGTGCCTCTGCACTTTTTAATGAACATTTTACTTGAATCTAGATCACTGACTCTCTCTGAGAGGAGTTTAGCTCAGGATTTTCACGCGGGTCCTTCACAGTTTAGGTTATATGTACACCAATACACAATTTGAACAATAATGGCAAGAGTGGTGTAAATGGGTAATTGTCTGACATGCTATCTCTATCTCTCTTTGTGTTTTTATTTTAAGTTTACTCTTGTGGTTTAGCTTGGTCAGGAAGCACTTGGTTAGATGATGGTGAGAACGACACTGATCCTGTCCTGGCAGATACTTTATAAGCGTCCTGAAGATTTTAGTACAGGAGACAAGCATAGTGTAGCATTCACTTTTCTTTTTAATGCATGGACAACTGAGGTTTCTGTCCTGGCGGGCACTGGAGCCTTTCAAGACAGAGCTCAGGGGAGATTTTAGGGCATTGTTCACTGGAAGCAAAAGGCTCTATGATATTTAGCGGACTTTTGTTTGGCTCAGGGTGCTGCCTGAGCAGAGGTGGTACAGAGGGTGCACATATTTGCACGCACATGACCTGCTTTCCTTTGATTTATCTTTCTCTCCTTCCTGTTGGATTCTGCTAGCGTGAGGAAGTTTTTTAGCAAGATGCACAAACATCTGTTTAGCTATGCAGCTTTTTTCCTCTTAGTTAGCATCTCTGAGATTCTGTAATTACACTTCTGGGTAGAATATGCTGTCATGATAACTTATGCCTGGAATGCACTATTTAAAGTGGTGGGCCCCATTCTGTTTGGATTTACACACAGAGGTAGTGCCTGATGGAAGATAGTAAATTAGAGCAAATTTGATCTTCCTCTGAGAAACAGTTGAAGTTCATCAACTCAGCATAAAACTGACTAACTTCTGGAAACAATGAAAAAGGAAGATTCCTGCATATGATATAATATGGAGACTGCAAATTTCCATGCTTTTTCTGGTAGATTTACACTTCCTTTTAGGCCAACGAGTCTTTTATTCAGGTTGTGCTACTGACCTTTAAACTCTTGTATTAGCAATGGGGGGGATTACAGGATTGGCAGATGCTGCAGTGCCGATATGAATTACTCAGCTATAGCAGCTTGAGTCTGAGATTGATGATTCTGTGAGCACTTTAAAGAGCATAACCCAGAAGATTAATCTAGTGAAATATATTCCAGAGAAACACAATTGCTGAGAGAAAGATAATCTAGTAAAGAATGCCTTGTAGTATCTTTATGGCTTTCTTTGCAAAGTTGTCTGGAAAAGATTGCTTGCTATAATTAGTCTCCTAAGAAAGGGATATTTTTACTTTTTTTTTTTTTTTTTAAATTGTGGAAAATTCTGCAACTTTGCTTCAGACATTTCATGCAGGATATTTTCCCTCCAGCTCTAATGTGGAACTCTCAGGCATCCTATTCCCAGACAATTGTATTGATTTGACTGAGAGCTCAGCAAACAGGGATCTTATAGGATGAGCCTTTGACTCATCAGTATGAGGTTCACTAAATAAACTCTAAACTACATCTGAAACCAGAACCCAAAACTCTCAGCTTTACATGAGCTCACAATGGATTTTGCAGTATGGTAACATTTTGACTTGAAACAGGATGGTGACCCAGATTACTAGAGTTAGCCTTTAGTTAATTAAGCAGTTTTCATGTCTCCCTTTTAAAAATCCAGCTGCATTCGCGTTTTGCTGTTAAATCCTCTACAGAAGATAGTTTCTTACTGCTTTGAGTTTCCTAAGAACAGCTGAATGTTTTTAAATATTTTTATAGTAAGTGCTGAAAAGGAACAAAGGCTAGAAGTGTTAGAACTTAGGGAAGACCTCCCCCCACCCACCCAAAACTTGTTTTTTCCCCTCAGCTCTATGCTACAGATATCTCAATATTGGTCTGTTTGAAAGAAAGAAGAGCTTTCCCCCTTGGGACAGCCCTGAATATCTGGTTTGCTGAATACTTGCCAGGCTGAATCAAAGGTGAATAAGTTGATCTCCACTGGACTGAAATGGTCTTGAGTAGGGCACTTGATGTAACCCATAAAGCAGCTAATATGAAAAAATATCCACAAGGGTAGAAAGATGCTACAGCTTTAACAGAAAAGAATTAAAATTTATGGTATTTTCACACAAAAGGATGTAAATGAGTGTGGCCATGGAAGCAAATTCTTTGCTAGTGAAGGTCTGCTATAGGAGAAAACCGGGGAGAATTACACGTCTGCGCTGCCTTGAATCACGTACATTGTCGGTTGCACTTAACTGAACGGAAGTTTTGTTTATTTCCTTGTGACTCTCATGACAAAAATATGAAACGAGTGGACTTACTCTACTATATACTCTTACAGGGATAGTTAGCAAGTCATTAAGAACTGACCTAATGTGTTCCTTCCCTGTTTTGCAGGGTTAGCATTTTGAGAATACACTTTCACAGATTGCTTTTTTTGTAGATTGGAGTAATTTGTCTGTGGAGCCATCACTGTGTTGTAAGAGTAATCTGATGTGCTTGATGCCTTCCCCACCTCCTTTAATTATGGCATTTTGGATTTGAGAAATAGACAGTGGAAAGATGAAGCCTGAAAATTAAAACCTGATACAGTATCATTTGTCTGCCTTTTAGAAAATGCTTTTAAAATTAAAAGTTTGAAATCGTTTCTTTAATTTTCATGTCTCTTCTTTCAGGGGTTGCATGCACAGCCATTTTACTGTGAGTGCATATATACATGTGCTACTCATCAATACCCAGAGTTGGACGTGATTGCAGTTTTTAATATAAATTTTCCTTAATGAGTGCCATTGGCAGATGCTTTTTAAAATAAAATTGGGAAGGAAAAGAAGTGCTTCTGTCAGTCTAAGTTGTATCATTCTGAGTATTATTTCTATTGGTAAATAAGGTTTTCAAATATTCCTTCATGACTTTCTCTGAACCACTTCACCTGGCTGTTCATATTTCCTATCTTATGCAACAAAAATTTGATACAACTGCACTTCCCCAGAATCCCAATAATATAGAAAGCAAATCTTGTTTCTAATTACCTTAGATATAAAATTAAGGAGCAATACAAAGAATGTATAATTAATTTCTATCAGGATGCCAATCTAGGTATTTACATATTCACATTACAAATACGTAATTGAAGGCAAATACAGCCTAATTGCTGTTGTGATTAGCTTGTCCCCCAAAATAATAAAAATATGAGTACTATTCTATAGGAAAAAGATTAATTGCATACGGGTTTGTTTTGTTATTCCCTATGTAGGAATGTGCCTGGAAATACTCACAATCGTAATATAATCAGTATTTGTAAACTTTCAGTTGGCTAAACTACAGGAAGGAGAAATTACGTTGTATCATTAATTTCATTAACAAATTTTCAGACATTGATTCTTGTGCGAATCGAGGATGAGAATCTGCTAGTGAAAAGTCTCAGTTGTCGTCCAGGAGAGATTAGTAGCTGCACACCACTAATTACAGAACTGTATATTTCATTATGAAGGTTACCTCTCCTTGACTGGGATTTAAAATTTGGCTTGTAGCATTGATTCCAGTGTGCTGTTTCTCAATAACTATGCTATAAGTGTACTTATCACTTAGGCATTCTGATAAAGAAAAAGTTGTTGTCCATCCTTGTTCCAAGATGAAAATATTTCATGCCCTAGGCCATGGTGTAGTGACATGTCATTTATGTGGAAACCACACAATGGCTTTTACATGTTTCTACATATAAATTAAGTGTTGAAGATGATTTGCATTCAGAAAGGAATTTATCAATATTAAATTGTTAGGTCATTTGTGACTAAATCAAATACAATTTTTATTTACTTTCATCATGAATTCTGAGATTGTTCTCAAACTATAAAATATTATTTCCCAAATCTGAAATCTAGTGAGATACAGAAGTCCCTATGCAAAGGGATTTTTTTGTATATTCAACTATTCTTCCACCAGTAACACTAAAAATAAAATTAGGATTAAAGAAGATAACCTGCTAGGATTTTTTTCTTTTTTAAAATGTTTGGTCTTCTAATTTATGCTTCTGTACATTATTATCTAATAACTGGTTCTATACTTGGAGATTATAACCTTCTCAGTTTTCAAAATATATTAATAGAAAGGAATCACATACCATGTTGACCACAATGAACATGTACTGGTCTTCCCTTACCCCAGTGCTGCTGTTAAACAAAAACAAACAAAAAAATCGCATCAAAACCCCCCTTATTTTACTCTTTCATGGCAAAAACCCAAAATAAACCAAAATGATTCAATTCTGGAGGGATAGATGAATATTCAACTACTCTGCAAATTGCCTCCTTGTAGAATTTCAGACAAATCCATCTCTAAACTATCCATCTTTAGATAATCTCAAATAATTCTTTTTGACCTTCTTTAATCTTCAAATCAAGAGGATTCTTAAAACTCTTTTCTGAAAGCAAAGCCTTTAGTCTAGATGTTGAATTTCCATGTCTTATTTGTGGACTGCAATGTAAATATTTATGAAAAGGCTTTTCCTACTAAATTCTCCTTTTGTTTAATAGACGTTGCAGGTATATTTTGATAAAAAAGCCAAGCTGTAATAAAAATAAGATATTAATATACACAACTTTGTTTTGTAGTGATTGGTAAAGGTTGGTACCTCTTGAGTTCAGGGAGATGATCATTTTGTTTTACTTTCCCAATAAAAGACCCTGGTAGTTGCTAGTAGCCGATCACTGTTTTAGTTAAGGTGACAAATGAAGAAGAAAAAAAAAAGAAGAAAAAAAAGAAAAAGGAAACTTATACTTTATTACTTTCTCATAGATTACATGTAGACAGAGACGTTAAGGGTTTTGGCTTTGGAGAAGATAGAGCAAAGCTGAAAAATAAATAAGAAAAAGAATATCTGAGCACCTGAGAAGGAACTACAGTGGTTTAGGCTCCACCTTGAGCTAGCGTAGGCTTAGGAGGAGCTTTGCTTACTAAAGCCGTTTTCTTAAGTGAGAAATATCTCAAGAAAATAATTCACCCATGAATGAATAGGTGAATCCCTTAAAAACAGTGGTATTTATAATAGAAAATGTGAGAGAGATACAGTTATGCCAGCAGAAGTTACACTGTAGAGAGTACAATTAGTCACAAACAATGAAATATAAAAGAAAAAGCAGTAGTACAGGGGTTTTTTTTGTCCAAAACGATGTACTAGTTCTACTGGTCCTCACTGAGTGTCTGTGATAGTTTGTCTTAGCCTGACGTTACAAGAATTATGTAACTATGTAGTTTTTCAGTAATATTTACATATTACTGAAATTTTTGAATATTTATCATCACAATCAAAGTCTAATGGATGTATATATGAAAACTTTGATTGCCTGTAGAGAGTGAAACTAACTGCAGATCTCTGAGCAACTGGCATCATGTTGCTAACATCATCTCTTCGTTTCAGTTATGTTCTCCACAATTATTTTGCCTTACTAGTCGTATCTGTATAGCTTTGCCATACATATAATCGCTTTTATTCTAGCACATAATATATTTAAATACAACAAACATATCCTTGTTAGTGGCAATAACTAGATAGGTAAGATTTTATCGATGTTTTCTTCACATGTTTACATGCAAACCTTGTGGGTTCTCCATTCTCTTTGCATTCCTCATTGTCCTCCCACCTCCCCAAAGTTCTCCATACACTGCATTGCATTTGTGTTTAGACACTACTAAGTTATTTCTGTTATTTGGTGTCCTGTCAGCATGTGTCTTGCTCAATTGCCTGGTTTTTTTTTTCCCCCATTCCTCTTGTCTAATCGGGGAGCTAAGGTAAATTGAGCCACCTGTTCTGCACCTAGCTGATTCTTCCCTTTAATCATCATGGCTGGTTTGAACAAACAGGCAGAACTCATCTTGCTTTACACAATGTATGTAACTCTCCTTCGCCTTATTACAATGTCTCTTCTTTTTTTTTTTTTTTAATGTGCTCAAAAAAGCACAAAGATGTATTATGAGAGCACTTGCTAGTTATGAACTCAGCCAGTGCCTTGGATTAAAGGAAATGTGCCCAAGATCATGCAAAAGTTAATGAGAATTAAATCTCCCGGGAAGCAAAATCCATGTCATTGCCATTCTGCTTTGGGCACTTGGCCATTATGAAAATCTGGTTACAACAGATACCTACCCATAAAATGTCTGTTTTCCAGAAGCAACATAGAAGAAATTTATTTCGGAGGCAAAAATGCCTGAAAGCAAATTATGAGGTTGGAAATATTTAAAAGGGGCATGTGATTGGAAATAGTCCATGGCAGGAGGAGCCTGGCTTTCAAACACTCTGCAGTCGGACTTGGATATTTTCCTCAGAGAACGCTGACTTTAATGAGAAAACGTGTATGATGATAGACCTGTCTGTACATACAAGATGCAGTGTGTAGAGACAAGAAAGTATTAGGACTGGCATCTGTACCCAACCAGACATATATTTATGATGTGGCAGAAATAAAAAATGTTACACGTACTTGGTGAATTTCTGATGCTGCTTGGATTTATATTGATAACTGATTCAAAGGACCAAATACGCAATTTGGGAGTTCAAACTGAAACAAAGAAATAAGGGAAATAAGGGAAGAAACAAATGTAAAAGAAGTTCAGATCTGGTAAAACGGAACTATAAACCTGAAAAATAAGCCATGAAGAAAATTGTATTAGAACTGTGGCTATACCTATGAAAGTGGAGAAAATCATGACTTTGAGAACTTATGCAGTCCTTCCTGAATAAGGTTCTGCAGCTGAAGGTGGATATGCCCCTCCTTAGCTTTTTCTAGGGTCTATCCTGTGGTATCTATGAATAAAATTCTCAAGCATACAGTTGGTTGTTCAGGGGAGTTAAAATCTTGGCAAACTAGGTTGTTGGAACCTTTCTGTTTGAATGTAATTATTTGACGATTTTGTAAGGGATATCGTTAGAAATTAAACAGCACATTGTTCATAATTGCCCGGAGAAAAGAATGTTAAATACTTATGAAATACCCTACAAATTTGCAGACACTGCCTCATGATCCAAGACACATATCTGATAGAAGCTTTCATCAGTGAATTTCAACCTTCATGTAACACAATTGGAAGTGCATTTAATCTCAGCTTCAATATTTGTTTTGCTCTTGCTCTTGCTCCTTCTTTGTCTTTAATAGCTTTATATATGGTTTTCTAACCACAGTGTTGTACATCCTACTTTCAACAGTAGATGCTATATGTGAAATGTAACTTCGCGCCCTACCTAGTCACTCTGCAACTTACCATACCCTTTTTCCATTGTCCTTAAATCCTTTCCTCTGAAGACGAAGAAGTATTAGGAATCAGTATTGTGTTGCAGGTGTTACTGCACGAACAGCTGATTGCACCAGAAGCACTCGTCATGAGTGTATATCCATCAGAGTGTGTATCGCTCAGAGAGGAAGGTCTGACAAGTGTCTGCTGGGGTGGAATGAACTGTAATTAATATCTGCTGGTGACAAATTCATACCATTCCCCTACATTTGTAAGCTTCCAAGATCAAAGCTGAAACACAGCAATAAATGCTCATTAGTCAGGGACCATTATGGAAGCTGCAAGTTTTCTGGCACCACCTTCAAATGGTCTCATTAGCTCCATCTATCTGAGCTTTTCTCCCCCTTTTCCTGGATCTCCTTAATTTCTTTCCTTCTTCTCCCATCTTTCATTCATGTTTCTTTCCCCTCCTGAGTTTCCTTCTATTCTTCCTGGCTCATTTTATGTTTCAGGGTTGACAGGAACAGGGCCAAGTTACACCTTCTTAGAGGAAAGCTATTGTGGCCAATCTAACATGTAAACTTAGTCTGATATGTAAAATTTAGTGAAGAAATTATACAGCCTGGCAGAGCAGAAAAAAAAGCTTCATGAAAAATGTAATTAAACAAATCATGGCATTGAGACCTTTACACTTCACCTCATTTTCCCTCTGATTTGATTATTATTCTGTGAGAATATTTTCTGCAGTATTACTCGCTGTTAAGTGTCCCATTTTAGAAATGTCAAAACAGTAAGTGATTGCCTTAAGGAAAATATTCTTCTACTCTCTAACTTCCCATTTTATGACATAATGGAAGTAGATTATTGAATATACATGCAGTTCTCGGTTTTGTCATCTTGAATTTATGTGATTTGCTGAAATAAAAGCTTTAGCTTTTTTGGGTAAAAATAACACATTAATACATTCCATGTAGACCTCTCTATAAGTAAAATTAAAATTATTTAAAAATGAGAACTATTGAATCAATTTTACAAAACTCGATTATTTGATTTCTGGGTACTTGGTGCAGTTTAAACTGTTTCTTTTTTTGTCTCAATGCTAGTTGACTTTAAGGAAAAAAAAAGAATACTATTTCTAAAAAGGATTAATTGGAGACTATTTGAAAAAAATCAACGAAATATGCCAAATGATCATTTTGGCAAGCTATTCCAGATGTTTTCTACTTTCAGAAAGTAGAATAATGATACCTTACTAAGTAGTGTCTTTTACTACTGTCTTGACACCCTTTGGTGGAAGACTAATGAAACTTTCTGAAAAAAGTCTGTTTTTCCCTGCTGTGTTATGCCGTACCCCTAAAGATTTTGATTCAAGACATCTTTCTATCATTTTGCTTCATTCAAAGTTTGGATTCAAACCAAGAGCTCCCATCTTCCAGGAGCTCATTTCAAAGTACCTTACATAGTGTGAGGACTGTGTTGGTGGTTTTCTGGCAGAAAAGTTAAGGTATATGTTCCATACCTTGTGGTATGATGTAGCATGAGAACATGTAGAAGTGTTCAAGACAACAAAGCTTACTGGGACAGTGTTGAAGAACGGTGTAGGATGGAGACAGCCAGAGGCAGTGAAGCCTTATTCAGGTGCCTATTGGGAACAGTACATGCTGTGGTCAGTCCCCTGGTGCACAACTGGCTGTTGCCAGAAACACAGCAAGAGAATACAGATTATTAACCATTGTAGTTCAGGGCTTGTGCTCACTCCTTCTCCCCATATTATTTAACTGGTTGGACATAACCTCTGTCTCTCCTGTTGGAAATGTTCTGCTTGTATATAAAGTACTTGAATATTCATTGGAACCACTAACTCCTGCCTTTCTAGGCTAGAGAGTCATTCTGCAAATGAAAATATTTCCATTGAATCTGGGAGATGTAAAAGAGCGGTAAAGGTACAAGAGGAGACCCAGGCTCCAGGATATGTTCAATCGAATTAGTTGAGCAGATGGTGTTTAGGGAGGCATAGAGAAAACAAAAGGCTCCAGGGAAATGAAATTAAAACCTCTTAAGCCAAGCTAAAAAAAAAAAAAAAAAATTGTACACTAATTTTGTTTTAAGTGAGGAGCAGGCACGGAAGCTAAAGGTTCAGAAGAAGGAAAAAAGAATGCAAAAAAGATCAAAAAAGAGCTAAGGACAGTATCGTATATGAGCATGATCACAGTAAATGAATGAAAAATAAATGAAAAAAAAAAAAATAGTGGATAGGGAATGTAGAAACCGCAAAAAAAGACCAATGGAAGGGCCAGCAGTGGGAAGATCAAAGACAAGTAAAAAAAGAAAGAGAGAAAATATCTAGCCAAAGAATTTCTTTTTTTCCCCTCTTTCTGTTCCATGTGCTGAGGCATTCTGCACTTTAATCGTCTTAGGCATAGCAGATGTAGGTTCCTGGCATTGCACAGCATCAGGCCATGATCACTGGCTGTTTTTATTAGTAAGGTATGCACATGTGTATCCACAAAAGAGTTCCTTCAAGGCCTAAATTTTAATTGTTTGGATTTTTTTTGCAGTTAAATCAACAAACTGTCACTGAAATTTTGTAGATACCATATTGCCCCTAAGCAATCAAGGTGATGAACCGTTCAGAATAACAGCGTGAGAGCCTGAATTGCCATTTTGTGAGTAAATTCTCATTTTAGTTTTCAAGATGTTTTAGATCAGCAAGTGCTGATACCTTGGGGGAAGAAAAATTATGGGCAAATGCATAAAATCCCAAAGTTGTCAAAGGTAATTTATTGAGTTTGTTGTTTCACTTATATCAGATATAGGGATTCATAGGCATTTTGTTGCACATATAATGACAACTTCCAATACAATATTATAATTTCCTTCCTTTCCAAAGAAGAATCGAAGGAAGTCTCAGTACCTCACTGGATCAGCACACTACATTTTTAATTGACTGTCCACTGAAGACAGTGAGAATGCTTTTGTTAATTTAGAGCCATTTCAAAGCCTACTGAAGTTAGTAGCTCACACTTCATATAGCAGTGTGTTTCTTTTAACTCTTTGCATAAGAGTTAAAAAAATGAGATGCAGTTTCATGAACATCTATATACTGTCTTCAGTCAAATACCTCTATGCCACCAAAACGAATAGGATTACCCACACAGCTAATATGTACATAGGTGTGCTTTCAGTGACGAAACAAGACAGAGAAATACGTTTATTGTCTGTTGCTACATTAATGTCTCAAACAGCATTCAATTACTCCAATGGTTCTCTTCTTGGTAATTATCCTTACTCTCATGCTCTGTTCTACAGATTGTCTATGATGGATCTCTTTAAAGATGTCTAGCAAGAGGTTACGAAAATACTAATGATGTTTTTCAGCTCATAGTAAATCACTGTAATCAATATTTGCAGGTGGATGTTGCAATCATTACTTGTTCAAGCTTAATGAAGAGAGTTCAAAATAAACTTCATGACTTGAATTCTACTTTGAAATCACCTCTGTAATTTTTCACAGTAAGTTGGAAAGGTTTATTGTTTTGACTTGGAGGTTGGAAAAAATCCCAATCAATTCCCATTTGGATTGATGGAAATAAAACTAGCATTAAAATAACATACAGTTCACGTATAACACATACGAATGTGTTGCTAGGTGAAGATTGTGAGCCCTACTGGTTTAATAAGCCAGTTTATATCAACAAAGAATCTGTTATTTTTTATTGTGCTGCAGTAAGAGTTTTGTGATTCCAGAATAGATAAGAAAATATAAACTATTTCCTGAGCTTCAGTTCTCTCATTTATATAATTATTTTAGAAAAAACAAAAATTTATAAGAAAAAAATCATAAAACCCATATGAGATTTTACTCCTGATCTTTCCAAAGCAAGGATGTGTTTTATTTTGATACATATCTTTCAGTGTCTCTTCTTTCCTTTTCTTTCAGTGCCTCTGCTCTCCTCTTGTTTTAATTTTTTTTTAATATATACATATTTATATTATTCCTGCAACGTTATTTTTATTCTTAGAATATCTTTCATTTCCCAGATTACCAAGTGGTCATCTTTTATTCTTGCCTGATGATTTAACCACCCTACTCTAACTTCCCGGGTAGAGAGCACTTTCTACGCTAATGTTAGGAGTATTGTACTTTTGAGCCCAAATTTTGCGAATACTTACGCACTTTTGAGAACATTTGACAGCACTTTCTCTTTCTGAATAGTCGATTTTTCAGTGTTTCCCTCACAGTTTGAACAGTTCTTTCATCCAGAAGCAAGAAAGATCAAAATAATAGAAAACCTTTTACTGTAAATAAACATAATGGAAATACAACTACAGAAAAATGTCAATGGGAGTAAGGGCAAGTGAAGAAACAGAAATCATTTATATGATTTATAACTCATAACCTGTGAAGAAGTAATACAAAAGATGCAAATGGAGCATGATTTTTTTTTTTTTCCCCCAGAAGAAACTATTGTGTGATTTTTTTACAGCTGCATACCAGCATGGTATTTTTGGTTGTCATTAAAGGGATCCAGCTTGTTCTATGCAATGTTGCCATATGGAAAAATTCTTCTCCAAAATCAGTGACGTTGAATTTCACTGGGATGAAGACCATCCATCCTTTTAATATGAATTGGTATAGGCCTCTATTTTGCAAAGATGTACATGTCTTTTAATTGTGCACTTTAAAAATATGATTGCTTTTAATGGTGCTAAGCAAAATATGTAAACCGGTGCAATGTTTGACTAAGCAGTGTATTTATTTTTCCAGTCAAAGTCAAAGGTTTACAAAATTGTATTAGCAAATAGAAAAACAGGAGGAACACAAGGCTTATATTTTTAATTCGTTTAATGTTGTCAGAGCCCTGCATATGGAAATGTCATTGACTGCACTAAGAGAAAGAGTCTATCCATCAAATACAAAACATTTTTCTAAAGCCTCTGTGCTTTTTTCCAGAAGTAAAAACTTTTTTTACCATTGCAAAATGATTTGTGTAGGAAGCTAAAGAATAGTTAATAATTATGGATAATAAAAAAGCCATCCTTTCATTTCTGCTGAAAATAAATACTCTTTGGAATGGCATGAGATTTAAATTTCACAAAATGTTATTAAAGGTTGCTGTGGTCTGTGAAAATTTTGTGCAGACTAGACTCTTGTCAAAGCTTGTTTCTGTTGTCCTACTAATATCAGTAAAGATACCAAGGTTAAACTCTTCACCTTCAATAACACAGATTATCACTGTTCAGTTGTGCTTTTCCTTTCCACTGTGAACTGTCTCATGTTAAATGCTATCGTTTTACAGATGAATTGTAGAATCATTATTAGGTTTAATACATTTCATCTACTTTCACGTGCCAATGTAAATCAGAACTTACTAATCTGTCAAATTATTTCATTAAGGAGGTATAATGTAGTTACAGGATATTTCTGAGCTTTCTTTTCATAATGTCAAGTCACCATTCCACAGTGTGACTGCTCAGTACAGCAACAGAATTATTGGAGGTTAAAAGGGAGCTCTGGAGGTCTTCTATTCCAGCCTTCTTCACCCGGCAATTAGATCAGGACTTTGTCCATTGAAGTTTTTAATGTCTCCGAGGATGGAGATTCCACAGCTTTTCTGGGCAACATCTTCCAGGGCGTGAAAAGGTTTTTCTTATATCACAAGTCTGCATGTTCAGCTAGTGCCTGTTGTCTCTCAGAACGCCCCAGGGAGGTGTGAAGGGCAGGTGATGGGTTCTGCTGCCAGTAAGCCCTCTGGCTTGCTCTCAGGTGGGAGAGCTGTCATTTCCTCTCATTTCCTAACTACTTTGCAAACAGCCAAAAATTCTCCAGTATCTTTATCAAGTCCTAGGAAATAATGGCTTTATGGTTAAAATTTTTGGATCACAATATTTTAAAACTAAGGTAATTATCCAAATATTTCATCATTTGTACTGCTGTAGTGAATGTAGTACCATTGCATTTTTACAGAATGTGGAATAGAGTCAGAAGAAATGGGCAACTTCCCAGGAGTAAAAGGGTAGCAAAAACTAAGTTTATGTAGTGCTTTGGTTTGATAATGATCATACCCTTTGTAATGGCTATTACTAAATGTCTTTTGTGATACTCTTTGTATCACCCCAGCAGGTGGGATGAGCAAAAGGAACTCATCTCACTTAATATTAGAAGTCTCCAATGTCTGTATTGGAGTTAGTTACTTGAGGCTACCTACATGCTCAGTGGAACAAAGCAAGCCTCTTCAGAAAGGGTGCTATTTATCTCATCCTGAAGTAGAATCTAAAATCAGTCGAATTAATCACACCTCTCCAGTGCCTATAAGGGGAGTCAAAGGTAGCCAACTTTGATGCTACACATTTGGTCAGATAAAGCCCCTCCAGGATTTTTTTTCAAAATTTGGTTTTTAGTGGATAAGGTCAGTGCCAAACTGAAGTCTTATCTCCTGGAAGATTGAATTATGTTCTTCGCTGCATGACACTGAATTTGATGTCTGCATTTTCTACTCCCGATTTATAACAGTGAATTTGAGACACTGTAGTGGGATGAGATTTTGGGGATATAGGAAAATTAATGAAGCCAGAATTTGTTCTATGCTGACATTAGCATATATAGAGCAACGGGCAATTCATGATTCAAGTTCTGACATTATTAATAAGTAATTGAAAGTTATCTTAAATAAAAAGTCAGTAACTTTAAGCCAAAATCAAAAAGGTAAGAGGGGTCAAAATGCATAATATGACTCAGTAGTTTCCTTTTAAATAATCTCCTGAGCAAAAATGTATGATAGTTTAATATTATATTCTACAGTAATATTACTATAAATTTCTCCTGTGAAAAGGAAAGCACTTTGTCTTGGAATTCACTTGCATACAAGTGGGATGTCATAGTACTACTAAAGGCTGAATTTGGAATTGATTTCCTCGGATCAGTGCTAGTAGAAGTCAGACTGTATTATATTGAAATTCTGCCAATATTTTGAAGAGGCAAAAATTTAGTGCCTTTTATGCTTTGTTCACAAACACTGCTATAATTATGCTTGAAGAAAGAGTAAAACCATGCAAGGTGAAATACTTGCAAGAGAAGATTCTTGCAGGGGCTATGCTTAAAGATACTTTGGTAATCAGTAAAGGACAGAGATGATTGATAACAGCTTTTGCTCAGTTTTTTCCTCTAATAGAACAGTTATTTCTATAATTAGTTATATACTGCCTGAGCATGACCTTGCACTTTCTCAGAGGCATGAATGGAATACCTGAATGTATTGCCCACAGTAATTAAATTCTTGTCACCCATTGCACCAGCTTTTCAGCATAAATGTACAACAACACTTATATATGATGTGTGAGCCATACAAGACTCCATTGGACGCCAGGGCAGAAGATGAAGAAACAAATAGTCGATGTCATATTGTATAACATTACAAAAAGCATTCAGATGCTATAAAAATAAAGTGAAATGAACCCATTGCAGCCTGATTCAGGAATTACTTCCATCATCTTCAAATAGCTACAAGATTTTACTATTACAAGCTGCTTTCTCATGTAAAGAAAGAACTAAAGAATGAAAGACTCACAAATACTGAAAAATTCCTGTGTTTACCTTTATTATACTTTTAACTGCAAATGAGTGAATTTTGGTTCAATAACTGCTATTCTTGTCTATCAGTAGGAACCACAACTGTTTATTGCAATGCTTATTGTTTCTAAAGACAGAAAAGCCAGGAATATTCCTCTTACTGGAACTTTCTGGAATGTAGATGTCTGGATTTCATGCACTGGAAATTTTTTCTGCTTATCTTTACTAATGGCAGTTTGAAAAATGTGGTAGGTGCTAAAATAGCTTCTGAGATACATTATAATACAGAGGTTATAATGAAATAAGCAGAAGCCATTATCAGAATGACTAGAGATTTGAATTTCTCGGGCCAGACATCCATTAGGCTATAGGACATTGCTGCTCTGAATTTAACCTTAATTCCTGTCTAGAGAGAGGCTGAAACCAAGAAAGACCCTTTAGAAATGCACACTTCTCATGAAACTCAAAACCTTTTTGATCCACAAAGGATATTTACCTTGTTACAATCGTTACTCTGTAATTACTAAACTACTTCAAAGTGGCTGTAGAGTACTTGCAAGGCTCTTTTTTTTTTTTTTTTTTAAGAATTACTCCCAATAAAGAGAGTTTCCTTAGAACGTTCTTGCAGTCATGCTGTGTCTGTCACACTGCTAGCGCAGGGAATCAGTTAGTAGGTGGCCCTTGCCATTACCATTTCCCAGCCTCCAGGAAAGCCCCAAGCCCTGTGCAGTCCGTGTGTGAACTACTGCGGCTTCTGAAGCCGCTTTTATCTGGCTGCTGTTCAGGCTTCCATCTTTGCCTTTAAGAAAAAGACCGTATTTGTTTCTTGTTTCAGCGGCTGCATATGCCAACAGGAGCCTCCAAATACCTCTTGCAGGTTTTGTCTGGTGAGGTCAACCCATACATGAAGGTTAAATGAATATAATACCCAAGTTCAAGAGCATATGAGTAGCTTTCTGACTTCAGCTCACAAATGTTGCTTGATTAATTTGTAAAGCAGTCTTGCTTGGGCCTGCTAGCTTTTCTAGAAAATTAGACAGTAAGAGCTTGTGAATCCTCTTATCCCGGCACCTCCATTTTTTCATCTTGCTGTGGTTAGTGCCTTCTGAGATCTTCCAAGTGAAAGCTGCAGGCTGAATGGGCCTCCATGCCATTTTCTGTGGGATTATGAGGGGAGTGTTGCCATTTTGTCCAATTTGCTAAACTTCGATGCCAGTGTCAACACCTGAGTTTGCTGCAGTTTCCCAACATACACACGTACACTATCAAATATTTATGAAACCGTGGCAGACATGAATGTCTAAGCTATCAGCTGAGATCCTCTTCTTGTCTGTTTTGTCTTCTCTCTCCCCACTTTCTTCACAACATCATGTATTACTCTTCCAAAAATGCTGATCACAAAAGACTCTGTTTTTTCCTGTCTATGCTATGTATGTGCTGGCCACATTTGCAAAATTTTTGTATCTCCTGGGCATTTTGTTGGCTTATTTTCATTTTGACAGTGTATGCAACTGTGTGTGTTGTTTTTGCTGTGCTACTGCTTTGAACTCTGTCTGCCTTACTGCCTCAGGTCTTTTTTTTTTTTTCTTCATTATTTTGGATACCATCTCATGCAAAAGTATTGTCATTTGTGATAAGCCTCATTCTATTAGATAATTTCTTTCGAGTGGTAAATTTTAGTTTGCTTTGTCAAGGGTTGATTCTAATAATGGTAACTATTCTCTCTCTGTTTTATATTCTTACTGATCCAAATTACAATCTCGTTTTTATTAGGAATTTATCTAGCCTCTGCAAATTGTCTTTTTTAGCTCAGACGAGGTCTCACATGTGGTATCATATGCCACATCATTTGCAAATTCTCCTTTGGCCTTCTTTTTTTACCTTTTTTTTTCCTCTCCCTGGTTTTATGTTACATCTCTATTAATTTCATAGTAATTCTTTTCTCCTTTAGTTGTCTGAAAACTCTTGAGTACATCAGTTGCCTCAGAACCAGCAGTTATGGGACACCAGGCTCTCCTGATCACCTTCCTTTCTGCTGAGGGTGACTGCTTCCAATTCAAGAGTCTAGTCTGGGCAAATTTGTGTTACTGTTGTCTTCCAAATTCCCCAGGTGTCAGTGCTGGTGGAACTTTAACAGCAAAATCCTTCCACTGCTCTTTGACATTTTCCTTGTTAACATGTCTGTTGGGGTGTAGAATCCAGTTACTTGCTGGTTTTGGCACTTCCAAGAAATCTGCCTGATGCTGTGGCCTCTGAAGTTGTATCTCTACTGAAGCCTGTTTACTGGTCTTGCATGGCACAGGTTGCATCCCTACAGCTAAACTTGCTCGTCCTCCTCCAAGAGGGAGCTTTGTAGGGATGAGGGTCTGTCTAGCGCTGTCCCCCAAACTGACCAATTTTTGACAGAGGTGGTATCAAACCAGGATGCATGCTAACAGTAAAACAGGACGGATAGTCATGGACCAGTGCTGGAGTCTGTTCCATGACCCTATTTGGTTTGCTAGGCTAGAAGTAGCATCAATAATGTGTTGAAATTATATGTACAGGAATTCAACTGTTAAAAGATTCAGTTCCTCAGGAGAAGGAGCTGATTTGCTCTGAGGAACTGAAATAACAGTGTTGCCTCACTTTATAATCCCAAATATCAAGCAGTTAGGCATTTCCCAGGACAGAGGGAATCCCACGTTCAAATCTCTTTTAAGCCTTATTTGGAGCAAAGGTTCAAGCTTTGATCTCCTGTGTCTGAACCCTTAGGCTTGCCGAGTCAGTCTGTCTCTATCTGTAGTCCAATGAATCTTTAATTACTGAAAAGTGGAATAGTGCTTACAGAACACATTATGGTGTATAGCTGCAGTCTTCCAGCTGAAAAATAATTATTTCAGTGTTATTTATTTTCAGGTGTTAATTATTTAACACCTGAATTCTTTGCTAATTTATCTGAAACAATCTAATTCACTGAGTACTAATAGTGTATAGTAATTGAAAGAAGGGAAAGGGTTGTGAATGCTGTGTGGTAGGGTAAACTAAAGGTATCTTGCCTTCCAATTTGGCTTGTTCATAAGGAATTAAAAAATAAATGCTTCTGACATGTTTCTTTTTTCTGCATTGCTCTGGAACATCATGTGCCTTTGGCAGTTTGCTGCTCTGGTCTAAGTATTTCCATTGCTTTTGCAGCTTTAATCCTTAAGAAAATTTAATTTCAGCTGGCTTTTTAGATTGTTCATGAAGACATCCTTTAATTAGCATGAGTGTGAACTGGACTTTCCTGTGCAATTGAGTGATTTATAATTAGCATTCTCGAGTTTTGTTGAGCTGCAATAGTACTCTACATTCTTTCTATTCAGTTTTGCTTGTGATAGTTTTTTCTTCTGTTCTTTCAAAGTTATGCTCTTTTGTGTTCTTCTGGAAAAATACAGTAATTATACCCTTATGAATCACAACCTCTGCCCTGTTAATTACAATTATGGGAATCCATACATTATTATATTTAGATTTCTGTATAAATCAAGACAAGAAACAATGTAGTTTTTAGAAACTGACATTATTTCCTCATCTCCTCCTTCTTTATTAAACTGCTTATGTCTGCAAAATTCAAGAATCAGATGGAAACTAGAAATATCCAGTTCATAACCTCCTATTCAGTCTTCATGCTTTCAAATAGGAGAACCTTTAGTTTGCATAGTTTTTTTTTTTCCTACCATATGTTTAGTTTGTCCTCTATGAAGTATTCTGTGCAATAATAATGTGATGACCTGCTCTTCTGAGTTCCTGGAACTATCTAGGGAGTTCACGTAGTGAAAATTGTACCTTCAGCTATGTAGGCCTAGAAATAAATCTCTGTGCACATGTGGGGAAAAAAAAACCACCACACAAAACCCCTTTATATTCCTGTTGAACTAGAGAAGATCAACAGATGGAGAGCTAGTTTGCCTGTTTTTGTCAGGAAGTCCTTTTTGTGCAGGATTGTTCTCTGGTTTACATTTCTTTGTCTGCTAGGATAAAAGCAATGACAAGATAATTCAGGAAAGTACAGATCTTAAAATTTCTTTCCTTTACAGGAAGCAGTCTTCCTGGGTGATGAGTTGCCTGCAGCAGTGAATCAGACCTACTTCAGGCGGTGGAGGAGTTAGTGTTGTTTCCCCTTCTAGCTGTGAGCCTACACCTTTCTCAGAGTGTCCTGGTTTCGGCTGGGATAAGGTTCCTAGTGCTGTGTTTTGGATTTAGTATGAGGAGAATGTTGATAACACACTGATGTTTTCAGTTGTTGCTAAGTGCCCTCCTAGTCCAAGGACAGCTCCCGTGCCTACTGACTGAGCTAGGTACACAAGATGGGAGGGAACATAATCAGGACAGCCAGCCCAGCTGGCTAATGGGGTATTCCATACCATGTGACGTCATGCTCAGTATATGAATGGTAGACGCGACCCAGGAAGTACCGATCGCTACTTGGTTATTGGTCAGCGCGGGTGGTGAGCAATTGCATTGTGCATCACTCATTTTGTATGTTTTATCATTATCATTATTATTTTCCCTTTTCTGTTCTATTAAACTGTCTTTATCTCAACTCACGAGTTTTTCTCACTCTCACCCTTCCGATTCTCTCCCCGTCCCGCTGGGGGGGTGGGGGGGAGTGAGTGAGCGGCTGCGTGGTATTTGGCTGCCTGCCAGGTTAAACCACAACACAGAGCTAGGCCAGAAGGAGCAGATGGCCCAATAGCTCAGTGGCAGCTCCACTCACTTCTCCTTTCCCTTGAGTGTTTGAGCGAGTTTTCTTTCCGCTGTTTCCTTCCCTCTTCTCCATCATGCACAACTGGGGATGGGCCAAGGAGTGCAGGGACTGCCCTTCTCTGTTCAGCTGGAGAGCAGAGTTGCTGCTGGTGGTGTTACCCTGCTCACAAGCTACAGGAAGGACAAAGAACTGGCCAAGCGAAGCAAATAAGAAGGCAAGGAAAAATAATGAAGCAGTTTGGAGGAGAGATTTGACAGGAAGATGAAGCACAGGAGTACTTGCTGTGAAGGCAGTTTTCCTCATCTGTACAGATGGTCTTCCTGCTATCCTGCTAAATGCAATGAAGACTGTGTTTAATGTTGGCTACTCAGACGCGTGGCTTCAAAACTGATATCCTATTTTACTGACTTTTAAACTATGCCTTGCGGATTAGTGGAGGAGCACGCTTGTGCTTGGGGTATTGAAAGCCTAAAGAGTGGACCAGTCCCCCTGCTTAGAATTGATTGACTGAGGGACGGCCTATAGTTTTCCAACAGCACTGACATCACTATAAGACAAACATAAAGAATACGTTCTATTGAAAATATAAAACTAATAGGATAGCTGCTGTATTTAGAGACAGATGCTCAAACATAAACAACTATTCCACAACTGATAGCTACCTGTTCTCAAGTTTAACTTCATGTAATTCTTCCTGTTTCCTTCAGCTAAAAAGCTCTCAGGATATTTGCACAGTGTCAGCTGGTACTCAGAAGTCAACAGGTCTCATCCTGATGTTGCCTCTGCCCTGAAAAACGATGCTTATTTCGTAACGAATATGTTTTTATTTGTCTATTTACTCCCTGGCAATTGAATCAGAGATCCACCCTTCCCGTAAATGTGTCCTATAAATCATAGAATCATAGAATCCTAGAATCATTAAGGTTGGAAAAGACTTCTAAGACCATCGAGTCCAATCGTCAATCATAAATTTGACACTTAACCATGATGTGTGTTTTTAACTGACTGCCAAGTAGTTGGTTTGTAATGAGGATTTAGCCTGATGTGGAGCAACCTCTTTATGAAAGGCAAATTCAACACCTAACAGATTTTTTTACTAAACTACTTATAGTTTGAAATGGCCTGCTGTGAATGAAAATTTTTCTGAGGTCTGATGGGGTGAGATTTATATCTCAGAACCAAGCTTTTTAAACATACAGATTTAAATTTACTCTCTGTATTTAAAGTGTAAAGGAGAAAAAGAACTTCTGTTTACTACTAGCTCTCAATAGAGAATCAGGGATGACAGTCCTTAAACATGTTTGGGACAACAGCATTTTTGGGGATGCTAAAGATATCTTAAGGTTCTGAGGCACATCAGGGAAATCTGGCTGCCAAGGTCAAGAGCCTGAATGTGGATTTCTTATTTATATTCTTCATGTGGTTTTTAGTCCCAGTTTTGTGATGGGAGATCCAGACGGTAAATAAGAGAAATATTAGTTTGTTTTAGTTTTCATTCTTGATATTCATAAGTTTTAATTCAACTTCTGCATTTCTTCAGTGGTAATTGGAGTTGGGGATGCTCATGGGGTAGCTTATTGATTCTGATTATCCAGTGGATTGGTCAGTACAGGAGATACTTATATGACAAAATATGATATATTCTCATACTTCCAATTTCATAAATAGGGATGAGTGAATGGAATGACAAAGGAATTGGCCAGCTAAACCTGTGGGCCTGATCCAAGGCCTGGCTGCATTGCTTCCTTGTCAGCTGGGTTCCCCCCTTGCACTGTTGTGCAGATCTGTTGCACAGTTCTGACTTCTTGCCTGCTGTTGGGAACCATATTTAGCATCACTGTGATCACTGAGCAACCAGCAACTACCTTTGGGTATTTTTCCCCAGGGTTCCCTCCCTTTTGCCCTAAAAGATAGCAAAGAAATTGAAATTATCTTTCTTTTTTTTCTTTTTTCCTCATCCTTTTCCTCTGTGTTCTGAGCTTCTTTATGGCTGGGAAAGTCAGAGATAAATTAATTATGTGTAAATATTGTGTCACAGTTATGTTCAGTAAAATAATGATAATCTGCACTTAGGTAGTTCACTTAATAATCTCCCAAAAAAAAAAGAGAGGGAGGAAAGAAAAGAAATCTTTTTCTCTCTTTTACAGCCCTCAGTAAGGATTTAATAGTAGATGCTGTAGTGAGGTCTCATACTACTAAGGCTTAATTGCATTTACGAAACGTACTACAGCATATCTGCTAGATTACTGAGCTATAACTTGCCAAATAAAGGCAGCACAATTTGTGATCACCATGTTTTAATGGAGTTTATTCCTTTCTAATTTGCAAAATCTAGTCATTCATAAGAAGTTTCCTTGTCACTGATGTCAAGTAGCTTTATTCTACGGCATTGGATAAATTAATTTTATTTTTGTAAAGACTTAAATGCTGCTGGTGAACATAGCATCTGAATGTCTTGGAAACAGCTTGAGTTTGGTTTCACAGCGCATTATCATGGTGGGGAAGTGTGAGTGGTTTGGTTTTACAGAGCAGAAAGCTGGTGTACGTGGATCCTTCAAGCTTTGAGAAACCCAGTGTCTGAATGTTTCTCATCTGGCCCCAGGACAGGGATGAACGCTAAGCCATATCTCTACTATTGAGGCCAGATCACCAGCACACCTGGGGCTCAGTCCAGCAACGTGGGAGGATCCTTAATGTTAGGCTGCTGGTGGGGAATGTGCATTTTTATGGGACATTTCATCTGCTGCAGTGGACCATCACTACCTATTTCATGCTCTGGGTGCTGCAGGCTATGAGCCATCAGTTGATCCACAACAGCTATAGCAGCTGTGTGGGGACACCAGTTGGGCTTAGCAGCAGTGGCACCAGGCTTGGGCTTGGGGTGATGGGGTCTCAGCATAGCAGTGTTAGATGGGTGCTACATGCATATTCTCACGGTGTGAAACTTGGCAAGTCTGTACCTAAAATCACAGCCCATTAGCTTCTGTAGCAAAAGTCCTCATTACTTCATCAAGTTTAAGAATAGATTATGAATCAGTTCTTCAGCTACATCTATACAGGTGATTTGAGTATGTCCAGAAGGTGCTGAGACCTGCTGGCAGAAAATGACACGCTACCCTAGAACTGAACTATTTCGCCCAATAAAGTGAAGTGGTCACATCCATACCTGGCCCAGGCTAAGTCCCACAACCTGCCCATTGGAGATGGCTTGGTGCTATTTATATGGTCAGAAACTAAGGCTAGTGATCCATCTAACATTTAAATGACAAGTCTTGAATTGCAGTGCCTGAAGGCACTGTTATGGCTCTACTTAAATTGATGTTGTCAAAGCCTCTGAAACCTTGATAGAGTGTCTAACTTGTATGGAAAGTTTGTGCAGAAGCTAAAGTTTACCCACATGTTGATGTTCCAAGATAACTTCACCTCTGTGATAGAAATGACATTAATCCTCTCTATTACTCACTTGATGGACTGTCACACCTAGACATGATCCCAGTCTCAGGGGAATATCACTTTTTTTTTGGGGGGGGGGGGTAAATGTAAAGCTAGATTTGACAGTAAGAGTGTCTTTTAGTTTTGCAGTGGTAAAAATAAAAATAAAAAAAGAAGCAAGGATACAAATCCTATCTTTGGTGAATCTCATTTTGGTAGCATCCAAACTGTTGTGTTGCTGCTGGCTGAGTCACACAGTTAAACCAGCAGAGTTAGAGCTGCAAAATAGGCTGTTCAGCTGAATCAAACAGGAGCTTTATGCAGACTTGTTGTGCTTCAGAATGAAGTCTGTAGAAAGCTTGTTGCGGAAATGTGATCTTGCAAATGCTTTTTACTGTCCCTTTTGATGTTCTCAAGTACAGAAGATGTCAGCTTGAGAGAAGAAATGTGCTTGGCAGGGAGTGATGTTGGATATATGAAAAATGAATTTGTATTATGGCACTGTATTTCCCTTGGAACATTAATACAAGGAAGTGCCAGCTATTTTATTAAATCATAGATTCCGGCATAGAATCTGTCAGTTCCCCCAAGATGTTGTATTTTTAGCACTGTAAAGTTGCTTGTCACGCTCCCACATCTCACCTGCAAATAGTGTGTGAGAAACAATGAAAAATAGTTCACCAGTGACTAGCATGTGTTAGGTGTAAACTGCAATCCACTTATATCAGCATGACCCTTTAAGATTAAATTTTAGTTTAGCCCAAACTGCTGTATTTGCTGAGGCTAGCCGATATATTGCATTTTGGTTAATCCTGTAATCTAAGATGGAAAATTAATTTGCTGCATATTTGTGACAAATGCTTCTTGAAAAGAACAGAAACTGAAAAAAAAAACCCACCAAAAAACAACAACAGATGAAAACAACAACAGATGATCTACGTGTTGGCACATGCATTTGTTCAGTCATGGGTAACCAGGCTGATGTTTCCCTGTGAATGTTTCACAGTTCGAGGTTTTGGTCTCTGTCAGGAGATGCACACACGTTATACACTTCGAGTCACTTATAATTCCTCAGGCAGAGAAAGAGTCCAGGTATCTAAAAATCTCCAGAGATAACTCAGAAAAAGTACTTGAGGGACATCAGGACCTGCTGTTTCATGTTATAGCCAACTTTTATGTAATGTAGCTCCCAGCTTTTCAGTGACCCCACAGCTGTTACTTACACCATGTTTTTTTTTCCGAAGACTTCCATGTGCTAAATAACTGAGAGCTAAACTGAAATCTGCGTAGAAACATGAAACATACTTTGTAGACTCATAGCTGAGTTCTCTGCTTTTCTCTCAGTGCTTTATGAATTCTGATTTTATTTCTTTAACCCTGACCAAATTACTGCCCTGGTGGACTGAGTCAGATGTTCAATATTATTATTATTCGTGTCTCAAGGGCATAAGTCTTGCTTCCATTTCATATTGGTGAGATAAGCAACTTGCAACAAATACTCGCATTGCCTAAAGAATTAGATAAAACGTTGAAGGATTTATGTAAGTACAAAAGGAAATAAAACAATTATTTCTGTAACATTGATTTTACAGTTTTTTCCATTCATCTTGTGATTTTAAGTAAGGTGAAAGGCTTTCCCACTCTTAAAACCATACGCAAAGGAAAGAGATCCTCATTTCTTTTTTTCTTTTTTACACAGGAAAAGTCTGATGCCTTTGTTACTGATGTTGTTTTGGTTTTTGCTCTGATTTTTCTTAGCAGCATTTTCCCCGAGCACTGATGTGACATAATTTACATCAGTATTCATTTTCTGAGGTCTTGCATATCTGTAAACACCATGTTTTCCCCCCTTCCCCACTGACAGATCATAAATAAACTAGATGCTGAATTGTTATTTATTTTGGCATACCTGACGGTGGGTTACACTTTTGGAACTGTGCAAATGTAGGCTTAGTTTCTGCCCTAAAGATCATCCTTTTTGTTATGGTAAATACAAGAAGGAGATGACAGAAAAAGCAGGATAACTATCCTTCCACAGTTCTTTTTTTTGGGGCGGTCACTGAGATCAGACAGCAGGGAATAACGCTGAGGAGAAGTTGGTGGAAGGATGGTCTTGCCTCTAGTGTCCCTTCCACGTGGAGTCAGCCACCTAATGTGGAATCTCCAATCAATTCTCATTCCCCATCTAGCAAAAGATCCAGGCACCTCTGAGCAGTGAACCACAACAGCAGAAAAAACTTTGTCTTCCTTTCACTCAGGCAGCATCAGTGGTCCTTCAGCCATCTCTACAGAAAGATGCTGTAAGGCCTGCTCTTCTGGGAGCATCCTGTCCCTAGAGGTATGCATTTCTCCCTTTCATCTGGACTGCAAACATATTTAAATCCACCATTTGGGAAGCAAGCCCCTGAGCTGATCCCAATGCCTGGGTATCATTTTCTTAGAGACAGGCCAGTTGCTCTTCCAGGGCTTTAAAAGATCCACGTTTTACATTGGGCAGTGAATTGGGTGGCAAGGAGACAATTTCTGCCCTGCAGAAAGATGCTTAACACTAACCCAGTTTCACAGTTGTGTGTCTTAACTGACTTGTATGAAGTTATTTCTGATTTACACTGTTACAAGGGAACAATTCTTTTAGCAGAATTGTTATCTTATTAATTTGTTCCACTTCTGGAATTGCAGGTTGTCCTGAGAGAAATTCTTTTGTAAGTCAGTATCAGATTATTTTCAATACCCCTTTAGAAGTCCCAAACCTATCCTCATCCTGCAAAAAATTAACACCTGTAAGTGATTTGTTGTATGTGAGTGCTTTCCTTGAATTCCCCGTATTCATTCAATGTTTATAAAAAAAACACATTGATTGCAGAAGAGTTTGCTGGACTCAGTCTTTTATTCTTTGTGTTAGATGCTTTCTCACACAGAACCACAGAATTGCTGAGGCTAGAAGTCACCTCTGGAGGTCACCTTGTCCAACCCCATGCTCAAGCAAGGTCACTAGAGCAGGTTGCCCAGGGCCATGTCCATTAGGTTTTTGAATATCTCTGAGGAGGGAGACTCCACAACCTCTCTGGGCAACTTGTGCCAGTGTTCAACAATACTCACAATAAAAAGATTTTTACTTATGATTAAATTAAATTTCCTGCATTTAAATTTGTGCCCATTGCCTCTTGTCCACTCTGCTCTTTGGAGTCATCCTGGGATAGCGACAGGCATCCGCTTCATTTGTAGCATTCTATGAAGTCACAAATGCAGGATTATACAGGCAATAACTCAAACATTTTTGTGCTTTATGAGATACTAACCACATTTTGGCTATGTAGTGTCTGCAGCTGAAGGCCATGGGATTTATTGAACTAGGACTGATTTTACTGACTTAACAGGAAGTGCCGCAAAGGTGTGATTATTTATTTCCCAGCACTTCAATCCCTCTTTGTCTCTCTCTTAAATTCCCAGAAGTTTTAAAGCTTCCTCTTAGTATGACAACACGTTTTTAAGGTAGTTGCATTTAAACTGCTCATGATTCAAAAATTGCATTGCAAAGACAGAATGGGAAAGAGGGAGTGTGGTATTGAGAAGAGGTTCACCCCAATAGTTAAAACAGTGGGTTTCCATTTTAATTTCTTAGGCAGTTTGTACTGTCTTTTAGCAGTAAATGCCAAGATGGTAAATCGCTACCTTTAAAAGTTTATCTTTAGATTCATGACTTTGTGGCAGACATCTTCATATTCTGTGTTTGTGAGGTGTAGTAGTGTCCCTAGGGCTCTATGCACAGCTGCGCTGTGAAGAATTAACCAATGGTGAAAAAGAAGCACTTCGGGATTTAAACAGAAGAGACAAAAATCTTGAATAAATGGATTAGGCCAAGAATTAGTATTTTTATAGTAAGAAGCATATTAGAATAAACCAGTATGAATTTGGTTTTAGAATACTTAATTTAAGACCTTTTCTTTTGAAACTCAGAGCTTTCCTTGGAAAATTATAAGAAAATATTTTGTTTTCTTGTTATGGGAAGATTCCATAAGGGAAAAAACCTCTTTAGCTGCACTAGCCCTTGTACACAGTAGAAGTCCACTTATGGCGGTGATCTTACTCCTTGTGTAGGTTGTTTAAAGAGGAACAAGTTTGATGTATTTTTTCCTGTTTTACTAAAAATGATCCTGTTACATTTTACTTTTCATGAGATTTCATTTTCTCATTCTCTACCCTTTATCTTTCCAAAGCAAGAACCGTGTTTACTTTTGAAGTAGTGTGTCTGACACTTGCTGAGGATGACTATTAAGGAATCAGCTGGAGCACAGATATAGATTATAGGCGGTAATCGTTACAACTGTGCGAGTATAATTTTTGGTACAGTTGTTTCATTTTGACATCAGATATTCCAAAGGCTTCTTTGCTGAACAGCAAAATGCTAAATAGTTAATAACAGTGCAGAAAGGAAAAAAAAACATTTCTAAATGATTATACCTTTATTGCAAATTATCAACAAACTGGTTGTTGGAGCAACAACCTCCCCAATGAATAGTTTTTAAAATAAATAAATGTGCCAAGTTAAATCAAGTTTATCTTGATTTATTTGATTTTATAATTGTGAAAAATCTGATATATCAGGGATTTGTGAATATTCTTCTAACCTGTGAAGCTTCTGAATTTGAGGATGGGTCCTCATTCCATTATTTGTGCCACAATTGGCTGTTTCTCCTGTTTTCAAGAAGGAATCAATTTTGTTAATAAGTAATGCTCGCTCATAAAGAAGCTGGTACTGACTTTACAGGTACCCAGACAGGCTGGAGACACACACTGAACATTTTTGACCTTTTCCTTAAATTAACTGCCGTGTAGAAACAAGTGAGTGGGAACATGATAGTGAAGGAGTATCCTTCCTTTAATTGAAATACATATATGAATTTATAGCTTGGGATGCACAAAGAAATTGTGGCAAAGTAACTCTGCGTGTTAGTAATTTTTAGTTCCAAATAACCTTCAGTGTTGTAGTCTCCACTTCACTTATTAGCACTGAGATCAGTTTTGAAAAATCAAGTAACAACAATGGTAATTTTTATTGATAATACATATTAACTAATGCTTCCATCATACATTAAAATGTTAACCAACGTTACATTACATAAGTCAAGTAGAAGTTCGGATGCTGAAAGTTATTTCAATTAGCAGAAGGAACTGAGGATAAATCAGGTAGCACTGATGGAGTCTTCTTTCTTTACAGAAGTTGTATGAAATCCTTATTCCCTGGATGTGATAGAAATTGAGCATCAAGAAGCAGTCTTCTCGCATAGTTAACCACTCTCCCTTTTCCCTTTTCTGAGTGTCCTGGTGCTTGTCTAGGTTGTGTCTAGTCTCCACCACCACTGCATCCCTCATCATTTTCGTCCCTCTGCTGACTCACCTCAACACCTTCACAAAATTAAATGTAACAGAAATAACCTTTCATATTTGGTGTAGAAGTCATTGCTGTTTCAGCCTTACAATTGGGCAGAGCAGTTAAGGACATATAAAGGACAGCGGTGTTGCGTCCCTCCCGACCCCCTGTATTTACTGAGCCACCCAGAGTAATTCCTAAACAGTGTTTGGGAGAACCATCAGTTCTGATTTTGTGAGGATGGTATTTCAGTCTTTGTGAGAACAAGGTGCTCACACATGGCTCTGCAACTGCGTGTGAGTGTGCACTCCCTGAACTTGAACTTGGCAGCAACTTGGCCACTAATTCTGGTAGGAGCAGGATCAGTGAAGTGCTTACAGAGTGACTGCTATAACCCCTCAATCAGATGCTCTTTAGATCCCGCATGCTGCAGGGAAGTGTGTCATGGGACTTCAGTAAAGGAAACACCCATCTCTTCTATGCCTACGCTGAAATAGAATCATAGAATCATAGAATCATACAGGTTGGAAAAGACCTCTAAGATCATTGAGTCCAACCGTCAACCCAACACCACCATGCCCACTACACCATGTCCCTAAGCGCCTCATCTACACATCTTTTAAATACCTCCAGGGATGGTGACTCCACCACTTCCCTGGGCAGCTGTTCCAAGGCCTGACCACTCTTTCAGGAAAGAAATTTCTCCTAATGTCCGATCTAAACCTCCCTTGGTGCAACTTGAGGCCATTTCCTCTCGTCCTATCGCTAGTTACTTGGGAGAAGAGACCAACACCCACCTCACTACAACCTCCTTTCAGGTAGTTGTAGAGCGCGATGAGGTCTCCCCTCAGCCTCCTCTTCTCCAGACTAAACAACCCCAGTTCCCTCAGCCGCTCCTCAGAAGACTTGTGCTCCAGGCCCTTCACCAGCTTCGTTGCTCTCCTCTGGACATGCTCCAGCACCTCCATGTCCTTCTTGTAGTGAGGGGCCCAAAACTGAACACAGGATTCGAGGTGCGGCCTCACCAGTGGCGAGTACAGGGGCACGATCACCTCCCTGCTCCTGCTGGCCACACTATTTCTGATACAGGCCAGGATGCCGTTGGCCTTCTTGGCCACCTGGGCACGCTGCCAGCTCATGTTCAGCCGGCTGTCAATCAGCACCCCCAGGTTCTTTTCCTCTGGGCAGTTTTCCAGCCACTCTTCCCCAAGCCTGTAGCGTTGCATGGGGTTGTTGTGGCCGAAGTGCAGGACCCGGCACTTGGCCTTGTTGTCAGTAATTCATCATCTCAGTGTGTTGTTTTCTTCTTCTGGCCCTAAAGTAATGTGCTGTGGGAAAATACTATAAATTCTGGAATCTCTGCTTGTGCTGCATCCCCTCCAGAATGTTCTAGCTTGCAGTGAAAAATTTTTTTCTTTCCAAAACTCATTGCAAAAATCATTTCAGTCTTTCTCTTATTTTAGTACCTAAGAATTTATTTTGCTTCCTGAAAAATACAGTGAGAGAGACACTGCTAAAAGAAGTTAGGTGCAAGAAAAAGCATACTGTGATTAAGTAAAATGAAAAGCTATATGAACAAGAGAGAGGAATGTCACGTTTAAGCACGCTTTTTTTATATCCTTTCTTTGCATTTTCCTACCACCCATTTTCAGAAGGCACATATTATGCTAGGTGGTCATAAGAAGCTAACAGGTCAACCAAGTGAGGCAGTGCCAAATTGCAATGTGTATTAGGCGTAAGAAACTTGGGGTTCATTTGCTTAAAATGGGCACCAAAGTGGTTACTAAAAGTAGAACAGAGGTGAAATAATTTTAAGGGCAAATCAGGAAAATGGTCCATTTCTTAATGAGTAGGATAAGCATTTTCAATATAGTTTTGGCACAATAAATTCTGATCCATAGTTTTGTGTCCACAATGTTCCAATCAGTTGCTAAAATGGGAAAACAATCAAATTACACTATGTCAGAAAACTGATAAGTAATTAGAATTTTCTTGAAGTGGAGCAGATGATGATACACAAAATTTCTCACTTACTATATGAACATAATATATATTATAATATATATTATAATAGATATATTATATTGGAGCACCAAGATCAAACCAGGCATATCCAACATATGAATCATTTATGAAACTCCTTTGAAATCCTTGTGTTATGTGATAGAAGCATGATGCTAGTGACAATTCTAGTCTGCAGTTGTTGTAAGCTGTGAGAGTTTTATTTCAAGTTTTAATTAGCAAAGAAGTACGTAACTGGTATCTTAAGGACACTGGAAGGCTTTATCAATCAAATGTATTAATCAGTCATTTTTTTCCACTAAGAAATTATTTCTGTAGCCTTTTAACTACAATATTTAATTTAAAAGTCCATTTCAGATATATTTAAGTATCTCTTTTGCTACAATGTGTGATTTAATGTTTGTACCTGTGAAAATTTGCTTTGCTACATACAAAATATGTCTGTAAACCCCTGCATCTTTGTGGACGTGTTCTGTCTTTGGGCTTTGTGAATATACATTAAAATATAAACCTAATTACATGATAAATTAAAAAATGTGACTAATTGTTACTAAAGAAGTAGAGAAAGAGCAATCAGAAATATCTTATGGAGGACATATAAACTATATCTGAAAAGTCTGCTCTCCGTATTTTCCCAGTAACTAGTATGATCCAGTAGAGAAGGCTGTTTGATCACTGACACATGGTAATTTGTAATCATTAGGCATTCAGTGTAATTAAAAATCACCTCTATTTGTCAGATACTATGACTGCAGAAAAAGGTATCTTTTTTTTGTTGTTTCATTTTCATCCCATGTTTGTTACTTAAAATGCTGTTCTTCATCTTTTACTAATTAGTTAATATTTGCAAAGCAATTTGAAAATGAAAGGGACTGTTTAAGTGCATCATTGTTAGGCAAGTATTGTGAAGAAAATTTAATTAGGTTTTTGACTTCCATTTCTGTGAGGAACATTTTCCAGCCAAAAGTGAAAGTTGATGTTCAGCATTCCGTTGACCTTCATGCATTTAGTATTAATGGTGAAAAAAGAAGTGGGTTTCTCCTTTTTTGAGTTATTTCTCCCAGCTGATGTCTTGTGACAGCATGGGTCAGTATTGAACTATATCAGAGGAGCCTGGATAGTAGACTTGTTCACTGACTGCTGACCCAAAAGTGGAATGTTTTTATTCCCACCTGTGCCACTAATTTATGCCATGTTTTTGGGTAGATCACTTCTCCCAGGTCAGTGCCCAACCTTTTTTAAGTCTGAGAAGTGGTCACTGATGCCATTCTTCTGCTATGAAATGCTGATCTAAGAGACATGTTCTGTAAAACCTTGCAATTTATTGTTGTGTGCATGGATTTATGGTAACATACCATTTCCCCTTTTTATCCACCTTGTGACTAGTAATATTAATAAGGAAGAAAACAGGTGGGAGCATTTTTCCAACTGGGTACCCTGGAAAATTTGCTTCAGAGAGCTTTTCATTTTGAAAGCTTTTTTGCTTTTATTACTCAAATTTGCTGATTCTCGTTAGACATTAAAATGCAGTGTTTTGTTTTGGTTTTGGTGGTTTGGTTTTTTTTTTAATACTTCCTGCCTCTCTGGATACTGTGAAAACAGCAGGGAGCAAGCCAATTTCTGCAGAACCAACCAACCATTTGGGTGCATCATTTCCCTCTTGTGATGTTACTAACCACAGTGGTGCACAGAGATCCAGTTCAATGTCCAGATTCAGATGTGTAATGTTAGATGTTAGTTTAGAATGTTCATATAAAAGTAGATCTCTGTTTCACATATACTTAAAAAAAGATCTCTAAGTTCTTGTTATAGTCAATACAGGTCTAGTTAACACAGATCAGCAAACTTTGGAAAGCTCTTCAGCCCTTTTCAGGGTAGATACCTACCATCCTATCAACTAATTTGCTCTCTAGACTCCACTGGTGAGGAGCTTCTAACAAAAACATCTTGTGCTATTTGAGGTTCTATAAAGATCCAAATTATCTGCAAATAATTGGGCTGGCAGATGTGACTCAGCATTGCAGAAGACTTTCAGCCATCTGAGACAGTGGTGGTAGGCCAGGCAGGTTATCCCGCAGCAGAACTCCAGCGTCTTATTCCTTCTCTAACTCTCCAGTTCTTCCATTTGTTAGACTGAGCCATATGAGGGATAAACTTTGGGTCCACGATAGTCCTGTAGGCCTGAATGGGTTTGTCTGTCGTATGAAACGTATTGTTGGGAGCTGTGACCTGCGAACACAATGGCACAAAACAGCCTCTTCAAAGATAAACATTATCTCAACAGAAAAGATGCAGCATAAGAAAATGTGTATTAATGCAGCAGTCTGTACGTATTATCTTATCTAGAATTTTTGTTTGCTTAGTCAATCCAGACTTCGTTTCCCTTCGTTTCCCTTATCACCCACAGAGGTTACAAGTTGGTGTCTCTCCTATCAGAGCTGGGCAGACAACCTTGTGTGGTTGGGAAGACTTCTGTGGAACCGACACTTGCACAGTACTTAGTATCAGTTGTCCAAGGGCTATCAGAAATGTTTGTCAGCTTTCTGCGGCGAATTAGTTTCTTGTCACCTCCATGTAGCAAAGAACATAAAAAACCCAAGCAAAGTGGCAGCATATGTTTTGTCCATAAGGTATTACAGGTACCTTTCATATCTTTCACCACAATGTGTTGGAAATTTCCAAGTTTTGCAGATATGGGACACAATTCATTTCTCCTCTTCTGCATCCTAGAACACATAAACATTTTCTAAACAGTTGTAAATCTGCTAGACCAAAAAAAGGTAACATTAGCTATCTGTTCCAAATGTCTTGCTGTTTTATTGTTCCATAGGGAATATTAAAAAAAGATGTAAAGCTGAGTGCTTTGATGAATAAATTGGCAGCTGCCCAATAAGCTGGTGATGATGAGATTCTCTGTGTGTACACGTAGCATTTTTCCCTGGAGCGTCCTCCAGTCTGTACAGAAGCAGGATGCCTGTAAATTTCCGTATTCTGCCTATTCATGAAACAAACCAGAAATTAATAACGGGACAATAAATGGTCATATGCTTATCTGTGATTCATAATATGGAGCAATATGATATTAGCACCATCCTTCTTAGAAAATGACAGAAAGCCAAACTGTGAGCAAACAGATACAAACAAACCATATGGGCCAGATCCTGAAGTCTCAGGCAGGCAGAGAGCAGCTGTGCCTTAGTTCTTGCACTTTTGTGCGGAAGAACAGTTGCAGGCGTTGATTCCCTCCACCTAACTGATCTGGCCTATAAAGGATGAAGCACCGCCCAGCTTCAGAGCTCTGAACCAATGCTTCCAGTCTGAATTTAGATACACTTTGGTTGATAGGGAGTGGCCCGCATTGGGAAAGGTCTTGTAACAGGTCTTTGGACCTATATCTTTTCCCTTCTTTGCATTGTCTGTGCTGTGTTTAAATTTGACATGGAGATGTAAGATGGTTGACAGAAAATGTTTAGCGGTAAAGTGTTAGTGTAAAAAGTCTGAGAGCCATTGGTGCACACAACACAGCGTTGTTCATTCAGACCACTGGCGATGAATGGTTTCCCATTTTAAAAAAAATGTTCTAAAATCTGCTTCAGCTTTTTCTATACATCAGCCAAGATGATTTGCCAACTGCACATGAGGAGTAAACCCAGAATAAAATCAGAACATTGATGATTTCAGTTCAGTCACAATATAAAGGTTGTTAAGCAGATAGATCCCTATTTTTTACTTTCTTACAGTCCTTTATTGTTATCCTGAAATACGTGATTTTGTTAGTCACAGACTAGCACCTTTTATTTATACCGCTTTAACTTTGATTCCAAAATGTGTTTGTTATTTCATATATTTAAGGAATATGTTTTCGTTTCTCTGCAATAGTTTTTATGAATGCATATGCAAAAACTTTCCTAGAATCCTAAAATCAGAGTAATTATGTATTGTTTTCTCTTTACGTGGACCCTGTTTATCTGTACTTACCCATGATCTTATTCATAGCTGCTCTCACTTTTGCCCTTCCCTCCCAGAGGTTTGGGAGTACTTGGAGTTAGCTAGAAATCTCGTGTTTATTTCATTAGGAAGTACTTAAGCATATTTGACAAATCTGTTCCATTCATAAACTTTTGAAAAATCATGACCCAGATCAGGTTTCTCAAATGTTCAACTAGTACCCTCGCTGAAAAAATACCCTTGATCTGGCAGTCTTAGTCCGAGCTTCATCAACCAAGAGAAAAATACCCTTAATAAAAATCTTGTGAGCCAGGAATGGCACAGGGAGATCGCAGCTTTATAAATTTTATTTATTCTGATTGCACCTTACCAAAACATCATGTTGTATTCCAGTTAGTTGCTGCTTGCCAGTTCCTGCAGTTTTCATAAGCACACAAATACAAAATGTAAATGTGTTTTCTTGTTCCTGTTTCCTTGTTTTCCTTAATCCTTTTCTGGGGATGATGTATTTACCATGTAATCCAAACCCTCCACTTTAATACAGGCTGCTTGCTTAGATTTTTCTACTACTTATCCCAAGGGGAAAAAAGTATATTCCAGCCTCTGTTTCTGAATGTACCTAAGGCAGTGAATGAATGCATTTCAATGAGATTAAGATAGATAAAATATATTAATGATACCTAGGTAACTTACGTGTCGTCCAAAGTTTCCTAGAAACTTGAGTCTAAGGCTCAGATTCATAAGTTTTTAAGTTGCTTCTGAAACATCTTTCTGAGTGCTTTTTCCGCTGCTTAATAAAGACTGATTTATTTAGACTTCATAGTCTTCATACTTACTATTTTTAGCTGTGCAAGTCTTTCAGTTAATCTCTTCACTTTATTTTGCAGTAATCACAGTGGACTTGCCAAATAGTGTCAATATTATCTATTATCACAGATACTGACATTCTCCAATTACTGTGATTTTAGTTTGTTTTGGTTTTGACATTGCTTTCTGCACTTTTTCTTGTGAATATTATGGAAGTCAAACTATTTGGTTACTAGGAACAGGTCAAATACTAGGAAATGCAGAATGTTTACTTGGTAGGATGTTATGAGGCAGCCCATCGACCAGGCTGCTGAATCATACATCCAACTCTGACTATCAATTTCAGTTCCAATTGAAAGATTTTTTGTCCTCTTTGCTGTATAATTTTGACTTGCTTAATGTCCAACTTTTAGAATCTGAATTCATGTTTCTTCCTGAATTGCTGGCTACCATAAAATTGATATTTTTAGCTTTCCGTTTGCAAGTACTGAATGTAACACAGATCTCTCTTCATTTAATGCTTCTCAGCATTTTTACTTCAACCTGTGACTGAATTTCCTGTTTTAATGTCATTTGTTGATTTAAAATAATTTTACCAAATTTACATTGGACATATTAAAATTCCATTTCAGACTCTCTTGATCCTCATTTTGCTTTGTTTGCTTAAGGAGAAAATTACATTTCCTACATGAAAAAAAATCTCGAAAAACAGAGACACATTCTTTTAAAAGCTGATTTTTTTTTTACAGTGGCATAGACAGAACATTACTAAGCTCTTCAGAGAATGCTACATTTATTCATGTTTACAATTGCACCTTTTTTTGAAAGTCTGTAGTTAAAACTAAAATTACTCCAAGTTGATTTAATTTAAGGTACATTAGAAATCCTAGCATCCCTGTAGCTTTTGTTTTTCAGAAAAATAGGATTTACCCTAAAATAAGATCCCTTTCGGTTGCAGAATAGAGTTCCCCTTGATCAGCAGCTGAAAGAGGGAACTGAGTAATTATTATTTCAGCAGGATACAATTTAACTTGCGGCTTCACAAGTGATCATAAGTTGGTTTTATAAATTAATCAGAAATTAGGGGTCCAAGACTTACATTCATAGGAAGAGGAGGACAGAGGCAGACTTTGCACTAAGGTGGGTCACAGCTTCAGTCTCTGTAATACCAAAACTGTTCTCCAATGAATTTCCACCCTTGCAAGTGGCCATCCTGGAGTGGTGATGCTGCAGCACTGATTACTGAATACCCTGGCCTGCGTAACTGCTGCCTCATCACATTGTGGGAACTCCTCCAGTTTTGGGTTGGGTTTGGTTTGGTTTCCCACTACAAGTGTGGGTAGTACTGAACATCTCTGGCACCGTACCATGGTGAAATGTGGCAGAGCATTGCACTGGTAACTGCGTGGCGTTAGTAATTAGGTATTTACCTCTTTGTTTTAAATTTGAGTGTGAATGTCTACTGCTCCAGATGCAGAGAGAGACCTGTTTATTACCATAATGGTGCTATACAGCATTGTTTTAATTCCAGTTATGACTATTCAGCCTTTCCCTCCCCATAGTCAAACATGACGAGTTAGTGAAAAAGAACATAGGTTTTTTTCTATTTATTAGATTATGGAAAATTCCTCTTACTGCATTAGATGCATTAAGAATAACCAGAAAAACCTGGATTTTTATGGAGGGATGAGTGTTGTTTTGGACATGAAGCATATACCATTACAACAGGTATTTACAAAACAGAACATAAATCCAACCTGGATATCTATGTAACATTTAGTAAGCTCCTCTTTACTGTGCATTTTACTGAATCTGACATGCTGGGCTATGTGTCATATGTGATGAAAGAGTACATAAAGTACTGAACATGGAAAAGTATATACGTTACATGGAAAAGTAATTCAAGTATGTAATACAAGAATGACACTAAAACTGAATAATCAATTTTATGTATGCAGTAGTTATTCTACTGTGTTGAAACTCTTAGAGCAAAGAGAAGATCTCAGACTTCTTGGGTGCTTTTCATAATGAGGTGTACTGGGATGGGGAAAGGAAATTGATATGGGTGCTATTTATGTCAAAGAATAAATGTATTGTAAAACTTGAAACTCACACAATCATTATTATGAATGAAAAAAACTAGAGATGAAGATGACTTGGTCCCTGAATCCCGTCACGTTTCAAATGTCTCTGATTTTGGTATTCAAATTATTAGTGTTTTCCTTTTACTCTCAGATTTCATTCAACCTTGTCAAAGATTGGGTTTTCACAGAAGTTCCTAATAGTTTGCCTCTATATTATGATCTCCCCTAGGAATATATTTCCTATAAGGTACATGCAATGGGACTTTCAAGAGAAGCTGTGGTGAGCGCTGTCGTTATGAAAGAAGTCCAGCCCAGGAGACTAGCTGGTAGAGGTGAGGAAGGAGGCATCTGAATTAATTAGAATTCATCCAAGAGACTGCATTAGATCAAGTGTGACAATTCAGTGTCAAGTTAAATTAAAAATAAAGCTGTTGATATAACAGAATAAAAATAATAAAAATTTTATGTTATGTGAAGAATTAAAATTATATCAGTTTCCACAATACAGGATGAAAAGAGGGAATATAATTTCAAGCATCATGATACTGAAATTTCCACCCTCAACTCTTACCAAGTCAGGCAGGCTCTGACTCACAAAGTAATATGAAATAAAATACTTAATTTGAGTGGACAGAAATAAAATAATAAAGCAGTGTAGTTTAAAATTTCCTTGCATAAAACTTTGATTTTTAAAGGTCAGTACTTACTTGATTTTAAATTTTTGACTAGCTCTACTGGTTGCTACATTTATATTTTCTAAGACTTCCTAGGATAGCAGCTACAGGATTTTCTTTTTGATAAAAAGATGAGAAATATTGTATTAACGGGGGAAAAAAAGAGCCATTTTATCTTATTCTCTTATATCTTATGTGGTTTTGGGTACAATCCTGAAAAGTTAAAATTTGTTCTGTAGCTGGGAGAAGGCTTTTGAGATAGATGCAGATTTGAAAATCACTGTTCTATTCTCTAATTAACTATGAATTTTTTTTTTTTTTTTTTTTTTAAATTCATATGCATTGGAATCTATTAGTTAAATAGCCACTGAGGCCAGTGAACTGAACTGAACCGTACTGAAGCTTGGAATTTAATTATCTTAAATGTCTTATGTTTATACGCAGTAGTTTGGCACAAATTTGGTTATATAAATAGTAAATTGTTCAGTTAAAGCACTGTTAACAACTGAATAATGACATAAATCAGTGAGATTTTGAAATAATTTAACCAGTGACTGAAGAAGCAAAGAAAGTTTTGGTGATACTCAACTTCAGACAAAAGTTAAAAAAAAAAGAAGAAAAATGTGTAAACCATTGTGGAGAAATCCAACGTATTGCTATAGGAAAGGGTAATATGGAACCCGGTACATTTTTTGATTTGAATATTAGGGAAAAAATTCATCTGGCTATAGAGATATTCAAATAGTGGGAAAATAGAGTTTGGAAGGCTCTCAAATTTCCTTACCTAAATATTTTAGCAATCTTTTTTAAGGAGATATGTATATTTAAAACTGCATGAGGGCTTGGATTAGGCTCAAAGAGTTTTGCATCCTGCCTTATGGTGTAGTTCAGTGATAGAAGATGCTGTTTCTGTGGAGCATGATTTGAATTTAAAGATATAGGGAAGCTCTGAGTTGACAACAGTGGCCAGGTTATGAGTTTGAATTAGAGCTAGAATGCCGGTGTCGTTCAGAATTATTAAAAAGGTGTTAACAGGGAAAGTTTGTGGCAGAGAGGGAAAATTAATTTAAGGGTGTGATGATTGAATATCCCCAACGTTATGTCAAAGAGAAAGTCCAGAGTCTTTAGAATAAAGATTGTAGGAATAGCACAATTAATGCAAAATGTTAAATGCAGGGATTTAAGAACTGCTGTAAACCACTTCACTGGTAAAGATTATGAGTGGATCCACTATAGTTTACACACCTATCTGCAGATTTTGAGCCAAAACATGAAAAGACCCAAGCAACAAACAACGTAGCATTCTAATGCATTTTAGCTGATAATGCTTTGAATATATCTGATAAATGCACTGAAATCACATTTAACTTGCAACAATGAATTTGACAACAAATTATTTGAAATAAACAGGAAAACACAAACCATCACAGTTTCAGAATATGAACAATTAGTCTGCAATATAATCAAGTATCTTGATTTAGACTGTAATAGAAACCCGGTTCTCTTCTTTGTCCATAGTTCCCTTGACATCTTACATACTGTAGGATTAAAGAAAAAACTGGAACAGATTTATGCAGGTGTGGAAAATAGTGCACCTGGCATTCAGAGCTTCATCACTTTCTTCTTTAAAATGGAACAAGAAAATCTCAGACCTTAGTAACTTCCAAATTTTGGGGCAATTTCAGAAATGACAAAGCCACAGAGATCTCAAAAGCATTAAGAGGCGGCTTCGTATTATAGAAACCACTTGGGGAAATTCTTTGTAAAAGCTACAACTTCAGTAAAAGCTTCTCTGAGCTCACATTTTCTTAGCTACAAAGGCAAATTGGCCTCATGCCATTGTAATTCAAGAAATATATACAAGAATCTTTAATATTATGCTTAATTTGTATTTCCTGTTGTGGCTAAGAAAATAATAAAGCTATATGTTGGTGTGTATGTAAAACACACATGTAAGTATGTATATGTGTGTATTTATATGTATTTGTGTGTCTATACATACATTTATTGATTTGATATACACAATGAGATGCTTATTTTTTTCTTCTTTTTATAGATAGAACCTGGAAAAAATCAGCACATATTATAGACTTCTCTTTCTCCCACTCTCTTTATATGCAGTAACACATATATTTCTTTTTTGTCAGAACTTCTAGGTAATGCTCTACCTAGTACTTCTAGGTAATGCTCATATATATGGAAAACATGAGGAACAGTGCTGATTTTTAAGAATTTTGCTTGTGTTCTGAGCACAAGAAAAGAGGATGCTTGAGCAGGATATCCTTTTACTTTTTGTTGATATGGAGTTAGGCAGAAGTAAATTTATTACACAGGTTCCAGAGGAGGTCACAAGGGACTTTTCCTCTCTTCCATTTACCTCTGACATACATATATATATTTATGTAACCCTTTCTTGCTAGGTTTTAACATGTTTACTTCGGAGTGTACGGTATTTGTATGCAGTTAAACTGAAGCAGTAACTGAAGAAAAGAACACCTGGCCCTCTTCAGAAGCAGTATTTTTCTCAAAATTGTATGTAATATCCAATAATGATTTCAGTCTAGTGAAAGACTAAGTGAGCACTGATTAGGAGCTGTGTATATTTTAGATTAATTATGTCTTGTGGGCAGTATAGCATATGCTTCAGTATACAGAAGACTAAATTTAAGGATACAGAAATTGCCTCTTAAGAGCAAATCAAAGTCACAGCAACAAAGCAATCTTAATCCCATCTGCTGTCAGATGGAGAGAGCCAAACATAAGCCAACCAAAAATTTAGAGTTCTCCCTGATGACTTACCACCATAATTTCTTGCTTTATTATATTACAGTTGCCAGCTGTAACCAAGTGGTTTGTAGGCAGTGTAACCATAGATACTACTGAGTTTCTTCAACCTTGGTTAGCTTTTCAAGTTAATAAGATTATCTGATAGTGAGTGTTGTTGGATTTATTATTTCTTCTACTTCACTGTTCTCTTTTTTTTTCTTCTTTTTTTTTTTTTATATGGAAAAAGTTATATAACAAGCTATTCCAGTCATCTGCAGTCTAATAGCCATTTTATTTAATTTATCTAATTTTCTCCTTCTGTTTTTCCATGCAAAGAAAGTACTCCTCCTTGAAAAATTCCCATGGGAACATTGAACTTCATGTCTACATCCGTTTTGGTAGAAACATTACAGGCAAAGAATATTGAATAGCTAACCGGTAGCTTAAATATATGAACAAATCAATAGAAAATATCTTGTATCCTTACAGGCAATGAAAGCTATTTCCTTATTCCTTCAGTTAAGGATTAGCATGTATTCACATTTAATGGCAATCTTTATTTTAAAATAAAGTAGGGAGTTCTTATAAAAACAATCCCCATCGTTCCCTTCTCCCCGAGTTAGCCATGTTTACCTCTCTCCAAAACCTGTGTTCGTAACACGGTTGGTTTCATCCGAAGTAACACTTGTTGCATTCCTGAGACATCTAGTATGAGTCTGCAGAGGTTCATGCATATGTTTATTGTACTGCCTGCAAATAAATTAGAGAAGTCTGTGCTAATACTGTGTTTAGTTATAGCCTAGCTGTGATTGTTAAAGTATCCCAACCAATCAGCCCCACCTTGGCTGAGAGACATCTGTGAAAGAATGGTTGAAGTCAGAGCTTGGCACACGCGCTCGGTTCCTAGAGTGAGTTCTGCGGCAGCGAGAGGGGATTGTGGTGACCCTGGGAGGTGGTTCCTCACACATGGGAAAGCAGGAGGAGAACGTGTGGTGAATGGTGTTAGTGTCCCTGCTCTGTAGCTTGAAATGTAGCAAGTCACACAGTAGATTCTCCTGTCAATCTTAAGGGCCAGTGCTAGCCCATAGGCCTCTGCTGGCATTTCAGTATTGACTCTGATGTCATGTGAAGGGATGATGTCAACATAAGCACACAGGAAACAGTAGGGCTCAACTTCAGTTGCATAAATACTCTACCTTCAATGCATAAGGGTAGAAGCCCGAACTTATAACTTCTCTCTTGGTCCAAGAAATACCTTTCTTTGAGTCCAGTCAGTTACGTGTTTAGGAAGAGGAGGAGACTGGAGTCTGGGTCAGCCGTCTTTTCTTTCATGATTGAAAATTTGTCAGCCCACGATTATTGCCTTTTGTGATATTGTATTGAACACCCATACTTGATCATTCCAGAGCTTTGTGTCTCCCTCCACCCCCCCGCAGATCCAGCATGGATCCTATGCATCCCTGGGAGATGACTGAGGTACTAAAAAAGGAGCAATGAGAGACCTTTTAAAAAGTCTTCTAGCTGGATAGAATAGACGTTAGAACAAATTTTCCTTCGATGTCCAAAGGATTAAATCTATTATCATTTCAGAACTGAAACAGAAGTCAAGAGAGCTATGCCTTGTAGCCCAGCAAATACTATTTTTGCGATAACCAGTAAAAGGCCATAGGTTTTGGACTCACAGGACAGTGAAGGCCACCAGGACATTTGTTTTAGCAATTGTCTGGTGGCAAGGTGACTGTTGTCTCACCTTTGTATGAGCTGAAGCTCTGTGAACAAGATGAATGATAAAGGTCTGGCAAACCTTGGCTGGACTAGATGATCTACATGCTCTTCCAGCCTGCATGATCCTGTGACTCTGTGACAATGTATTTCAAATCAACTCCTGATCAAGTGTCTGGAACATGTGAAACAAAATTCTCAAGTTGTTTACCACTGACAATGTAACCTATGCCTGCCCTATTCCTCAGGGCTCTGAATGGATACTTCAAAATCAAATGGATTTGGTTGTGATGCATCAACCCTGTCTGTGCCCCAGGATCTAGGCAATGCAAAAAAAAAAAACACAACAAAAAAAACCAACCAAACAAACTCGTTAGGAGAGAGGCTTGTTAATCGTGCCAGATGTGACTAGTCCTCTCTCGTACAGCGTATCCTGTGACATATGATTGCAGGTGCTTGCTGGGCCGCCTGCCTTTGCAAACCACCTGAACCTGGATACCGAGATTAGACATTTTCTTTGTCCTCAGGGCATCTTTTTGGATTCCCTGCAGAACACAGGCACTAGCTTTCTGAAGCTGTCATCAGGTGAACGGAAGAAAGCATTTACTGAGCCATTATCAGATTAAACATCCAGGGAAGGATCCCAGAGTTACAAAAGTGAAACAATGCCAACATTTGACAAGGTTTTCTGCTTGTTGGCCTCAGGCCAATCTATTGTACTCAAACAAATGTGCTTGGTTTTGAATTGGCTACTCCATGCTGTAATCACTAGAAAGAAAGGAACATTTCAAGACAGTGTTGATCTTATTAATGTCTTGCTTTATTTAAGTAACAGAATACCTTTTCATAAAGAATCCTGCTTTATAAGAAATCCCAAAGTCACCAGTTCTGCATGTGTTTCACTGAACTAACAGCTCCCTCTGGACCCAGAGCCCTGCATGCCACGCAGAAGCCTTGTTGCAGTCCTTCACTGCCAAATCCCCTTTGTACGTACCCTGACATGAGGACTCCTCCTGGATATCGCAGCAATATTTCAGATAACACATGGGCTTGTAATGCTTGCTGGATGCTACTGCCCTGCAGACATAGATCAAATACCCAAGCATCACAAACTGCTGTCCATGGCAGACATTCTTAGCTAATCTATACTCTCTAAAAGTTTCCATAGAGTGAAGGAACTTCTGTTAAATCAACCTGAATTTGCCAGCCACCTTTTAGGCTCCCTATAAAGCAGAGGCATGCTTAATTTTCACACAGGTACTCCCTCTGGTCCCTCTCTCCCTCTTTTCCAGACTACGGTGAAACATGTAGCCTTTCTAGAAAGCTACAAGGCTTGATACCTGGTTTGTCACCTGGTGTCAAGTGTTATTGCTCTGTGTCTCTTTAATGATGTGTTCACTTATAATAATACTTCACAGATCTTGGTAGTGGTTCTTACAAGCTCTGCATTATAATACTCTTAAGTAATATAACAGGATCTTACTGAATTTTGCTTAATGTATTGAGTAATTTTATATGGGAAGATATCATAGAATCATAGAATCAGTTAGGTTGGAAAAGACCTTTAAGATCATCAAGTCCAACCATTAACCTAACACATCAGTCATCAATACTACTTTCTCCTTGAACTTAAGTCAGTCTAACCCTTTGAACAGCACCAAAAGCATGATGCTGATATTATTTTGAAAACAGCCTATTTCTGAGTCTAGGTAGTAAATAGCATGCATATATTCTATTCATTTTATATATATATTAGCCCATGTCAGAGAAGACAGCCTTTGATCATAGCGGGCGTAAGAGTCTAGTTATAGCATTGTATCAAGTCTGTCATTTAAGTATTAGCAGACAGGAGCTATATAAAGTCTCATATTTCAAGTAGTAGAGGACAGGACCTTTTTCCAAGTTCGCAGCAGGGCATTTTAAGACTTGACACTAAAATATGTTATTTGGTTTTATCATGTCATGTGTCATATCTTTATTGTTACAAGAATTGGTGAGCTTGTGCTGTAGCATAACAACTTTCTGGAAGGCAAATTTGTTTAATAAATGTCCTGTATGCTCTTTGAGGACACTACTTAGTACAAGAGTTTTAGTAACTCTTTTGCTCTTCCTTCTTCTGTCCCATGCCTCTCCATTTTATTGTGTTGTAGAGTTCTGGTTATGATCTACTGGAAACTTAATTCCAGCTGCATTGTATGCTGAGGTACTCACAAATTTAATTTCTGCCAGTCCTATTTCCAGGGCAGAGTTCATTCCCTTTTTTTTATATACTGCTATCAGACAGATAACTATGGAGGGAGACCTTCCTGGTATCCTTCATATAATGGAACAGTGATCTGCATTTGGCAAGAAAAAAGCAAGCACTTCCCCTGTGCAGAGATAACCTCACAGCTGCCTGCCCTCTGAGCAGACATTGCTGAGGAGGTGTTTTCTTTTGCTTGGGTTCTTTTTGGCTTAATTGATTGATCTTTGTCTGGATACAGTCCTGTTCGATTTAATGTTGAAAACTTGAATGCAAGAGTCAGGAAAATTTTCTATAACAGTTTCCTATGACCAGACTGTGAAAATCCAAGTAGAAAACCCTTTAACCTATCGACATTCCAGCCAGTTGTAGCTCACAAGAGCTATTAGAGGCTTCCTTCTGCTCGTCTGAAAAGCCTTTACATAATGGGGTGGAAAACCGCTTTGTGAAGGGACACAAATCTCTTTTCACAGAATTCTGAAAATAGCAACCTGCCTTCTTCATCTGTAGCACAGTAGGGGCAATTACATTGATGATTAAAGTGCTGATAAAACAGCACTACTCTCTCTAAGGAATCTTGTAAATAAAGATCTACAAGGCTGTCCCCTTCTTGTATGGGTTAGCCACGCCAATAGTCCCAGATCTGCCAGCAGAATCGGGAGATGTTTGGTCAATGTCTATGCAGACTTGCAGAGACACCCGCATGTCAGATAAGACTGAAAACCCAAGGTCCCCTACTATACAGCCTATTTTCCTACTTTTTTATCCCTAACTTAGAAATTGCAGAATGTGTGTACTTTTAAGTGCTAACTGAGGCAAGAGCTGAATTACCATTGGCAAGCCAGATTGGCCATAGGCTTTTATTTCAGTTACTTGAGTCATTCCGGGCTAGGTTTTCCAAGTCTCAGTAAATACACTGGATGCTGGTACATGCTCCTATTGCTGCCTACACTTTTACCCATCTGTTATCATGGCACTATTCCTACTTAGAAGTTGGTCGGACCATTACACTAGATTACAGGTGCCAAGTCAATGTGGGTTTAGGCAGTTACAAAAGCTCTTCTGCAGGCTATCTCTGCTCTAAGATAGAATTGCCACATTGGTGCCACATGCTTCCTTACCTCATGACATCTGTTGATGCTGAAATGCCAAAAAAATACCTGTGTACATGTAAAATGGACCTCTCTGTTGCTTGTATATGTTGACAAACTGTATTGCCAGTGTTTAACAGAGATGCTTCATGAGATCACATCCTTTTCCAAATACAGAATCCCCTTGCTTTGTTTTTAAAGCAGTTTTATGACCTATAATGTCAGCCAGTAACTTCACTGGTACAACAAAGTTTGTACTGATCCTAAGTCACCTAGGTTCAGTAGGTACATTAATTAATCTATAGATACCTCAAGGAGCTTGATAACTAAGTCTTGTTACTGCAGTTTGTCAGCATGCGATTTTTTGATTACAATTGTGTCACAGAACAGTGTTTTTGATTAAGCATACCATATTTCTCATATTTAATTTTATTTTTTTACTCAGCCAATTCTTTTACATGATAAATTTATTTAAACTAATTGCTTATTACAAGATTAAGTTCTAAAATGTGCTCAAACACATGATCAGGTATGAGTTCAATTGTAGCAGTTTGGCAAACTACTGCTCAGCAGAGCTGTGGTACCTGCCCATATTAAATGTCCACTGTTAAATGGCTGCAAAGAAATCAGTATCATATTTTAATGAGTTAGCTCATGTCATCTCATGTCATGAGCAGCATTAACTGATGATAAGACAACTTCAGTTGTTACAAATGTGATGTAAAATATGAATGTACCACATGTTTTAAAATTCAGGCAGAATGGAAATGAACATTTAGTCAGGTGGTGTGGCTACATTGGAAGCTAAGCTGCAGTAACTTGATTGCTTATAGCTGTATTCTCAGCTTATCCTCATTTTGAATTAAAATACATTAGATTTAACATCGGTAGAAATGGTGTAATGACAATAAACTATTGTATTTTAATTTGCAATGGAATGGGCTGAAAGTGCACATGCTGATAGTTACACGAGCTTATCTAATGAGTGCTTGTTTGTTAAGCACCATATCGTGATTGTGTTCACTGATGTGTGTGAGTCCTTGTATATAAATACTTGCAGGAGTTTTCTTCTATAACTTACGATGTTTCTAACAAGTTTTTCGCTACTTCTTAATAAACAGAAATTGAAGAGAAAATGTAACTACTTTTTAGACTAAAGAATAATATGACCTGAGAGATTGCATTTTAGATCTGCCACATATTTTCTGTCATCATTTGTAGGAGCATTACTGACTTCTGTTTATTCTTATTTTAAATTATATTTGAAACTTTTAAATTCTTAGCATTATTATGATTTTCATTTAATATTAAAAAAGAGTTTGAAATCACAGGTTGTACTACAGTGGTGTCGTGCTTTAAACCCAGCCGGCAACTAGCACCACCCAGCCGCTCGCTCACTCCCTCCGTAGTGGGATGGGGGAGAGAATCGGAAGTGTAAAAGTGAGAAAACTCATGGGTTGAGATAAAAACACTTTAATAGATAAAGTAAAAGCCACGCATATAAGCAAAGCAAAACAAGGAATTAATTCACTACTTCCCATGGGCAGGCAGGTGTTCAGCCATCTCCAGGAAAGCAGGGTTCCATCATGCGTAACGGTTACTTGGGAAGACAAACGCCATCACTCTGAACGTTCCCCCCTTCCTTCTTCTTCCCCCAGCTTTATGTGCTGAGCATGACGTCATATGGTATGGGATATCCCTTTGGTCAGTTGGGGTCAGCTGTCCCGGTTGTGTCCCCTCCCAACTTCTTGTGCACCCCCAGCCCACTCACTGGTGGGGTGGGGTGGGAAGCAGAAAAGGCCTTGACTCTGTGTAAGCCCTGCTCAGCAGTGACTAAAACATCCCTGTGTTATCAAACCTGTTTCCAGCACATAGTCCCATACCAGCTACTGTGAAGAAAATTAACTCTACCCCAGCCAAAACCAGCACAAGTGGATGCATATTTTTTAATACAAAGTTCAATGAAGAAAAGGCAGGAACTTAGGGCATTGGGTCGGCTTTTGAGTTTTCCTGTTCTCTTCTTGGGGCTCACTGTTGCTCTTGAGACTGGGTGGGATTCAGTTAAAGATTAATTACTATCTCTAAATTTTGTTGCCTTCAAGTAGGCATCCAGCCTCCTATTACAGTAAGTGAAGAGCCAGTCAGTCTGCCTAATGGAGCCTAAAGAGAGAATTAGGTAGCCTAGAGAGATGCCACTAAGAATCTATTTTAGTGTGAGTTCTTTATACTGTGAACTCAGAAAACTAGACTAGGATTCAGGTAGCTAAACATAGGTACCATGGGTACCATTTCAAGCATGTTAAGAGTATCATTCTTTGCTTCTTGCTTGCAATCCAGAAGGCACAGGCCTCCTGAAGATACTGGCTCGTATCTCCCAGCTCCTTTTTGGTGTCTTGGATACTGCAGTGTATGTAAAAAGGTTGGGCAGAGGTGAGGCATCTAAAATGGCAGTGACGCCCAGGTTCAAGCAATTGAATGCCACCCTTAACACATGAAAACAAAATTTAGGCGTCATAATCTCAGATCAAGTTCCTCTCTCTCCTTCTGTCCTGGTTGTAGGCAGGGCAAGGTCTCATAATCATTACAAGGTCTTTATACTTTAGATGCTGTGTTTATGTATGCTTTTACGTAAAAAGACTTCCCACAATGGAAGGTGGTGTCTTACACTTCTACGTTTGTGGTTTGTTCACATTCTGGCAAAATGAAGAAATTACACTATCATTATTTATTTCAAGGCATTTCCCCCAAAAAAAGAATCACTCACGTGGAGCTATGTTTCTTTATATGAACATACACATTTTCCATCCTCATGCAGCAGTTTGTCAGTTGATCTCTGAGCACCACAAAAAGATTACTTGAGTGTCCTGTTGGTTGACAGTTTCTATCAATGTTAAGCAATCATGTCTTTGCACATTGGCTGTCACTTCAGACACGTGAGGTTAATCAGTGCCTTTTGTAATATCCTTCTGGAAATGGAAATTCTTATTACACGTATCTCTTCCTCTCACTGTTTTCTTCCTCTTGCTTTCTGTGCATGTCAGTGAGAGAGACTAAGGACTTTATCTTTAATGGAAATGTTGCTGAATTAAATTAACTGCTTAAATAAACATCAAGTAAGTTCTCTAGAGTGGAAGTGAGTTAATATTTTCTGAATGCTGGCTGAACAAGAAAGAAGATTACATCTGGGCAGTAATTATAAAAACTACTCCATACGAACAAAAAGATTTCAAACTTCAGACATGACTAAAAACATTAGAGAAAAGTTCATGTTGGAACTGGGCAGGAAGATTTTTCTTTACTACCCTAATCTCTTGATATTTACAAAATATTCCCGGTCAGAGATTCTGGAACTCTTTAGAAGGGACAGTTTCATATTTATTCTCTACCTGATTCAAGCAAAGGTTGATTCTTCACATTTCTATGAAGCCTGGGATGGATTACTTTCATTTCATTTTTTTAAGATTATAACTTGCATAAATAATTAACACTGTAAAAAAAAAATTCAAAATTTATATTTGCATTCAAAAATGTAAATGTAGCTCTTTGATATCTTTCATAGCTCTATATCTCTGTTCTAAATTTCTGGATATCAGTATTTGCTGTATTTCTATGAGCACTCTTCAGTATTGTCCATATTAGAAAATCTGAGAACGCTTTCCTGACAAATGTTTTATCAAAGATTATATATTTCTCCAGGATTGGTGAATAAGCATTTTGGAATAAAAAAAGTACTTCATTGGAAATTCTCAGTGAGATATTTTCTGACATAGTGCTTGAAAATTGAAGTTGATGAATATTGTTGTTCATGGTGATCTTTCAATATGTAAAGTTCCAATTTTCCAAGAATTGTTCAAGAAATAACATCCTGAAGCTAAGTTATTCTTTAGTACTCTTTTTTTCTGTGTGTATACTATCTATGGAGGTTTTTAATCTGAGTCTGCAAGAGAGGCTTTGAGATACTACATTGTGCCATCTAATAGTAAGAAATTACCATAGCAATTTCATTAAAAATACTAACTTTGAAAACATCACTCTGTGTTAATGTGTAGTCATTTCTTGATCACTCTTGAGAGCAAGTGCCGATAGTTAGAATTATTTGTGGAAAATGTATCATACATGGAATTTGTCTCTTTTGGACCATAGGAACTAGAGATATGTTAATTAACCCTTTTTTTTACCCATTTAGGATTGTGTTCATGTCAATGAATAAACATTTTATGATATAACATTTAAATGATTCAGGTGAGAATGTGTCACAGAGTGACTCAAGGCACATGCATCTCCATGAACAGGGCAGTGATTCCAGTTCTGTTGTACCTCAAAGAAACCTTAGAGCTAATTTACCTCATGCAGAAGTGAACAAGGAAGAGTTTCTCTCCTCCGCAGTGATTTCCTCTGACCTTATCTCAATAGTAAGAAAAATGTGTGAATTGCTCTTTCAAGCTTCATTAGAGGCATTTCAGCAGATGGCTAAAACAGTGAAATCCTGCTTCTGTCAGCTACTTTCCATAGGGGTAAGAAAAAGCAGAAACCTTAACTTGTCTGAGCGATAACAAAGGAGGTGATAAACATTAATCTCTCCCTAGAATCCAGTCAGTTCTTTGGAGTGTTTCCTGTTGAAGCTGAGGGTTCTGTTCCTATTAATTACTGGGAAATTGCATTTTGTGGCATGTCATGCATAAAAAACTCAGTACACTCTGTCAGTAAGACACTATGCAGTTTGGGTACCAAACTGTTTTCAAAGATGTCTAATCACACTTTCTATTCATTCACATGCACCTTTGATTATGAACGCTGTGAGTGCTACTGGATTCTGCAGTTTTTGTGTTCTAAGAATATATTAGTTTAGCTCTGATTTGTAAAGAGATTTGTACATTCACATTACCATTTGCATGCGTAAGAGACAGATAAAGAAAAGGTACCTGTCCAGATATTTTCAGTGCTTATTGCTCTACGTAGAAAAATAGTGGTATATTCTAAAAGGTATAGCCTAAAAGGGAACTAGATGATGTAGAACAGTAAATTTGACCATTTTTATTATAGTTTTTAGCTAATTTTTTAAGTATACTTATGATCATAGTTACATCTCATGTAATAACACATAGAACACAAGCTGATGCCTGCGTGTCTCTGATTATACTTGTAAAGCTGATTTGAATGTTACCTTAAATCAGAGTCAATTCTGTTAAAAATACATTGTTGATTCTCTGAACTTCAGTGGCCTCTGAACTTCTCAATGAACATCATTTCAATGAGCCATGTCTAACCTGACAAACCAGCACGTTGTCAAGAAGGCTGCTGTCCTAGAAGAGTGAATAAAAATGAAAATAAAATAAAACTTCCATCTACAGAAATGGCCTATGCTACATATATGCTGTGGGGTTGAAGACTCGTTGACTTGCAATAATACATGAATGTTTATAAAAAAAGGACTCTAAAATATTTGTAATTTTTTTCCCTTAATTTTGCAGAATAATTTGAGATAGTAAAATTAATCAAGAGAGAGTGAAAAATCAATTTAAAATATCATCTAGAATTGGAAATTCAGAAATCTTTCTTTTACTCGTTCAGCTCCTGTTGGAGTGTTTTTAAACTCTCATAGACAGTAGTTGACACTGTCAAGTGTTTAGTAACCCAGTTTATTGGATTATTCACTGTTCATAGTCGACAGGGTTTCCAAATTATGTGTAAGTATCACTGAAGACTTCCTCTACATGTTGTATTTTCATGCAGGCAGGTAGCCAAGGTTATCATCTTTATTCTTCTTCATTGTGTTGTTCCTCCTGCATAGCAGAATTTACTTCTAATAGAAATTGTAATTGTACTGGTTAAGTGTAGATTTTCTTCTATACCATCATGTGTTACAGAGCTAAACTAAGCAACATGATTTGTCTTTTCCATTTGATACTTCTCTCATTGTGTCATTAAAGATATATTCCTGAATTTGGCTTAAATTTACACTTACTAAAGATGGATTAAATCCACAAAATCCAAATCCTCGTTTCAAATAGTGTTTGTAATAGTAAGAGCCAATTGCAAAATTCTGATCCATTTCAGTGCAGATAAGTGTTTAAAATAAAGAACTTAGTAAAGATTCTCACTTACAGATCTTGCAAGGAATTAGAAACAGAGAATCATGGAAAAGCTTTAGTGTTAAAATTATACATTAAAAATCAAAGGAAATATGCTCTCACAAACATGAAATTAGACTATGTAATTCATTGCTAAACGTTGTTCATAAGAGTAATTCTCTATAAAATTAAAAAGGGTTGAACAACAAGGACATCTAAGAACTTACTTACAATAATTACCAATAAAAAGTAGACATAAATCTGAGTGTTTCGGGGTTCCAGCTAACCTGCAGTGAGTAACCAGTTCATGATCTCACCTCTTGCTGAAGCATCGAATATCACCTACTGTCAGAGACAAAACACCATGCGAAACAACCTACAAGCTCAGTTTGGAAATAATCTAGACTAAAATTAATTTTCAGTTAAGAAGTTTTGTTGGCTGCTCTGAAATAGGATTGGAAGGCTTAGGATGCCTTGACACCTTTCTGAATGAGGCCCTCATCACTGTTCTGTAAACGTATAGCATTTTTATTTGAAAAGTGTATGTCCAAAACAAATCTGTGAGTTTAAATGAGGTAGCTGATGAGTTAGAACGGCAGATTATTGAAGTTGTTCTGGGAAAGTATTGTCAGATCTTGTCATAAACTATTTCAGATTTTAGAATACATATATAAGTTTTAGAATCTGGGTATAACTGTGTAAGAAACTGTAAAAGACTTGTTGACATGAATTAGTAATGTACAAATATAAAGCTTAGCTTCTCTGATAACTGACAGCATACCTTCCAAACAGGTACTGAAGTTTTTTGCCAAGATACTCAGTTTCATAGAGGAATGCAGCATTTTCAGGCCCGCTCAGAATTGTATTCTGTCTCTTCCTTATTCTTATTGGTACAGAAAATTTTATCAGGAAAAGAAAAATCTTTTGCAATTCATCTCATTACTGAGAGAACATGGATAAAACTGAGTGAAGGCTCTATGACTTTAGATTATATAAAAAGTGGAAAGAATCAATAGAAATAATTTTTAAAAGGTAGATTAAGTAAAAAATCAAGTTAGTAGAATTATTGCAATGTATATCTTGTATATATGAACTCTCAGATTTCATTCTCTAATATTAAAAATGGACTTTGACAGCAATGCTTTGAAAAAGTGTAATTGAACTTCATGGGAAGTTAATTTCATGGGAAATTAGGTATTCTCTGTAAGTAGAAATTTGGTACAACAATGACATTTTCTCTAGTTCTATACAGCTGTTTATCTTTCCTGAAAACTGAGGATCTAGTCTGTGTTTAGTTGGGCCTTTTGCTAAATTACCAGCAAATATGTCACGTGCTTATGTATGCATACACTCTTTTAAACACGTATCTCTGCACTCTACAAAAATAACATTATTTAGTTTCTGTAGGGAAGAGTGAGAAGGTATCTGTGTCCCATCTATTACAAAAATATTTTTCTCCAGCTGAACCTATATAAAACTTGCAAGCAACTTTTTTTCATTTCTCTTCTTCTACCAACTCGATTCTGATCATCTGTAATTCTACGCGTGTAATTTTATACTATTAATTGCTTTCTGTTATATGGGATAATTTGCAAATTGTGATTAATGACCAAACGACACTCTTTTAGGAGTTGCTCTGTGATGCAAATCATCTACCTTGTGCTGGTTTAGAGCTTATCATTAATTTGTGGCAAATAAAATACTGAGTGAATTCATTCATAGCGTTCATTCAGAAGTAAACTCTGTTCTTTAATTAGAAGGGAGAATCCATTTGTTTTTAATTTCAGCTACAGTGCTGAAGCTGGTCAGAAGTAACAATTCCCTTCAGTGAAAGTCTGTTTTAAAACATAGGTTTCTCCTGAGTACATTGAAACATTTAATGAAATAATACAAAAAAAGTGTTATTAGGTGTATTGAAATAAGCTTTGCACACAAAATAGTGGATATAATGAGACCATAAGCAATATAAACTATTAGTAAACTAATCATGAGTTGTGGAACAAGCACTGGCCTGAAGCTGTCCATACGGTTGATCGCTAGCATGCTCCCTGGCATGTTTTTAGCATGTACCAACTTATCAAAATCCAGACAATTTATGCTCATAGTTTGTGTAATAGCATGCAAAATATTCCCAACGGACAGTCTGGATGAAGTCATTTAGGGGAGAGGGCTAGTGAAGCCATAGAGACAGGAGCTCTGCTGCGCCACTGGACCTCAGTGAAAGAGAACAGACCCCAACCCATTTGTTTGTAGATGTGGCCATGGAGACCTGCCCATAAGGGAGGTTGATGGCACAAAACAACATGACTTGTACCTCTTTTGAGATAAAATGGTGTAATGCCTCAGCAGGGTACAGATTTAATGTCTAATTTTCTCCCTTAAAATGTTTTAGGCCTGTGTTGTATTTAATTTTAAGACAGATAAATAAGACGACTTGCGTTCTTGAGATGCATGCTTCTTTTCACATACTGTAAAATTAGTTTAGGGTAACTAGCTCAGATATATTCTGTTAGATGTTTCAAGTCAGATGAGATTAATGTCCCACTGACATCTGTTCTGACTCTTTTAGCTGAGATGGTGTTTATACACTTGAAGAGGGGGATAGATTTACAGTTCTGTGGTTCTTCATTCTTTTTTTGATTTTCCAGAAGAGAGGATGGGCAGCCTTCAAAGGTTGTCTTTCTAGGACTTTCACATTAATTTTTTCCATCATCTTTTCTATTCAATACTAAAGTGAGATCTGCCGAATTAGCTATTTATAAATTTAGCTGATTCTAATTAAGATTATGATGACTCCAGGTATAAAAATAGAGTATTTCATTTTTCTATCAAGGTTGGGTGGCTTTTGCAGTGAATACTAGTAGCCTACAGACCTAGAAACTTAAAATTTGCATGTATACATACATACATACAGACACACAAAGCATTTCAGATGTTCTCTTCAGCCACCATGGGCTGATCAGATCTAATTGGCTTCAGTTAAAGCGTTCTATATTTGAGGAATAGTTATTGACCCTTCTGCAGTTTAAATAATTTTATTTTTCACAGGTTCTGCACGGGAAACAATTTCATTGCCTTGCAACATCCTGAATCTTAATTTTAAGTGGTCTGTTTAGGATGAACTTCAACAGACTTACCTTAAATCACAATGATTCTTTAACAGTTCAGATGAGTTTTATGGGAAACACATAACGTCAAGATGCCTGCCATGATTTATTGACATTTTTTTCCAATGGCAATTACTGATGTGCATTGAAACACATCAGCAGTTTTTGAATGTGACTACAGTCACCACTGCGCTTCTGTTCTAGATGCGTATTGCATAAGTCAGCAAATGCTCTTACCGCATCACGATTGGATACTGTTTAACATCTAGAGATCTTTTTGCGTGGAAATAATAATTGTATTACAATATTTTTAGAAAGCTAACTGGAGTTTGTGCGAATTCTTTCTTTAACCCTGTTATTTAGAATGGCCACACTTTCCCTATATAGAATTAAAAAAAGGCCTTAGTAAGAGTCATATTCCTAGATGAGAAATGACCTATATATTCTTATCTGAGACTTTTCTGGAATACCATAGAAAACAGGGGTTTGTAAGATTTATCATCAAATTATTGGAACATTTCCTTTTCCTTTGTTTCCCTTTCCTACCAAAATATAAAATTGGATTTCCTCAAAATTAATTTGAGCAGGGATGAAGAAGAAATACAGACACTGAGCTCAACTTCTGGGCTTGTGTCTGGTCCACTAGATGGTCTAAAATAATAACTTCTTCAATTACATTTTGATTATTCCACAGAATGCTGTAATGGTTCTTAGCTTTTTCTTATAAGCATTGAGAATTAAAGTCTGAGCAGGACTTTGACGTCCTGAAATGAGTAAACTGGCTTAATGCAACACATCATCATCCGTGTAGGACAGGAGAAAGAATGGTTGAGTCTGGAGAAAGAGTGATCTTTTAGAAAATATAAATTAGGTCTGCAGAAACTCAGTAGAATTTATAATAAATGGCCTAGATCAGAAGGAAAAACTGAAGAGAGAGAAAAATATTATTTATTCCCACCTCATCTGTTGCTGCACCAGATTCTCTGGGTTTTTTTGCATCTGCACTCTGTAGATTAGCCTCATGTTTACTTATATCTGACATGACATTTGCATAAATTTGCAAAGGTCTCAGTTTTACTGATGACACCGTAAATCTCACCAAGTAAACGTGAGATTAAAGTGAGATACTGCTTATCTATCTATCTAGTGGATATCTGCAGAGAGTGATAAACTATCAGCCATGAATGTTGATATAATTTATTCTTGTAAATGATTGTAAAAGGGATAGAAAATGGCAAATTTATAATGCATTCGTGTCACATAGATTGTAATGAGAACAGAAAATATCACAAACTTAATTTGTTCTGATGAAAATTGTCAAACTGTAATGAGAACAGAAGATAGGACAAAAAATGTACCAATCTTCTGAGCTTCCTAAAACGCAATCTCACTGTTGCCCTCAAATGACATTTTCCAGGTTCCCTTGGTCTGCTGTACAGTGGTTTTTTGTTCACTTAGCCATCTCTTAGTGTCTCTTTAGAAATATGCACATTTTATAAAAATGTAATGTGGTCATGCAGTTTTTTCACAAGAAGGAATTTTAGAAATATTTCATGCCTTTTATAATTGTAAAGATAATGTAAGATGATAACACTTTCCAGCTAACCGTGAAGAGTTTAAACCAAGTAGAACCAATCTGGGTCGGCTTGAGAAGGGTCGTGGGTGGTTTTGGGCAGCAAATATTATCTGCAATCAGTGGCATTTAAGAAAAGTAGCCTGAGTTTGAAGTACTGCGTGATATTCAGTATGACTTTTAATCATTTCGAGAGCTTCATTCGAGTCTTTTATTTACTTACGGTCTTTTTATTCAGACCAGGTAGGACATATTTTCTTATCTCCAATAATTCTGGAAACTCAGTGAGTTTATTTCCTAATTGGTTGCACAAAAAGCTCTATCAAGTGTAGATACTTCAGATAGTCCTTTTGACAGAATGGATTCATTTTCTGACATACTGATTAAAACTGATTCATATTAAGAAGAAGCTCTTAAAAAATTGTATTTGGACATTAGTTTTCAACCCCATGCTTTGGCAGACAGTAAGCTTTTACAACAGATTCATAATGGCATGTTTTTCAAATCAAACTAGCAAACATACAACTTCCAAGAGGGTTCATCAGGTTTTAGAGAGGAAGCTCTAAAAGCAAATTAGCCAGTCCTACGGATATGTATTTTTCTTAAAGTGTATTGTTACCGTACTTACTGCTGTTATGTAACACAAATTGCTTATCGAAGCATGAAGGCTTAGCAGACTGAGCAGCACTCTTTTCCCCCTTTTTTAAATCAGCATTTTTCTGAGAAGGATCTTTATTGATGGAATGAGAGTAAAGGATGGTGTTTGTTAACTTGGAGCTGCCCAAGGTCCTCTGGGTTTTGTTGTGTTTCGTTCTCCAGCAGTTGGGTTTCCCAGTTCCTTTCAGTGATGTCTGTGAGCATTCATCCTGTCAAGCCTTGCACTGTGGTACAGTCTGTTTTCCCCAACTTTTGTAATTATTGAGTTTTGCTGTTTTATTCAGATTTTTGTTAAACTTTTAGACCATTTCCTACTTCTATTTGTGCAGGTGCTTGTTAAATCAGTTCATGGGGTTTGTTGATTTAATTCGGTGAATCCTTTTACGTAAAACCATACAAAACCAGACTTAGTTCTTCTCTGGGTTCTTCTGTTCAGAACAATTTATTCTGCAATTACATAGATAAATTTTTATCCTAAAATACTCAATGTTGTTGCAGAAATGGCTTTGTTTTCCTACTGGCATGATCAACATCACCAATGAAATTCATTAATGATTATTGATAGCAATACTTTTCTTATAAGTAATTTCTAAGGAATGTTTTGGTAATATTATTGTCGTGGTTTAACCTGGCAGGCAGCCAAATACCACGCAGCCGCTCACTCACTCCCCCCGCCCCCCCAGTGGGACGGGGAGAGAATCGGAAGGGTAAGAGTGAGAAAAACTCGTGAGTTGAGATAAAGACAGTTTAATAGAACAGAAAAGGGAGAATAATGATAATAAATAATGATAGAATATACAAAATGAGTGATGCACAATGCAATTGCTCACCACCCGCGCTGACCGATAACCAAGTAGTGATCGGCACTTCCTGGATCACGCCTACTGTTCATATACTGAGCATGACGTCACATGGTATGGAATACCCCATTGGCCAGCTGGGCTGGCTGTCCTGATTATGTTCCCTCCCATCTTGTGTACCTAGCTCAGTCAGTAGGCACGGGAGCTGTCCTTGGACTAGGAGGGCACTTAGCAACAACTGAAAACATCAGTGTGTTATCAACATTCTTCTCATACTAAATCCAAAACACAGCACTAGGAAGAAATTTAACCCTATCCCAGCCGAAACCAGGACAATTATACAGCATATATTATATTTATTGAAAAATATCAAATTAGTTCTGTAAGATGCAATGCCCAGTGAAGATTTATTGGGCAAATACTCCATTAGAAAGAGAGAACTGAAAAGAGCTAGTAATTTCTGAGCTATCTACAGTTTTACTATAATACATTATAGTTGTAATGTACATTTATTAACTATGATGGAAAAGTAGCTAATGAAGCATTAAAGTATAATGTTTTTCCTAAGTGCCAATGTAGCATAATCAGGGAGATTTAAGCAAAACAATGATAAATACCTTGAAAAAATGAATCTGTCAGATTGGTTACACAGGTAGATGTTCAACTAACAATAAGATCTCCTAAACAAACTCATGAATGGTGAATTTTATTAATTTAGCTAGGCATTTTGGGTTATAGTTTAAACTTCCCAAACATGACTATAGAATGAATAGCCAGTTGAAATAATTATTTGAAGAAAGTTGGTTTTTTGTTTGTTTGATTTTTTTTTATTTTACAAATACCAGTGTAATTTAAACACTTTTGTGTTGGCATTACTGCTGTAGCTATATTTTAATTGTATTTGAAACAGAAAAAAGTAAATTTATACTGCAAAGTATCTGAAAACACAGCAGTAAAAATTCAAGCTTTTTAAAAAAACCTGCTTAGTTGACTTTGCAGAATAATTAGAATGATTGTATGCAAGTGCCATCTTTAAATAAAAAAGATTATTTCTGAAGTACTGGATTTATATTAAATGCAGATTATTAGAGGACATAATTGTAACTGCTTTGATGTACAAAAATTCACTTCTGCACACTGGAAACTGCTTCCAGTTCTGCCCTTCGAGACAGATGTGAACTTTCCACTTCATTGCCTAGAGATGTTTTTTTGAAGAGAGCTCCATAAATGGTTCATTTTACAAGCACACTGTATATTATTCTAGTGTCAAAGGTTTGGGAATTGATTATAGACTATAATATAGATATGATAATTTCTGTTATGTTTTAGAATGAAATTTGAGTTCTCTGTGCTATACATCTGGAGTTATGATCTCTGTAATACACTGTTCATGCATTTATGTCTGCAGCTCTCCATAACCCATGTTTACAAAGGCTCTTGCTGTCTGTGGTTATTTAAAATTACTACCAATATATAGCATAATTGATTTTTTTTTTATTCAGGCAGATGCCTATTTTACCAAAAAGGTTACTTTGATTTTTATTTTTTTTAAATTGGCTTACATGATATATATGGTTTAAAAAAAAAATTAGAATGTAAGTGAGAATTCCTAATTTAAACTATATAGTTGCATAAAAAAATAAGTAAGTTTCTATTCCAAAGATATCTTTCTTTTAAAAAAAAAACAGACAAACATGTAAAAACATTATATCCTGGTTTTATAAATTGTGAGTTAAGGTGACAATAAACTAGCTAAGTTGTTCAGGTGTAATAAAGGCAAGAACTAAATAATTATTTTGAATGGTTTTACCGAAAGGCTGGGGTTTTTTTTCTGGAAATGGTGATAATTTTAGAAAAATAAGGAGATTTAGAGATAAGCAGCAAAGTCTGTTCCACTTCTTTTTTTTTTGTAAAATGTTGTTATTTATTTTCAGACCATTTCTTATATGAATATCCTGAGGAGAGTGGAAAGGTTATAAATAGCAGAGAAAACTGTGGATCTGTCTCTTAAGAAGAATAAAATTATGAATAAGAGAATAAAAATGCATGTAAAATTTTTGCTCAGGATTTTTACACAGAACAGTGGAGGTGCTATCTGGATAAGACCATCAGTTTAGTTAAATCACCTGAATTCCTTTGGCTGAATTTGGACTATCATGGCCTAAGAACAAAGATGAATAGGTTTTTTTCATTAACAACCCTTTTCCAGAAAAAAATGCATTTTGTGTGTTTGAGTATGCTTCTCTTCTGTCTGCTTCTTTTTTTCTTTTTTCTTTTTTTTTTCCCACATGACTAGAAAGAATGGAAAGAGAAGGGGAGAAGAAAGTAAGTAATACAAAACTTATGAAGGAAGAAGTTTTGGGTTTTGTATTTTTTTTTACTTTTGACTTCTCATCAAAAAACTGAGAGCTGTTGACAACTTTGTCATTTTTATCTCCAGATGTTTGTTCTTGACTTAATAGGGAACCTACAATTAAATTAATTAGAAGCTGACATTAGTATCACTCATCCTGGAAGACTGCATCATGTTATGTTATCTATGATGTAAACAGGTTCTTTAAAAGAGTGTTTCAAAAGTTGAGCAAATGCTTCATGATTAATTAAGACTTGAAAACTGACTTTCAATGAGAAAATAAGATCAGTCTATTCCAAACAACAGCAACACGTTGGATAGACGGCTAATTGTAGTCCACATAGGGAATCATGAAGAAACAAAAACTGACAATGTAAAAATTCAAATGAATGTTGCTCTTATTTACTTATTTGCTATTTATGTTAAGTTTGGTTTTTGGGTTTTTTTTTTTTGTTTTTTTTTTTTTTTAATAAGGCATAAAAAGATAGAATTCAGTCCAAGGTTTGGAGAATTAAAATTTTTGTTCGCTTTTGTGACAGATGTTAATATTTTGGCTATAGAAGTAAAGTAAGAGAATGGTTTACTTCCGAAAGGACAGACAGGTTCTTGTCAATAGGGTAAAAAGAGCAGTTAACCTTAGGACCCAGTAACGTTTTGTATTAAAAGTATTTTAAAATATTTCTAAAAGTTTTCTACAATTTTCAATATATCTAAAAGTTTTACTAAGGACATTTTAGCATCAAATACCCTTTTAAAACATGGTTGAAGACAGGCCGTGCTTTCAAGATAAAAGTTAAGCTTCCATGCAGTTTCTGCTGACATTGTGAGAATGACACAAATGTGATGTTAACCACAAGAATAAGGTTTGTTAAATCTTACATAAGGTACAAACCCAATAAGTATGATTTAAAATACAAATGTAAATTGTGTGATTTCAAAATAAGTACAGCCATATTTATTCTATTTTTTAGCATTATTGTTGTAGAGTTTTGTCTAATTAAAAACAGAAGCTATTTTCATGACAAAATAAATGCAATATTTGTTGCCAAAAGGGACTGTGTGTATAACATACATTTATAGTCCGGCCACATGATGTAGGAAATTGCTGAGCTTGTATCACATAAATTTTGGTCTTGCAATACTTCCTTTAAAGTTTAACTTTTTAAAGTTTTAATATGATTATTTAGAAAGACAAATGTAATTAAAAATTCATATTTTCACTGGTTTCTTTGTATTTTTTATGTTATCTAAGAGTTTACATGTAAAAAATTTTCTACAGATAGAGTAATTATTGGAACAATTAACTTGGAAGATGGAGAAGTTCCTCCCCCATAAATTTGCATATCTTTCTAAAAGAAATGCCGAAAGGTTGAGAATAGAAACCTCTTGGTGAAACTAGATGGATTTTGGCATTAAAGGATCAAATCTGTTGAGAATAATGGCCCCTTCTGGCCATAAGAATCTATGACTATATTGAGTGAGCTTGTTTGGCTTCCTACCGTGTTCTGCATACATATGTATGCGTGTGCATGTCTGACTGTGTATCACTCATACATGTGTGAGTGTAAGATTATTGATTTGCCCTTGTCATGAAAATGAGCAATTGGCTGAAGACATGGGGAGGGATCTTCTGTCTTCTCATCAAGGAGAAATTCTGAATGATCTTAACTAGCTAAGTAAATGTGTAATTAGTATTAAAGCTGAGCTAACATAGTTGCTTTGAGAGGATTCTTTATTCTTCTGGAGGTAGCAAAAAGTAGTGAAAGAGCAACTAAGGACTGCAGGGACATCATTTCGGGGGCACTTTATTTTTTGCTGTCTGCGTAGATTTTTCTCCCCACTTTATAATCTGAAGCAGTACCGTATGTATTTTGAGACACGTGAAAAACTGAATTTCACAAGGTTAAAATAAATAATCTTCAAGTAATTAATGTAGCATTCCAGGAGATTGGAAACATTTGGTATTTTTGTTTAGAAATAATTGTGGAGTTTTGATTAAAACTTATTCACTCTTACAGAAACAAACATTTAATCATAAAATACAAATAAGGTTAATATTTTAAAAAGCTCCATTTTATGAATGCCCCCTTGGACTCTGTCGATGATATAGCTTGAGGTTTTATGCTGACTACAAAACTTCAGCATGAAGTTTCAAGAAACTTCAGCATAATGCATGTATTTGTTACTAGGCATTGCAAGTCCATTGGGAAACTGAGTACTCTTACCATAGTTCAACTCAGTATTTTGGGTTCTTACCCTTACTTACTTCCAAGGAACTACTACTGATTTATAATACTAATGAGACAGAAAAATTAAGTCCCCCTCATCTTGCTGGCTTTGGTTTATTTTGTGGTTCCTCCCCCCCTCCCCCCCCAGCAGTTAAAACCTGTCTTTTATATTTAATATTTATATTGAGAGTTAGCAGTACATTTGTTTTGGGCAGACTTGCATGGGTTTAGATTATTTGGTATTTTTTTTGCATAATTGTACTCGTGGTGTCTCTTGAAAGTAAACTCAAGCTTATTATATATGATTGCTGGAGTATATAGGATTTATTTGCACATTAAACGCCAAGAAAACATCTGCTTTAAGTCATACTGTAGCATCACAGTATGTTATGCTTTTAAACAGATTGCAAGCATGTTTCTGTAAGAAATATTGAGAAGAAATTTTAATGAATATTGGTCTGAAGTTTTCCGAGAAAAGTGTTTTATTTTTAATCCTTCGTGTACATATTTGCCAAATTATGGAAGTACACATCATGCTCCCCTTTTTTGAGTTACAATGTTTGACAGGATTATCTTGCTGACTAAATGGCATATTCCTTTTTAAGACAATCTTTTCCGTATTTCCTATCGTGGCTGTACAAGGGAAAAATTGTAAGCAGGGAAGTGCAAGGTAAAATCAATGAACAGGACATGCAGGAAAGATTAGTATTAAATTGTGTCTACCACAGTCTTCTTGAGACATAATCAGCATAAATCTCAAAGGAGGCAGAAGCCAAGACACTAAAAAGGCTTGGTTTGCCCCTTTTGCACCTGCCCCTCATCTCTCCCTTTACCTTTCCCTGGACTTTGGACTGCATTGCCTCGAAGCTTGGGAATTTGCCTCTTACCAGTGAAAATGGCCACACCTAATGATAAAGCGTTATTCTGACCCATATGTTGCAAAACCAGCCAGAGTTTTTGTAGGAGATGGCAGCTGTGACTATTTCTGTGCTCCGCCATCTCTTCACACTGCCCTTGTCATGATCTTAAAGCGGGGAGGTCAGCACAGTTTTCACCTCCTCGGTTTGGGTGTTTAGGAGAGGTGTCCATTGGGAAGAGCTCAAGAAGTTGCTGGAAGGTGTATGTGCTTCTCAGCATGTATCGTATCACACAAAGTCGTGGTCATTCTGCACAGATGTAACGGTACCATATCTATTTCCTTTGTTTGCTTTATTATCTCTTTACTGCCATGGCAGCTGACAGTATATCAGGAAATGGTTATATGCAACCTTCTTACTGTATTTGTAGTTAATGATTAATATAATTTTCCAAAGCAAGTAGGTGATCTTCCTTCACTTTCTGCTGGACCTGTGCTCTCTTCCTTGAGAATAGTCTGTTCCTTTGACTATGAATTATTCCCCAGTCTTTTTGTCTGCTTGTTTCTTTGCCTTTCCCCATCATTTTCAGGCACCTAAAGGATTCATATATCAGTCACATAACACAGAAACCAAACAATATACATAAATCATTACTAAATGATAATGAACTCAAATGATAAAGCCAAGTTACAATAAACATAAGTGATGGTTCTGTTTAAACTAAGATTCAAACAGAAGAGAGTAACTGGAAAATGGGCGTCAGTGGAAGTGTCTTTAGATATCTAGATTTAGGTCCTTACTTCAGGCTATGATTTTAAGAAAGGTTTATCTTTGGACTCTAGGGCAGGCTTTCAGCACATCTCAAATTCATCCTTGAAATGAGGTTTGTCTGGAGCATAGTTTGCTGCAGGCGCTCTCTCTGATCAGGAACAGATACAGTAGTCAGCCCACCAGTGGTGTTCATATCCAGAGATAATGTCCCATAGCCTGGTGAGGGAATTTAAGTAGCCAGGGTCAAAACTTTAGCTCCTCGGTTGAGTATTAAAATCTAGGTGAGATGAGACGGGATGGAGCTAGGAGTAAAAAAAGCCCTTTCTATTCTTTAAGGAAGTATTTCCATCCTCCTCCATAACATTTCACTTGGAGTGTAGTTCAGCCACGTCCACTTACGTGAAATAGCATGCAGATCCCTCTTCGTAAAAAGGACTATCCACACAGTAATAGACTAAATATGAGCAAAACGCAGACACATTTCAATCTGTTTCAGTGAGATTATTGTTTTTGCAAAGCATATTGTTGAAATTAACTGCATATGTTAGTTTTAGGATTATCTGGTTTGCAAGAGCAAACAAAATGCAAAATGACTTTTCAGAATAATGGTGTATATCAGTTGTCTCTGTATTTCTATTGGGGATGACCAAAATGAAAAAGATTTTACAGAGAATGATTGAGCTGTTTATTAATATGATCCATTAATGTTCAGATAAAAAGATAGTTTGTAGTTTATCATCAAATACAGATTCTGAGATGTGATAAAGATCCACTGAGCGCTAGGCACACTGAAACATTAAGAATAGTTCTCCCTTTTACTACAGAATTCATCTCATCTATTTCCATAGCTAAGCCCTAGTTTGAGAACATTTTCCTCTAGACTCTCCATAAAAAGTCAACATTGAACACAGGACTGAATAGACCGTGAACTCTTCAGGGGATGGAGTTGTTTGGTGTCTTAGTGCCATCCATGACCCTAGACATTTTGTCAGTTCAGAACAAATAATAGCAACGATGAGATGGGAATACTCACGCTTTCTGCTGATCAGTTGTGTGGGGAATAGTGATTCAGCTTCTAGAAGGCCTAGAAGACAGTTATTCTTTGAGACTATTATAATAAAGGGTAGAAAGGAGCTTACTAGGGCTACTCAACATCTACATATAGCCAAGAAGGATTACAATGACCTAACATTTTTAAAGCTCAGAGTAAACTAGTTTGTAAATATCCAGTTATTAAAAACTGTCTTTTACTATGAAATTATTACTTTGGACACTAACACAACCTTGGATTTCTTTGGTCTATATGATCTAAATGGAATAACTACAATAATACTATCAAAGCAAGTTAAGAATAATGTAAATAGAGGTCATATACTGGTATTTATTTAATACACAACAGCATGTTCATTTGTCATGGATGCAGGTAAATTGAAATTGTTTTAGGCATCTAATTGGGAATGTCCTTAAAAGAACCTGTGAAAGAGAATGTCATTGCAACAATTGTCATCTGACTATGATTGTCAGATATGTGCTGAAATATGTTTATGAATGTAATTATTATCTTCTTATCCTGGAAGTAATACTGAATCTCCAGTGTCTTTTGTAAGTGGAAAGTATCAAAATAATATTGAAAACATGCTGGGATGGACTTTGTGGATTGGAAGACTGCTTAATATAAAGATGGTATTGCCATTAATGTGTAAGGGCAGAAAGCTCTCCACATCTGATCTTCGTGCATATTTTCTTGTAAAAGTCAATATTTTAAAATATCTTAAAGACTTAAAAAAAAACCAAAAAGAAAATGAAAAAGAAATCTAGTTAATGTTTTTTTGATTGGCTTCTTGGTTTCTAAAAATTGTATTATCGTTTAAGGCAATATCATGAATACCTGTGACTACCAATATAGCTTGCACTATTGAGCATGCATGGTTTCCTGCCAGAGAAGGAAACTGTGCTGTGAGTAAGGATCGATCTGATTCCCTCATGGATCCTCTTACGTTTTATGGAGTTCATCACAGCGAAAGAAGGGTACACTGGGGGTGATAACGATGGGTTCTTTCTTCGACTAGAGGACAGCAGTTAACTGCAGAAGCACTCTGAAAAAAACTTGGAGTATTACACTTTAGCAGAAAACCCAATACCCAAAACTAAATGCCACTCCACATATCTAACTCTTCAGATGTTAATATTGGAAATACAAAAATAAATAGGGAGTAGTATGTATTCTAAAACAAAGCCGTAGTATAGAGTCTGTAAAGTTTGTATGTAAAGGTAAAAACATAAAGTATGTACATAAGGTAGATATTCTCCATTTGAACTAGAGAAATCAACAAGTAGGATACATATTTTAATGAATCTTTGGTAGAGATGGAAAATCAAGAAGCTATTTATTGTAAGAGAGACTTTTTTGATCCTCCCTTGATAAAACATTGACTACTAACAGGCTTTCCTAAATTCAATTTTATAGATTCACTAATTGAAACATTCAACCCATAGGCTTACAGGGTATCATTCTGTGTGAATTGGAGGTTAGTATTTTTACAAATTTATATTGTGGTGGCACCTGGAGATCTTTCAATGTTATCGTGACAGACACTGCAAGTATGATATATAATTGTCTAAAGGAGCTACAGTCTCAGAATCTTTTCCTTGCACAGTTGTAGAAAAGGTTTATACCATTTCAGATCATGTTTGTGGATTTTCATTATAATCTAGAATTTCTCAAAGTGTACACAGATCTTAATCATCCCAATTCCACTGAAGTACTTGAGGCTTTTCCATTGACTTCTTTGGCCTTTGGATGATGCCCATACCCACTTTGTTGTTTTTTCCTTCATTGGGGTTGGTTTTGCCATAGAAACAAAAGAAGTGGTCACCAGAGGCAGTAAAATACTTGATGGGAATTTCTCTGGGTGAGTAACCCTGAGGAGGAAGGCTCATTCCTTTGTTTTGGGCAACAGCATCCCTACAGCTAAGCCTGCCAATACAAAGGAGAACTATTAGTCATCTTGTTGTAACAGTGCTTGAAAAAAACCAATGTACACGTGACAGTGCAGTTAGATGCAGAGTAAAAACAAGTATGGTAATGTTCCCCCTCCACAATAAAAAAGCAGTTATTTTTTCAACAGCTTTGCTTCTTTTGCATCTCTGATGATGTATACACTAGTGATACATTTTTGAGCATTGACAGCATAATTCTAAGCCTCTAAGGGCCTTCAGTAAAATAACTAAAAGAAATTAAAGTATACACAGACACTATACACATAAAAATCCCATTATCTATCAAACTGAATTACTAAAATAAAAATTCCCAAACAACAGAGCAGTTGCTAAAAAGACACAAAATTTGAGCTTTTTCTGAAGGTAATGGGATGTATCTTGAAGTAAGGTAAGGGCATACACATTTCAGAGTTGTCATCACTTGAGGAAGTAGGTCATCCTTGTGTTGTCATATTCTGTATTTCATCTGTTCATAATTGAATGGAATATTCAGCAGTCCCAACCCTATTAAAGTTAAGGAGCAGATCATTCCTGACACATGGGAGAAACACTGATTCCTCTGTACTTTTCAGGTAATCTGCTGCACTATTTACAACACTCTTCCTTTCACACTTGGTGTGGGAAAAAAAGAAGGAATCATTAACGACAACAAACCAGCTGATAAAGTTCCATGAGTGCTTTCATTTTTTTCTGGAGCCAAAACAAAATCTTAGGGCATTAGGAATAACTTGCTGATTGCTCTACCACTCTATAAAATAGACCTTTTTAATTAAGATTTTAGATTTGGGGGGGTATTCTTTGAAACCTTCTAACTGAATAAAATGTTACAGTTTCTGGTGCCAGGGTATTAGTTTTTAGCACATTCACAGAATCACATAATGGTTGCAGTTGAAAGGGACCTGTGGAGGTCATCAGGCTTTGTTTGACAGGATAATAACAAGGTAGAGAAGAATTTGTTGGGATGTACCAACACTTTAGGAACATAGGTGAACGGTTTGGCACCTTTTTGAGCTCTTACAGCTGTTGTTATCAGTCCAGCATCCAAGATGTGTTTGTTCAAAAATTCAGTCCCTGAAAGCTTCTGTTAGTGAGCAAACACAAACTTCAATGGAAGACATTAAGGATAAGGAAAAACAAAAAGGAGGAGAAGATCCAATAGTGGTTGTGCATAGTTACTGCATTCAAGATAAGGGCTCCAGAGCAGATTTTGGGGGGTAACTATGCACCCAGTGTACTGGTCAATGCTATCTCATTGCCATTGTGTGTTGTCCTGTATCTTTATTCTTTTCTTATTTGTTGCAGTTTCTTCCAGCTCAAGATATTCACTAGGTCAGCTGTAGACTTGAGTAACTGGTCTAATCAGCTACACTTTTGCCCTGTAGTCAGTGGACACAAACAGGCACTTTTAAAGTACCAGTCTTTTTACCTCACCTATGGTAGGTGAGATTAACTGCCTCCTAAATGTTCCTAGTTTTCTCCATTGAAGGTAAAAGTTACCAACCGCAATTACAAATGTCTACACAATACATATCCACAGTTTAGTAGAAATCCTGCTTTCTCGCCTGCTTAGGTAGTGCCTACCCCAGTGTTTTGAGCAATGCCAAGCTACAAATAAGATTTAACAGCCTAAAGAATACGTGTTCAGTTAGACCGCACTGAGTAATTATACAGTAATTCCAATAAACTTGAATTTATGTGATTTGAATATGTCTACTAATAGTCTGGAACGTTTCTTTCTCCCTCTAAAAGCATGAAATATATTGCCATTAAGAGACACTGGAAGATGCTTAAAGCAACTGAAGGCAAAAAAAATCAAGAGGTAATTTTTAAGGGATTTAATGACAATTTTACTCCAGAACGTTTTATTCTAAAGATGGCAAGCTAAAACAGCCTTCAGAAATTTAAGATTTCTTTTATTAGAACGGCTTTATTTCCTTCAGTAATGATTAGAATTCCCATAATCTAAGACAAAAGACTGTGGACTGCAGCCATAGAATAAAATAGATTTTACTTTTATTGCTCCCCATCAGACACCAAGTAAAAAAAGTGAAGTGCCTTACAGCAGCATGCAGAAATGGCAACTCATCAAGCAGACTATATGCTAAGGTATCACAGCTCAGAACAAATACCAGCACTGTCAGTGGCAATACCTTTTAACAGGCAAAGGTTAGGTATAATTTTTTTGGCATTTTTTTTTGTTCTAGGACTCTGTTGCACTTCAAAGTTGACATAAAGAGAAGTAAGCTTTATTATATTCTTATTTTGATATTAGTTGTATCTTCCAACACACTGACCAAACTCTTTTGAGACTTTTGTGTATATACCATAACTGAGCTGCATAAGCCTGGATAGCAATCATTGTCTTCAATAGCTGTGCACAGCAGTAGCCAGGAAGCATATAGCAAATATTTCTACTCATGCATACAGGAAAAATAGGTAAGAGTCTCTCACTCATTTTTTGCTATATTGGCTTCCCAGTGGCAACAGAAATAAATATATAAAATCCATTTTTTGTCATGTCAGTTTTTGTGACTTTTAATGTTTACACTAACAAGTCACATAAGCAGTGGTAACTGGGTACGTACATAACTCTGCAATGAAAACAGCTGAAAATAACTTACTCATTCATAGTTGTGATGGCTTAAAAGTAAGCTTATCAATTAATGACAATAAGCTTATCAATTAATGACAATGCTGAGATAACTTGGTCTTCCTCAGTCACATACTGAAAGCCTTTATTTGAGAAAGAGATAAAAGCTGGTCATCTTTTTGCATTGTTCAGATAACAATCTCAGCTTGATTGCAACTTCAAAGAAAAAAAAAAGGCATTCTCAATCTAAAAAAGTAATCCCTTCCTCCTTCTATTAACAAACTACTTTGTTCTGCAGGAATTTTTGCTGGTTTTTGTTTTAAGTTGATGCATTACATGTACCTGAACAAGCTTTTGTGGATTTCTGTGATCTGTCTTTGGTGGCTGAAAGATAGCTTGACATTTAAAGTCGGCTAAATGCTATGAATCTATTTAATGCTAATAATATAATTCATTCTGCTCATGAGTACTATTACAGGAATGCAGTTTGTAAAACTGGTAGGATTTCATGTATCATTGAGTGATTTTGTTGGCAATCACATCATATATTGAAATCAGCTGTATTTCTCTGTACCACGCTCCTATTGTATCGTACTCCAAACTGCTAATCACTAATGGCAAGGAAGGTCTTCTAGTTTCAAACCTAAATTTATCCATGGACAATTTCTATCCATTTGGTTTGCAGCCAGTATACCTTTCCTCCTATATGTCACATTTGTGGGATCCATTTCCCTAAGTTAAATTAGCCATATTCTTCTAACCTCTTCTGCAAAAATCGGCCATCTGACTAAGCATTTGTTTGCACATCCTGTCTCCACTAGGCATGAAATCCAAAAATATGTTTAAGGCCCTAAGTGACATTTTAGACAAAATTTATGTGTATAAATTTAGGAGAATGATCCTGGAAAACTGCCTGTGACCTCCACAGGCACACCGTATCTATGAAAACCTTTCCATATTTTCCTAGTTCTGGACATCATGGAGCCTCAACTGTGGACCCTGTCTCTGCCAAACTGGCTGGTTAGACAGCTACCTCCTGCCTAACACTCTCTGGACAGAGAAGAGTGTGGGGTTTTTATATTTTATTTTTGTTTTTTTTTTTTCTCCTGCCAGATCTACAGTCTGATTTGGTGGTCATGCTCTGAATACGTATGTCCCGCTATCATTCTGTGAGATGGTGGTGGTAACTTTTTTAATGTGAGTGTAGCAATTGGAATATTTCCCCTAAAGGTAGGAGATCTGAGTCCTCAGTCTATGTGGGATTTGAATTTGTAGTTCACACATCCCAGACAAATGCTTAGGCCACCATTCCCATTCCAGATGGGAATGTAACCTTCCTTGTCTGCGTCATTTTGTTCAGGCAATGTCTATCATATGCAGAGGGACTCAGCAAAGAAGATGTACAGACTTTAGAAGTACAGAGCAATTATTTGTTGATGAATACACATAGCAGACAGATACTTCTGAAGAACTATTAATATTAATATGCTCACCACCTCCGTGAGGCCCTTGAATGCTGTTTGCTGGCCAGGCAATCATCAGTCAGGTTAGGAAGCATCAACTTCTCCCGCTCCTGGGAACAGACCAACCGACTGTCGCTGTTGCTGAGTTGCTGCCGTCCACTTCTGTGTATTTTTCTTTTGGTTTTATACCTCTTCATGTCAGTATTTTTCTTCTTGAATTCTTCTCCCAATGACACACGGTGGTTTTGCTCTTGGGGTTTTTTTTTTTAATTTTCTTACATCACCTGGCTTTCTCTCAAACACCTTCTCACATCTTAACAGCCTTTTTCTCAGTAAAAATGAGTTGAGGACTCACAGCTGTGCTGCACCAACCTAGGCCTTGCATCGTAGACATCTGAGCCGAGGCTTTCAAGAGTTCCTTCTCTCCTGTTTGCAAAAGGGCCATTCTGTAACAAGCAGAACAGGGATCTCACAAGAGGAAGAGTGACTCTGGCCACTTGTTATAATATATCTCTCCAGGGCAGGAGGATATGAAGGCATCCAAAGCCTGAATACACATCTATTTTAAAGTAATTAAAACTTAAGAAATGTAACTAAAACTTAAGAAGAATGTAGGGTAATTTCCCTCTATAGGAGATGTGTTTTCCCTGCCTGGCAATTTCTAGACTCATCTCTACTAATTTGACTAATCACTTCATGGTGGCACAGGTTCAGTTGTTGTTCTGGAATCCAGGTAATAGTGTAATTTTTTCATTTTTACCTGTAGAATAAATAAATCCAATAAAAGGATACAAGGTTTATCTGACACAGTCTTCCTCCAGTAAACCCATATTGCCTTTTAGTATGTGGCCCTTTTCTTCATCACAAGGATCAAGTCAACTTTCTTTCAAATTATATTCTAAAACTTTGTAAACATTTGAATTAGACTAACAGAGCTGTAGTTACCAGGAACACTTCTTCTACACATTAAGTAAAAGTGGATGTGAGTTGAATGTGGGTAAGCTGTGTGTCGCTCGGTTTGGGTGGATTATTTTTGTCTCATAGCTGTGTGCTCATTTCCTGTTGACATTTGCTTGTGTTCAATCTCACTATTACAAAAATTTGAGATTAAAGCAATTATTATGCGGACCATACCTTTAACTCTGAAGCAATCTTAACTGCACTGTGGAGATCTTTTTATCTACAAGGATACCAAATATTTTGTTGCTTGGTTAAGTTCCCTTTGCAGAATTTGACTTAGCTCAATTTTTGTAAATTCTTTCCTCATCTCTGCTTTTTCTGATCTTCAAGGTGGAGTTTGCTATGCTCATCAGATTGCTTTTCCTCTCTGGGTGGACTATTTGGTTACTTTTTTCTATTATTTCATTAAGAGGCTTATTCATATGAGATCTTGGCAACATGCTGTACAAGTTTGTGAAAATAAAACCCAAATCAATTAAAAATAAATATCCAAAGTAAAACTGCCTTAAAGTCTCAAACAACTGGTTTATATTAGTATTTATGCCAGAGATGTCTTACTTTTATTGTGTTTGTGTTTTCTAAGAAACATGCTCAAATCTATGCTTAGTAAAAAAGAAGATGGCAAATTTGAGAAATAAGAAAAATATTTTAGTGACTACCTGCATTGCTCCTCCTCCTGTTTTGTTTATGAGGTAATTAGGGAGAAAAAGCGTGCTTTTCTTTTCATAGATATATTCAGGTTTTTATAATTAGCATATGGTTTTTGATAAAGATTCCATTTTGTAATGTGATTATTTTAGATACTGAAATCAGAAGGATATTAGTTTTTCAGAGATTTATTTCTTAATGCTTTTTTCATTGATTTTATGATTTTGTTTTACTGAGAGCAGTGAGGAGGAAGAATTAGGAAGGGATAAAAATATGATCTAACCATGACAAAGGAAGTAATTGGTTGGTATCTAACTGAAACTAAAGCATTTGCCTTCTGAAGTAACTTAGAGATTTTTTATGGGAGGAAGCGTTTGTTTTCACCTTCACAAATATATTAAGTACTTTCAGTTAGAGAAAAACTCTAGTTTACCAGTTAGCGTTTGCCAAGGGTGGGTAATGAATTTATCAACATACTGTAATAAAAAATCCTTGACTGGCAGGGAAATGGAATAGCTGACCTATTATTTTCAACTTGAAATTATCTAACATTGTGCTATGTGAATACAAAAGCAAAGGAACTGAAATGCCTGAGCTCTTACATGACAGCTGAAAAATAGACATTCACAACGAATGTTAGATGTATGCCCTTTTCATGATGACATTTGTTTATTACAACACTGAATGAGGAGAACATTGTGACACAGTTACTTTGTTCTGTCCAGCAATATGGGGTTGTAAGGATTGCTGAAAACACAGGGAGAGAGCCATGGATTCAGAATATTAAAGCACACTAGTATCACTTGTGATGCCAATAATAGTGTCTACTGCCAGTTCAGGAACCAAAGGGTGTGAAGAATTCTGTAAAGAACTGAGAAGATTTATCTAGTGAAGACTGCTGAAAGAAGATGATGCCCATTTCCCAAGTCCTAATAAATTTGTGTTGACAGGGTAACTGAAAAGATAGCCTTAGGGAAAAGCTTGCATTCAGGGCATGAGGTTAACTGAGGAAAAGACAAGTCTAAAACAAGCATATGACTTCATGGTACAAAATTGGATTTTATAGAGGACCATTCTGACAGAGACTCAGGAGCTAGAGGGCTGGTGATATAAGAAGATTTTTGTAGGCTCTTTTGTGATCAAATATCCACACGATTATAAAAACTTAGATTGGAATTTAAAACACATAGTTTGGGAGAAGTATTTGCCGTGCCTATATAGCAACACTAAAAAATAAAGTGGTAAATAGATGCAGGTATAACAATAGTCCAAGAGGACAATGGCAAGGTTCATTAAATCACTTATCTGGACGTATCTGGACAATCCCAGGTCATTTCACTAGCATCACTTGCATCAGTATGGCAGAGAGGCAAGACTGAGACTTCCATCTCATGACAAGATTTAGTGCAGTTTACCAATTTGCTCATCATCACCTTCCTTTGCTCATGTTTATTGTCATTATTTTCCTTTTTAAGAGACTTGTTCTACTGTGTGCTCAACACAAAGCACTCCAGGAAAAGAGACTGAATAGGGACAGTGAGCAAAGCTGAGAGGAAACAGTGGCTGGATAACTGTTTTGGTTTTTAAATACTTAATACTATTACTAAAGTTGCTAAATTTATTATAGGCAGTTCAAAGAATTGAGCCTGTGAAGGATTTAAATGAGGGAAGGGAAGTGACTTGATGAATCTGAGAAGGAGCAAGTGTATGAGTAGGCTGCAGCTGAAGAGGTACTAAATGGGATCTACATAACCAGCAGAGCTAGGAGAAGTAATAAGAGACAAATGTAGATGTATAGAAAAGAAACCAACATAGAAACTCTAGAAACTGGATATGGATATATTATAAGGAAATAAATGGAAATTATGTCACAAACAAATGGTACTGTGAGAACATGTACATTTAATGTATAAAATAACATGTTCTTTAACAATATCTATACAGCTTGTATGTGAAATTCAACAAACACTTAAACCATGGATTATTTCATGGTAGAAGCCACTAATTATGTTTTTATGAAATTAAAGATGGTTAAGACTAGATTCTGAGAAGCTTAATAACGTCTACATATTGTCTTATTCCCATGCCCTGTGCTGGCAGAAGCTGTATTAACACAAATAATAATGGTATTATTTCTGCTTACATTGTGAAATGAGTATTTGTCAGGCTGATTGGAAAAGGCAAAACCTGCCCCCTTTTTAGTGGGTTTAAAAGCTTTTGGGCCCTCCAATAAATTTAATAAAAAAAAAGATCTATTACAATTAGCTAGTCAACTTTGTGTAGTAGTCTTTACAATCTTTATGAGACAAGAATCAAGGATATTATGGAGTTGGATCTTTTCCCTGTAGTCTGTTTATGCTAAACATTGTCTAGTATATTTAGTCACTTACATACTTCTGATCATGATTTTCTGTGGGCCAAATTTGTTTCCTGGTGATTACTTCTATTTTGAGTTTATAAAAGACAGTTCACAACATACTTATGGCTCCTAATATTGTTTTCTAGGAAAAAAAATGTTGCTGCCTATAAAAAGGGAGGAAACTATAGTAAAAATTCCAGATAAACCCCTCTAAGAGAAATATTTGCAAGAAAGCAAAGTTATGTTTTACACATTCTTCAAGAAAGAAGTTACTTTTATTTGTATTTCTTAATTAGTGCTTCCCAGAAAAACGATGTGTAGTTGGAGCACTTTGAGTCCTATGGAGGAGGATAATCTTCCATGGAGGATTATGTTTTAATGCTTTTTTCCACAAAAAAACTAAACCTAAATTATATTTAATAGTCTGATACAGAGCCACATTCAGTTTGGAGTTGCAAAGGGTATAGTAACTATTAGGGGCTTCATTGCATTTGGAGACAGCTGATTCAGTCGATGAACTGCATCTATTGGGACAACATTGCCAAATACTTTTAATAAATATTTATTTGTGTCAATTACTAGGACTCACTAGTTTGGTCATTTTCTATAAAAGTAGAATAATAAATACACACGGCAATTGTTAGATGACCTGAATGATAATGCATGCATTCTTGCATTTCTTGTGCCTGAAACAAAATTTGTAAGACAAAGAAAATTATTTTATACATTAAATAGCCTCTCCTTAGTTGCATTTCAACAAAATTAGCCCACATAAGCTTTTCTTACTAAATTTTGTTTCACATGCAATTGTCATTTCATCTGCAATTCTTGTAATTTGTATTTCACTTATTAGCCTAATCAGCTGTTTTTTCAAAGGGGCATCATAGTAGTGATTCAATTATTTAAAAAAAACAATTAAAAACCAAGAGAATTGTAAAGCCATTTAGCAACAGGATTTGGATCTGAAGTATGCAGACAGACTTCACAAATTGGGGTTTTGGTAGATTTTAGATAATTCCAGAAAGTGTTTGAAACCAGTTAATCTCAAAATTTCTTAATTTCTAAAGTCAGCAAAAATCATAGTATCCTGGACTGTAACAATCCTACTGTGCACAGAAACTTTACTAAGCACCAATGTGCTCAGAAATATCCTGGTTGGGATGTGAGAGCTGAGCACATAAGCTCCATCATTAGAGGTAAATAGAGATGCCTCCCTTCTGGTTAACTATCTTGAAAAGCCATTTGTGGTCCTATCATGACAAACCCTTATCCCTCTGTGAGAAATGCCGTATCAAAGACAATATGCTGGCACCACCAAGTGTTAAGTACTCTTGGTAGGAAAACCTGCCAGTGTATTTGTTGAAGTTAGGCCCCTCTTTACACTGAAAAAGGCAAGTTACATGGAGTCAGGAGAGCAGGGAGTCTGGTGCTTACACCCCTGTCATTCAGGCATTCTTTGCTGGCAGGGGCAGAGCTGGAGTTCCAGTCTCTGCTTTTGGTGTTACCTCATTTATTATTGTGTTACTTGTTAATATAAAGTGCATTAATGTTTCTGGAGTTACACACTTCTGCCAGATACCCCTTCTTCTGACTAAATGCCACATCTTCTGGGCAACTGATTATATGCCATTGGATATTCTGAAATATTCAATGGTATATAACTGATCAGTCATCCATACTATCCTAATATTATCAGCAGTATTACCTATGTAATTACTAATAGAACAATTTTGCTCTGTTTTTCATGTGCTTCATATTCAATAGGTCACTAAGTTCTCTAAATCAGAGAAATAAAATAAAAAGAATTGTTGAGACCTTCCATCGTCACAGTAAAAGGAGATAACAAGCATACAGAGATTGTAATGTACAGCATAGACCTCTTATCCTCCAAAGCAGCTCATTTTGCACTAGTGAAGTAGAACTTCATTATCTATTCTAGTATTCAGAAGATTCTGGGCTTTTTCTTTCCTTTGAGTACTTTCCTGTGTTTAAAATTTCCTTTTGCTATTCTAAAGAAACTATACCCCAAATCCCACTGGAAACAATCTGATTACTTCTCTCATGTAATAGCGGGGCAACTGGCAACTAAATCTTTTGCACAGATATAAGCATTTGTCCTTTTTTTCTGATTTTCTGGGAAGAAGCGTAAAAGGAGCCAGTGTGCAGCAGGGATTTAGTGGAAAAGAGAGCAGACAGGTAACCTTCCTTTTGAGTTACAGCCATATTAAATTTATACACTGATACATATACACAAATTCAAGAGGGGAAGGTAACTTCTGAAGAGAAACACAAAGAGCCATGAGTCCCAGTTGGTCCCTTTTTACTCAAATTTACAAAATTAAAGGAACTATTGATAAATTATAGAGGCTTTAGAAAACAAGAGATGTTAGAAATAGATAAGCAAACTTTGTGCATAAAGGTCATCAATACTTTGGAACAATGTAATTGCTGTTAGTTTTCACAGTATATTTTTACATTTGTTCAGCTTGACTTTCTGGAACCTTTCATGCTTCATTTCTGTTAGAAAGGTGTTATGGATCTTCCTGCAAGAGCAGCAAACAAAGAAAATAACTTTTCAGTATGCATAGCATTCAGATTAAAAGTATTCAACTGTATCAGTTGAAAAAGCCATATGATTTTACTGTTATGTTTTCAAATAAGTAACTTCATATATTTGTTGTATCACAGGTACAGGAGTGGCTGTGCTTAAACTGCCAGACCCAAAGGGCAATGTCAGGACAGCTTGGGGACATGGGCAAGGTGCCACTTCCGAAAACAGGCCCTTCGCAACCAGTATCCAAACCACCTGCTACTCCTCAAAAACAGCCTATGCCTGCTGTCTCACATTCCCCTCAGAAGACTTCCACACCGCCTACTCCAGCAGCAGTAAAACCGAAAGAAGAACCAGGCGTTCAGAAGGACGTTCCAAAACTTCAGCAGGGGAGACTGGAAAAAATATTGTCAGCTGATAAAATCCAACAAGGAATTCAAAAAGAAGACGCAAAACTTAAGCAGGGAAAACTTGTCAAGACACCCTCAGCTGACAAAATCCAACGTGTTTCTCAGAAGGAAGACCCAAGACTCCAGCAAACGAAACTGACAAAGACAGCCTCATCTGATAAAATTTTGCATGGAGTTCAGAAGGAGGATGCAAAATTTCAAGAGGCAAAACTGGCAAAAACATCCTCAGCTGATAGAATTTTGCATGGAGTTCAGAAGGAGGATGCAAAATTTCAAGAGGCAAAACTGGCAAAAACATCCTCAGCTGATAAAATTTTGCATGGAGTTCAGAAGGAAGACATAAAACTTCAAGAGGCAAAATTGGCAAAGATACCCTCAGCTGACAAAATTTTACATGGAATTCAGAAAGAAGACCCAAAACTCCAACAGATGAAAATGGCAAAGGCACTATCAGCTGACAAAATCCAACCTGCAGCTCAGAAGGAGGATTCACAACTTCAGGAGGTCAAATTGTCAAAGGCAGTTTCAGCTGATAAAATCCAACATGGAATTCACAAAGAAGATCCAAAACTTCAACATGATAAAATCACGAAAACTTCATCAGTGGAAAAAATGCAACAGGAAGCTCAAAAAGAAGAATCAAAACTTCAGCAAGGGAAACTGTCAAAGACACTTTCAGCAGATAAAATTCCTGCAACAGTAAGTTCAGACCAGAAGAAACCCCTAAGCACGTTGGAAGAGGATAAAAAGCCTATACTCCCAGAAGAGCGCACACCACATCCAGAGGACAAAAAAGAACAAATTACAGCTGAGACTAAAGACCATGTTGCTGAACAGAAAGCAGAAGTTGAAGCACCTTATAAGGGACTGCAAGCTAAGAAGCAAGAGGATGTTAAGAAAGAGGGCTTGACAACTGGGATTTCACAAATGGTTTTGAAAGCTGAAAAAGCTCAGGAAGAAGAAATTCCTGTTCAAACAGCACCTTTGCCAGGAACTGACCATGTGGAAGCAGTGAGAGAAAAAATAGTAAGTGGCTTTCTCCCTCCTACCCCCCTTTTGCCTTGCTACAATTTAAAATTTGATCCTGACAAACCCTCTCCTTTATGTCTTCCTGCTCTTTATTGTTATTCTCTGTACGGGATGATACTAAATTATAAAATCAATGACTCCCATTGAGTGAAAGTTTCACCAGTTAGTCCTATGCTCTACATGCAACTTTTCAACACTTCTTGCATGATTTTCAGTCTCAAGCAGTTAAGCATTTGAAACTAAGGCAAAATTCCTGTTTAATAATTTTTCCAATGTTTCTGATTTATTTACCTGCTTCTGTAGACTCTCCGGACTTTGGAGTTTAATTGTTGAAATGGGAGTGTTTTCATAGTTCTTAATCCCCAAAGGGAATAATCTGTGATAGTAAGGTGTGCAGTGTTTTGCAATACCAAAATATAGTAAACATTTGAGGAATACTTCATGATGCCTGAACATGGTACGTTAAAGTATTCAATATTTACATCTTTTTACAATTTCATTCGTTTATCTCATATGGACAAGTACTTTTAGGTAGGGTTCTTGGTGGGCTCTCAAGTCAGATGAATGGATGAGTTTATGACAGCATGTACTAGAAGTCTGCATTTCTTAAATAAATGCATTTGCTGGATGTGAAGTCACCAACAAGTCATTTATCAGCTGAAGTGAGTAATATACACGATTTGTTGAGAAATGAAAAATGATGGGTTTTTATATCAGCACCGCAAATTAGGTGCTGATTATCATGTTATGAAAGTAGGAGTAGGTTTAGGAAAAGTGTTTAACCTTTGCCAAAATTATGTTTTCAAATAATCCCACTCAAAAAGGGGTTTTTTTTTTGTTTTATTTTTCTTCCTTGTGATAACCAAGTTATTTGGACAGAAAAATATTCTGATTCATAAATTGTTCTGTGGAGAATACTACTATTTTTATAAACCAAGTTTCCTGTCTGAAATACATCTCCTATCAGATGTTGTGTTTCCTCCTCTTGGTGGTATCAAGAGGTATGGTGTCCAGTGATTGTACTGAAGGAATCTCTGAAATACGCTCAAAGTAACATAGTCAGAAATCCTCCCTTCTGGAATAAACAAGGAGGAGATCTAAGAAAATCCTATATCAATTTGATTATCTCGTATCAAACATAAGACACTATTGCCGGGCTCTCCAAGAAGACTAAGTTTAATTTTGTTAACAAAATGTCACTTCCTTTTTAATTCATATTAGAAAACCTAAGAAGTAGACTTAGAATTTTGTTAATTTTGTTAAAAATTTGCGGGTTTTTTTTTTGTTGAAAAGCATTTGTAAGGGAAAATTTTCATCACATGCTAGTCTCAGTCCTGTCTGGTCATTTTTATGTTCTATAACGAGGTTAAAGCATATTATATGCTGGACAAATCTAAGATACATATATTGGATTTCCATATCTGATAGCAACAGATTTTAATTATAGATTAATTAGTGATTTCTAGTGTGACGCACACATATCTTTCACTCTTATTTTACTTTTATTTCACTTCCTCCCACTCCTAACTGAAATCAGGACTTATTGAGTTAATACCATAAATAGGGATTATCTTTCTTTCTTTTATTATCAGACTTTGAAGTACACTTAGCTAAAGTTTGTAAAGCAGAAGTTTAATGAATTAAAAAAAACCCATACATATCTACTTATAAGTATTTTTAAAATTAGAACACACTGAAATACAAACCAGAATTCAATGAATGAAAAAGAAGTAGCTATTTTTACATAAAAAGACTTTTTTTTCCTTTTTTCCCCCTTTTTTGCTCCTTGGAAAAATCATTAAAAAAAAAAAAAAGCAGCTCAAATTGTTCAGAATTAAAAATAAAGCTAGTACCTCAACTAGCTGATACTTCATAAAAATAACTCTGCTTTTTTTACTTTTATTTACTGAAGTATTTTAATGTTCTCCGTGCTGTACATCAAACACTGCTAGATACAATTCTTCCCAAGAAAGCATGTGACAGAAGTGGAAGAGGGGATAACAATTTAGATGTCACACATTGATTCCATTTCAGTGGGTAAAGGACAATATTCAGACACTGAAGAATATATTTTACATGTATTTCAGGACAGAATCATAGGAAGGATTTTGGGTAGGTGTATTTTTAAACAGGGATGCAAGGGAAAATCTAATACATTCTGCACTTGACAAACTGCTGATGCCATTTTATATCCAAATCTGTGCAAATGCTAATTACTACTTCTTGTAGTATTCCAATGAGATAAGTAAATAATGCTATCCTTATTTTTCGCTAAAAAAAAAAAGTCAGCAACCCCCCAATAAGTCCCCAAAGACATGGAGAGGCTTCTGATCCAGTGCAGTCAGTAGAATGATCCTTGGAAAATCACAGATATCAATTGTATTTAGAGGTCTGGCATCCTTTGAAACAAAAGTGACTTAAATATTGAAACATTTTTAAATATTTGTATCTCAAAGTATGATTTAAGGTATCGTAAAGCCATTTTTTTCTTCAAAACATTTTTTCAGTAATATTTTAAACTGTAATTTCTTCAAAAAAGTTTTATAGAATAAACTGACTTGCTCATGATTTACAGGTCCTTCTCCTGAAGAACCATCTTGTAATATTGACTATTCACACGTGCAATAGCAGTTAGCTGTTCTAACAAGTATGCCTAGAAATCTTGGACGGTTATGTCGTACAGTTTGTCAGTATAGAACAGTCATTTTGGAACTCACAAACTAACATAGAAGTAGTTCAGCATATCTACATGAACACATTACCATGGTGTAAATTGGACATATATTTACAACACATCAGCTATATTATATAAGTGCCCTTATTACCACCTTCTTACGTTTACTGAGGAATGATTGTGTGCTTAGGTTGAGTAACCGGGTAGAAATTAATATATTGTAAATTGACATCATTATTCTAACACATGCCATTAATGACAAAACACAGACCAGAGAGCCAGAATAAGGAGGAAAAGGCTTATATGTAAGCAGTTTTTCTGGACAAAAATAAAATATTTCGTTTTGAGAACTTAAAATTCAAATACAGATTAAAGAGTTTAGTCAACCAAAGTCTTTTTTTCAATCTCTGAAACTTTTTTTTTTTTAGATAATGTGAGTATCTTTATTTCTTCTATAAAGAATGACCTTTTAAAGATCCTTTGCAAAATAAAATTTCTGTTCTGCGCAACAGAATGTAATCTTATTAGCTGTAAATAATTTTAAAAACTGACGACTTTTTTTTTAATCACAGTTTTCTTTTAATGGAGTTCTGACTGAATTTTATAACCAGTGGGACTTTTCAAAGCACTAAGTTTTATATTTTCAAATAAGAATATTAAAAGTGAGGAAGTGTAAGAATAAATAATACTGTTAATGCAAAAAGTTCCAATGCAAAATAGGTGTATGATGTATTGACGTTGACACTGTAGAAATGCCACTAGAACAGTACAAATACATCCTACATTAGATTATTATTCCCATTAGTTAAAGAGGTTGCATTTGCTGTTTTTAAACAGTCTTATCCAGCCTGCAGCTTTTATAAGTCTCCTTGTTCCTCATGTCTCAAGAAGATCCTCCCATCAATGTCTGTATTAGAGCTAAATTTGTCCAGTATTAAAAGCTCACAGTAGGCAAACTTTCAGAAAAAATGCCATTCAACTACTGAGCAAGGCCCAGTAATTCAACATGTACCAAAGTACTTCCTACTTTACAAGAAAAAAAGTGTTTTTTTGATTAAAATACATTTTTCATTCTCTAAGAGTTGTTGAATATATATATGATCCTTAGCAGCATTGTTTCTGCAATATTTTGTTAGTCGTCTAAAAATCTTATGTTTATGGTATGTTTAAAAGTTTGGCAATTATGCTCTCTTTGTGTATGTGATGCCCAACCCTGTAGAAAATCAATTACCAGACATTTAAGAATAGGTGTAGCTAATGACAATATTCTAGTTCTCAGGCTGCAGGAAATTGGGAAAAAAGGCACAAAGACCAAATGTTATTTATTGCAAGTTACATGCATATGATCTCGAAACATGATGTGCAGGATAATTTTTGCATGACATATCACGGGGCAGACAACTATACATACAAAAATGATAGAAAATATATTCATATTATGGTAGCCTTAAAAAGAAAGTTGGATTTTCTCATCACATCTACTTCTAGTCATAAAAGAAGTCCCTCCTTATTGTAGATCTTTTTCTTCTCCTTACTGTACAAATAGCAGTCTTTCCCATATTCAGTTTCCTATTATTCATAGCAGTGATGTTATGGCATACACTGAGATTCAACAACAGGGCAGGCAATAGCAATATTCATTGCCATCTCCTCTGGTTTGGTCACTGAGTAGGTACTACACGTTGGACTCACAGAGAGTGGCACCATCACAAGGAGAATGGCTAAAGTTGTTCCATGACCAGTTGTTGTCTCCCTATTTTTGAGCTTAACTCTTTAGTTGATGCCTTCTGTCTCTGCTTTACAAGTCACTGTATCACTTCATCTCCCTGTGGAGAACCAGGATCTGACAGAGTCACTCTCACTAGATGGACGCAGTCAGTCCATCAACTCCTAGGAGACCTTCCGAGCTTGAACAATGGATTTTCTAGTAGCTCATCTAAATTGATCACAGTGTGTTTGCTTGGGTATGTCTTTATAAGTATGAACATACTGGAAAGAAATTAAAAAATAACAATCAAATGTCGTAGGTGAAATTTTAGTGAGGGGCATGATATTTCTAGATGGAAAAATCCTTTGGTTTAATGAAATGTGTATTTTTTTAAAACATAGCCCAATAAATTCCTCTTAAACACTTTCTTCTTTAATAAAGGGAACAAAAATATAAATACAACATACAAACCCTAAAATTTTTAACTATGCTTCATTGCTGACTTTTTGTGAAGAGTTTATATAAATCTGTCATTAAGGGCTGGAGAATAGCCCAGACTACATTTTTCAGAATAATAAGTGCTGAAGTGTTTAAGTGGTGATGACTTCCCAAAGTTGTTTGGAGTACTATAGGTTTCTCCATATTTATATATTAATCACAGCCTTATCATTAGAGTAGTCCTTAGAAATATTTGTTTTCATATTTGTTTTTGAATTGCAATGGATTTTGCTCTGATATCAGATATTTGAGTTTATCATATTGGTTACAATATTGGTAAGAACAGATGTAGTTTATATTCAAGGTAGTACCTGATTTTGCAAAGCATATAATAAATCACTCCTGTGAAATGGAGATTACTTAATAAAATGTTGATTGGTAGATTACTGTAATATTGATACTAATATTAGTATTAGTGTTTTAATGTAGGATTATGTGCAAAGTGATGTGTTTATAGGCAAGAACAGGTACTTTAAATAAATGTAAATTCAATAATGACAAAACTTGGCTGGTTTTTAAAAATAAAATAACTGACAATAACAAATATTTGGTTTATGAGATTTTGACATTAAATATAACTTTAGTATAAATAAACATTTGAAAATACTTGTAATTGATAGCAACTTAACATGAATGTAAATGTACCTTTAAATTATAATTAACCATTGTCATAATTTTCTTAATATATTTATTCCACAGTATTTTTTTTGAACTTGGCATATTGCCAAGGAAGTTGATGATAAATTAAAGATTTAAATAAGTGATTTGCTGTACTTCAGAAATCATTGACTTAGATTAGCAAAGTTGATAAATATTACCTATTTATATTTTTGAGGGCCATAACAAATATGGAGATCACGTCATATTATTAAAATCAGGAGACTGGGATGCTTGTTCTCAAATTGCTAGTGGAGGTGGGGACACTTTGTAAGATGACAGCTAAGATGACCTGTCATTTGGAAAGTGAGCTGTTTTGTTAGCCAAATGGTGAGGTACTTTCACTAAGTACAGAGCATTTCACAGTTGAGAGAAAGACGAGGGAAACTCTGGTGTGGAAATACTTGTAGGTTATTCTTGGTATTTTTGTTACTTAAAGAAGGAGACAGAGGTGCTTGTCATTCAGAATGGTGTAGAAGAATCTGGAAGCTAGGAGGATGACTAAGGGTGTTTAATTAGGGATGAGAAGGAAAACATGGGTTATGATGCTGAGTCAGGTGTGCCCGCCTTGTTTGCTTCCTTATTTCCTTTGATCAATAGCTGACCATCGTGCTTTCCTCCCTGCAATTACACTTCCCAACCAGCAGCTTACCTCTGCATTACAAATTTACTGAGAAACTTCTTTTTTGTGAGATACTCAGAAAATGTTTGTACAGTGCCGAACTGAAGATACGGGGACATTCCAAATTGCATTAAATCATGCTTCAATACTCCATGTGTTCTGTTGCATGTTACAATGTGTAACACTTAAATCAACAAAATGAAACCATAGGTCCAAAATTTGAGAAGATTGACGTATTGCTGGACAGTTATAAAAGATTAAATGGGCAAAGAAAGGAGCAGACCCCTGAAATACTGCAGGCTGATGTTTGGCAAGCTATATTACTTTGTATCTAGAACTATGTAGGCAGTTTTGAAATATAAGTAATTAAAAATCTTCATTTAAATTAACCCCCAAACAACTTGTCCCATGCATATATGAACAAATGATAGATTAACATTAGTAAGTGTTCTGAAAACAATTAAATACAGTATTTGTTTATATTGAAAAATAGAAGATCATCTTACAACTAATAAAATCAGTTGTTAGCATGGACAACCATGCAAAGCATAGTTAGATTCAATGCAAAAACTCAAGATTTGGGGAACTTTTTGTATTATTTTAATAGCTCTGAATAACAAAATTAGTGTTCAGTCTTTTATGGTTTAATATAATTCTTCTTGGCATCATAATTTTTCATCTGAGACATTAACTCATCTTTTAGAAAAAAAATCACATGTATTTAATTGCCTGGAGGCATTAAGAATTTATATATAAATATATACACACGCGTATGTATTTATTTTTTTAGGAAAAGGAGGATGACAAATCAGACACATCAAGCTCTCAGCAACAGAAAAGTCCACAAGGTTTGAGTGACACCGGGTATTCTTCTGATGGGATATCAAGTTCACTTGGTGAAATTCCAAGTCATATCCCCAGTGATGAAAAGGATTTACTCAGAGAATCTAATAAAAAAGACACTGTTTCACAAGAAAGTCCACCAAGCCCTTCAGATCTAGCTAAATTGGAAAGTACTGTACTGTCTATTTTGGAAGCTCAGGCAAGTACGCTTTCTGATGAAAAATCTGCAAAAAGCAAAGACCTTTATGAAACATACGGTGAACAGACAAAGGATCAACAAAAACCAAAGCCTTTGCCAGTCACTCCAGAGTCTTACAGTTCAGATGAGGAAGACACAGAAGCTATTCAAGAAGGTGAAGGAACCATTGTAGAAGATGGCAAAGGAAGTGCTTCCTCCCGGGCAGACTACAAGGAAGAAGATGAAGGAGATGACATATCGGCAAGAAGACAACGCTATGATTCTGTGGAAGACAGCAGTGAGAGTGAAAACTCACCTGTCCCAAGGAGAAAAAGAAGAGCTAGTGTTGGTTCTTCAAGCAGTGATGAGTACAAACGAGATGACAGTCAGGGATCGGGTGATGAGGAAGACTTCATTAGAAAACAGATTATAGAGATGAGTGCTGATGAAGACGCCTCAGGTTCTGAAGATGATGAATTCATCAGAAATCAACTCAAAGAGATCAGTGTAACTGAAAGCCAAAAGAAAGAAGAAGTGAAAAGCAAAGCCAAAGGAACAGCAGGAAAACATAGAAGAATGGCACGGAAAAGTAGTGCAGGCTATGATGAGGATGCAGGAAGACGACATTCATGGCATGATGATGATGATGAGACTTTTGATGAAAGCCCAGAGCCAAAATACAGAGAAACTAAAAGTCAAGACGGTGAAGAACTTGCAGTAACAGGAGGAGGAGGCCTTCGGCGTTTCAAAACAATAGAATTAAATAGTACAATAACAAACAAATATTCTGAAGCATCTGAACAACAGAAAGGTATTTTATATTTTGATGAAGAGCCTGAGCTAGAGATGGAGAGTCTTACAGATTCACCAGAAGATAGATCTAGAGGAGAAGGGTCTTCTAGTTTACATGCTTCTAGTTTCACACCAGGTACATCTCCTACTTCAGTGTCATCACTTGATGAAGATAGTGACAGCAGTCCTAGTCACAAAAAACTGGGAGGGGAGAGCAAACAACAGCGCAAAGCAAGGCATCGGTCACATGGTCCTCTTCTTCCAACTATTGAAGATTCTTCAGAAGAAGAAGAACTACGGGAAGAGGAAGAACTGCTAAAGGAACAAGAGAAACAGCGTGAATTAGAACAGCAACAAAGAAAAAGTTCTAGCAAAAAATCTAAAAAGGACAAGGATGAACTAAGAGCTCAGAGAAGAAGGGAACATCCGAAGACTCCGCCAAGTAATCTTTCTCCCATTGAAGATGCATCTCCAACAGAAGAATTACGACAGGCAGCAGAAATGGAAGAGCTGCACAGATCTTCCTGTTCTGAATATTCACCTAGTATTGAGTCAGATCCTGAAGGATTTGAAATCAGCCCAGAAAAAATAATAGAAGTACAAAAAGTTTACAAATTGCCTACTGCTGTCTCTCTATACTCACCAACAGATGAACAACCAATTGGACTCCCAAAAGAAGAAAGTGGTCAAAAGACATTGAAAAGTGCCGAAGAGGTATATGAGGAGATGATGCATAAGACCCATAAGTCCAAGTCATTTCAAATTGCAAATGAAAAAGATGAAGTATTTGAAAAAGAATCTTTATATGGTGGAATGCTAATAGAGGATTATATTTATGAATCTTTAGTAGAGGATACTTACAATGGAACTATTGATACTAATCTTGTAATGAGACAAGATGAGAGCAATGAATATATTCAACAGAGAGGAAAAGAGAAAAAAATAAGAGCTTCAGAACAGATCTATGAAGAAGCACAGAAAATTACTGATCTACAGAAAGACTACTATAGTGTTGAGACTTTACATTCTATTGTGCCTCAAGAAGATATTGTTTCTAGTTCTTACATTATCCCAGAAAGTCATGAAATTGTTGTATTAGACAGCACAGTAGCTTCCACCACTGAGGAAAAGCAGTTGTTAGATGCAGAAGCTGCTTATGAAGAGCTTATGAAAAGACAGAGAATGCAGCTAACCCCCGGCTCCAGTCCAACACAACCAACTTCAGGTTTTGTTCCCATATCTGATACAAAGGTATCTGGTGTTGGAGAAATAGTGGATAGTACATCTTTAACATCAAGCACTACTTCAGCTATCTCAGATGTATCACCTGTCAGTAGCACAGCACTTTCTATTCCAGATGTTAAAATAACACAGCATTTTACAGCAGAGGAAATTGAAGATGAATACTTAACAGATTATGCCAGAGAAATTCAAGAAATAATTTCTCATGAAACATCAATGTTGACATACTCTGAGACAGCAGAAGGTGCTGCATCAGTTTTACCTTCTGATACAGCTTCCTTAACATCATCTACATCTTCGGTTTGTACCACAGATAGTTCATCACCTATAGATAGTGCAACCCCAGGTTATGTAGATACAGCAGATGCTGTAATTAAACTAGCAGATTCTGAAGGTGTCAGGATAATAACCCAAGTTCCCTTAACATCGACAAGAGAGTACTCTGAAGTGAGCATGCCTTATGAATCTATTGCTGGAGTAACTAAAAAGCCATCTATAGCATCAGATGTGGAAAGTGTGGATCAAGCTGCAGTTTGTTTACCTGAAACTGCACCCTCAGTAGTGGCAACTACAGTTATAAAACCCAAGCAGTATGCAACTGATACCATTACTTTTGATACCTCCAAAGCAGAAAAGGAAGCAGCTAGAAAAATGAAAAGTACAGTAGAGGCTGGCATTGTCAAAATTCATCATGAAGATTCACACAAAGAATTGGATGTTGATATGACAAGGATTAGTTTGACTAGTGCTACATCTGAGCAACCACCTGTATGTATAGCATCAGAACCAGTTACAGAGCCTGCATCAGAAACATCTTCTGTACCTACCCCCAGTGTTGTAAGTAAGACCAGCATGGTCTCTGTGCCTTCCTCAGCTCCTGCTGTAACATCCAAAGTATTCTCACTTTTTAGAAGCTCTTCTTTGGATTCTCCTGCACAACCTTCTCCACCCCCGCCTCCTCCTCCTCCACCACCTCCTCCACCACCATTACCTCCACCTATTTTACCCAAGCCAGCCATTTATCCCAAAAAGAAGTCACAGATTAAGACTCCAGCAGCAACAGCTCCCACAGGGGTACCTTCAGTCACAAGGGTTCCAACACTAGAGTCCACAGCTGTATTAAAGAATCATGTGGTACCTATCACAAAAACATACACCCCAACACCACCTCCTGTACCACCCAAACCATCCTCCATTCCAGCAGGGCTTGTTTTCAGTCACAGGCCTGCTGAAGTAACTAAACCTCCAATTGCTCCTAAACCAGCAGTTCCTCCGCTCCCAATAGCTGTTTATAAGCCAGCAGAAACACAGCCCAAACCAATAGGTTTGTCGTTGACTTCAAGTATGACTCTGAATTTGGTCTCTGCAGCTGAATACAAAATAGCTTCTCCCACTTCCCCTTTGTCTCCACATTCTAACAAATCTTCACCAAGGTTGACAAAACCCTCACAGGAAACCTATGTTGTCATCACACTGCCATCTGAGCCTGGGACTCCCACAGAAGCTATAACTAGTCAGGCTGTTACCAGCTGGCCTTTAGAAGCACCTTCTAAAGAACAGATTTCCCAGCCTATACCACCAATTTTTACTCCATCCATGAAAACTATGGAAATTCAAAGTATGGCAGATCAGAGTATGTATCTTTCAGGTGCTTTGCAAGCTATTCCTGTCACAGCACAGTCAACTTTTGAAAAAATACCTAGTTCAAAATCAGAAGTAGTAACAACAGAGCTAACCAAGACCACAGTGTCTGTGGTTAAGGGGCCAGTGCCTGGTTTTGGTTTAGGTAGTGTCGCTATTACTATACCTCCAGAGCCACCACATATAGTAGATCAACCCAGGTATAGGGAGAATGGAAGATTCCATCCTTTGGGTGATGTCATAGATCTTCGCACTTTAACTAAGATGGATATTGAAATGAGAGACAGCTGTATGGATCTGTCTGCTGTTTCCATGGACGTGAGAAGGCAAATGCCAGCAAGTGATACATGTGGGCGGCCAGTAAGTACTGTCCAGCCAGCTATAATAAATCTTAGCACTGCATGTGTTGCCGATCCTTCTCTGTCTGTAGTCACTGAGACAGTAACTGTAATGACCTGCACCGCCACTGTAAGCTACGCTGCCAGTACGGACAGTCTTGTGGATCTGGGACATGCGATGACAACGCCGCTTCAGCTAACAACATCAAAACATTTTGAGCCTGCATACAGAGTAACAGGCAGCCAGGCATTCTCTGCAGGTAGAGATGAAGTGCCAATAAACTTATCCCTAGGGACTTCAACACATGCAGTGACATGGGCTACTACAAAGCCTGTTGCTGTACCACCCGTTGGCGTTACAAATGGTTGGACTGATCTCTCCACTTCTCAGGAGCCGATGGAGGGTGGAGCAGTTGACCTCAGCACTACAAAATCCCACAGAACAGTAGTAACAATGGATGAAACTACTTCAGGTATCATAACAACAGTAATAGAAGATGATGAAAAGCCTGTGGATCTGACTGCAGGGAGAAGAGCTGTCTGCTGTGATATGGTTTATAAATTGCCATTTGGTAGGAGCTGTACAGCACAGCAGCCGCCAACTACACTTCCTGAAGATCGCTTTGGTTACAGAGATGACCATTATCAGTATGATCGTTCAGGGTCATACGGCTACCGAGGAATGGGAGGTATGAAACCATCTATGTCTGACACAAATTTATCGGAAGCTGGACTGTTTGCATACAAAAGCAAGAATAGCTTTGATTATCGAGTTGGGGCAACTGATGCAGCAGTAGATCTTACTTCTGGAAGAGTTGCTACAGGTCAGTATGACACAGCAGCAGATCTTTCTTTGAAATATAATTTTGATGTTCCTCACCTCATTTCAGGATGATTTTTTTTTTATTTTTCCGTTCCTTCTGTTGTTTTGTTTTCTTTTGGACAGTGTGACAAATTATTCTGGATTACACGTGTTTTTCATTTCTTCATTTTACATATGTATTTTGCACAGAGGTGCCTGCATGTGCCTGCATGTTCAGAAATGCTGTTTCCTTCACATCTAAAGTAGATCATTAACCTGAAGATTTGCATGCAGTTTCCCCTTCCCATTCTTCATCAAGATGGGATGACTTTCAGAATCCGCAAAGCAGCATTCTTTTGTGGGACTGGACTGTAACTTTGCCCTGTAATTTCAGGTGAGGTTATGGATTACTCAAGCAAGACTACTGGTCCTTATCCAGAGACTCGGCAGGTGATTTCTGGCATCGGGCTCAGTACACCACAGTATTCCCAAGCAAGAATGGTATCATCTCTGGGTTCCCAGTTGGGCGTTGGCAGTGTTTTAAGATCATCCAATGGTGTTGTTTATTCTTCAGTAGCGACTCCAATCCCATCCACATTTGCCATCACTACACAACCCGGTTCTATTTTCAGTACAACTGTCAGAGATTTACCTACTCTCCAAACAATTGACTCAGTGCCCTCTTTATCAACTTTGCAACAGAATCAACCGCTCCCAAGATCATACAGTTTCTTGACAACAGTGGCAGCTGAAAAAGATAGTGCAATTACTGCCATTGATATGGAGACAGGGTTACCACCTCTTACTATAGAAACTATTACCACTGAGCCAACCAACTTGATACCTGCTTTAACTACAGCATCTGAAGTTTATACAGATGTAATCGAAGATGAGGTTGCCCTTCTCATTGCCCCTGAAGAAGGCAAACAGCAGCAGCTTGATTTGGAACGTGAACTTCTTGAGCTTGAGAAAATTAAGCAGCAGCGCTTTGCAGAAGAGCTGGAATGGGAACGTCAGGAAATTCAAAGATTTAGGGAACAAGAGAAGTTTATGGTGCAAAAAAAGCTTGAGGAGTTGCAATCCATGAAACATCATCTCTTATTTCAGCAAGAGGAGGAACGACAAGCTCAGTTTATGATGAGGCAAGAGACATTAGCCCAGCAGCAGTTGCAGCTTGAACAATTCCAACAACTTCAACAACAGCTCCACCAACAGTTAGAAGAGCAAAAAATTCGTCAAATATATCAGTATGGTTATGACCCGTCAGGAAATGGCTCGCCACAAACTACCACAGATCAAACACTTTTGGAAGGACAGTATGCAACCACAGAAAATGGCCAGTTTTGGCCTACTGATGATGCAACCACTACGGCTTCAGGAGTACTGGGTATTGAAATTCCACAAAGCCAAACATGGTATACAGTTCAGTCTGATGGCATTACCCAATACATACCTAGGTCTGGTATCCTAAGCTCTGTTTCAGAAATGTCTCTTAAAGATATTGATGTTAGAGAGGAGAAGCAACTGAAAAAGAGAAGTTCTATGCCAAAATTACGTGGTCCGTATGAGGAGCTTGAGGAAACCGTGGAAGAAGAGCCCCGGTGCTTCAAAAAGATAGTGGACAGTGGAGTGCAAACTGACGATGAAGATGGAGCAGACAGAGGTTATACAAACCGGAGACGGAGAACTAAGAAGAGTGTTGATACGAGTGTTCAGACAGATGATGAAGATCAAGATGAATGGGATCTTTCTAGCAGATCCAGAAGGAAGCCTCGTGTAGGGAAATACAGTGAGAGTACCACTGAGGCAGACAAAGCTAAACAATTCTCCAAAGTATCTAGTATTGCAGTTCAGACAGTGGCAGAGATTTCAGTACAAACAGAACCTGTAGGAACAATAAGAACACCTTCAATCAGGGCCCGATTGGATGCTAAAGTTGAAATCATAAAGCACATTTCAGCTCCAGAAAAGACATATAAAGGAGAAAGTTTGGGATGTCAAACAGAGACAGAGTCAGATACTCAAAGTCCCCAATATCTGTCAGCTTCATCTCCTCAGAAAGATAAAAAACGCCCAACACCATTAGAGATAGGATACTCATCCCACCTTCGTCCAGACTCCACATTGCAGGTAGTCCCTTCCCCTCCCAAATCTCCCAAAGTTCTCTATTCACCCATTTCACCTGTTTCACCAAGCAAAGTTATAGAGTCAGCATTTGTACCCTATGAAAAACCCATCACTGATGACATCAGCCCTCAGAAGATGCTGCATGCTGACATTGCCAAGGTTCCTCCATCAAGCCCAAAGGCAGCAAAGATGATGCAACGCTCTATGTCTGATCCTAAGCCCCTGAGTCCCACAGCAGAAGACAGTTCCAGAGCTCAGTTTCAGTACACTGAGGGTTTCATGGTAAGAAGTATTTCCTTGCTTTTTTTTTTTTTTTTTTGGTTAATATGCAATTCTACAGCTCTCAGTACAGCATGAGGGCTGACACACTCATTTGCAGTACCAGTGTATGTAGTCTTTTTGCGCACCTTGCTGAAAGGTCCCCAGGAATGTCTGCTGTCTAAAGCAATGGTTATTTGCTTCATTGCTTTGCCAGGAAATAGAGGAATCCATATTACACTCTTACTAAAATTCAGAAAAAAACACAAGAAATTCTTGTTCGGAGTTTGGAAAGCTGTAGTGCATTTACCTTGAAATTACTGCATGTGCCCTCTGAGTGGCAGCTAACACCAAATTTATAATTCCTTAGTTAGCTGTCCTTTTTGACCCTGGTGAGATTTCTTGGCCATTTGTGATTCTGCCGGTAATCTTGTGTCCCAATGTGTCCATCTTTTATCTCTCCCAGACCAAAAGGTCTCATATCACAAATCCGTTTTTTGTTTGTTTGTTTTGGATAAGGAGGATTATCAAGAAGTTATACAAGTGTTGAGGGCTGTTTCTTATGGGGTCAGAGGAGGCAATTTTGAATAAGGCTGACATCAGGACTAAAATTTTTCATTTCTTCAGTATTCCTTTTCCTTGAGTAGTAAGATTTCTGATTTGGGGATCAGTCCGTTATTTATGACTAAGAGGAATAAGTCTTGGCTAAAAAAACCCTTTATAATTTAACATGTTCTTGGCTGTCCTTTTGTCTGAGTCCATTCTCTTCTGCAAGTTGCAGGGTCAGTATCTTATTTGTCAGAGCTCTGGAAGAGTTGCCATTCAAGTTCTTCAGCAATTTTTATGTTTTATGTTCAATTATCTATGAATACATGAGTGATTAGTACAGGCTGGATAGAATAAAGAGGGTTTGTTCTCTATGTTTGATAATTTGTCGTGGCTTTCAAATGCAGAATTATCTGGTTATACCCTCCAAGACTCCCACTGTAAGCAGTTTCTGCAGCTTCACATATTTGTGCAGATATTAAATGCTTCCTATGCTGTTACTGTTTGGAAAACAGTACTTGGAAGTTTGAAGGGAAAACTGTAGTCATGGCATTGGCACTCCATATCAACATTATTCCCTTATGCAGGATTAGCACAGTGGGGGAAACTGTAGCACGAGCACTAATGTTTCATGTAAGAGGGTTTGGAACAGCATCTTGAAGAACGTTGCTCATGACTTAGAAAGCGTTGGGTTCTAGTAGATATTGGAGAGCAGGTATAGTATTGTAAAATAACTTTCAGAGTACTGAAACTATTACTGAGGATAAATTATTCAGTTCACTTATTTCATAGATACATATATATTTGATATGAATTTTATACTTTGATGGATAATAAATTCTATAAACAGCTGATTGTTTAAAGGCCTTTACAGTAGAGTTTGAACACATACAGTATTCATTAATGAGACATGGAAAAAAGGGCTTGTACATCATTGTTTATTTTTTACCCATATGTTTATTACCATTTTACCTTGAGCCCAAACAGTAATGAGCTATATTGTTCTTATTAGCATGCAGCCATCAAGCAGCAAATAGCCTATGTCTCAAAGTACTTACAGTCTAAATAAATCAGGTGGACATTTTTATGGAACATGGGGTGCAAGTAGACAAGTGCAAGGAAAGTAAAAAACTTCCATGGATATAAAGTGGCCTCACTGTGTCACGCAGCATATGGTAAGGAAGCTGCTCTGTAAACCTCCCATGACCATCATGGCTGGTTTCAGCTCTGATGTCATGTTAAGCGTTAAGTCTGTTACACCCTCTCTTTCTGATAGAGTTTTGTTAAGTATCTGAGGTTCAGTTAGCTTAGGCTGGGATCAGGTACATGACATTTAAAGGAGGGAAAGAGATATATGACAAAAAAATAAAATAATTAGAGTGACACTTTCAAAAAGTAATCTAATTACCTCATCAGCATCTGGAAATATGGGCATAAATTGCTTTTGCAGTTGCAATATCAGTTTCAGTTCTCAATTACTCAGTCCAGTTATGTTGTGAAGGAGGGATCTGCAGCATAAAATCTAAATGATCTTCCAGTTTCCACAAGACTTACAGTATTCTCTCCAGTTTATACCAGCTGAGAACCTGGTTGTAGGACTGTAACATCTTGGAAGCACAGGAGAGAGTGGACAGTGATTTCTTCTTTTGTACCTTTTGTCACACTCAAAAGTTCTTCCTGAAAGTTAGCATACACACGGTGTCACGGCTGACAAAGTGTAAACCTTGTTGACATTTTTTCAACTGTAGAACTGTGTTGTTATAGCAACATATCGTTGTTATACTTGAGGTTAACTATAGGCTGGCTTTTGGATTATCCTACGAAGTGTGAAAATAAGACGTTTCCTCAACTTTAAAATATTTTTGGCACTGGGACTGTTTTTTCATTCTTTCTTTGTACAGTGCCCACAACAGCTAAAGCCTTTGTCTGTTAATTCTCTGCATACCCCTTTTGTGCCTCCTGACTGGAGAGCTCCTAATTGCCTAATTAGAAAAAGGGAAAGGGAGAAGGGATCAGATATGTCATTCAAAACAATGAAGTTCAGTGCAGAAAAACATGTGAAACAGCTCACTCTGGAAAACAGAATTTACTAGAGCTGAACATAAAAGAATAAAACGGAAATGAAAGATTGATCTTTCATTACCTTAGGGAAATGGAGTGTGTATATGAATATTTTTTGCATGGATGAATATCCCATCACTTTTTTAATAGTTCTTGTTTCAGGGTTGTGTCTTTGTCTGCATTCATAAACATTGCAGGTAAAAAGGGTGTTCATGTATATGTTTCACAGACTTCTTTTTATGACAGTTTATCAAAAAGTTGATCCTTATGCAATCAGTGGAACAAAAAGGGTAAGAATAAAATTGGTCTCTTTCTAAAGATTACAATGAAATGATACCTTGTCCTTCAGGCAATGCACTTTCATTATCCATGTACTTCTTCCACTGGAAAATATATTTAACATTTCAAGAAAAAAAATTATGGAGACTATGACTAAGATGATTAAATTATGTCTCTATGTTTTAGAACTGCTGCTTTAAATATAATTTTATTCTTTAATGCACCTTTTATAGGAAGTTATTACAATTTTTTATCTAATATAGTATAAATGAAAGGCTGAAAAATAACCTGGCAGCTAATCACGTAATAATAAGTATCCAGATAATATTGCTTTCAGTGATGGCACATTTAATTTTCAGATAACAAGTTATATGTTTACATTACATTTTCATTTACTGTCTATCGTAGTCATTGCCTCTATATGAACAATTGAATGAACATAGATGGTGCTTTCCTATTAATCCAAAGTAAAAGTATTGCTTTCCATTCTGTTCCCTTTGGTAGTTCTTATGTGCTGTACATTTCTGTGACATATATTAGTAATCAAGTGTAGCTGTGTCGAGGAAAAATTGTGAGATATAGGTTGTCAGTACCAAAAAAAGTTGTGGAAGCCACCCATCTGGAATTGATACTTTGCAAGGATACCTAATTTTCCTATTTTGTGAGCTTTGTGCCACTTGAACTCCCAGTGGCAATGAGCTCCCCAACACTGACTTTGATAGACTGTCCCGCAGTCCAGTGTGGTAGGATTCCACGGAGTGCAAAGCCATAGCAGTGGTTTCCATGAGGGCACCGGGAAGTGTTAGTAGAGTTTGGAAGTGGAGATTGAAATTCGTCCATTCAGCAGCAACAAAAAATTGAGTACCTGTCTAGTTTAATAATGAAATAGCTTTACACCAGTGCATCACAGAATCAAGTCACATGCCAGTCACAGTCAACTTCGGCACTTGTACACATTGCATATGTGTAATCAAAGGTGGAAGTTGTCTTCCTTTTGCCTTTGCATGCAAAATGCCTGCTCAACTAAACTGAAGCAAATTGCAAAAGATCTTGCACATGAACTGTCACACACATATAACATCTACAGCTAAGCAGTGCATGAAGAGTCAGCAGAAGTGTTTGTATTAGTGAAACTAGTGCAAAGACACATCTGTCAACAGCCTGTCAGCTTCAGGGTAGTAATTGTACATTTAAGCTTCAACACTTAGAACCAATTCTGTCAATCTGTTTATTAAGAGAGTTAACAGAGACTTTTCTCAAATTTTTCATCTGATGTGAGTTGCTGCAATTGTAAGGCAAATATAATTCAAATCTGTATACTATAGTAAAAAAGATAATGATTTCAAGGAAAATCCCAAAAGATTGTTTCTTTATTTAGGTAAGAATTGCAGGACTTCATCTGTTGCTGTAATAAGAATGGAAGTGATTTTATACTGATTTTAAAAGTGTAAATTTCCTTAAATGACATAAATTTAAAAGTAATGAAAACAAAGCACATTAATCTGTGTTTTATCTTCTATGATATTCTAAAGCTTTCAACTTTAAAACTGGAGGTTAAGACTTCTGTGATTTGGGCTGTCGTTTGCTGTGTCAGATGTGCTGCACATCTGGGCACTGAAGAGGGGAAGCAGGGTACTTGCTTGTGTTGAAACCTTCCATATATCATATCCATGATGTTTTGCTCGTTTATTCAGGACTAAGCTGATCACAAGACTTGGATGACAGTGGGGAATGTTCTGCTTGGGTAAAGAATAGAGATAAAGAGTGGAGATAATTACCTGGTTTGGGGTTGGGTGTTTCTGTTTACCTTCCTCTGAAGCAGGGAGTAGGTTCTTTCTTAGTGTTATGCCAGAATTTCAGGTAACAGATTTCTGCTATTTCCCTTGGTTTCTTGTTATCTGGGCCTAATTCCAGCTAAAAAAGGTTGCTACTTTGTTATAGCTCTTACAGTTATTGTAAAATATTCAGAAGTGTTTTGTGGTCTGAGAAATAGGTGGTCACGTTTGTAACTGCAAAAGGCTTAATTCAGTGACTTTAATTTTCCATTTTAGTCCTGTGAACTGGTCCAGAAAAAAAGGAATAACATTTTCTTTTGTGTAAAAGTTATATTTCAATATGAAGGAGCCATTACCTCTTGCAGAAACAGCTGCTATTTGGATTTAAGTACAGACGGGTGTTGAGTGAGGAACCGTCTTTGGTAGTATGATGTTAGAGTAACCTAGATTTAAAATGCAAGGGTTTTTTTGCTTTGCTTCTAAGTGATGTGGGCTGTGGTTTAATGAAACTCATCTTCAGACACTGGTGATAACTGGACCTTCATTTTGGCCGTGGATACACCAGTCTCCACGAGCAGTCTGGGAACGGCCTGATTTGCACGATTCATATGGTTTGCATGCAGTTTGTGAACTGCATACCTGGGTCTGCCTGACGGCGTGTCACCGCACTTGGCACTGGGCTAAGTCACCAGGTCTGATTAGGCACACAGGTTCCTGCTTCCCTGAAGAGTCCATTGCTTATGGACAGGAGATCTTATTTTGAGATTGAATTCAGGCCAGCAATCCAGAGAAGGTGTAGATGTACCTACTGAGTTCCTTTTGTGCTTGAATATCAAGTCACACACTTTTTTGTGTGTTTCAAACAAGTTCACTGGAAACTGAGTTGAAAAGAGGATCTCACTCATATCTAGAAACAATTCTGGACAATCTTATCCCTGTGCAAATAGTAAAATAGGATTTACCTATCTTCTCTTTTAACTGTGTGGTTTTAGCTAGATTTAAGATTGCTTTTGCCACTAATGGTCTGAATTACTTACAATTTAGAGACCTGTTAACATTTCAAGCTACTGCTTCCTGTGCTCTATTTGAAATCCTTTGGAATAACATTTATGTGACTCAAATGAGGCATCTTTTTTCCATCTGGAGATCTTCAAAACAGAAAGACTACCCCACATTTGGTCAACATATCATATGAACATTATTTTCTAAAGCACATTTAACTGGGTCAGTTTGTCTTGCCTGATACTTTTAAATTAGTTGATTTCACACCTTCTCTATTCAACCAGGGGACATTCATGCATAATAGAAAACTATTATGGTATTCACTCTTTTGCTTTTCAAAGAGGATCCTTAACAATCTTTTATAAAGCATGAGATTTATGGCAGAGTTGACAAAGAGCCTAGGTTTTCTGTCACTTGGGCCTTTTCTCACCTACTGTCAGCTTATCCATCTTCCTCTTAAGCCAGCTCTTATGCACATTAAAAAAACGCCCCTGGCCACAAATCCCATCCCTCATTCTTTTATCTACCATAAAAGACAAAGAATGAAGGTACAATAATATCTTTCCACTCATTTCCAGCTGACTTGGTAATCTTGGTTATCCATTTTAGGAATACTTTGAGTTTTGGGTGTGGAGAGAGGCCAGTATCACGTTCCCTGCTTTAAAGTAATAAATACAGCGTAGAAATGTATACAGCAGAACCAAGCAGGCACAGAAGAATGGCAGAGGGGCACATACCGACCAGCAAGTTTTGGCCTACTTCAGCTCTGTTTTGCCTCAGACTTTCATCTCCTATCAAGCCACGGGTTACTGTAGTTAGTCTGAATAAGTAGTAGGAGGGTAAAAGTTCTACTAATGTAATTGCCTGACTGAACTCAAAAGAGAGTTTCTTTCACATGTTCTGCTGATAAGTTTGGCTTCCTGCATTTTATTCTGTCCACTCTTTTATGAGCAGCTATGACTGAAGCACAGGAAAATCATATTGTACTCAGAAAATGAACGTATATTCTCCAGAAGGAGCAGGAGACCAATGTCTATGAAACCTTCCCTAGAAAAGAAGCACTGACTGTGCCATGTTAGCAAGTTGTTTGGTACAATAAAAGCAGAACGACAGATCAAAGTAGCTCATGCTAAAGTATCTGCAAGTATACTGTGTTATTGTCCAAAAGGAGCCAGTCATTGGTTTGGACTGGTTTTCCCTACTGGGATTTGAGCACATTTGAGATACACTTAGGATGGAGCTTCCTATTTAGTTTTCTCCAGAAGGAGTCTAGTTTGCATACATGAAAACCTCCCTGCAAACTGTAGCAATGTGCACTAACTAGAGAAAACCAATTTGTTCTTGTCAAAGTAGTCCAAACTTCATCTCATAACAAAACGCAAGCTTTAATTCCAACACTTTTTCCCATCATTTTATTAAAACATTTTTAAGTTTGTAAAATATTGTCTTGATCAGCCAAATGTGATTAAATGTTGCTTGGAAGTGATCCAAGACTGGCAAAAATCCATGATAGCTCATATGTCCTATATGAAGATTACTAAAAAAAAAAAAAAACAGAACCACAGTACATCCAAAACTTATGATCAGATATAATTAAATACAACAAAATATTCAGAACAGTAAAAAGATGTTCTGTATGCGTCTTCATTCTCCACTGTGTAAATGGTTACCTTTCCTCTGCGTATGAGGCCTCTAGGATGCTCCTTTAACACAAGTCACAAATTTAAAATTCTCCCTGTTTTTTGGTTGGTTTTTGTTGTTGGTTTTTTTTTTTTTTTTAAACACTTCAGGGTATGCTAGTATTGAAATAATTATTCTGTGCAATCAATTCCTTAGAATTTAAAGGGGTCCATCTCCATTAAATTCTGATATCTGCACATACTTTCTCCAGGGACATACTTGTCCCTGGAGATTAATTTATTTTTAACATATGAGCTACTAAAAATTTCAAAACTCTACATTTTCCCCTAAAGAAAAATATGAAAAATATCTGCAGAGCTAGATATACCTCCTATGATCACCCCAAAAAGTAAAAATAATAAAAGGGTGAAATGAAGGTAGCCAGTAATCTTTGGGCTAGATGTGTGTTGTTAATACTCATCACTGCATTATTAACTTCATAAATCGTCTACCAGAGCTCTGAAGATTTACTTCCCATCTCTAGAAATACTGGGCTAATACCACCTAACAAGTATTTTTTTTTTAATTAATAAGGCTATGTTAGAACTAACTTTACCTCGGTTCTGATCCTCATAATCCTTCTGTTCAGGCATTGGTTTTCTGAGTCAGTGATTTCATATTAAAAATAACTTGTTAAGATAAGTATTCACAGTTATAAATTAAACTACGTGTAGGCATATGGGTTTACATATTGATGCTGCAAAATCAAATTTAAGTAGTATGAAATATTGAGAAAAATAGCCCCTTCTACTGTACTTCTTTACTTTCTTACTCCAGCACAATATTATTTATTGATAAACTAAAATTTTTGCAATTACTATTTCTTAATGGAAGTTTACTTTCCATCTGCCAGCTAGAAGTAGATATCTTAGGTCAAATTGGTCACTGTCAAACTGGAAGGCAGTTTTAAGTGGGTCAAATAAGGCTTTGCCATAGGCTTGACTCTTTAATAATTCAATTGCAATTTAGAGTATGGAGAAAGCACTCATATAGCATTTGCAGATCAATATAGGAAACACAATTACTTTGGAAAGCAGAATTGCAATTCAGAGCAATGTTCCAAAATCAAATTCGGGAATGATACAGACACTACAGGTACAAAAGAAAAAAAAATATTCAGAAATATAGCTGTTTAGGCAATAACAGTACTGAAAATGTTCAGATGTAGTAGCGAAAGTTCAGACTTGATATGACTTAAAAATATGAAGTGCTTGCAAGAAAGGCAGTGGTGTTCTTGGGAAATGCTGACAACTTGTGCACATCTATGATGTGTGTTGTAATTGTTCTACCCTACTCAGTGGTTGGTGAGACTTCATCTATAACACTACATGCATTTAGGTCAGCACCACTTAAGAGTTAGTGAGACTGAAAAAATTCAAAGTTGAGCAAAAGAGAAAGCATAAAAGATTTAGACAACAAGACATTGGTTGAAAGGCTGAAGGATCTGGCTGTGTTGATCTAGAAAGAAGACCAAAGCTGGACAAGATAACAGTCTTTCACTGTGTTAAACATTACTGTAAATAGGACAGCTACTAATCACTCTTCACGTCCAGTGGAGGCAGGAAATGGATTATGTCAATTTGTGGCCTGGAATATTTTGTAGATATGAACAAAAACTTTATAACTGCAATAGCACAAATGCCTTAGAATCAATATATGTTAGGGAAACTGCGTTATATCTGAATGTTGGGAATAACATAAAGGGATAGATAGCCTACATGACTGATATCCCTTCCAGGCCAAGAATATTTTGAGCAGTATGAGTATTAGCATTATCTTTAAAAATTGAATTCTAAAATTAAATACAACTTTTTTTAGTATTCATGGCTCTTCTTACACATTATCATCCACATTGTTGCTGTCAATTTGTATTGATATAGCATTTGTCACAGACTGCTCGAGTAAACTAACCACTCAGAACATATAGGGCTCTTTCTATAATCTGAATGACCGCGGTGATACAGTCTTTATTTAAAAGATAGGAAGCTGAGACAAATAAAATAGGTCCGTAATCAAATAGCGTAAATGCCACCTGTCTTGTTCCTTCTGTCCCTTAGCTGAAGTGGCATTTATTCCCCATTTTACTTTCTTTTCTTTACATTTCTCTTCAGAAGCCTAGGGGGGTCTTCCTTGACTGACACAAGGACATAGGCTACCTAGTTAAGATATGAAGGATTGGAAAGATCATGTTTAATGTTAGGTATTGGTGGTGTAAACTCACACCTGACCTGGTCACTGTAGATTCCTGTTATAGTCTGCAGGCAAAAGTACTCCAAGGGAGCAACAGTTCATCTACTTATTCTGTATTTGTACTTTAAAATATGATTAATCCCACCCATTTCTCCATTGACTACAAAGAGATTGTAGATGACTGAGACTGTGTTTGGTTCGGTGAATCCCATGGTCTCTTGAAAAGCCTGTCTTCGGAGTCTTCTATGTTCTTATTTCCTGCTTTTTTTCTCATTAAAAACAGTGGATTATTTGCTCGTGTGCTAGTTTCCTTTTATCAATTCTGCACAGCAAAAGTTATGATTCAGTAAAAGTTAGGATAATAAATTGTTTTCTAGGTGCCAAAGCTCAATTAAAAAAAAAACAACAACAACAAAAAAAAGATTAAAGTAATGTTAATTTAATTAACTGGTATGTCATTAAAAAAAAAAGTCTTTCCAATAGTTTCCAGTTTCTCCCAGCGTGCTTTTAAGGTGAATGGCTTCTGACAGATGGGCATCATAGTGCAGACAAACCTCTTATTCACAGAACAAGATTGGCTTTGTTGACACCAATTCAGACTTTCAGAAGCTATCCTGTCAACAGTTCTCAAATCTGACCTGGAGAGACCAAGATAGTTTTTCCTTTGTGCTTGTCTTCTCAGTTCAGTTTCTTCAAATAATTGCCAGTTTTGTAACCAAGAAGGTGTTGAACACTGGTAAACTTTTTCAGAAACTCAAAAAAGTGATTTACCTGCTGCAATGTCCAGCTCGGGGAGTGGGATCTGTAATGGGTCATGGTATGGTAAGTGCTTACTGTCTTTGCATTTGGAACGAAGATATGAGACAGGAATTAACAGTAACCAGTTTGCTCAGTGCTGTGATGCCTAAGTCAGCCATTTAGAAACTCCAGATACAGGGGTAAGTCTGAAACATAGTCACAGAATATAGCTTAGACATCTCTCTCAATCTGATGCAGAGCCTGAAATTTCTCTTTTCATATTCCTCCTCTCTCTCTGTATGAAACTACAGAGGAAGCCTGCCTTTTGGCTCTCCTCCTCCAGAACTTCTTGCATTTTGTACAGAATGAATTTGGGTCTTGGTTCAACTTCTGTTCACATTCTCCATCTGTCCATATCTTCCCTCTAATCTCCTTGCTAAACCCTACTTCTGTTTACCAGCCGGTCTCTCTCTGACACCTTCTCTCATCCAGCCTAAGTGGTTCCTATCAAAGTACAGCTTTTATTATCTCACCTTACTCACTTTGCAAGCTGTTTGCTAATGCCAAATCCAGCTCAAGCATCGAGTGTGCTGGTGCTATTACACTGCCTCGCAAGCCTTTTCCCCGGTGTAGGATCATAAATGCCAAACAGGCTAAATGGGCTGGCCGTTAACTAAAAGTAAAGGCAGGGTTTGAAATTAAATAACTAGTATGGAGGAAGGCCTGAAGGAGGATTAAATGCTGCAGATTTCCTCAGTGTGTGTGAGATTAGAAGTTTAACCGTCCTGATTTCTCTAAATCTGGATAACTGCTTGATATAGACAGTCAGCAGTTGCCAGAGGTGAAAAGATAGTCATGAAGGATGATGGTCAGGGTGAATTAGAATGAGAGTTACTCACCTAAATTTAAGCCTAATATAGGGAAGATTAATTTGAGACTCAGTGTTTATTTTCAACTGCTGTATATCATTAATAAAACACAGTGACATAAGCATCAGGAAATCATAAGGTAGCTTGGAAGTAGTATTTACTTCATAAGCTTGTGGAGCACATTTTCTGTCACCTCTTTATAGTTGTGTTTTTGCTGTATGTATATGATGTAAGAGGGTAACAGTGAAATAAAATTATGCTTCTTCTCTGAGTTAAAGTTGGAACCAATGACTGTCTTTTTCAGAAATTTTACTGTCTGGGTTAATCACTTACATCATATTGATACTCCTTTTATGATTCCTAAGTTATAGAAATATCATGGCTTTCTAGGAAAAATGGAAAGAAATCAGTGAGTTTGTCCTTTGCTCATTTGATCAGTGATGTAGTAGTATAGAGAGTTTTATAGTAATGCCTCCAGATATTTCTTTAGGCAGTAAAAGTCATTCTTTTGACAGCAGTAGTGTAGGCTGCTCTGAGTCCTTATGTTCTTACAGCCTGTTGGAACATTGCTTGTCTGAGAGAACCATACCAGGCAGAGGAACCCATTTTTATCTCTTTTTTCCATTTCTTCATCATTTGGCCCAAGAGCTCACCAAAGAAAACAAAAAGTTTTTACAATGTTATAAAATAACATTTTTACTTTATATATATATAAAAATATATATGTAAAAAAGCAAATGGCTTTTCTGGAGTGTATTTTGCAAACATGTCTAACAGTATTTTTCATCTCAGCGACACTGCAGTTATGGAACATTTTTGCCTACATTGAAGCTTTTATTTAATAAAAATAAATACTGCAGTCCCTACTCTTTCACACCTTCCACAGCATCTTGGCCGTAAATACATCAGGATGTTGGTGCCTATATTATGTTTTGCAAACATTAACTAGCTAAACTTCTCAGCCATCGCAGCGACTGAGAAAAGGATCACCAACAAATTAGATTGGGCAGGTTATGTGGAGGTCATGTAGTCCCACCTCCACCTCAAAGCTGAGCTAATTTCAATGTTAGATCAGATGACTAGAAGACTTGTCTAGTTGAATTTTGAAGATCTCCAAGGATGGAGATTTCACTGTCTCTCTGGGCATCCTGTTCTGGGACTTCACTGCTCTCATGGTGAAGAAGGTTTCATTTCCTTTGTGCAATTTGTGCCTTTTGTCCTTCACTCTGTATCTCTCAGAAAAGTCTGAGTCTGTCTTTTCAGCTGCATTTGAGTGTTGAAGACAGCTGGTTTTTCAAAGCTAATGAAGCTCAGTTCCCTTAGCCTCTCTTCATAGAACAGCCACTCTTCTCAAGCACTGACCACCATACTGGGCCTGCATTGGGCTCTCTAGCCAAGATTTTTAATGTTTTGGGTGGATATAAAACAAGATGGGAAGAGTATGGGAACCTCTCCCAAGTCCTGCTCTTCTAGTTAGCGGTGTTCTCATTAGCTCGAGTGCAGTGACACTCGAGCTGCTGTACTGCTTCACTTCAAAAGCAAATTATGTTCCCTCAAGTACTTCCTGTGCAGCTTTATAAAGAAATACACAGTACAGATCAGGAAACACTAGCCTATGCCCCCCATTAAGCTCTCAAACCCAGTAATTAGGTTAGAGTAATTTGGGCAATTGCTGGATTTTTTTTGCCACTAAAACCTCCTCCTTTTTATCTAGATGTATTTTTGATACACTGAAGTTTTGAGAAATCGTCCTTTCGTAATAAAAAATAGTATCTGTTTATAGGCAGGTAATGCATAGGTGATGTATAAATTCTGAGATACTGACACCTCAATATCTGTCATCATTATAGAGAGAAAATCTATTATAAAAATATTCTGGATTTTTAACTGATAGATTAGAAAATGCCTCTTTCGTTCCCATGTTATGGAAAACTAGGCTTGAAAATAAAGATTCCCCAAATCCAGTGACAGTATTCTGTAAAACATTTCTATGAGGGATTTCCTTCAAAAATATATCATAAAAAGTATTTCCATATTTTATACAAAAATAATAAGAAGCTACAATTGAATCATAAGTGATGGAGCACTGCCAAAACACTTCTAAGTTACAGCACCATCCCAAATTCAAGTTGGCACTCATTAATGCCTTTTTATTTTGGAATTTCTTTGAATGTGATTTTTAGAATCTTAATGTTGGAATCTTTTCCTCTATTTTGTAAGAATTTTTTTTTTTTTAATAAATTTTAAGCAAATGTCAGTATTAAAGTAGCTCTAAATTTTTTTACAGAACAGCGACTCTGGAACTAGAATGGTTTTGATGCCTATTTCTACTTTGTTCTATAAATTCTTCAAAGATTCTTGAGGTGTATGACCCTTGATCTTGAAGAAATACTAATGTTTTGCATTACTACTCAGTATCGATTGCTTATAGTATGTTTAAGCAAATAATTTCATGTGCAGATGAAGATCTGTCTTTCAAATTCTGCTGCAATAGAAAAGTTTGTTTATAATCCATAAATATCATATCCAAGTAACAGAGGAGCAATGTTTGTTAGAAGAGGTCATACTTTTTATTAATTTAACTTTTTAATAATAAATATATCATAATATATCTGCATTTTAAGGCAGATAAAAATTAAGATAAATGTTTAAAGTATAACTGAAGGAAAAAAAAGGGAAATAATAAAATTGATCATAGTTTTTTGTGTCTTCTATAATTACCTGTTTGTATGCTTCATGTGGAAGGCTAAGTATAAGGTAGAAAATAAATGAAGAAGAAAATTATCACCTCATTTCTGTTTCTATTTCTTACTACTTCCGCAGTCATTCACATCCAGTACACACTGGATATGCGCATGTTCCTATTTTGTTCAGCCTGCGTAACCTCTCCATCCATTCTTCAAACTTTTGTTAGTCCTTCTCCTTCTCCCCATCATGCACTAATTGTATTCTTTTCTCCTCCTTTTTATGTTTCTTCATGTCACTTCTGTTCTCAATTTTCACCATTGAGTCATTACTTTAAAGCATGTTTGCTGGCTTCATGAATCTTTTACTCATTAATATTCACAGCAGTCTCTGGCAGTGTTATTATGTCAGCCAAACTGCCACCTTAACCACCAAGGGTAGGAACGTTATCAGAAAAGAGGCACAGAAAACTTCCATCAAATGGGTCAAGCTCAAAAAGAAACCTGAAAAGATGTTACTCTGAACTTAAATGTGGGAAAAGGAGAAGAGGCATGGGCCCAGGAGAACAGATATGTGTCCAGCTCATGATAAAACCCAAATAGTATTATGTAATCTAAATTATGAACAATTATGAAATCTAAACTCTAAAGAAGTTATTTGGAGAACTAGAAGTCTTATATTAATGTTGCACTTCGTGCAAGATAATGCACATTAACAGTTCCTTAACAGTACTAGACTTACTCCCCCATTAATCTACATACTGGTTTCAGCAGAAAAGTTGTGTCTGCTGCAGTTTGCCAGCTTATTCTGGTGTACGGGCACAACTGAGGATGCAGAAGGAGAAATGTGGAGTAGTAGGAGAGAAGCAAATACTTTAAACAAGGATTGCCTCTGAACCCTTTGTGATCTATTATAATGGCTTAAGTTCAGAACTCAGTACGTCCGTTGACTTTTAAAGCCGTAGAAGCTTGTGCTTGTATCTCAGGGATTGTTGTAGAAGACATTAACTAGATAACTCATATAAAACTCTCTGAAGTTAATGGTACACTCTGTTAATTCAGTAAGCCGTGGAACATGCTTACTGAAGAAACACTGAAGAAATTAGAATGAATTTTTTTTTCTCTGAACTGGTTATTCCACTATTTCCAATATGGGGAGGCTTTTTTGCACTTTCTTTAAAACAAAATCTCTCAATTCTGATTATTATAAAAGATGCAACACCCAAATAGATGGAATGTGGGGAACAGGGAGAAAGGCTGTTCATTTAGATGATTGAAATAGTTAGGGCCACTGGAAATGTTCTAGTAGAAAATATCCTTTAAATCTGAATTTTATATTGGAGAAGTTCAAGTTTGCACAGTAAAAAGAATGGAGTTTTGTATAGTAGGAAAAAAAATAAAGTGATAGTTTGCCAGCTGTCAATGGAGAGAAAGTAAAAATGAGTCCCTGCAAGCTGGCAAGCTGAAAAATTAGACAGTGATCTCCTGAAACACATTTTTTCTTACCCAGATTTAAAAAAAAAAAAAAAATCAAAACCACAGGCATGGGTTGTTTTTTCCTCTACTTCTGACCCTACTGGAAATATTTTTGGAAAAAAAAAAAGTTTTTATTAATGGAGAAGAATTTCCAATTGTCTGACTTGTTCTAGAAGTATTGACAGTACAGTCAATAAAGTAAATGGTGGGAATTGACAGACGATGATAATCAGCTCCATTTGCTTCAAAGCCCAGAAGGGGTTCAATATATAGAATAGCTCTGAATGTGTATATCAAACTGGAGATATTAATAGAATAGCTGAGACTGTAGAAGTCTCATTTTGCATCAGATTTGTGATTCTGTTTTTATCAGCCTCTAGTAACGTATTTTGATGGGTATCTGACCCATATTGATACATTATGTTACACAGACACTGGAATGAGCAATAAATTAAGAAACAAGGTAGAACAAGAAAGGTGTCCCGCTCAACAAAGCATAGAAATTTGAAATAAAGTATGTTTTAACTTTAATGATGAGTGAGCTATAGCAGCATATATCATACTGACGATATATAGGTATATACATTCTGCTTATACATCTCTACGAATACTTATATTAAAATCTAATTGCAGGCTTCTTCAAATATTGCATTAGAGATAATGACTTTGTGTAAATATCAATGTGATGCTCTTTGAGATAAATTATATCTCGATGTTCCTGTTAGCCAGGACTGCTGATAAAGGATTGAAAGTGGCTTGGTGAGCACTTCCGCCAGCTCCCTCAGTACCCTTGGGTGGATCCCATCTGGCCCCATAGACTTGTGTGTAAGTGGTGTAGCAGGTCGCTAACCATTTCCCCTTGGATTACGGGGGCTTCATTCTGCTCCCCATCCCTGTCTTCCATCTCAGGGGGCTGGGTACCCGCAGAACAACTGGTCTTGCTCTTAAAGACTGAGGCAAAGGCAGCATTAAGTACCTCAGCCTTTTCCTCATCCTTTGTAACTATGTTTCCCCCCCGCATCCAATATAGGATAGAGATTCTCCTTTCTCCTCCTTTTGTTGCTAATATAGTTATAGAAACATTTTTTATTGTCTTTTACGGCACTAGCCAGATTAAGTTCTTGTTGGGCTTTGGCCCTTCTAATTTTCTCCCTGCATAACCTCACGACATCCTTGTAGTCCTCCTGAGTTGCCTGCCCTTTCTTCCAAAGGTCATAAACTCCCCTTTTGTTCCTGAGTTCAGCCAAAGCTCTCTGTTCAGCCAGGCTGGTCTTCTTCCCTGCTGGCTCGTCTTTCGGCACCTGGGGACGGCCTGCTCCTGCAGCTTTAAGATTTCCTTCTTGAAGAATGCCCAGCCTTCCTGGACCCCTTTGCCCTTCAGGACTGCCTCCCAAGGGACTCTGCCAACCAATCTCCTGAACAGGCCAAAGTCTGCCCTCTGGAAGTCCAAGGTAGCAGTTCTGCTGACCCTGCTCCTTTCTTCTCCAAGAATCAAAAACTATCGTTTTGTGATCGCTGTGCCCAAGATGGCCTCCAACCGTCACATCACCCACAAGTCCTCCTCTGTTCAGAAACAACAAGTCCAGCAGGGTGCCTTCCCTAGTTGGCTCCCTCACCAGCTGTGTCAGGAATTTATCTTCCACACAGTCCAGGAACCTCCTAGGCTGTTCCCTCTCTGCTGTGTTGTATTTCCAGCAGACATCTGGTAAGTTGAAGTCCCCAACGAGAAGAAGGACTAGCGATTGTGAGACTTCTCCCAGCTGCTTATAGAATATTTCATCTGCCTCTTCATCCTGGTTGGGCGGTTCTGTAACAGACTCCCATCATGATACCTGCCTTGTTGCGCTTCTTCCTGATTCTTACCCATAAACACTCAACCCTGTCGTCACCATCATTAAAGCTCTAGACAATCTAGATCCTCTCTCTGAAAAGCATTGTCATCACTTGTGAGTTTTCTGCTGAAAGTTATAGTATTACTAATAATTTACTATTAAACTCCAAAACTTTTTTAAAGAAATGTGTTGAAAATATTTTTTCCTTCAGTTCAGAATATTCAGAGTTTAAACATAGTTTGGAAATTTAGTGGCAAGCTGAGAAAGAGAAAATTGAAATCAATGCTTTATAGTTTCTCCCGAGTTGGTCATACAGAAAGAATAGACTGAAGAACAAGTTGGAGGTTTTCAGGTGTTTGTTCTTTTTCACGTGCAGTTCAACAATTGGAACGTAGTTTTGTGAGGATAGGATCTGCAACACAATTTCAGATCAAAGTCCATCTAATTCAGCCTTTGCTCCGTGACAGTGAGCAATTCATATATTTTCAGAAAAGGATGAGATAGTCAACTTCTGAGGTTAGGTGTCACCCTCTGTAATAGAACTTAGCTTGCCCCTGGAAAGCTAACATAATACTTCTTTTAAATTTTTACTTAATGCTAATTATTAATTACAACACATTTTCTTTACCCATAAAAATGTTCTTTTTTTTGATCTGAAGACAGAATAGAAAATACACATATTCATTGTATCTTAGAAAATATTCAGTGCTTTAAGGAAAATGTTGGGACAGAGCACTGTTTTTTTCTGAACCCGTGCTTCCACTTCATATAGGAAGTCTGCAGCAGACTTTTTCTCGTATTGTATGTTTCCAAAGTGTCAAGCACAGTGGTTTCTGAATAACTAGATGGGTTCCAAATCACTTGGCTCACTGGGTGCTTACCCTTCCTGGGGTGAGCTAGAGAATTATGCACAAAAAACACATACTTTTCACATATAAACACATGATTTTTCACAAGACATAGAGTATATTCCTTGTGTATATGACCCATACTTATAAAGTGGTGCAATGCTTTTCCAGTGTTCTTTCAGAACTGCTGCATAGGAAGACTGTATGGTGTTGGGGCTTCATGACATGAGCATACATGTTAAGGAAGTTTCTCTTGAATGGAACAGGCTGATCTTATGCTCTGACCCAGCTCTATGAGCACGTTAGAAAGTAAGCACGTTTTCTCTCCTCTTCAGAGTCATCTTTATAAGTCTTACAAAGAGCTCAAGGTTTGCTTTTTGGAGGAGACCCTTGTGCCAGTGGATTGCTCCTGACTTGGTCCTGAGTTTTAATTGTTCTAAAATTTAAAAAAAAAATTGTTCTTCTTATGTTACTTTAAGCTAAAGTATACTGGATATGTATTCTATTTTCTAATTGTCATCTTACATCTCTGAAATTATTATTATTATTATATTACAGCTTGTAGTTATATTTCATGGATATATAATTTGTAAAATGCTATAAGAAGTAATTGATACTGTGGCAGAAAAGCAGTGTAGATTAAAAATGTTGGCTATGGTCAGATACAAAGTCATTTAATGTTTTCCAGAAAGAGAGCAGAGCAGATAAAGAAGAATGTTTCATCATTACTTTGGTACTTAGTGTTTGTGTGTAAATTGATGTTCAAACGACACGATAAGGAATGGCACACTAATATACAGAGCTCATAGATAATGCATGCTGCGGTAAATGCTATTAATGATTCGTCAGCCAAGATAATCTTCATCACTATTCAGCCAGACTGACTCCTGTCTGCTATGTGTACAGCACTGTACTAGAATGATTACTGTGCCTTCAGATACCAGACAAGAGATCTGAGAATTAAAGGATTTCATGTTCCCTGCTGAAATACAAACAGCTGGTTCTGTAAGTATTACAAGTTCTGTAATACTTATAGAAAGGTTCTTTACTTTTGTTTATGGACTTATCAAAGATTTATGAACATAAATACTGTCATCTGAAAATGAAGTAAAAACCATTTAGGTTCCTGCCTTGATGACTTAGAAATTAAATAACAGCAATCTTTATCATGGGAGATGACTTGATCTCTATCCTGGTCTGTTCAAGGCTCTAAAATCAGTACACGATTGATGCTAAACAATAACCTTTTGTCAGTCTTAGCTTAGAGGCAAAGAAATTAATTGCTAATAAGCCTGAGAGCCTTTAAGCATTAACTTTGATGCAGAGTCAAAATATTTCAGCTAAGTGATGTTGCTTTGGTTGCCTTAAATAAATACCGGAAGTATGCATAATTTGCAAAGTATGAAATAAAAATAATTTTATTAAGTTTGTCATTTAGATCTAGGTGCTCTTAAAAGCTAATAATCTTAGGACTTGCACAAAACCAGATTTATCTCGAAATGAGAAAAATTGAAACAAAACTCTGCCACCCATAGATTTTATATAGGTAAACTGATGACCAAAACTATTCTTCTACATCAAACACTGTCTAAAATCCAGGTATTTAGTACTTCCCGTAGGCATTCCTCACTCTACAGTACTATTAAACATACCATTATGGCCTGTTACTGAATGGTGACTTTCAGAAATCAGCTGCTTAAAGTCTGTGCTTCTTGTCTTTCCATCCTTTGACTTGCTGTTTTCGAAAAGCGAAGGCCTTTTCCAGGGTGGTTCTTACCTTGGGGATATCGGGGGTGCATCCCCATCTGAATTTTATAAACCTAGCTAAAGTTCTTTCTTAATCGTGACGTGGTAGTATTGTGCAATGAAGGTTTAGAAGAACCCTTTTCATTTTTTCCTGTTTTCCAACTAAATATTAACTAAGAAGTGTTCTTGTCTTGTTTATACTGATACTGTAAAGCCTTCACTGTTCTTGTTTTGTGCAATACTGTTTTCTTAAACCTTTGTTGTGTTGGAGATGCGTATTACAACATCTTCTTCTGACATCCTCACCAGCTAAAAACCATTAGTCACTTCTGCCTTTTTCAGTCTTTAGGGAGCACATCTTTGACAAATCACACTTGCACCCAACAGTTCTGCTTTCAACCCATAAATACTGCCATTTCTTGTATGTAAGAAGGTGTATCCATACACTGTGCCTTAGGCTGCTATAGGGCAGAGTGAACATCAGACTATTTGAGACTTCAGAGCAATCATTTGACTTTCCATGAATATATCTGAACCCAAACAACATTGAATGACATGACTATAAAGCCTGGTATTTTGTGAAGTTAAAATGTCACTAGTATATTCAGTAGCCATTCAGTTTGGATGGTCTGGACTAATTTTTCAACCCTTACTCTTCCACTGGTCTAGAATGTGCATTTGAATGATTATGTACATTTCAGGGTTTTATTCTTTTTCTTTTCTTTGTAAACTCTGGGTTTGTTCTGTAAGATCATCTTCAGACTCATTAATGTCACTAGAAATTTTAAAACAGTGAGAACAACGCATAAAAACAAGCAAAGAGAACCAACCCAAATGTGTATTCATCTTCTAAACATCTTTTACTGTGTGTTTATTTCCTGTGTTTCTATAGTAAAACTCACTGTGCACTGCATGTTTAGGGTAATTGATATGCATGTAATCAAGTAGAGCTACTTTTTATTTAGATTTGTTTTGACCTATGGCAGTGGTGGACAAGGAATGGTTGGAACAAGAATAATAGGGGCTCTGAAAAGGACGGGGAAAAAAGAACCTTTTTCCTTTTGTATCTGCAGTGAAAATATATCCTAGATTCGAGGTCAACCATCAGAATTTTCATTTTTATGTGGTGTCTTGAAACATCGCAGTTGGTTTAAGCTGTGTTTCTCCTTTTTTTTTGGATACAAATGTAGGTTTAGAAACTGCAAATGGCACAACTTTCACATTAACTTCTGTTTTTTCTGCTGCTTTTTCTTTATTTTTAACTTCATTAATGTTTAAAAGTAAGCTTGCCAAATTTCTATCTTCCTGTCCTGCTTGTCACAGTAAGCAGAAATGGGAAGAGGAAGGTCATGATTCTAAAATAGTATAATTGCTATTAAAATAGGAGGAAGAAAATTCATTAAAGGTTACTGCTTTCTTCTTCCCCAACCCTACACAGTTGGATTAAATATCGTATTGCCTGCAAGGCTGTCATCTGATTGAATTTATCCAGGAGTGGAACACTTCCTCTTCTGAAAATGAATCTAGATTTCAGTGTTAGTCATATAAACCATATTTAATAATTGCTAAAACAATCAGTTATAAAAATTATATCCATTTATACTTAAAAAGAAAAGATGGAGATTGTTCTAAAAGTCAGGACTTTCTCCCAGTTTTATTCACAGTTGAGCTAATCAAGACTGAGTTGAGTGCTTTGACCGGATTTCTTTGGTGAAGAACTGGTGCTGATGTCTAGTCTGATTTTAAATACTCGCAAATGGTGAGACGTTTGACACTTCTCTTTTCCAGCTCCATGGATTAAATCTGATGTAATATCAACAGACTGTAGAATATATATACAAGAAAAACAGAAAAAAAAAGTAAAAAAATGGTTTCATGCCTTTTAAAATACTTTTCTCTTTGGAAAAAAAAAAAGTATAAATTTAAACAGATAATATCGTGAAAGCTGGTTTTCTTCCATGAGAAGATGTTCTGTTTTGTATCAGTATAGCAAATTTCTGTACATATTTATTCAAGTATTAATGCCTTCTTTGAAAAGATGGCTTTTTGAAGGTTTGGGGTGGAGTGAAAGGAGACGTTAATTTGGTTTTGTTTAACTTGTGTCACTTGGAAATGCGTTTATATCAAACTGGAAATGCCATTCTTATATGAGAATAAGAATAGGAATATGGGGTTTTGTGTGGTCTGGCTAGTACACTTTCTCACTGTAGAAGAAGTGTAATGGAAAATCTGGACATACTGTGAGTGGTTTTCACACTTCATAAGTTTAGCCATCTGTGGCAGACGATCTATCCTGTGTGTTTGTTGTGAGGTTCAGTTACATTCCTTTAAAAAGGGAGAGGATTGGGTTGACTGGAAGCTCAGAGAGAGAGAGAGAGAGAGAGAGATTGCTCCTGCCCTGGGAGCAACTGAGCATATTTTCAGTGGAGTTCTCATACTTCAGAAAAAGGGATGGAGGGAGAGGGGAAACAAAAAAGTTTCAGGCAAAAGTTCAGGGAGATACTGGGAAACTGCAGAGAAAAAAGAGGAATGGACTCACAACCTGAGCTGATGGAGAAAGCAACTTGTCCAGCTGAGGCAGAGGGGATTATGCAGAATTTGCTGCAGACCAGAAAGCTGCGGAGTTGTTGGAATGGAGTGAAGCCTGGAAGCCAGGCATTAGTGGCCGAAGAGAAATAAACCTCCTTTTATTTCTATTCTGCCTTTTGTTTCTGTTCTATTCTAACAGTGTGTAATGCTGGGATTTTGACAACTGTGTAACCACCATGAAGGACTACTGGTCCTTCCGGAACTTGAAAAGCCTTACAGAGCTATACCTGATACCAAAGCAGAGTAAGAAGTATGTTTTTCTACAATAGAATATGTTGCATTGGTAAATTTTAAGGCACTTTTGGAAAGAGGGGGAGGGAAATTTGATGCAGGCTGTTCTGCAGGTGCACAGCAGTATGGATGAAGTCAGGGCTGAGCAGAAAAGGTGAAGAGAATGCTTACCTGTGATGCTTATACAAAGGCCTGAATTAAGCAGTTAGGCACTTGGTGAGTTTGTCTAATCCGTGCCTTACGGCAGGACTTACATGGCCATTGTTCCCCAGCATGAACCACATTCTAAAGTGATTAATCAGGACTCTGCTCACTCTGCCACCTTTAATCTTAGACCAGGGAAGCAAAGCGTCATGAGCGCAGAATGAAATAAATACTGCTTGAACGATCAAACTGAGCCAAACCCAGGGCCTGTGATTGCTGAGGAGAAGTGTCGTTTCTAAAGAGTTGCAGAGATGGCGAGATTCCTGCATGGAGAAAAGGGTTAAAACTCTGCTACAAAACAGATCCCGCATGAGGAGCCGAAAGCAGGAATTCACACTGCCGCAGTTGCTGGGAGTGGGGCTGACCTCCTCTCTTGAGACATTTACAGGTGACATCTGTGTTACGTGCGGCTGTTTCTAAGTCAGTAAGAGAAACAGGTGTGATTATGGAGTGAGCTGGAGAAAAAATTGCACTTTCTTTCAGTGCAGTAGTCTGGAGGACTAGCTCAGATTAGCTCTGTACATTATGTCTGCGCTTGGGCAGATGAAGCCTCGCTCTTGCGAATAAACAAGGGCTGTGGCGCAGCATGTGGAGTCTCGTCAGCTACCATTGTTTGGAGGAAGTCAGTAGTGAAGGAGAGGCAGAAAAAGCCAAGATTTTCTCACACCTTTTTTTGTTTGTTTGGATTTTTTCCTGAAAAACAAGATTAATATTTCTTTTCTTTCAGAGATAGAGGGGTTTTTGGTGTGGTTTTTTTTTAATTGTAGCTGAAAGTTTGCAAAGTAGTCTGATATCAGTTGAAAACAGATGGTGTTAATTCAGCATATGCATATCCTACTGATAAGTATAAACTGTTCTGAATTTTTCTCACCAGTATTTTCTGGCCAGGATTCTCAGTTAGACTGCAAAGGAAGAGAATTTAAAGTATGTTCTCGTTGACTGGGAGAAGACTCTTTATAATCCAGTAAAACTTTCCATAGATGAGATCTGAGTTTCAAATAAAATTTATTATTCTGACTGAGGGGAATGACTTATAATGATTTGTGTGTTACATGATGAGAAACAGCGTATTATGAATTACTATGAGTGCATGAGCCCATACTAAGGATGTTGCATTATGTGCAAAAAGATTTATTCCAAGGACTTCGTCGTTCCAAGATGAAGATGACTGATGTCTTTTTCTACTGCCACAAATAACTTCATGATCAACTAATCCCGAAGTTAACAATTAATACTTTGGTACAATATCCTTTAATATAACTGTTTTGAATTGCCAGTGGCAGAATTGCATCGCCTCTGTATCAGAACATGTTACTGAGGTACAGTTCTGTGTCCTTACTTAGTTAAATACAAAACCAGGCTGTGCTGGAGACAAGCGCATCCTGTGCAAACAATATTTGCATCTTAACCCAGCACAGGACCATCGAATGGTCCATCTGCTTCATAGAACTTTTGATAACTTTCCACAGGTTAGGCTGAGAAGTTCTGAGAATCTACAGTTCTGTGTTTATGTAAAATGCCTCTTAGGCTGTCAGTGAAACAATAGGGGGAAAAAAAGAAGAGATGATTGATTAAGAAACTCTAATTATGTTATAGTGCAGTATACTATATTATAGAGTAGTACACAGTCACCATGAATCTACAGACTTTGTCTTAATCTTGTTAAGCACCTACCTCGTAGCAATTCTAGCTTTGCCATTAGTGTTTCTCCAGATAGTGAATCTTTCTCGTCCAACTTGCTGTTATGCAGTACATAGAATTCCATATACCTTATCTGTTTTGTCATTTATTTCATAATTTTTTGGGTTGTCAAAGCACAATATGCTTCAGAAACCTCCTCTTCAGAAACTTTCAGGAGTCATGAGGAAGATAACATCTAGATAAAACCATTCATTTGGATCCGTTTTTATTTTAAACAAAAACTGGACTATCCTCTTAAAATTCACAAGTAATTTACAAATTAGGAAAGATTTTAATTCACAGACAAAAGCATTTATTCTGAATTCATCAGATTCAGTCTTCGGTCCTGGACTAGGGCTATAGTACTGTAGCACTCAGTACTGGAGTGCTGGTACTGGAGTAACTGGAGTTGGTACTAAAAACCCAGTATTGTAGCAGTGGGAGAATAGTATTTTCTTTCTATGAAGTCCCTTCATAGTTTTTAATATACTGGTATATAAATAAAATTCTTAAGAATATTTAACATATTTTAGCACAAAGCATACAAGGACATTTAGTAAGCATCAGTAGGTATTGCCTACATAGCAGCTACATATTTCCTGCAATGTTTCAAGCCGTTTACAGCAAAGTATGAAATGCGTATTTGTCATTCAGAGAAGAAATTCTGACCATGTTCTTCTGTTTTGAGGACAGGATTTTTCCTTTCTCCTCTCCTTTCCCCCTTCCCCTTCTTTTTCCCTATTTTTCCTTTTTTTTTTCTTTTTCAGAGATTGAATAGTGGGAAAAATATTGAGCCCATTTGGTACAGAGATTTCAATGCAGAAGCAGTTCTCAAGTCTGACAATTTGACTCTTCCTGTTAGCTTGACAGATACCCATTGTCTGAATCAATCTGCCAGAGATTTTTTCCCCATTGTAAAGTAACTGAGAGACATGTAATTCTATATATATTTAATAAAATTGGACAGTGAATCTCTTATATAAGCTTGTATCCCAGAACACTTTGCAAAGATAAGTAATATGATTACAAAGATAAATAGCAAAGAATAGCAGAAGCAAAAAGAAATGAAGAATAAAAAAAGAAAATAATTGTTTTCAGGTGAGTTTTGAAGATAATGTTACTGTATGAGGTAGCCAGAAATGTTTCCCTTTTGTATAAGGCTTAAGCTATGGAAGAAAACTTATAAACTGCATTGAATTGTACTAACGGGAATGGGTGAAGAGACTGCTGTGTCTTCAGTGAGCAGAAAAAGCAAACAGTATAGCTATTGTTTGTAGATATAAGCTGAGGAAATGAAAACATAAGCTTGTGAATAATGTGTCTGTTGTCTAAAATCAGTTAAATGCACACATATGGAGTATTGTTCCAGTTACAATAGTTAAAGTCAAAATTTCGAAACACTGGATTTCATTCTTCTCACAAACTGATTTTCCACTAATGCATTTCTGCTGATTTTTACCAGTATAAATTGAGGAGGGAATTGCCCCGTTGCCCTTATAGGCAAAAGTTGTCAGTGCTGTTCCAAATGAATCACAAATTGGCTAGTCTGTGTAAAACTATCTCTTCTATGCAAATGACTGAGAACAACTATTATGCCTACTCACATAAAATAGATTTATGCAGGTTTAGATCCCTTTGAAAATCACTGTGTAAAGGCCATATCTGTCTGTAGTTTGCATATCAAATTTCCATTTAATTTGTCCTTTCTCCCCCCGAGATCAAAAGAAGCATATGGTCTTTTATGTGTTTAAATGAGGAAAAAAGTTGATATCTCATGTCACGTCAGCTGTTAGAAAGTGCACGGTGCTGTTCCCCTTGCATTTGAAGTGAAAATGGCAATATTTCAAACAATTTCACAGAGAAAATGAAAGGAGCAAGAGGATGGAAAGTACAGAAGTGCTCATCTGAAGAATGAGTGACTCTGACATGAATGAAAGCAAAAAAACTCTGAAAAATGCTTATTGTTTTGAAATAGATGATTTCTAAAAATTTTATATTGGTTATAACAGAATAGAAATTTATCTTTACAGAGCCTCCAAAGAAGTGAAAAAAAAAACAACCCATGAGAAAATCAGACTGACTGGCATCTCAGTGCTGCTGTGTAGTGATACAGAAACTAGTTTTCTGCCTGACTGCTCAGTCCCCAGAGCAAAATACTTGCAGAAAAGAAAAAGACAAGAGTTACATTAAAGGAAAGCTCTAGCATATTACTCATGAAGCAGGGTATTTCCCTCCCATACACAAGGCCAAATTCAGGTCATCAAATTCATCTTCCACTCCCCTTGCCAGCCATGGCACACGAGGCAAGGCAGTAGAGGTTGGCTGACAGGGTTTTACTGATGGTTAGAATTTGTTCAGAGCGTGTATTACTCCATTCTCAGCTGATGAGACTAGCTTTTATAAATACATGTTTTAATATATTTTCCTTACCGCACACAATTCATCTGCTTCCCTTTACCTGTTGGCTTCAGAGGTGGGTTCCCACACTCTGTGGTACTTCATGCCATAAAAGTGACCCTGTGTCAGCCTTAGCCAGTGGAGAGAAGTTTCTCATATTCTTGCTCTAATGTTTGTTACCAAGGGTTAACAAAGCTGGTCCCCTCTAGTCAGTGGTTACCGCATAATAGATACTAAGTCCAGAAGGGTCCACAAAAACTTATATGAGAAACTATTCCTTTGCACAGGACAAGCTACAAAACATTGTCCAGTATCTCTGTCCGTGTGCTACAAGAACATGCAGTTAAGGATTCCATACTTACATGAAATTACTTACAATGAAGTAATCTAATATTAGTGTATTATGTTAGTATCTTTTGGAATTAGGTTTCATTTACAAGCAATTTTAAAGACACTGTTAAATTTCCGAAAGGTCCTTAATGAAAGATAACTGATTTTCATAGATTCTTTGAAGTAAATTGAATGTTTAAAATAATGAATTGCCAAAATTTCTAACTGTTCTTACTGATGCATTTCTAATGATGAAGAGCACATACTGTAACACCAAGTAACACATACCAACCCTTTATAAGTAGAACGGCTTCATTACAATTGCAATTTTTACTGTGAGTTTTGGAGGTTTGGGGAGTTTTTTGATATATGAGAAATCCCAGATGTGAGAGTTGGAACGCAGAGAGCTACAGCACAGGCTTCACTTTCCACCCCATCGCTGCCTCAGTAACCTGCATTGGTCCTCACCTAAAGTGACCTCTTTTCTGACTGAGAGAGTAATTTCTGTTCCTCCACTGCTTGACATCTTTTCTCAATGCGAACGATTTATTCCCAGTAATTTCATTTAACACATCAGCGTGCATCTCTCAAACTGATGCTAGTCAGGAGTTTGCTGAGCAAGCTTATTGACTGCAGAGTCCTTGTTTAAAGACAAAAAATATTATTGGCATTGTTTTTCTGGTAATCAAGGTACAGCCAACTTTCTGCTGACATTTCAAGTCTGTTTCAAGTCAACATCAGATGCTTCAGGAAGCCTTGCCCTGCAGAGGGTAAGGTTTTGTGCCTCTAGAGTGTAGAACAGGCTTTCCACCATGCTGTTGGGTCTTGAGAGGATTGTGGCAGAGGAGTGGCTTCAGCTATGACCCACTTTACTTTTGCTTTTTCATAGCATCACAGACTGTAGGTAGTCTAACATCACTGTATCTATTACATAGACAATCTAGTAGTGGCAGACTCTAATAAGGATGTTGTCATTCCAATTGTAATTGGTTTGTGCATATGCATATATGTATACATATTGTATACATTATTTGCAGGATTTGTCCCTACTTATACCAAATATATATATATATATAAATATAAATATGGGTCTATTTGTCAGCTCTAAAGAGGAGAGAAGAAGTAGCTTAAATTTGTTTGTGTTGTGATCACAGAAAATGTTAAAAGAACAATGAATAATGAGGGTTATATATTTGCTACTAAAATCCAAAAGATGCAAGAAGTATGAGTTGTATGCCCAAGTGTGATAGCTGTGTTCTTTGAGCAGATGAAGCTAATATCCCATGTCTAGATGAATAGAGAGACAGGAGGGTGCAAGAACAGCATCATATCATATTCAAACAAATTCAGTTGAGGAGGAGAGATTGACTAACTAGAAGCAAACACACTGTTTATAGGTAGAAATTCATCACAGATCTCCTGAGCCAAAGGAGATTTGGGTTTACTTACCCAAAGTGAACTATGTCTTTAAAACAGATAAAAAGCAGTGGAACGTATGAGTATTTCCTAGTGCTTGACTGGTTCTTGTAGTGGGTCAGAGTCTTTCTGGCCTTGTCAGCAGTGCCATCAAATTGGAGGAGACAAAAATAGGTAGAAAAAAATATTTTCATAAAGATTCACAAGAAATAGGATGGTCATCTCAAAGGGATTATTCCAAAATCACCACACAATTTAACAGGGTTCAGAAGCCTTTGTTCAGATGACCTCTAAAAATTAAAACTCAGGAGATAAAGCACATCAAGACTAATGTGTATTGGCAAGGCAGAAAAGGAAGGTTTTGCTAAATCTGTTTGCACGCAACCTTCAGCTCAGTGTTTTGAGTTCCTCACTGTGATGTTATCTTGTCATTGAACTGCAAGACTGAACTGCATTCGTCTCCTATCTTTATTATCAAAATGTTGTTAAGCTTAAAAATTGGTGGGGGAGGGGGAAGATTGTTTTTTCCTCAGTTCTTTAATCTGTAGTATTTGGGTGAACATATCTGTAGCTTTATCTCAAGCAGAAGCTTTGGACTTATTTTAGCAAGGTCAGCTTTGCCTCAGAAGCAGATCTGATTACCATTGTGTCCATCCTAAAGGTATGTCCCAGAGTACTGTGAAATTCTCTCCATGTACAAGGGTCAGCAATAAAGTAATAAAGTTTATAAGGTTGTCATGGCAAAACAAGAAGCAGAATAATTTACTTTTATTTCTTGAGATTTACAGTCAGCATTTAGAGTGATCATTTGCTAAACACAGAATGATTTTAAAAAATTAGTGAGGGTGATAGTAGATAGCTAGAAATAAATGAGAATGAAGAAGATGGAAAATGTGATAAAATATGGTAGAAAACTTCATGGCTTATTCAGTCAGAGAGCTTGCTAAGGTCACCTGTCTGACATCTAACCTAACCTTTAACCAGTAATTGTAAGGCCTAAGAATGCCTGCCTGTATTGGATAGGTTTTTTTATTTGGCTCCAGAGTAGTCTATGAAGGTTTCTGCCCCATCTTTCCTTTGGATACTTTAAACCTAAAATGAGCATAACATTATAAATGTGTTACAGGGACCAAAAATACAGGGATAGGGCTAGATAGCACAATTAGTCATTTCCACTCCCAATTCCTTGTGATAAAGAGGTTAGAATTTGGTGAAGAGCAGCCCTAGCTTGTCTTTTTTTCCTTACTAGTTAACAAACTCAAAAAAAATGCAAAAACTAAATTTAACAACTACTCTAAAGTTATCTGTCAAAATACTGCTGTTGAACTTCCCTTAAATCTATTAACGCAGTTCCCAGGTAGCATGCTAACATAACTGATGATGAGAATATCTAGGAAGAAGAAAAAAACCCACACATTTTATTACAGTACTAAAATATCATATTTATTTTTTCTTATCCCATTGTAAATATTGAGTAAAAATAATTAAGACTTGTCTTTTGTGAGGATAGCAGCTGAGAACTAGACGTTATCAATACTTTTTCAAAAGCAAGTGGTACATCTTCCTGTAGTGTCTGTTAGTCTGAGCTTCTTTATATGTAGACAAAGATATGAAAGCAAGATATGTTTTTTTTCGATAAAATGCGTTATAAGCTGACATTGGGATTTATTCATCAGCAACTTAACTGTCATCTGAAAATAATAATTCCATAAAGTATTATAGACCTTTTAATGAGTGTGTTATTAATATCTCTTCCCCAATACCAGTGACCATCTGTGACTGCTTCACCATCTGTGATTGCTATTTCAGTTTGGGAGGGGGAAATAACAATGGTATTGGACTGAATTTACAGTATAAATTAACAGCCAACTAGACCTACTGTAGATGACTAATTTCTCTTTGATTATAAGTACAAACTGAGTGAGAGAAAATTAGGTTTTTTGATTTGTTGGCACAACATGGGTTTGGGAAGTGGCCACAGGAAGCTGAAAACAAAATTAAATTGCATTTATTGAAATCTGAAACATGCAGAAGTTGATGGAATTTAGATGAAGAGGATGAAAAGAGCTTAAATGGCACTTGAAAAGGTAGTGAATGTTTCTTTAAAGATCCATGACAAATAATGTGTTGATTATTGTGATTTGCTAAGGTTAGGTAACAGGGGAGCAGCAAAAGAGGGTTGTCAACACTTTTTAAAAACTTTTACAATTTGTTGATGACATATTAGAATAAACAGAGAAACAGTGATTTTTAAACTCCTAATTAAAATTAATCTTGTTGACTTATGTGAGTGAAGTAGCATTTATTTCAGAAGAAATTCCATTTTTAATTAATAACAGTTAATGCTTGCTAAAGTGCTGTGCTTGCCTGCAGAGGCAGAACACAGTCAAGTTGGTTAATATTCTTTTTACTTCCCTTATTAAACTGTGCTAAAGTGTTTCCATATTTTGCTGTTAACATGGCTGCATTCTGTAATGGCTAAGGATTATTTGTAGTGTATGCGTATAGACCAATCCCTTTTCCTTTACTAAGGCAAAATTCGTAAGAAACTATTGGAGAGATAGGATACAGTTTCAAAATCATTCAAGTCCCACTTCTTAATGTATCTACATTTTGTGGAAGTCTAAATTTACTTCAAAACTAAAAAGAACCTTTCAAAAACCCTAGTAATTTAGGGTGCAGTTTAGATGATTGCATCTAACCAGGTGTGTTGCCTACTTCCCTCGTTGATGAAGAGAGAGAGGCACCTCCAAAAAAATGACTCATCAGCCTACGGTAGATACTTCTAGATCAGGGTGAATCACCCTTCTTCCATTAACTGTGGGGAAGTCTGGACATCTGGACTGAACTAGATTTGTATATTTTTAAACTGCTTAACTTTTTTGAAGTTTTAAACTGTAGCTTTGGAACTGGAACAAATTTCATTTAAGAAAGTCTTCAATGAACTGAAGAAAGCTCACACCACTTTTGTAAAGCACAAGAATCTTGCCTGAAAATATATATCTAGTAGCAGAGGTGAGGCGACAATGGCAAGGTGGACTAAGAACTGCCTGTTGTACCAAGTGTGTTGGCACCAGAAAGTCCTGCTTTAGTGTCTGGATTTCAGTACAAGTTAGAGCTGCTCAATATGCGCTCAGTGTCTGGCTCAGAGACTTCTATTTGATTGTGCAGATTATACATATATTTATATATTAATACATATACTTGTACATTTATAATTATATATTTATTTTTTCTATTAAATGTTATATAAAAGGAAGATGCATAGGTCTGTATATATTCCCCTCCCACACACACATGCATTGTATATGTTTATGTATAAGCATACAGAGATTAAAAAAAACTTTTAAATTACAGTCAATTCAATTTCAAGAATATCAAGTAGATGTTTCATTCTTAGGCTAACCAAAGTCCTAGTGAGTGTCACCTTATTTTGCATTAGATTGCTTATTTTCCTGACCTTTAGCAGGCTGCCAGCATTTTCTCATGCCGTTTGCTGCTGCTTATTCACAGGTACCACAAGGTCCCTCTCTGTTAGAGAAAGTATGTGGTTAAGATATAAAGCCCTACCATGAAAAAAATGTAAACAGCTTCTGATTAATTTGCGATCAAGCCTCCAGAATAGTGATTCAGTCTTGTTTCTTCTGTTGCAGTCAAAAGGTTCTTCAGGCATAACTCCATCAGGCACTCAAAAGAAGGTGAAGAGGACTCTGCCCAACCCACCTCCAGAGGAAGCAACAGCAGGAACTCAGTCACCGTATACTTCTGTGGGATCAGTTTCACGCAGAAGGATTTGTAGGACCAACACTATGGCCAGAGCCAAAATTCTTCAGGATATAGACAGGGAATTGGATCTGGTCGAACGTGAATCAGCCAAGCTTAGGAAGAAGCAAGCAGAGCTAGATGAGGAGGAAAAAGAAATAGATGCCAAGCTGAGATACTTGGAAATGGGCATTAATAGGAGGAAAGAAGCCTTACTAAAAGAAAGAGAAAAAAGAGAGCGTGCCTATCTCCAAGGAGTAGCAGAAGAACGTGATTATATGTCAGACAGTGAAGTTAATAATACCAGGTCAACCAGAATAGAAACTCAGCACGGCTTGGAAAGACCACGCACTGCACCCCAGACAGAATTTAATCAGTTTATGCCACCACAAACCCAGCCAGAAACACAGTTTGCCCCTGCTACAAGCCCATATGCTCAATATCAGTATTCATCTCCTGCCCTGCCAACTCAAGCACCAACTCAGTTCACACAGCAATCACATTACCAACAACAGCAGCCTTTGTATCACCAGCAGGTTTCACCTTATCAGACCCAGACAGCTTTCCAAACAGGAGCTACTATGTCCTTTACTCCACAGGCTCAACCCCCACCATCTCAACAGCCATCATATCAACTCCCATCACAGATGATGGTGATACAGCCAAAGCCAAGACAAACCACATTATATTTGGAGCCTAAGATAACAACAAACTATGATGTAATTCGCAATCAGCCTCTTATGATAGCACCAGTTTCAACTGACAATAATTATACAGTTTCCCAGCTGGGCAGTAAATACTCTACCTTGGACTTAAGGATAGGACTAGACGAGAGAAACAGCATAGCAAGCAGCCCTATATCAAGCATATCTGCAGATTCATTCTATGCAGATATAGACCACCACCATACACCCCGAAATTATGTGCTGATCGATGATATAGGAGAACTTACTAAAGGAACAGGGGCACTTGGTTCCAGTTTTAGCCTCCATGAGAAAGATCTGACCAAAACAGATCGACTGCTTCGCACAACTGAGGCCAGGAGAGCACAAGAAGTGTCAGACTTCCTAGCACCACTGCAGACTTCTTCTAGGTTACATTCCTATGTTAAAGCTGATGAAGACCCAATGGAGGACCCTTATGAGCTCAAACTTCTGAAACACCAGATAAAACAAGAGTTCCGTAGAGGTGCAGAAAGTCTTGATCATCTAGCTGGCCTGTCACAGTATTACCACGCAGAGGGCAGCTACAGACATTTTCCGAAATCTGAGAAATATAGCATAGGTAGGCTTACTCTTGAGAAACAGGCTGCTAAGCAGCTCCCAGCAGCCCTCCTTTACCAGAAACAGTCAAAACACAAGAAAGCTTTGATAGACCCCAAACTAACAAAGTTTTCACCTATCCAAGAAAGCAGAGACCTTGAGCCTGACTATTCAAGCTATATGACTTCTAGCACTTCAACACTTGGGGGAATTACTACTAGGGCAAGGCTTCTTCAGGATGATATCACTTTTGGCCTTAGAAAAAACATCACTGACCAACAGAAATATATGGGGCCACCACTGACTTCATCCATTGGAGCAGGTCTTGGGACTGCACTAGGTCCAACAATGAGATCCACATTACAAGATGAAGCAGACAAGTCTTATAGCAGTGGTAGTAGATCTAGGCCCTCATCTAGACCCTCCTCAGTTTATGGGCTTGATTTGTCATTGAAAAGGGATTCTTCCAGTTCTTCTTTAAGACTGAAAGCCCAAGAAGCTGAACCCTTAGACGTTTCCTTTAGCCATGCAGCACCTTCTGGAAGAACTAAACCCACCAGTCTACCTATTAGCCAAAGCAGGGGAAGGATCCCAATAGTAGCACAGAACTCAGAGGAAGAGAGCCCACTAAGTCCCGTTGGCCAGCCAATGGGAATGGCAAGAGCGGCAGCTGGACCCTTGCCACCAATATCCGCAGATACCAGGGACCAGTTTGGATCGAGCCATTCATTACCTGAGGTCCAGCAACATATGAGGGAGGAGTCACGGACTCGAGGCTATGATCGAGATATAGCCTTCATCATGGATGACTTCCAGCATGCCATGTCAGACAGTGAAGGTAAATTAGGCCTCAGACTGGTATCTTACTATCACAACGCAAATCCTCATTTCTATGCATGTGTCTAATTTTTGTTACACTTCAAAGACTTGTTCTTTTTTCTGTTCCTTGGTGCATCTTCTGTGTATCTACATTTTTGGGGTTTGATTTGTTTTGTTTTATTTGATATTTTTTATTTTACCCTAACAGGTTGGTGTTAAGCTACCCGAGCATGCTCACTATGTTGTTGTCAATTTGCTTTCCTTTTGGTTTGCTTGTGCATTTTCCTTTTCACTTGTTGATGTCTACTTCTCTAATGATACTGTGTAGAATATTGCATGTACAATACAGACCCTACCATCAGTCTTTATGTGGAGTCTTCTCCAGTGACTGTGAATCATTGAACTTATTTGCAATAGTTTTTGTTGGGATTTGGAAATAATCTCCCAAATCTCTAAAAAACTCTAGTAATTTTATTTGCATGAAATTTCATGATAGAATTCAAGAACTGATAATTCCATCTCCCGATGCACCACTTTAGATCTATGTTTCTATAGAAATAGTATGTTCATTAAGTACATATTGTATGTTAGAACCATATAGAGCTTAACGTGATAGCAAAATAACGTTCTACATATGGTTTGTTGAAAGCATCCTGTCATGTGGACTTCTGTGCATTCAGAATTGTGATGATGTAAGATAATTTGTCATTTGGATGGTGCAAGACAATCTTATCCTTGAATAAACTTGCATAAAGTATTTTACTTTTATTGATCAATTACGCAGCATAGCTGGTTTTATATGCACCCCATACAATATGTCTGCCAAATAAGCACAAGAGTTTATCTCACTTAGGTTCATGAAAGGAACCTTTCTGATGTATTATAAATGGTGCAATTAAAAATGTTTTTTCTGAATAAGTACAGCAGAATGTTAAAGCTGATGTTGAGTACTAAATAATTGCAAATTATGTATCAGTTTTGTTTGAGTCAGTTCAGACTTAATATATTCTAAGTTGTTTAAAAATCATAAAGACAGTTTGAAAGAAAATGAAATTAATATGTTCAAAATTGTATGCGCTCCCTTAACTTTTTCTTATGTGTATTTACTGCACAATAAAAGAGACTTTGCATGCGCTATATTGTCTGTAAATGGCAATGATTGTCTCAAAAGACACATTTGCATGATTATGAAGTAGTATGGTTTTTTTTTCAGGTTTATATTAACCTCAATGTTCATTATCGCATTATTGCTTTTTTACATATGCTGAATCTTTCATAAGCATTAGAAAATTGAATCTATTTGCCTTCCTGATACTATAATATATTGAAGGATTTTGTTCTCTAAGTTTCTTTTCATATTTCTTAGCTATTTACAACCCCCTCATGAAGTCTGTGTTTCAGGAGAGGTTCAGGATCATCACCTTTTTTGATTTTTATCAGAAGTTTAAGTGTTTTCACTGTTCTTAAATTCTTAGCACACAGAGTCCTATAACTAAATCTGAAGGCAGTTGAGAGGAACTCCCCAAGTTGCAACTCATGTCATTCTTCTTAAATAAGTAGATGTTATCTTGTCTCAACTCAGCTTGTGCTTTTAAGGGTCATTCTAGGGTCACATTGTGAAAGACACAGGACTTTTCCTCCTGAAAACTAAGGGCAACCAAACTAGACCAAAAAAAGCCTATTTGGTGCTATTCTACCTCATATAAACAGGTCATAGGGAATTATATTTCTGCACTACAGTGCATTATGTTTCTGTTATATATTTGTACAAGGCATACATGTTACATTTTATGTTAATGTTTTGGTTTTAAATTTGTCTCTGTTTAGTTACACTCTTTCAGAAGTATTCTAACTCAATTCACATGTTCCTTATTAGATTGATATGTCCCTGAATACCAGGGCTTCCCCTTTCAGCAATATTTTTCTAATTTCTATCAAGCTTTTGTTTCTTCACAAATAGATTGTTTTTGCACCATGTTATATAAAGTCTTGAGAAATCAAAACACTTTATGACATTATTTTCAAATATGCTGTCTAATAGCAAGTAACTTGAATTGAAAATAATTCATATAATTTGGATGTAAGATAAAAATGTTCCAAAGAAGCAATTACACTTCTTCAGAAAGTTATGGCCTTCTTTTCTCCGGACTGCACTTTTCTCTGTAGTGCCCTGACAGTGGACAGCTATTCTGGCGTGTTGCATCCAGCCTTTTAACACAGTTTGCTTTGCTTTTTCTTTTTTTTTTAAACAACTTCTGCATGGTGTTGATAAGATTTCATTAAAAGAAATCAGTCTTAAGCACTGTCTTAGGAAAACTCTTCTCGTGCTAAAGCTTGAATTTTCATCTTTAGAGACTTTTAAAAATGAATGTAAATCAAGGTATTAAATTTAAATTGTTTTTCTTCAGTTCAAATTGAGAGATGTGCTTGACTTTCCATTTGTTTTTATAAGTCACATTCCGTAACAAATACCAAAAGAGAATACAAATAGGCCAAACCTTCTGTTTTTCACTAAGTACACCTACATACTGTAACAAATCTTAAAACCATGCTTCAGCACATAAGTACTACCTAATACTAGGATTCCAAACTTCAAACAGGCTAAAAAAATGGCTTTAGTGTCAAAAGAGCACAACATTCAGGGGTTCCCATTGAAAATAAATAGCGTTTTGAGCTTTTGAAACACTTGGTATTTTCTCAGGGTTCCGAGTACCATGAAAGCTCTGATCCAGCAAATAGCTCTTTATTAACCCCACAGCTGCCACAGTTTCCACAAACTATTAAGTGTGTTGAAGATGCTAATTTTCAAAGATGCTGAAGCTAGTGCTCAATTTTATGAATGTAAATAGTCCCTGCTGGTCAGCTGAGTAGATATAAAATGTAACTTTTCTCACCTAAAAGATTTTTTTTTTCTTTCATATGCTTATTTGTTAATTCTACCGTAGAGTTTAGAAGTTTAAAATTCAAGTATAAAGACATCAAGAAAATTTCAGCTGCACACTGAGTTTTGACCACACACACACCAATTGAGAATATCAGACAACATCTTCTTTCCTGATTCCCTGTTAAGGACGTGAAGTTAGTGAAGGTTCAGGGTTGTACTCTGCCAACAACAGTGTATCTGTTACGTGTCTATAACTTTATTACTCTATTGATCACTACAGCACAGCTGACCCTGTATAATTTTTCATCTGTGGGATTTACAGTGATCACTATTAGTTCTCTGATCAAGTTTCTTGGACTCCACACCCCGGAGTCCAATCTCACCGTGTTAAAATGTGTGTGATTAACAGCGTGGGACCTTACTGACTCCAGCAGGAGTTTTTCACAGGTGGAACCATCTGGCTGCATACTGTTAGACTTAGAAAAAAGGATGTATCCTCTAAGACTGTCAGTGATTCATCTTGGCTGTTCTCAGGTTTCCAGCTGAAACAAATCCCAACTAATCAAGCCAAAAACAATTGTGTGTGTATGTACATATGAATGTGGCGTGTGTGTGTCTATATACACATACATACATACCTTTTTAAATTTCATATCAAATACACACATTCATCACAGTTTGATAAAAAAGTAGGCTGGTCTGAACTGCAGTTTGGGATTCTACATAAGTGCTAGCTTTTCTAAACAAGAAATCCAGCAAAAGTTATTTCAGCTGAGACAGGAGGAGAAAAGAAAAATCATTCTTTCTTCTGCTCAGCTAATGACACAGGTTGTGATAGTCAGCATTAGTATCTGGGATCAGAAAAATGCGTTTGGTTCTTCATGTAAGCTTCAGTAAGAAGTTGTGTCAGGATGAGTTATGAACCAGCCTGGTACGTGCAGGCACTAGTCAATTGGCATAAATGTGTAAAGAATAAAGGATTTGCATATTAGATCATAATGGTTTATTGAGAGCAATTAATCAATAACTAATCACTAGCCAGACAGGCATCAGCCTTTAATAATGTTTCTATTTAATTCATATATGCTGGTCTAAATAGTATTTTCAAACCATTTCATAGTAGATTAAAATTGTGCACAGATAGGAAGGCAGAGACTGCATAATATCTGAACCAAGATTAAGAATTATCCAAAGGCCTAATACATTATAGGGTGGTTGTTTTTACCACATACAAAATATTGTTTTTCAAAAATCATGCATATATATTATTCCTCTTTTTGAAGAAATTTAATAAAAGTCATGAAAAAACACAACTTTTTTTTTTCCCATTAAACTTTTTTCCAATTATTTGTTAAACCAACTAGATTATGTTTAACAACTACATAGAGAAAATTATGCACGGTACCATTTTGCATTTTAAATTCTCTCCTGTGTCATGGAACAATTGCATTCACTCATGTTACTATAGCAACAACTGACCTTATTTAAGGTTTGCAATGTCTGGTGGTTTTGCTGAAACAAATATTGTCTTTCTTTGAATTCTAAATTTATCATGCTTATTAAAGCATAGAATTCAAACTTTCATTACATTCTAATTATTAGCTGCACATTGTTTTGGTTTATATGGATGGGCAACATAGATCAAAATCTGTATGTTTTATAGTGGAAATATTATTAAACACATAGGAGCTGATTCTGATCCCAATGGAGTGAAACCTATGTCAGTTGACCCAATAGTCAGTAGGCATGAATATGAGCATTTGCAAAATTGATTTCAATGAAACGGTGTTATTTGATCCCCAAAGGGTATCTAACACAATTGATTTTATACGGGTCTAAAACTCTTGCAAATATAAGAACATCAGTCTTACGGAATTATTACAGAAAGCACATTCTGGCTAACTTTCCATGCACAAAGAAGGCTCATGCTGCAAAATCAGGGGATGGAATTAAAAATGAGAACACTTGCAATATTTCTGCTTAGTAAAGAGAGTATAGATTGCTTCATATCTTCTTTGATTTGGGATGATACTGATTTCATAAAGGAATCTCAATTTTCATATAAGTAGTTCTAGATTATTTCCAAAATATCTTGAATAATACTCAGTTCAGAAGTTTGGGAATTAGTGGAGGTTGGGTTTTCAGGGTTTTGGTTTGGTGGTTTTTTTTTTTCCCCCCCTAGCCTACTGCAAAGTAACTAATTTGACTAATTTTTTTCATCAAACATTTTAGAAATGTGTGAAATCTGCAGTGCATTTCTGAGCTGCCAGAAGGAAGGAAATGCTATAGCACTAGGCAGTGGGTTTCTTCTGGTATTTAATATCCATAGTTTTGACATAAACAGAATCTTCTCACTTTGCTATATCACTTACAGCTAAATTATGCCTGAGTTCAATGTCTCAAGTCTCGCCTGTAACTTTGCTTTAGCTGCATGGCCCATCAATAACCACTATGCATGTTTGCTATGCACTGTGCACATCATTGCCCTTTGCCCAGCACTGGATCAGAACATTTGACCTGTCCTTGGTTTTCAAAGCCTATCATCTCCGTCGTGAAGAAACAGATTGGTTTGACAAGCCCAGGGAGTCTCGTTTGGAGAATGGACATGGCCTCGACAGAAGGCTGCCAGAGAAGTTGTCCCACTCTCGACCACCAAGTCAACACCAAGATCAAGTAAGCTGTCAAGTAAGCTGTGCCTTTAGTTTTATAAATGTTTGACAATTTAGTCTTACTGTTCGATGGTGTAGGGACTACAGGATTAATCAAATTCCAGCTACATTCAGCTGAAGTGCTGTTGAACCTGTATTTGTCATCAGTACTTGATGATGAAATTAGAGTAACATTCGTCTGCAATTCAGTATTAATTTTTCAGGTTGTCTTTTGATTTTTGAAACATACCTGAAAGGATTTAATCTGCTAACCAGAACTATCTATACATTAGGTATTCCTATTTAAAAAAAAAAAAAAGAAAAGAAAAAAAAAAGAAAACAGTTAGTCCCATTTTACCTTACTTGCTTTATCCCAACCAAATTCAAGCCCCTTCCTTTAGTAGTTTAAGCAAAAGAGTTGCTTTATCCTGTTGACACTTGTTCCCACTTTTAGTTGGTCAGTATAATCCCAACAGTCTGTGATCAATTACTGAATAAATCAGCAAGACTTTATCAATCTAATAATTAGAATGTTTCATTTATTATAGTGAGAAAGAAGAATACCATATTCTGCTTTTCAAGCTTGCCAACTTTGAAATCTAGTTCACCGTAGTATACCAGCACATATCCTCTTTGTATTAATGAAGTTTATATATTTCAAATCTTTAAGGTCTTCACTTGATTGTTTCAGTTATCATTTTTACTGATTGATTGAGATTATACTCTGTTTTCCATGAGATGCAATGGATGCAAGAGAAGGCATTGCATGGCCCCTTTGTGGTACTTAATAGCTTGTATTGCTCATGTTAATTCCTCAGATAAAACACAAACAGGAATATCCTACTGTCATGCAGCCTTTTAAACTTTTTTGCTGGTGAGCATTTTCACTGACATTTGACAATAGAATTTAGGTTTTATGAAGTAAAGGTGTAGACTTTATGAAGTAAGCATTCAAGTCTCTTACAATACAAGCTGTCATTTATTTTTATTTTTTCGTCTTTTCCTATCTCTAGTTTAGCATATATTGAGAATTACACAGCCTAGGTTGTACTGAGCCTACCCATTTCTTCTTGAGAAAGAGGGTTTTACATGACACAAGTCTTACACAAATCTATTCAAATAACTCACTCTATAAACCAACTTCATTGCAGTATAAAGGATGTTTTAGAGTCTTCACAACTCTTAATATCACTGGAAATAGATTAAAAACCTGCCTATCTGAGCACTTTAATCCTCATAAGAAACGTGCATTATTCTGAGCATAATTGTATTTGACCACTACAGCATCGTGATGTAAAATTAAAACTTTGCTTTGAAAATCAGGTTTGTCCAGGAACAGGGTTACTGTTATCCTGAGCTCTGCGATATGGAGGTGGTCAGTAAGATGCATTTAACTTTTAGCACTCTAGAGCTTTTGCCCTGGGAAACAGTTGCAGGGCAAGTTACTAGTCACAAAGGTCCAGTCTTTGGTTTTTCTCTCGTATAAATAGCACTACGCTAGCACCGGTCAAAAGACTTTGATCAAAATTTTTTGGGAGGAAGATTAAGGGGCCTGAGAGTTCTCATTTTCTTGGATATTTCCAGAAGGAAAATATATATTTTTTTCTCCCTGAAGCTGTTGTGATATCCCCATGTTTATATGGAAATAGAGATACTGCATTTAAAATCTTGCCAAAGGCATTTTTTAAGGTTTTGTAAAATATGGAGTGGAAATTGGAGAGTGAACATGTTCCAAATAATTCTGTGTGGTGCCTCTGCAAAAGAAAATTGATGTGGAAGGGGAAGCTTTTACAACAGTTCCCTTTTCATCTGTTTCCATCCAGGTTAGCCACTGTCATTCACCCACTGGTACAAAATAGTATCAATGTGTCTGCAGAAGAGAGAAATGCCAGTTCTCACCAGCTCTGCATCATCTACCTTAAAATGTTACTCACAGCTTGTGTATATTAAATATCTTCTGTGAACATTTGTTTGAGATAACTTTAAAAAAAATTGTTTTCAGACACATCCAGAAATTAAAGACAAGATAAAAAGAGTCAGAGCCATTTAAAAAGTTTCATTAGCTCCACATTGAATTCTGAAAGTAAAACACTTAACAATAGAAGCAAGTAAATCAATATTAACATCTCTATTTTTTAGCATTCATTTTATATTTTAAAGCTATCGAGAAAAATAAACAATTTTCAGGCCCATGAGTGTGTGGAGGCAAAGTAAACACTCCCTAAAGGCTTTTTCAGTCTTGTCTCTTCTGTAACAAAAAAGTTACTGAATTCATTGTCCCATGCTGTCTGGCTCCTGTATCCACAACTCAGTTCTGCAGAGAGACCTGTAGTGTCCAAGCATAATGTTCTCTGGAGTCAAAAATGGCAAAGTCTTCTTCATCCTGACCATCTGAACAGGTCCACCTTCACCAGAGCTTTTTTTATTGCAGAGGCTTTCCTGAAATCAGTTAGGATGAGTTTCCTAGTTAGCATAGAAATTAAGCCATTGCAACTCCTTTAATATCCTCTACTGAGGGCAAACCAGCTACAAAAGGAAATATTTGCATCAGTAGCACTAATCTGCTTGTAACATATCAATCAAAGCTTCCAAGTACACTTATCCACTGTAAATTTTGCATTTGTATTTTCTTCTTTGTAAAAAATGTGAATATTTTACTGACCACTACGATATTTGTATTCCAGAAGATTTTGTTTCACATTTGTGAAACATCAGTTTCCTTACTAGATGAAATCAGGACTGCTTGATTATGTCCCACAGAGCTTGTACTGTTAAAGGTAATAAATAAAGCACAACTCTGTGCTTTTGAAGCAAGAATGCAGCAGAGTGACAGCCCTGAACTTCCAGGTCTCCATGAATTTCTTATAACCTAGTGGATTAAGCTCACATACTGTATTATTAATATTAAAATATACTTGTTTCTATAGCAACTTCTGTGGTGCTACATAGTATTCTTAAATCACATTAAATTGCAGTGCAGTTTACTATTTTAATAGCTGTTTCCCAATACAGTGATTCTGAACTGCTTACCTAAGGAGGGTAAACATGGCTTAAACCTGATCAATACATAATCTAAGGCAGATTTCTCATTGATCTCTGTTGACCTCAACAGTTTGCTTAGTTGCTGCCAGTTGACCTGCAACTTCTTTAAATCTCCAGACATCAAGGCTCTTTTTATGATTATTTTCTGTGAAAATTATTTGTATATCCTGAACTAAACTGCGTATTTCAAACAGGTTGGGAAAGAACAGTAAGAGGAGGTGCCGGGGGAGTAAGAGATCATGACAAGGAGGTGGACAGTGAGAGTATGTTAACAGGAGATAAGTAGCTTCTCAGTGAGGGGTTTAAATACAGAACTTCCAGTGATCATAGGTGGGTCTTTTTAAGCCCTAAACGAGTAATAAAATCTCAAACTCATCATAATGTCAGTGTATCATCATCAGTTCACTTTGGCAACAGTTTTCTAAGCACAAAAAGAAGGCAAGTGCTCTAGACATGCAACCTTTTGAAAGTTAATCCCCTATTTCTAAAGGCCTTCAAAAAGTATACGTTTGTTATGGTTCACAGATCTGTACCATTCCCTTGAAATACCACTTAAGTCACGTCTGTTTAGGGGCACTTGAGTATTTAAAAATGATGAAAAAATGGGTCATAAGGTGAGCAATGGGGTTAAAATGAGAAAATACTGTTTATGACAGAGATCCACAAGGCTACCTGAAAACTTTTGTTCCACGTTTAAGTCCATACTGCTTAGTTTTTATTGTTTTCCAACTAGCAAAGAGATTTCATTTTAATTTATAGTAAACTGCTTTCTCTGTTTGAGGCTTGGGGGGAGGCATTTTGTGATTCAGATTCTCTGGAAATATGATGAGAAATAGGACATTTCTAAATTTAGCGCAATTGTTAAAATATCTAATCTAATGAGTGAATTGTTAGCCACCCTTTCACTGTAGTTCAAGACGGAATTTAGCAGTATCTCATTTTTTTAGTCACCCAGCAATGTTATTCTCACTGCATGTCAGAATGACTTTGAAATCAAAACTCAGAGTTCTGCACTGACCTAATTGCAGAAGCAAAGGCCACTCGCTTTGCAGTTTATTAATGAGAAGGAACATTGTATTTGTTAAGTTTTTCTTCACTACTTCTTTTGCAAAGTATCTCCATCATCAGGGATCTATCAGTAGAGAGAACTTTGCACCTTTAGGATTTCTAGAGAACTTCACATTCTTGCTCTGCACAGAGGAGATGTAGAGGTTCAAAGGGGCAGGATTTCCTTTAGCTGTGGAAATTCCTGGTGCCAGCTTTCACAGGGCTTGTGCGCTCATGCAAGTACTTGGTATTCGGAAATTAGGAGAGACAATCTCTAACCCATCAGCATGAGCATCCACCGTCCTGTTCCTGGATACCTAACTCCAATAAAATTTCCCTTGCAGACTGTGTTTCCTAAAGGACTGCAGCCAGGCGTAGCTGCTGTGATTCACCTTATCAGGCCCTGGCTAAGATTTTGGTGGAAAGGGAGGTGCAACACCATTTAAAAACAGAAATTACTGTGGCTGTGTTGATCTGATCCAAAGCCCAGTTAATATGTTATAGCTGTTCTGTGGACTTTGGCTGGAATACTAAAATACGCTTGATGCATTTTAGTTCTTAAACTTAAAAAAAGCATTAAAGAAATTTACTCGTCTTAATTGTCCTCTTTACCTTATAGAAGTCCCTTATATGAGGCTTCCATAGAGTTTCTTTATCATAGAAAAAGTGTAAGAAAAATGAAGTGTATTTTTAAACTGATTTTCTGTAACGGTGTTAGAAAACCTCAGCGCATTTATTTGCCATTCATTCCATTTTTCGAGGGGCTTTGAGCTGACTAATACCATGAAACACGTGACCAGAGCTTAAATTCCTGGAGGAAATGCTTTATAGTCCAGTTCTCATTTAACTCACTGGGATGCAACCCCCAAGGGCCCGCTGAGTAATGCGCAGAAAAATGTGACCTGAGTCCCACGTCAGCTCAGAGAGCACAAAAGGAGGGAAGATGCACTGGAGACTCAAAACGTGTCTGTGATCAGAAGGGACAGCATTACCAGTGCTGAACTGCAAGAATTATTACTCGAGTGTACTGAATGCTCCCAGAAAGGCGAGGAAAGGATCTCCGTGGCAAGGACAGATGGCAGGAATCTCTGGCTTTTGTGGTAAATAAGCAGGATCAAGTCACCCTTTGCCCTGTGACCTTAATCTGGGCTTGGGGACTTACACGTCCTCCATTCCTGCCGAGGGTCTGCCCCTCGGCGCCCTAGCTCAGATTTACGCTGTTGTGACTGTGTGACTTCAGTGGGGTCCCTCTGTATCTTCACTGGGGTAACTGGGGGAATAATCAGCTAGAAGGACCCCTTGGCATATATTCAGGTGAAGGGAAATCACGTCTAGTGAAAACTAGATGTGAACACTTGAAAACACAAAATAATTTGTGTTCTACAGGATTTCAAATATACTAGCAGATTTCAGATAGATATGAGCATTAGGGGTTAAAGTAAAACCATCAAAACCAACATAATTGGCCTTTCCGTTATCTATTTACAGCAACCGCTGTTTTTTCCTGTTTATTCTGCCACTTTCAGACAAATACTGTTCTGAAGGTAAATGCCTAATGACATGTTCAATTTAAGTACTGATTCCCATCAACAATAAAAAATAATATGCCATCCTGAATGCTAATAAACTTTAATGCTTTTATTCATAACTATATGAATCACCAAGATTTATACTTATCATAAAATTCTGGAAGTGAAAGTTATGAGGAAGTAATAGACTGAAGTAGGAGACGGTCTATATTTTCTGATATATTTGTCAGCAAATCATGTAGAATATGACATTGAATATTCTTGGATTATTATTTATTCAAAAAAGCAATCTTGCTCAAGAAAGATAGAGCAATTAAAAAATGTGAATTTAAGGTTATGAGCTGCAATGTTCCTCAGTTAAATTGAATTGCTCCCACCAAAATGGATCTGAGCTAAGGATCTGTTTAAATGTGTTCATACTGCTTCTTTTGAATTGCATTATTTTGTGTTCCATTTTATTTAATTAAAAATAAAATTAGATCCATTATTTCAGATTTTTTACAATTTTATGTAAGCTACACGTGAGAAATACATTATTTTTACTGTTAAATTACACTTGTTGAATTTCTGATAATGTCATTAAAAACATAGCAATGTCCCTATCCATTTATAAGTGTGGTAGTATTAGACCCTATGTCCTGGCAAAATTCCGTTGTAAGTCCTAAAGTCTGCCTGATCTCAAGCTCTGATTGATTCTGGAGTACTTGTCCACTACCAAATCCATGATCTTCTTTTTGTCTGAGATTAATTACAGTCAATTAGTGCTCTCAGTGTGTTACGGAAGGATTTCAGCCTTCTAGATGCAACGTCATTCACTGGATGAGAAACTGAATTACGACAAAAGATGTATAAACTCTTCTGCTCACTGTGGGATTGAGCTAAGCGAGTCCCTTGACTTCCCTGTTTCCCCTCCCGTAATTTATGTGTGCTATCCATTAACATCATAAACTCTCCAGGGCAGGAACTGGGTTTGAAGTGCTTAGTTCAGGAGGAGCTTAATCCCTTTAAATGCTACTTAAATATATATAATTGTAATAAACCCTTGGCAGCAGACTGCTGATACACTCAGACTGCTGCATTATCGTGCTGATTAATATTGTCCCATTGGCTCCTTGAATCTGCCTCCCAGGTCCCATCCCGTTGACGCTTAGCCTGGAGCAGTCTCAGGCAGCCACGCTCTCTCCTCTCGGTCCGGGTGCAGCGCTCAGGCTCAGCACCAGCGTGGCAGAGGGGTGATGGAGTCTGCTTTGCTTCCAAAAGACCAAAACTGGAGGCAAAGAGGGGTGAAGAGTCTCGTGTTGCAGCAGACATTCTGCAGAGGCACTTTGCTGCGGGCTCACGGCCATCGCCCCTGGCAAGGGGCTTAGTCCCTGCTACGCGGCCCCTCCTGCGCCCGTGTCGTGGGGCAGGTGGGATCATCCCAGCCGGAAGCCTGGCTCTTCAGGGCGCGTTGCAGAGATGCGTTTCTTTCAGCTTTAACGCTTTCCAGTATCAGCCCAAGTAAATGTTGCACAATTTCATATAAAATGTAGTCCTAAAAGGTTTAGGTTGGGTCTTTCAAAAGGCTTTTGGGATTTGATGACAAGAGGTACATTGGAATATGTGGGTGTGCTGAAACTAAAGCCGTAACTTGTGGCTGTTTACACATTCAGCCACCATTTTGTTTAGGTCTGTATAAACAGGATTTCAAAATAATTACAGGAATTATATTTAATTCCATTCTTCTCTTGAACATCGCTTGGGCAAAGGATTAATGTTAAAAGAAGCTACAGAAGACAGTGGCCACCTTCTAGTCATTAAGAATAAAAATCAGAACTAAAACCATATTCAAAATGAATCTGGCTTTATGGAAGCAAACATTCATTCCCCTGCAGAAGGATTTTGCAGTCTGACAAATGTCTTGAAACTTGGGGAGGTGTTTAAATTGCAAAGTTGTGATATTTCCCTGGATGAAATAAGTTTGTTTGCTTGCTTCTGTTTCAACTGTCTAAAATTATTGATACAATTGAAGTTGTTTTATCCTTTTATGACATACATATTTGTGTTCCTCAGATAAATGGGAAGCCCCTGCAGTACATTTTCCCTCATGCAAGGCTCAAACTACTGAGAGACCCAAAGGATCACACAGTTTCAGGTAAAAAACAACAACCCTCTATGAGACATGATAATTAATTTGATTAGCCTGAATCTTTCAAAAGATTTGCAGTATTAAAAATAGTTCCTGTGTCATATGTAGCAGAAAATTCAGTGGTCATTTTAAATCTTGCTAGTTGGTTATAACAGAAAGCAGCAGTGCGGAAAAAAGGTCACAACATCTGTTCAAGATACATAAGCTATACAGACACTAAAAACGGGGAAAATCTGTTGTCTCATACATGTGAGCAGTCTGTTTTGCTGTTGCTTTTTATATAACTCTATATTCTCTGTATGAAAAGTTTCTATAAAATAGGCTTGTGTAGGTGTTCAACAGGTATAGAAACGAGAATTTTATTCTTTCAGTACTGGAACTATTCTACAGAGCGGGGTAGCAGAACCATCAGATCCCATTTTTCTGTGATATCTTCACATAGAGACATTTAGCACAGGACTTCAGATTTATTCTCTTTTCCCCGATGCTAACACGAATGTTCGTGTAAGTCTGAGTCCGCTTGCAAAGGAGATGAAAGTGGCAAAGGTTATATTCATTCACCCCCCGGACTGTGAGCAGGAACGCAGAGTGATGTTTTCATATATCAAATTGTAAAAGGCTGCCAGTTACAAGATCTAGCACAGGTAAGGTCTGTCTGTCTGAGCTTTTGGAATTGCACTCTTTCTCACATCTAATACTGATAAGGAACTAAAAGTTTTTTTTAACATGCTGTTTGTCTTCTTTCAGAGGTAATGCTTTAAGTGGTTTTGTCGTGGAACCGTCAGACTTTTTTTAGCTCGCTTAAAGAATTCTAATAGTGTGTGTCAAACTCTGTTTCTGTACAGAAGTAATTACCGACTGCCAGCTCGGCTGTTCCCTCGAGCATTAAGTAGAAAGTGGCACGAACTTACTTGAATTGCTAAATATTGTTTTCACAGGGTTTCTGGCAGTAAAATCTTGATCACTTCCACCCCCAGTATCCACCTCATATTTAGGGTGTTAAACGAACTTTCTGTATATATTATGAGATATTTTCTTGCTAGTCAGCTTAACACCCCCTGGTGATTTCAGGATGCATAAAACCCCCTCCACCCCCACAGCATGGTCTGAAAGAAGCCGGCGGGTCCGCAGTTCTGCCAGCCTCCTGCCCCGGCCCCTGCACTCCGTAGGAGCTCCTTGACATCCTAGTGGAGAATCCTGCCCTGCGGGGTGATGAGTAATGCTGTGATCCAAGCTGCTCTCTTACTCAAGAACAAGTGGAATTACAACCACGCCACTGTGTATAACTCGTGATTTAATGTTGCTGAAGGCCTGCTCTCCTACGTAAAGTTACTTACCCCCGTGCAGTGTAAAATGCCTGTTCCGCGTTCTCGTGCTGGCAACCACAGCAACATACTGTGCATCAGGGTAAATGCCTTGTAAGCGATGACTGGAAAACCAAGGTGTAGTTATTGACTTCCCATTTACTAATACCCTGCATAGCATGAGATCACACAGGATCAAATACTCACTCAGGATCCTGCTAAGGTTTCATAGCCCACACTGGGATTGCTTGCTGCTGTAGCTGTGCTATATTGTACCTAAATTCTAATTAGCTTGGCTATGTATCTACAAGCTGCAGTCATACTTTTGGTTTTTAGTGCAGATACACCCATGGAGACCTGCACTGACAGACTTCTGTACGATCTACATATAGATTTCCCTACAAATATGAAAAGGCTTAAATGCAAATTGTACAGAAAAAAGACAGAGGTGGAACAGGGTACCAATAGGGAGGACCTGAGCCAGAAGAAATTGTATTTTTCACTCCTTGTACATCTCTGAAGTACCGTAACTCCTTGACTTCATACCTCCCTTCCTCCTCCTCTCAGAGTCTGAAGGATTAAAGTACACAGAAACTCTCTTTAAATGCGCAGTGCTTTCTGCTTAGCTTTCAGCTTTCCAGATGGCCTCTCCCAGAGCCACACACATGGGTTTTATTCACTTTTTTAAAAAATCAATTTTGATTAACCATTATCTGCAAACTAATAGCAAGTATCTTTGTTTATTAACCAGACTGACTATTAACCAGAGGCTGACTTAGAAATCTATTATACAGCAAAAGTTACTTAAAATATTGGTAAATTAAACAATATATACTCTTATACCACCACAGCTACGTGACTACAAGCTTATTGTATATTAATCTAGATGCCATGGTTGGTTGGTTGGCTGGCTGGTTTCTTTTTCTTTCTTTGTTTCTTTCCTTCTTCCCTTCATCTCCTTCTTCTGCTCTCCCTTTCTCCCTCCGCCTCTCTTTTTTATCAAAAGTACTAAAATGAGGCGTTGAATCATTTTATTTAACTGTTTGCCTTATACCTGTTGCATAGGCTCGGGAAGAGTGTATGTTAAAAAAACCAACAACCTTCAGTAAAGCTCACATGGGGAGTCAGATCTCCCCAAGAGAATAGCCAGTCACTGTCCGGGTGGCGATGGGAGTCTCTGTTGCAACCATCCTTGCAGCAGCATCTTCAGCTGTATCGGATGAGACTCCCTGAACTCTTCTGTTGCTGGATTCTTACAAGCCAACTGGCCCGTGGTCCATTGTTTCTGATTATCTTACAGTATGTACAGAACGTCCTCTGCCTTAGCTATGCACAAAAGCCTGTTCTATGTGATCATTTCTGCACATGCAAGACAGTTTCTACTGATGATTTAAATGACGTATGTGCAGTTTGGTCAGTTCACCAGCAGGAGCTGCCTGGGGAGATGCCTGAGACTGGCAGGTTATCTTCTCAGGGAATTAATGAACCCATCTTAAGTATACAAATAGTCTATCTTAACTGGTGTGTGCACAGCAGGAGCTACATGGGGAAATCTCCCAAATGTCTACAATTCCCACCTGGAGAACTGTAACTGTTGATCAGCTGTTTTGCTGGGAAGCTGGCCAGTGGTTCAGCCCATCACTTCATCTCAGTGGGGAATTCCTGGGCCAAGCTGGGCATCAATGACTCAGTGTGCTGGGTCAGCCCTGGTACCCACATAAACCACAGCTGTAACTATAGGGCAAGCTTGAATTTCATCTTAATATCAACATTATAATTTGAATTCCATAGATCTTATCACAAAATTACCATAGTGGAGGCTACTGCTCGATTATGGATCCAGAAATTGTCACATTATGAATATCAATAATAAAAGTAGTCCCAAATCATTTAAAATTCAGGCTGTATCACTACATATTATGTGCACATGCATTCTGTTCATTTGCTTTCTTGATTAATGAAAACTGGCTCTGAGGTACAGATGACTTTGATGCCTCTTACATAATCTGGCATAATTTTGCACACAAAAACATTTGTGGCAAATTTTACCATATGAATGAGGAACTAGGCCAAAATTGTGATGGCAAGAGAATAGTAGTTCTGAACGAAAAATAAGTGTATACTTGCTAGCTGGCCTGTCTCTTGAGAGTTCTCGTTTCTTTAGCATATGCCATCATCTAGAACACCAGCTCTTCTTTTCTAGGTATGCAATGTCCCCTCCTCAGGCAATGCTGATAGTTACGAAGGAATTGCCAAGGATTTTCTCTGCAAAGATTGATTAATAATTTGCGTTTTTATTAAAAAAAAGAATTGGCATCATGGTTATGCTGAGGTGCCAAAGCAATGATGGCAGTGATCAGTGAATGATAATGTAGCAGTATTTAATGCTCCAGAATCTCACTGTTTGTTTTCACTGAGAATCCCTTGTTCCTTTTAGATCCTTTAGCATAACAGCATAAGCACTGTTTTATACTGCCAGCCCTTTCTCTTCTGTTTTTTAACACGTCATAGTTATATTTGAAAAAGCGAAGAGAGGACACGGCTATTGAAGGTAATGAAAGCATTGGCAATGCCTTTGAAAATGTTGCAAAGATAAAAACTTACATTGTATTATTCCTGATCAGAAAGCTGTTTAGACACACTGGGTGAAAATCCAGCAAGGCAGACGAATCTCAGTAGGTGTATAGGTACAATGAGTGCACTCAGTCAAAGGTAATTTTTGCTGCTTTGCCTCACTTAGGCTGAGTCACAAGTAATTCTTCCCTTTCCAAAGGTAGGATATTCTGTGTTTCCAGGGAGCAAAATGTACCTTTGAGCAGCCAGACTGTCCATGTTGTGGAGCATCCTCTTCAATTCTGATGAAAAAATAAAAGGCAGAGAAGCAATTCAGAAAAAGCAGTGGACTTTATAGTAAAGAAGAGAATTAGGCTGTGGGCAGAAGACTGTATCCCTAATCTTCACTTTAGCAGTGATGTCAGTGAAACTGCTAAGAGGATGACAGGGTAGCTGTAACATTGCACACACGTCAGAGATGCCTCATACTCTCTATAAGGATTGCTAATTCCTGCACACAACACTACACTTCTGCAGCATGCCAGCTCATGGGGTACTTATCCCCAGAGAGAGGAAGAGAATTAGAAGAGTTTTCCTATATCAAGCCCTCACTGCTGTAGATAATCTCTAAATAAATAACCCTATATATTTACGGTTCTTTTACCTGTAAGTTCAGCAAATTCAGTTCTTACAGCAAAATACTGAAGTGCAGTGAATACGTGAATATTTAATTACTAATCAATTAAAAAACATGCTAAATATAGTCACAGTCTGTGTTGAATGTGATATATAGTAGTCAAACACAGAGGGTGAGAAGTGTAACCCACCTCTTGTCCTCATACTCCTTTCTTAGAGGATTACTTATCCTGTTTCTTTGGTTCAATGTTGTAAAGAACTGAGATAATACTTTGCACAAAAACCCAATACCCTCCTCTAACACTCATTTGTCACTGGGGAAGGACTTAATTAATGGCCATCATTCACTCAAACACTCTTTCCCTATCAGAGACATGGCACAGAAGGTAAAAACCCATAAACAGAGCTGTTACAGCCAGACAACGTCAGAGATTTTCCAGTGGAGTCATATGGCAGTAAGTGAGGATAGGAGTTGAAATAAAGGGATGAAGAGATGTCTGTTTGTGTCTTAATAGCAATCTTAGAAAGAGCTTAATACCATCCAGCTTTTCTAAATAAATAAAAAAAAAATTACTACAAACAAATTTTGGTATTTGTTAGAAATATTTTGTAGAGATACAGACCATATATTCCATGTTTATGTGCCTTCTCTCTAAATTAACTTAATTTGAAAAGCACTAGTGTGTGTATTTAAAGTACTTTCAATGAATCCTTTTTAGCAGCTCAGTTGTTTATGCATTTTTCACTGTATGAACATCTGTGGAAGGATGTCTAATAAGATCTTAAGATGAGTGGAGGTAATTGAGAGGGCAATGTTTCTACTGGTTATAAAGGTCCAATTTTCTTTCACAGTTCTCATGCAGAAAAGGATGCAGAAACAGATCACTGCAACACTGAATGTTAGAGTTAAGTCAGGCCCCCATGTTCCCATGGAAAGCCAAGAGGAAAGCAGCATGTAAGAATGAGATTCATAGAAGCCGAACCAGAAATCTCTCTGCAGGTCAGAGATAATGCAGGTCAGCACTTTCTCATGAAGAACTAGAAGACGAGATATTCAGGGATGCATATCATTGGTGAGACAACTTGTCAAGGACATTAGAAAAAGTTAATAACGCAGAAATGTCAGTTTAAGGTTTCACTTCGTAGGTGAGGCATAAATTATCTTAACAACTCTCAGAGGAAAATGAAGACCCTGTGCTCCCTTCTCTGCATACAGGCTATCAAAAATATGCATAGGTTTAATAATTACACTAGAACGAGGCAGTTACAAAGGGCAATTAATTGGAGGTTGAAGTAGTTTAAATAAATCACCTTTTGGATATGGCTATTTTCCTCTATTGATTATAAAGGGAGCATGAGGTGACTAACTTAGACCACGGGTTTTGTCTTGTAGAAATCTTAAATTAGATGAGATCAACACCTATGGCTTATGTACAAAGAAGCTATAGAACAATCAAAAGACTTGTAGAGGACGGGTTGTCTGAAGGACCACATCTCTCCTCATCGCCAAGAGCCAAATGCCTATTTCAGTTGGACACACTTGCCAGAGCAGGGTGCTGGAACATTTTGAGAATGATTGCCTTCCATTCACTATTTACCTCATCACAGATTTGTACAGGTCTTTGAAGTGCACTAGGCGTACGCTCCCAGGCAATCTGGATGCAGGATGATTAAGGTCAAGACGTTCTGATTCTGCAGGTCACTGACGCAAAGAAAATGTTCCTTGTGGATTGGTGGGGTGCTCTGAGGTTCTGATTGTCTCATAGCATCATTGCACCAAGCTAACTGAGGTGCAGCTTTTGTCAAGTGAAACCTCTGCTTTTCGTTATCTGTGTTTCTGAATTTTTTTCACTTTAATATTGTTGTCAGGTAACATGCACTCAATGCCTGCATGTTTGCTTGCTGGTTTACTTCAGTAAAAAGAAGTTGGGGGAGGAGGGTTGTCAGCAAAATTTTCTTTAAATAAACTAAAGTTTGCCAGAAAGTGTTCTCGTTCCTGAAGAAATCTGTTCATCAAGAAAGGGAGTGAAGCTGACATTAGACAGTCAAGGCTGATGAAGCCAAAGCTGTCTGAGGATAGGTACCCCAAAATTACATGAATTTCTTTCCCACACCAAAAAAAAAATCAGCCTATTGACTACAATACACGTTTTTCTAAAAGAGATTTAAGGAGGCAAAAGTTTAAGATATATCAAACAAAGTGCTAATTTGCATGTTAGATCAGAAATTGTCTTTATGCTTTCTGTAAAAATGTTTTTATTTTGCTGCTTGTTGATGTCTTGGACAGTAGTAGTCATTGTCTTGAGAATATACCATCTTCTCAGAAAAGACTGAAAATTTCCCTCATTTGACAGCTTCTTCTAGTGGGTAGAAAAAATTATCATATCATTCTCTTGATACAGAAGTGAAGACTGCAGTGTTTAAAGGAACAAGCTATGCAGGTAAATAAATTACCTTTATCCCTGTCACAAAAAAACCTGTATTTTGAAGGGTTAATTTCACCAAACAACAAGCTAACTAATAAATTACTATGCACTTAATTCATATGCTGTTTTTCTTTTGCAGTAGTCGAGTGTGAGACATACCAAGTTTTATGAGATTTATGCCTAAGCTGGGTACAACAGAAATGAGGCACTTCACTACTTAAAGACATGAGTTTAAACCCAACTTAGATGAGAAATGATTGGATAGAGTTAGTAACCTCATTCAGTAGGGAAAGAGCATATGCAATGAACTGAAGTCCTTAACGTGTGTCCTAGTGGACATTTACCTATTTCCAAACACGAAGCTAGCCTGTGTCCACAGACTGAATGGTTGTAAGAAATGAACTGTCAAATGGCCACACAATCCTTCCCGAGGACAGTCTGAACAGCTGCTCTGTGATACCTCTTCTGAGAATAAACCATGAGCTTCTGTCTCTGCAGTTGCCAGCTTAGGATCTTTTGCAAGCAATGAGTCAAAAGTTAATTTGAAGTTTAACAACAGAAGAACTACAATTCCTTCTCTTATTTTGTGTATTTTTTATGAATATTACAATGTTTTTAATGAATTATACACCAAAACCAGATACTGTCTGTCTCTTTGAGAAAAGAAGGAAAGTTCAGAGTTTTTTACAAAGACTTAAATATTGCAGGTATTACTTGTTTTGGAAGGGTGGTATTTTACAATTTATAGTTCCACACATTCTTCCCCATTCATGACAAATACCCATGCAACACTGTATCAGTTGATTCCTTTGTGCAGGAGAGTCATTTGGGTGAGGTATTCCTTTGGCTTTCCTTCAAGACGAATTATCCAGTATCCATCCAATTTCCTTCAAGAGGAATTATCCATTATTACTGGGTGGCTGCTAGGCAGTATCATCTTTCCTACAGATTCCTCAAAATGTTGACCAAGAGCCATCAATGTTCCCCATGGCATGTACACTCCCCATGGTGTCTCCTGTCCCAAAGGAAGATAGAGTGTAGTAGCTTCTATTTTACCATTGCCAACACACTTTTGCACAAATAACAGGCAGATTTGCTCTGCTCTAAGAAGTTTATTGAGAAAAAAAAAAAAAGGTTGATTAATTACATAAATAAATTAACACCTGTCTACGGTTTGTATGAATCTGTAATACCAGGACGTTAGGCAAAGTCTGTAACACAAGATCAGCACACAAAGTCGTAGTAGAGATAACTTACATGCTGGATCCTTAAGCCTTTTCTTGGTATTTTCTTAATAAAATATAGATACCTTCAAAAGCTGGAGATGCTCTTCCAAAATAGCTAAATAAAACCGAGTGGTTTGAAGTTTTGGTCCAAGATGTTAAGATAACTGCTAACAAAGGTCGTTGCATTCACCTAGGACTGAACTGTTATTTGTTAATAATAGTTGCTAAGACATCACTAATATGCCACATTCATAATATACCAACTAATTTGTGATATGCCAGCAGAGCGTCCTTTATGTAAATCCTTTTTCTCTGATAACAGGGCTGTCTCATACTATGAGAAACATCAATAAAATCTATTCAACTTTTCCCTCTCATTGAGAAGAACATTAGTAAAAAGCTTGAGCTAAAAGCAACTACTGTAGCATTAAAAATATCACGAAGATTGATTTTTTTACAGAGAAGCCATGAACGATTGGCTGACATATTAGCAGAACAGATTAAAACTTGCCTTCTACGGTAGATTCATCCTCGTAAGAATCTTCAAAGTTTTGTGAAACTGGACTGAAATTATATTATTGTAGTAAGCTGAGAGAGACTCTAGACTTCAGGTATTTTCTTACATTAACTTTTAGCCTGGAATTGGGATGTAAAGGTCTGGATGTCTTGGCAACTAGATGACTAAAAGACTGGTTAGATGGTTGGGTTTTGAGGGCAGTGCTTAATGGGCCATGCTTTTCCTGGAGGCAGTTAACGAGTACCAGAGAAGACCCTACCGTGGGACCATTTAATAGCTTTATCAGAGACATGGAGGAGGTGATGGAGTACACTCTTGTAACATTTGCCCATGACATTGAATTGGGGGAATATGCTCAAGGGCAGGGCTGCCATTCAGAGGGACCAGGACAGGCTGGAGGAATGGGCCAACAGAAACCTTGAAGTTGAACAAGGACAAATACAAATCCTGTACCTGGAGAGAAAGAGCCCAGTGCAATGATACAAGCTGGGGACCGACTGGCTGAGGAGCAGGTCTGCAGAAGAGGCCCTTGGGGGAGGTCTCTGTAGACAGCCATCTGCACATCATGCGCCTTGGCAGTAAAAGGCCGCCAACAGCATCCTGGGCTACGTTACCAGGAGCATGCCAGTAGATCAAGGGAAGTGACTGTCCCCTTCTACTCAGCAAGTGTCAGACTGTGTCTAGATACTGCGTTCAGTGTTGCCCCCACCCCACCCCCAACACAAGAAAGACATTGGCAAATGGGAGTGAGTACAGCAGAGGGACACTGAGGTGGTCGGGGGCTGGAGCACCTGCCCTGAGAGCAGAAGCTGAGGGACAGGGCTTGTTCAGCCTGAAGAGGAGACAGTTTCTAGGGGGACCTAATAGCAGCCAACCCATACCGATGAGGAGCTTGTCAACAAGAGGGAACCAGGCTCTTCACAGTGATACATGGCAGAGGGGTGAAAGGCAATGGGCATAAGTTAAAATGGGAGAGGTTAATACTAGATATAAAGAAAATCTTTTTCCCCACTGCACTTAGCTATAACTATTAAGATGTGTAAATCTAAGATATTTTGTGACTTGCTTAAAAGTCCTTCCATTTTAGAATGGGACAAGAACGTATGTGGTTAGATACAGGCCTGCTTACTAAATAAAGCTGTGTGGGCAAGAACACTATGACAAAGAAGAGAGAGAAAATTCAGAATAAATGGAGAATGGTGCAGATCATGTTTTGACTAATGCAGCCCTGACGACAAGACCAAGACTGAATGCTCTTTCTAGCCTTTGCTAAAAAGTCTTGAGGTGCTCCAGAGTATAAGTTTACAGTGAATAAGGTCACTATGTCTGCATTTATGTATCTGTTTAAGAAAACAGTGTCACCATTGGCGTATCTTACCTTAGGATAGCATCAGCACTCTGCATAGATAGCATGAAGTACTGTCCAGTAGGTGATAGGACAGAGTGATGTTTCTGTTTCTTCTTAACCCTGTCCAACAGTTTACCAGCTTCATAAAAAGAATTTATGATAGATACAGCCTTTATGCTCCCCAAATATCAGCACCATGATTACTGGAGAAGTAATGCAAAATGAAGGAGAGGAATGTGTTTCTTGCTTCCTTCTTAGCATGACTGTATGTTGGACAAGTCGATGCAACACCCTGGACAAGATTTTTAGCAGGTGTAATAATCATCACTGTTTATTGAAGATAGCAACATTTTCCCAAATTTATTAAACAGAAGAACAGTCTTACTAGGGCAGACATAGGATTTGTTTAGCCATTCATCATGGCTCTGACAGAAGGTATTTAAGAATATAAGGCCAGGGTAAACACAGTGCAATATTCTCACAGCTTCCAATAGTCTGTGGTTCAGCCACTTTGTGAAGCAGTGATTGCTTCTTTGCCTTTAATGGGGAACTACACTTTTCCTAAAGGCTTTTGTTTATGCATTATATTTTAGCTAGCATATACACCTATATATCTTACATATTGTATAATACTATATTCCATTATATTTACATTAATTCTGTTGCTGTTTCTTCAGTACCAAAGTTAATGTGGATGGGAGAGTTCAAAACTAACATTTTAAACAATGAAGTTCAGCTGTCAGTCAGTGGCATCTATTGAGCCATTGGTGTCTATCAGTAAACACAGATGAATCTCAGTGCCTACAGGTTTTTTACATATTTAAAGCTATAGTCTACCATAGATGACACCATAGATTCTGATGTGACAAATCATCCAAAAAGAAGAGACCTGGATCTTGTTTTCAAGTAGATATTATAAGTGCTCCAAGATGCTAATTCATAAAACACTTTATGATCCTTCAGGATGATAACCAGTGTGCAAATCAGCATGAAGCACATTTGCAGCTGATATAAATCAATGCTGTGCTATTAAAACAACTGGATTATATCTGAATTTCATCAGCTCAGGATTTGGCTTCATGTATATTTTATGCTTTACTTGCCAATGGGCAAGAAGTGCAATAACTGAGTAGGCTTAATCATGTTTCTAGGAAACAACTTCATTTAAGCTAATTTCATTAGAAAGCACCAAAACAATTCTCCTGAGCACAATCTTGAAAATGTTGTACCTATCTAGACAACCAAGCTCTGATATGAATCATCATGTTATGTATGCCAGAGAATTGCATAGGAATAATAATGCAAATAAAAATTTAGCCTGGATTTTATTATACACATTACTTTTCCTGTTGCTTTCCAAGTGCCTGATCTAACTCGGTTTTGTTTGCTTTCCAGACTTTACAGATTGCTTTATCACAACTATGTTATCTAAATAAATAGCTTGCATTTCTTCACGGGACTTTTAAGTCTGAACTCTCCAAAGAGAAGTTGTCATTGTTTTTGCTGTGGCTGACAATTCTGTTTTATACAGACAATGGAACGTGGTGTAGAATTGTTCTGGCAGATAAGGGCCTACCAGCACCCTAGCATATGTCTGGTCTAGATAAGGCTGGAGGAGGAATGGGGAGATAATGTCTAGTAAATGAACACAGGAGGAAGGTATGTTCTGTCTCTGTTCACAGCCAAATAGAGTTGGAAGACTTCGTATTGTTTGATTTGATTGATATGTTCTCATTGCTACAGCATGGTATGTTGGCACATTGCAAAATCTTTCATGCTTAATGTCCCGTTTTCATTCTTCATCCTCATACATTTTTCTAATTGCTACCATTGGACCTTGCCCAAAAAAGGTCACCCTTGTGCTTCCTTGCTATGATTCAGCTTTCTGGTTTTGAATTTTGTTTTTCAAAGTATTGTTAGAAAGTGATCAAAACCGTATTTGGACTTGAGTTTTTTCCTCCTTCAGTGGTATGTCTGTGCGGTGGCTCATGGATCTGAAACACAACACTTAATCTTTCTTTTGAGGTTTAAACATCTCTTCTATTTCAAACTACTCAGAGACATGTGTTGTAGCCCTCATCTGCATTTTGCACTTTAAGCCCATTTCAATTTTTCCCATTTTACTTCTGTATAGTTTCAACTTCAAAGCACGTAATATCCAAAGGTGGTAAAACGACCATGATTTTACAGAAATAAATAGTGATTTTCAACTACCGTCTTGAACGATATGGTCTTTTGCTCTTAGAAATCCAAATCAGTAGCATTTTTTTTAATATCTTTCTTAAAAATTCAGTCACTTAAGAGTCTATTAAAAATTCCTATAACTCTATTTCTAACTGTGGCAAGAGTCAGATTGCTGCTGACACTCGTACTTACAGTCTCCTCTGCCAATTTGCAGAAACTCATGTGTGATTACTGAAAATCTGTTGTACATTCTAATTGCTTCTTTACTTTCTTTGCTCATCTAATTAGACAGACAAATGGTTTCATACTTTGAAAAATTAGCTCAGAGGAAATATTTGTTTGAGTTAGCACATGAACAACATTTGCATAAAGCTTCTGGGTCACGTGCCTGCATTCTCATGTCCGTGTTGAAGTTGTTGCTACTGTATGGGACTTACCTAATAATTAAACAGTATTAGTCCCTGCATTTGGTGCTGGAATTCTATTTACTAATATAAGAGAAAACATCCCTGGAAACTTAATTTGCACCTTTGTGTAAAGACAGGACCACCAACGCCAGCAAAAGCCTGGTGTGCCTTGAATTACTCAGTTTTTCTCTGCTCTTTTTTTCTTTTTTTTTTTTTAACCCGTAACTTATGTAAGGGGTTATTGACATTTGTTTGGAAAGGAAAGTCTGATCATTGCTTAGGTGCTGAAATAGTTCCAAGAAATCTAGGCTCTTTATACTCTAATGGCTCTAGTGGAGCTGCTCAGCTAAGTAGTAAAAAGATAATAAGATTTCATTAACTTCCCTGTGACCAGAGCAATAGCAACAGATTGGCAGCAATCTAAGCTTTATTATCTCCATAATGGAGAAAAATGACCAAATTGTAATTGCAGAGCTCAGGTTATGGTCAGCCTACTCCAGCAAAATAAATTATTGTATATCAACTGAGTCATATTTCTAGTCTTTCTTCTGTGTTGCTACTGTGACACAACAAAATATACAAGGGGATACGATTTCATAGTGGTCTGAGATACATTGAGCTACACAAGTTCAGAATAAATAAGTCGAACTGGACACAAAGTACTAATGGTGGAGTTACGGAAAAGAGAATGATAAATTTTTTAAATATTTTTGCAGTGATGCTTGCCAGGTCACTAGTGATGGAATTTATTAGTGTCAAGTTGTTGGTCACTACTCAAATATACATTTTTATATATGTGTATATTTATATGTATAGATATATAATGAATTTGCATCACTGAAACAGTCTGTGATGTCTGGAAGGAGATCAAATGACAAGTGAAATATCCTTCTGAAAGTCACAAAGTAGGTTAATTGCCAAAAACCAAAAAAACTATTGGCCATTCAATTTTATTAATATTTTTCTCTAAGTATGGATTTCTCTTAAAAGTAACTCTTCATTTATGAGACACTTGAAATCTTCATTAAAGCTTCTAAGTTTGTATTTTCAGCTGTATAAATCAATGGCTCACAAGCTAACTATAATGGTTTACTATCCATATCTGTTTGTTTATCAAATTATAAAACCAATTTAGTTGCATGATTTATCTTGTTAAGGTTTAGCATTAGGCGTTTTGGGTTTGGGGTTGTGGGGGTTTTGGGGGGCTTTTTTTGCTTAGTGTGCTGCATCTTAAGGCTTTAGTTAAGATTAGATAGGGGAGTAGGATCAGAGCCTTGTTTATAATTAAAATCACAAACCTTTTCAAAGTGTCTAGGAATAAAAATCTTTATATATTAGCATGGAAAAGAATTTATTTTATTAGCAGTATTATGGACAAACACCTTAGATGTGCAAAGTCAGAACCAATATGTCAGCCATGATTTTCAATTTATCTAGCATAGGTATCCATAGAATTGCCTCTGAAATCAAGTGTCTTGTACACCCATTTATATGACAAACCACCTCTCTGCCATGCTGTTACAACTAAGCTATCAGATGTAGGGATACTAGTATAGTGTATCATGAGAAAACTCTGGCCCTGTAGAGTTACTCCCCGATGTGATGAAATGTGTCCAATCATGCTGATATGTTGAAAATCCGTATGTTGACTGTGTGGGTTAAGAGTAAGTTATTGTGTGCTTGTTTGTGTGTGTTGTATACTAAGAATAGTTGTTTATTGGTTTTGCTGAACCTAATCGTTCCCAGTTGTGAGCCTCAGAACTGTAACGTATTAATGAGTCTTCCAATAGCGTTTGATCAGAAGTCCTCCAATAAATGTGCAGAGCAGCCCATGTGAAATTGTAAGTCCTAAGGATGGACTAACATTTAAATGCTTTTATACAGGCACGTATTCACTTTATGCAATGAGGTACTTATCTTTTTGAATACTTTATTTTTCAACTTTTGTAAAGGACATCTAGGCCCATCCTTGGAATGGTGGATTTGCTTTCCCTATCAAGTCAGGAAAAATAAACTTTACCAGTGCTAGATTTCAATTTTGCACTGAAATAAGGTAATTAATTTAAAATAAATATGCAGTTTGTTCCAATTACACTGAAAAATTACTCTCCTCAACAAAACTGATCTTAGAATTTCCCATAGCACCGTCCCAGAGTGCTGATGTCGCTATTTAAAACACGTCATCCTATCTGTGTATCAGATCATTTGTGTTAGAAACCAGCCGAATAGCAATATGCTTAGTTAATCAATTATCATTCATACCAAGTTTATAATTAAAGGAATATTAACTACCATGATGGATATATCTCATAGCAGAAATTTAATTCTATTCCCCGTGCCTGTAATTAGCTTGTGTATTTAGGTGGTGGTGTTTTATCTGGATTATATGGGTCCCTCTATAGTTTTATTTTAGATGATTCCCCTCAAGCTGAAATATTTATGCTTTTCCAATTCTTAATTTGCTGTTAAAAGAGAGAGAGACAACTGTTCACTTGTCTGGTCCAAAAAGGGGCTTAAAAAGTTTTACATTCTTTTACATTATATTTGCATTACTTTACATTCCCAGGTGTAAAGTTTTACAAGAAGCTGACTTTCTTAAATATGTTGCTCAGGTCTTCAAATTACAAAAAGATGACAAACGTGTAGAGAGGGGCCAAATTGGCTACAATTTTTAGCAAAAATTTCAAGGAACTCACTAGCAAATTTCATGCTCTCATCTGAGTATTCACAACTCCTGCTGAAGATACTTAGACATGCCTGCACGGCGTTTCATAGTGGGTTTTTGAACTAGCAAGGTTGCACTGGACAAAAAACAAAGTAAATTCGAGAGAACATTCTTACCATATCAAATCTTTGTACAGTTGTAACCTACAGAGTTATTGTTCATGTTGTCATAGGGTTGAGTATTCCCTAAATCTTTTACCTATTCTGAAAGTTACCAAGACTAAAGATCACCACATAGGTAAAAAAAAAATACAGACTCTGAAATGAGTTTATATGACAGATCTGAACTTTATCTCAAACGTGGATATAAATATAATCTAGAGGTGAATTATGTCCAACATATGCATACAAAACTCCTACCTGTACTCCCAGTAGTACCATACCAAAATCAATTTCTCCTGTTACACACTATGGTGGATAAACAGTAAAAAATCTGGTCTGCAAAGAGTGTTGATCATCCTTTGTGAAAACTCAAGGTCTATCATACCAGTTAACATACACGAGCCCTCAGCCATATCATGGTTATTTACCCCTGAAACTCATCCTTGACCATCAGCCCACACTGAAATTATTCACTAAAAGTTCTGTGTACTGATAGCACATTACCAGTGGTCATCCTGTCACTGAATCCTCACCCAAATTATGTTACGTTAGGTCACAAAATGTAGATCTAATGGAAGTATACCATCTGCCCAAGACTGATCTGTACCCATCATCTGAGGTGCCACCAGCCCCCACTCCTAGTTGTGTGGTTGAACTTCTTGCATGCTCCAGCAATGCATACTGCTTGATTTATATAGCCGTCCATTCATCTCAGTGCATTAAATATACCTATGTACACTAATTACTATGCTGTAGCTGTAAGAACAATCCTCATATATTTCCTTTTAATTCCTCACCATAAGTTTTCCTTGGTTGGTCCCACCCACCTGTTTTATCAGTATATTGGAGGGATACACCATTTTGTTTTAGGCTTGCAGTGTTGGAATGAGCTGTTTCCATGTTAAGTAATTCCTGCTAAACCCCTGAAGTCATGAGTCTACTGTGGCCTTCCGTACCTTTATATTGTTCTGTACAGGATCCATGCAGGTATCTGAACACCAGGCATCTTCCAAAAGAAAAGAAAATGCTTGTTTGGAAAATGTCTAATATGCAATTATGAGGAAAGCTGAGGCACAATGTAGCTAAACTGGGGTAGAAAAACTAGTGGAAACTTCTTTGGCCAGAAACTCAATGTGGCTATCTTGCTTCTAAAACAAACTCAGGGCTGACTTATCAAACACATTATGAGGATAGCATTATGAGGAAATACCTTAATCTAAAAAGATAAAGCTTTGTAAAGAGATTGTGTGGTGAGCATCCTATAGCTGATTAGTCTAATCGCTCAGCAGGTTTGGCGTATTAAATTAATAAATTGAAAATTAATTATTTAGCCATTACAATAAAGGTGGGAAAATAAGCCTTTACATTCCCAGATCAAAGTGTGAATCATCTCAGATGATTTTTTTTTTTTCTTCAAAGAAAGAATTTGTCTTTCTTGTACGGGAAGTATTTTTTAAAAAAGCAGGATAGCATGAAAAATTGGCAGTGCATAAGACTAGCTTTATGACACTATTTTTTAAGCTTTTGTTTTCACTTTCCTTGTTCTATACATAAGGGAGATTGGAGATTAGTGATCGGCTTCTCTCCAGCTAGAATAATCAGAGTGATCAAAATGTTTTCATGTTTGTAATTTTTAAAAAAGGGAAAAAAATGTGTTAGGTTTGATGATGCTTTACACAGACAGATTGTAGGCTTTTTCCATTCTGATAATTTGTACATTCTTTGATGTAAAAGTTGTCAATTAAAAGGAAATATTTAAGAAAAATAATAGCATCTGTCAAATATAGGTTCATGTAAATGTACACACTTTGCTGCTGGAGCTCAATGATCTCTGTCTGTCTCCATATTTATGTGATTCTTAAAGCTCAGTTACTATAATTTTCCAGCTAAATTGTATGCATGTTTCAGGCATATGATAAAGTTATCCTTTGAATCTGCACTTCACATGGATTTTTAGCAATTTTATGCAATTTAATTAATACTGCAAATTATGGTTTGTTTGAAATAGGTTTGCCATGCAAATAGTCTCTTTGCAGTACAGTGAGGCTGTCAGGAGAAGGTAGGATTGGCTTCAATGTAATTTTTAGTGAAATAGTTATTTGTGTGATGTCATTCATACAGTAGTTACTCAAGATCTTTTCCTATGCTGAAATGCTTCTACCCAAAGTTAAGTCTTTGGGAAAGTGACGAATGGAACTGCAGTTAACCTTCATCTTCCAACCATAACCAGAAGTTATTGGTGACATCCTTCAGCAACCTCTGATGAGTTGTTCTGTTCCTTTTTTTCCTGTGAATTATCCATTGCTTCATCTCTTTTTAAAATTTTCTCTTTCTTTTGGTCACAGGCAATGGTCTGGGAATCCGAGTCGTAGGTGGGAAAGAAATTCCAGGAAGCAGTGGAGAAATTGGAGCTTACATTGCCAAGATCTTGCCTGGGGGCAACGCAGAGCAGACGGGGAAGCTGATAGAGGGTAAGATAAATGCATTATCAAAAAATGGAATCACGGGAGAGTTGGGAGTTCGGTAGAATTATTTGTAATATGCATTTTCTCTTGCACAACAGAGGTAATATTGTGCAAGGAGTGAGGGGCATCAGAGAGCCCTCTCTAAACCTCCATGAGTCTTAAAGCAGAAAAGGGCTGATAGAAGGTCATTTTATGACTTCTGTAGCCAAAGAGAGTTGTCAAGATGAGCAGTATTATGGCATGTCTTCAATAATATATGCCAACATGCTGTCTGTACTGGGGGTAAGACAATATGGCTAGAGTCCAACTGTATAGCATGGACATATATCATCAACGTATAGCATGGACATGCTATTTTGAAGATCTTTAACCTAGCTTGATCATCTAGGTACCTATGTTTGGGATTACTTAATTTCTTAGCTGCACAGGTAAAATGGATCACAGATGCAGTTCTCTCTTAGTTACACGCACTAACTTTTTTTGAAATTCCCTAAAGTCAGACTTGACTGAATTTATCTGACCTAACTTTAGTTTGCCAGTTTAAGACAGTCATCCAGCATGCCTCAACAGGCAACAGAGAAAAAGAACCATCTACAGACGGGCAATTGATTTCATCTACCATAGATCTCTGTTTCAAGAACTGGGACTGTCTTCCTCATTTAATTGACTTTAAGAAGACTGCATTATACTATACATCATCCTTTAGGCAGCTAAAGCTAGGTGAAATGAATTTGACTTAGGTATCATTACATTTTCTAGGATTATTACAAATGTGATGATTCTGTCTAATAACAACTAATTTCTATCCATAATGACATAAATGGTCCTTTCTCTGTATAACTATTTTCCATTTCCTCTTTTCATATGAATATCTGTATGCACCTGAAATGCCAATTTGTCCATGCATATATACACATTTGTTTCTATTAATTATGACACATTTGTTTCTAATTAATTCAACTAATTATTTGTATTTCTTTAATAAAAGCAGATACCCAGAAAAAAAATAACAAAAGAAAGAAGATAAGCAGGAAGAATAGTTCTTCCAGGCAGAATTCAATTCACATAAGTTTTCTGAATAGTAAACACGCAACAGAAGTCACAACTAAATCAAAAATATTTTGCAGATAGAAAGTCTGAGTAAATTGATTAAAGAATGTTTTCACAAAGAATAGTTTAAATATGTTGTGGGTAGTACAAAACAGTGTCTCCTGCATTCATGTTTTCCCTGCTGCTTTTTACATCCTTGGAGGTTTTTTTGCCAATATTTTAAAGACATACATAAAAAAGGTGCAGTTTCACTGATGCCAATGTCAATTTAAAGTTTAAGTGAAGAAATAATGTACCAACAAAAATATTTTCCTTTTTTCCCTATAGAGTTGATTCTGCCATTCATATTTAATGGGTAGTATCTCACTCATCAAGTGATAGAATAGTGTTATTTATTGCACATGGATGGTGAAAGAATTGATCTTAATTTATTGTGTTTTGAAGCGAGTATTTGTTTTGGTTCCCTCCATACAAAAGAGTAGGTCTTTCATAGTTGTGCTAGATCATGCATGCGTTGTTTCAGTACCAAGCAGGTAAAGAGGAGAATGTGGTTATTCAATATTTCCCCGACACTGGATGTTTCAAGAAAGAGGATGAGCAATTACTGCTTGGAATTGTCTCCAGTCTTTTGGTTTCTCTTGTCAGGAACTTTTCTGGAAATTGAGGTTTAAAGAAGTTCTTCACTCACCGTATAGGTATATTTTAGCAGTGATCAAGAACATCTTGGATTTACAATAACTACAGGAGAAGTTCAGACATGGCAGTTTGCTTTTCTGTCTCTTCATATAATGTGTTTTGAAGGTTTATTCGTATTTTATAGAAAGATGAATAGGATAGTAAAATATTTATTCTTTTGTTTCGTTCTCCCATTGTATGATCAATCATGTTTCTGATCTGACCTTAATAAAAGTATCCTAGACTTGGATATGTTGGCATAAATCAACTCCATTAAAATCACTATACTTAATCTGTCGAATTTGTCCACACAACATCCCAGAATATGTTTTACTATTGATGTGTTAAATGCTCTGTCAGAAAGAAAAATTGCTTTCTGCAGAATGTACCATTACTAAAGCATATAAGGCAAACACTTCCCCTTACTATCATTTACCTTTTAAATCTTGCCTTTATATCTAGCTTCCTTTTTACATTATTTTAGATGGCTATCATAGAGCAACAAAGAATATTTGGCTACTTCACTGTTAGTTTTGTTTGTTTGTTTTAGTGGAAACATGGCTGATGCACATTTAATCTCCACTCTTCAAAAGTGCTCAAATCCATTGAGGTCTTCAATCATTCTCATATTGATCTGTGTAAATCCAGCCAAACTACTAACGTTACCAATATTGCCGATATTGTTGTGTCTGAAAATAGAGGCTAGCCTTTATTTCCTTTTCAAGTTATTTGCTGTCTCTCACATCACATACAGAAAACTTTATATGTCATTATCTGTAAATGACAATGGCATATTAATAATTTGTATAGTAATCATGAGTTCTGCTGATATGCTATGAGACTTCAAATTAGAGTATATACCTAGTCATCAACTAAACATGTAATAATGTCATTACAAGCTAATATCTTGATTCATTAGCCTTTCTAAGAACATGATTCACTGCGAAAAATCACATCAGCTTAATCAAGTCCTCTAATTCTAAAAACAGAAAACACTGGGTCAGGTCTGAAATTCCTATCAATAGCATAAGGAACAAAAATAGATTTACTGTGGTTATGAAGGAAGGCAGAGTTCTACCTGCTGTCTGCATGACTGCATCTATGAAGAAACGACACACTTTAAAATACAGATAGCATTTCTTTCCTTAGGGAATAGCAACCCATAAAATTTTAGCCTATTTAAATAGCTTTGGAGGAGTCTTAGTGCTGAAAAGTTTATTTATAGTTCTGACTAGCAAATACCAGTCATCTTGGTTCTCTCACCTTGAATTGCTTTCAGATGTCAAAAATATCTCGGATTCATCACTCATTGGCATTACAAAAACTGGAGGTGGAAGACTCCTTCCACTGAACTCATCAAGTGCAGGGACTGTGACGATTTGATAGATGTGTCTGTGCTCCCTCTCGTGTTGACAGAAACAGTTCAGTTATATTCCGCCTGGTAAATCTACTGAATGGCATTTTATACTGCCAGCATTTTGAAACAGAAGAACCTAGAATAAAGAGCAACAATAAAATTTTAATGTGTGTTACCAAGTGTTACAAATTTGCTGGATGGCCTCAGCATTCAGGTTTTCTCATTGGACCATTTCAGCAGGCTGGCTGGAGATCCTGGGAACTTGTGAACCATGGGTGTCTTTGTTCCAAGTTTTCAATCAGCCAGCATCAATACCGTGATGCAATGCTTAGGCCAGCTGACGTTCACCGAGATGAAGAGATTCCCTGGCTTTCCAGTCTCCTGGCAATTCTGGGGAACCTGCGTGGTCTAAAAGCTAATGGTGAACTTGATTCATGGTGATCTTGCTGCCTTTGCTGACGCTCCACTCAACAGCAACCATGACACTGATCAGATTTTTGTTAACTTGTCCAAAGCTTTATGGGTGCATGTTTATTTTTAATATGTATCTCTCATTTAAATAATATCTTCCCAAATTTAGAAATAGGAAAATCATATATATGAAGACAAAACCTCTTATTATAAAAATACTGAAATAGCACCCCCAGTTTCTATTTTATAGCAAATATAACAATGTAATATTTCTAACATAACATAGAAGGATGCCACCTACCTTATGAGTCACAGACCTTCACTGTAGAATTTTAGTATATAAACAGTCCATGCTAGCAGAGAGACATGCTATTCCATTCAATTCAGTTGAATTTTGCATTTTATAATTTAATAAAAATATTCATCATACAGGGATATTTTAAGCTTCCCCATCCTGAAGCTGGTCCAATAATATTATAAGAAAAAATACCTGATGTACGTACAGACAATGAAAGATAATGCCACCCTGTTAAAGCTGTTAAGTAGGTCAGAGAAGAGAAAATGCACTGCCATTTCAGAGTTCTGTGATAGTTAATGGTGCCCTGCCCCTTAGTCCAATTCTTAGGCACTTGTTTTGATCTAGGTGAATAACTACTCCCCTTAGGATGCAGGAAACATTGCTCCTCAAAACACCAGGAAGGTCCTCTAAGAAGAGCCACCTGCAGCCTGATGGCAGGTACCAAGAGTAGGTAAAAGCGCATCCAATGTCCTCAGCATCAAAGTCTGAAGATTGATGATGAGTTATTAAATGTACTCAATATCTTTTAGACTTGGATTCAATTGCTAAGATGCAGATGATCAGTTTTCCAATTTGGTTGGTTGCCTTTAACTGTACTGGAAGTTCTCCGGGCCACATGGACGGTTCCCCTCAGGACAGTGTTTTGAATTAGTGGGTTTTTATTGGGAATGTCAGAGCTCTCTTTCACCTTTAGAAAACTGTGCAATCTCAGAACTTTAAGATGCCTTCAGGAAATAAAACTGAAGTCTTCCCATTCCTCTTATCCCTATTTATTCACTCTTCTTTTCCTTCTTCTATAGAAAGTCTTACATATTCTTACATATTCAAGTGTCACAATTACCTTTTGTAGGAAGACTTTGGTGCACAGCTTGCTCCCTCTCTCTCTAATGCCCTAATATGAGACCAAAGAAACATTAGAATCATTCCTCAGATTGAAACTAAGAGCCTTGCCTTGGACTGTCATGAGATGGCACAGCTTATTATCTCTTGAAGCCATGGACCATGGCCACGGTGTCAAAGAGAACACTTCCTCACAGATACTAAGCCAATATGGGGAGAAACATGTTTTTCACTGCTTGCCACCATACAGCTTTCCACACCAGCACTGACATATGAGGTGAACAGTGTGTACCAAAACATCATGCTGTGACTGGCAAAAGAGGCCCACATCTAGACCAGTGGGAAATGTTTTCCACCCAAACCAGAATGTGATAGGAGAAGGGAGCAATTTGGATTACCTCCATGGACTTCAGAGACCAGTCAAGCTCCCCACCTTCAGTTCTCTGAAGAAGGGGACAGACCCAGGAAGCCCTGTCAGAAGTCTGCCTTAACCAGAATGCCCTACAGCTCTCACCCATGGTGTGGACTTTGGCTTCTGAACTAGTCCACTTCAAGCATCCCCTGGCCTCAGGCTTCACAATAGAAGAATATATACTCAGAGATTTCTTTGAAGGCAGAGAAGAAAAACCCAGGGCTCACTGGGACCCTCATCTATATAGGTCCAAGTGTCATTACCACAACTCTTCATTATTTCCACTACATGCATTCTGCATTAACTAGACAAAAATATCTTGAGTGTATATAGTACCTACAATGCTTCCTCTGAGGGGAATGTAAATAAGGCTAATGAGCAGACTAGAGAGGAGATAGCCAATCTAGGGAGATGATTAACTGTACTGTGGTTTTCTAGTATAAATAAGATGAATCTGGGCATAAGCAATGTTGGATAGAGGCTGTTGGAATATTAGCATCACTGTTTAATCTGCAAAGTATTTCCTGGGTTCTGGGCAATAACATTTTAGGACGAGAGGAAATGGCCTCAAGTTGTGCCAAGGGAGGTTTAGATTGGACATCAGGAAAAATTTCTTTACTGAAAGAGTGGTCAGGCCTTGGAACAGGCTGCCCAGGGAAGTGGTTGAGTCACCATCCCTGGAAGTATTTAAAAGACGTGTAGATGAGGCGCTTAGGGACATAGAATCATAGAATCATACAGGTTGGAAAAGACCTCTAAGATCATCGTGTCCAACCATCAACCCAACACCACCATGCCCACTACACCATGTCCCTAAGGGCCTCATCTACACGTCTTTTAAATACCTCCAGGGATGGTGACTCCACCACTTCCCTGGGCAGCCTGTTCCAAGGCCTGACCACTCTTTCAGTAAAGAAATTTTTCCTGATGTCCAATCTAAACCTCCCTTGGCACAACTTGAGGCCATTTCCTCTTGTCCTATCGCTAGTTACTTGGCAGAAGAGACCAACACCCACCTCGCTACAACCTCCTTTCAGGTAGTTGTAGAGCGCGATGAGGTCTCCCCTCAGCCTCCTCTTCTCCAGGCTAAACAACCCCAGTTCCCTGAGCCGCTCCTCATAAGGCTTGTGCTCCAGGTGTAGTGAGCATGGCGGTGTTGGGTTGACGGTTGGACTCGATGATCTTAGAGGTCTTTTTCAACCTTAATGGTTCTATGATTCTATGATTCTATCTTTGAATGCAAGTAGCTTTCTCACTTGTCCAGGGAAAAGTGCCAACTAGCCAACTTCCAGAAGCTGTTTCACCTCAGCTGTGCCCCAAGGATGTTCCCTTCACGTGTTTTCAGATCATAAGTTTTCAATCTTAACTTTTCAAGTTTTTAAGTCCTTGTCATCTTAAAGCATATTATTTACTGGCATTAAAAACACATGATTTAAGTCCTCTCAGAAGAGCAGTGGGGCATGCAACTACATTATTGACCAGTCCATGAAAGAAGCAGAAAGAAAGTGTTAAGAACAATTTTTCTGCAGCTTGTTTGAAGCACTTTTGGGCCAGTTTGGATAGCACCAAGTGCTGAATAGCAAGACCAGACCCAGTTTAGAAGGTCTTTTGCAAAGGTAATAGCATATGTAATGGTGTCCATCTTATCAAAACTATCTATCAAAACTGTGTCATATCATAGACATGCTTTGGATGTTGCTTGGAAAATGGAATGTGGCTGGAATGATCATGGTCATCTAAATAGTTGGAAAACCAGAACAGAAACAGTAAATGATTATCCATCCCCCTACTCCTTTTGCCACACTTCCCTCTTATCCCTGAGTTATAGATGGGCTCAAGTGTAACACTGACTGATCTTGGTCATCTAGCGGTGGGAAGTGCAATAGGCACCAGATCTTCCTGGGTTTTAAAAGACTGTAGTGAGTGCTGCTTGCAGTTTAGCCAGCTAAAATTAGAAACATTGATCAGAGCATCACAGTGAAAAGAGATTTTCCAGTCCCCATGAAGCTAGGGGTAGTGCAGAGCCAGCATACCTTCTTGAGTCCCTCTGGTAATTACACTCCTGGCAGAAAGTAGATAGCATGATGAAGCTGGAAAATGATGAAAAGAAATTAAAAGGAACACAAGAAGGGAAGGAAAAATTCTCAAAAAACTTTGGATCAAGTCTTAAATGAACAGAAATAGCCTTCCCATCCTGCACTTCCATTTTGCAGTTCGACTGCTTTAATTTATTGCTGCATCGAAGAAAACAAAGAATTAACTTTATCCAGTTCTCTAAGCATTAGTCTTAGTGATTTATTGTGCTGTCCATGCTTATTCTGTGGGGTTAGAAGAGAGGAGAGCTTGCTCTCAATATATCCCCTGGGCTACAGCTCAGGTTTATCTGTCCCAGCAGAAACTGACTTTATCAAAGGAAGTGTGCATGAAATAACAGGCAATGCCATAGCTCAGTTGAAATCTTTGCCCTAAAGCTCTTTAGAAAGGACTTAATCTAAACAAACTCCTAAATGCCCCCTATCAGCTGTAAATCTTCACTTGCGTAGTTGTGCTCCTTTCATCCATGTATTTTGGTCTGCCTTGTACTTCTTTCAAATAAGTAAAAATTAATAAATGTGCAGTGTCGTTCTTGCTAAGTGTGGCTGTGGGCATTTGGCATATAAGAAAATGACTTTAATATATTTAGAAACTAATTTTTTTAAAAAGGAAAGTCTATTCTAAAAATGTAGTAGAAAGGACAGCCCAATGAAGTGTATCACTTACATGTTACAATTAACCTTGTATCTGTTAGAGTGAAGCAAGGAAGGAAGGAAGCTTTCTCACACCGGTATAGCCATTCCATATCCAATCCCACTCACAGTGGTCTCAGTCCAGTTCTTAATATGGTAGGAGGTGAGTTGTACTGAGAGTTCAGTTTGGCCATTTGCTGAGATATGAGAAGGAAATCAGAACCACCAGAAGGAATGAGAATTGTTTCAGCACCTGTGTGGGGCTTATAGAAGGAAACGGGGGAAGAAAGACTTGCAGTATGAACGTTTGACATGGAAATCTGTGAGAGCTGGTTACTGTAACACTGTCCACAACTTTATTTACCATATCTGTTTGAGGCAGTTGAGACACACTTAGAAAATAATACTTTTCCCTGCTTCACAATATAGGGCATCCAGTTTATGGAGATTTAGTTTAATCTTATGGTGGCAGAATTATACAACTGGGATTTTGCAAGGATACTTCATTAGAAAACTTCTTGTATACCTAGAATATCTGTTTTAATGAGATGAAGCAGGTAATATGAGTTTGTAATGTTTCTGCCTAGCACTAATTGCTCTATATTTAATTTTCCTGCAATAAAAATCAACACTGAAAATAGCTATTAGAGATAACTTGGATCTGGGAAGTAGTTGAGCAGCTGTATAGACTGTTCAGCATCTTTTTAAAGTAATCTAAAGCAGGAGATAAGAGAAAACTTACGGGGCACTTATAAATTTTTTAAAGCTATGAGGAAGAAGCATTAAATTAATTCATATTAGGACCAGTAAAGATCTGGCCTCTTGCATAACACAAGTTACAGATTTTTCACTCCTGCATTTAGCCCTGTTGTGCACCACATAAACTAGTATAGATTATACCTTCTTTATGATCAAGAACTCTGAAAATACCTTGAACAACTAGTTGTTGCTGAAAATCAATTTTGCTGGAAAAGAGCTGTCATACAAATTGCACCAGGAAATTGAATTCTTAATAACGAATAAATAATTGCATGAAAATATCTCTTTAGGGAGTTTCTGTTTAGTCTTAAATAGGTAAGTCTAATTTATAGAGACAAGCAAAATAACCTGGATGCTTCAAGCAGAGGGTAGATGCAGACACAGTCACTAGACGTTCCAGAGGTAATGAAGTGGAGAACAACCACAAAGGTCAGGCTAAAAGCATTCATCAGATGGTTTATAACACAAATTATGGAAGATCACTGGTAAAAATGTCATTTGTGTTATAACTAGCTTTCAATAACATTCCGCTAAGATCATATTAGAAAGCACTACTAGCTATTGTAAAGTACTTATGTGGAGCTATACAATTAGTAATTATCAGACACACTGCTTTTGACAGCTGTTATTATTGAGGACCTTGATGGATAGTTCTTGTTAGGAAGAAAATCCAGGTGCTTCTTGGAAAGAGTCCTCATTGCTTCCCGAGAATGTGCCTGAAGCCCCATTTCTCTGAGCACAGCAGAAACACCAGTAGGCAGCGTTGTCATCAGGCTGCCCACAAAGCTTTCCTCTCAGCTCCCACTAGGACCGTACACCTCTCTGCCCTCCTCTGGGATCATACGCATCATGGGTGCTTCGATTTTCTGCCTCTGACATTGACAGATATCACCTGCCCATGTGGTCCCAGTCATTCCCCACTTACTCTTTTTGGGTAGTTCTTGCTATATTCTGGCACTATGAGTATTATTAAGGTTCTTTTGTCACCATAGAAGAGTTCAATTCCTTCTTTCATTATTTTTAATATGGTCTGTCCATTCTTACATCAGAGACATGGTTGCAGACCGGACATTAACTGTTTAATACAGTGTAACTATATTAAAATCAAATTGATGCAGATTTGTAAGATAGATGCAGTTGTATTTCCTATTTCTATATTCGCAGTACATGCTGGCAGAGGTGACAAGGGGGAGGTGATGACTTTTCTGATTTGACCAACAGTGGAGACAAAAAATAGTGATTGCAGGGCCAGCTCTGTGGGCACAGAGGTGAATCTCGGCTATTGAGATGGTTTTAGTTACTGGGCCAAGATGTTGGGGGATAAAGCTACAGCTTTAGTCAAACAAGGGCAGTCTGTCTGGGGCTGTAAGAGATAAACTAGGAGATACATCCTCTAGATCATGTTATACCTGATGCACAGGCAAATAACAAAAGCAGGGAGAGACATAGAAACTGTGCCTGCCCCTTTGCATAGCAACTACTTGCTGTGGGTGCTAAAAGGGAGTTGAATTTCAACTTGGAGAATCAAAAATATGTGCCTGTATTGCTCTGTTTCTTGTCTTCTGTTTTCAAGGACAGGCTTCTGTGTAGCAGATTTACAAAGAAACCAGACAAATGTAAATCCTTTGGTACCTAAACTGAGGCAAATTTGTCTTACCGGTGGAAGTCATCAGAACCACCCTCCTGTCTCCATTGACTGTATAGGGAGCTTAAGTATTTCTTTTAGGTGAACTGGCTTACTAACAACTTAAAATTTAGATGCTAAGTGCCTACATTAGGCATGCTGGGGCACATCTCATAAAACAAAACCAAGACTTTTTTGTTTGTTGTTTTTAAAGAACAATATATATTTGGGCTCACATACATGGGCATTCCAAGAAGAAAAATCTGATTATGGCATGAAAAAGTCTTTTTTATAAGCACTGAACTGTGTTGTTTGATAGTGACTACACAGTGAACTGGGAAGCTAAAAATACCATAATGCCGTTTCCTATTGTGCAGACTATTGTGGGCTGAAACTAGCAGACTAGCAGTTTGATATGATTTTGGTGTGAAAAAAAATCCCCTGAAATCAAAGTGAGGGTCATGTTGAAGTACAGGTTAAATATAGCTATGTCCTTACGGACAATTTCCCCCGCTCTTAGATTCTAAAAAATGCATTAAAACATTTTGCATCTACACATAGCAATTTTAGCCTTCAATCCCATTCCCGGAGTCTGGATTTCCAGGAATATTAGGCCAGTCTTGCCACTCCACGGAGTGCTGTATTAATGTAAAATATAGCAAACATTCAAGGCCCAAGATGAATCGTCCCCAGTCAGGGTTTGTTCTGCTGCAAGTCAGGTAAACAAATAAGCACTGTCACTGAGTATCTTGGAGGCAATGTGTTAGCTGTTTGCACGACACACATCCCAGAAGTAAAGATGCTTACAAACAGCACATTTTCCTGTCAATGAAACTAGTACTGCAGCAAGCAGACTTTCTTTAATCGCTTGTTATTTCAAAGTATTTTCTAGATAGGTGTATGCACATTTGATTCTTCCAAGACTATAAGGAACATTATTAACAATTATTAAGAATTTACTGTGAAGAAAGAAGCCCTGCTGAAAGTGGGTTGTCTCAGACTAGAACATTATCTGTCTTTTAGATGGACTTTGATCATGGTAATGTGTAAGGCTGGGACACAAATTTGGAATGCTAGGTCATAGAGCCTCACTTCAGTGTTTTTAAAAGTCACATGGTCACATAGATAAAGCCTGTGCTTTCTGTAAGTATTGGGTGGTAGATAGACAGCAAATAGAAAAAAACGAAGATCTTTCCTAAATCGCTTAAATTAAATCAACTAAGCTCTGGAGGTATTTACGAAAAAGAAAAAAAAAATATCGTGTAAGCAAGTTATTCCAGAATTTTCCAAGGTTTTCTAAAAAAACTTCTGAAACGTCTGATATCAACTGTTTTCAGAGAAGATGCTGAACTAGGCTGTACTGGGCTCTGACCTAATCTGATCTGACAGTGATTTTCTTACTCAACTGAAAAGGTAAAGGAACCTGAAGAACAAAAAAATAATTTTCTGCAATTGGTTTTGCAATATAATACATTACAAAATAGGAATATTATGTAAATTAACACAGAAAATGTTTTAAAAGTCGCCTTAAAGAAAGAAAAATCCTATGAGCCCTCTCAAAAAAACTACATAAAGACTTTATTTCAAATTTCTTGAAGCATGTTCTATTCCAAAACCTAATTAGATCATCCAGAAGTTATGACTGGGAAAATCTCGTATGGGAATCTTCAGGTTTCTTTGAGACAAAAGGAGCAGGTGATTATATCATTTGACAGAAAGCAGAGCAAAATGTTGATTAAAAATCATTACTCTTTATCCAAATTCTCATTTTGAACTACAGTAGTATTACCATGTAAAATTAGATAGTTACTTCACATTTTCATATGAAAAGGCTGAAAAAAACCCACTTGAAGTATTATTGTAGTGTAATAATACAACTTAAAATGTAACTGAAATTGGAGATATTGAATTGCAAATTATCTATATTATTAGTGACTAAAGCTTGAAATCATTTAATCAAGCAAAAATGGAGTATCAAATCTTATTTTTGTTCCACATTACAACAAAACAAAAAGCTTTTGAAAAAAAATTATTAAAAAAGAATCAAAATGAATCTCTGGATTTCATTTATACTTTCATGCAAGTAACTGATAACAGACCTTTTCCAACTTTGAACTATTTCTAATTAAAAAAATATTTATTGCCTGAAATATTGCTTGAAAAATAGGAAGATATGCTATGCTTTTTTCCTATACAGATCCTAAAATATTTGAGCCAAAACTCGTTGAAATCTGTATTATTTTTCATTTTTTGTGATGGGAGTGCTCAGATCCAGAATGAATGTAAAACTGTTTGGTATCTCTCTAAATACAGCAGCAAGCAGAATTCTATTAAGGTCTTTGGGTTTTATGTTCCATTTGAAAACTTCTGAAATTACCTTATAGGTACATTAATATGTTCTAGGTAATCTTTCAAACTGTTTTTGTTAGGTACTTGAATCTTATCATTTCTAGAAAAATTGAATTAATCTTGATTTGGATGATTGTGGGGGTAGGGTACTAACTGATTACAAAATACAAGGCTTTGCAGACAATTACATTTAACTCAGTAAGGTAGTAATAAAGTAATAGCTATTTGGATTGGAGATTAGATTTCATGAACAGTACAAGGTAGAATGAGCATTTTTAGGTCAACTTGTACTGACATTTCCTCTTCTTGGGTGTAATAGCAGAAGCAAACTAGGATATAAAATGTAAAAATCCTGAAGGCAAAGAGATTTCAGACTGCTGATCTTGGTGTCTGGCAGACGTGGGCAGATAGCAACTAAGTTCTCCAGGGTCTGAGCTCTGCTTAAGTCTCTGAAAGGACACAGTGTATGTGTAGAGGTTCACGCGACATTTGAAACATGTAGACTTTAAGAATATTTCCAAGTCATCACATATACGGTGTAGCTGATCCTGACTGCTTTTATGTGAAAATGTAATGGTTCGGTACCTGCCAAGGGAATAGCAGACCTTGATTCTGGACCTTTCCCAACACAGTTGATGTTCAGTTGCTCAGATACTTGTGCTTCTAAGAAGAGCTGTGTTTGAAATGGAGATGCTTACTATTAAATTCCATTAAAAATGGGCAGTTGGGTCGATTTTATTTTGAATTGGATCTTGCTTTCTGTTTTGCAGCTGGTCTGTCTTCCAAACAATGAACCCTAAGCTATTATTTAGTGTGATAGTTAAGGCACTTCCTGGGAAAGTTTTACTTTTTTGTCTTGATTTTTATGGCATTGAAAAGGATTTTAAAAGCAAGAGTTTTCAATTATAATTAGTCCCATTTTTGTTTTACATAATTTTGCAGCTGCTATTGTGAGGCCAGACCTCACTGGCATATACTGGTCAGTTCAACCTGAGACATAAAATTACAATATTTAGACCCTCAGCTGTAAGTTTTCCAGTAAAGGAGCACCCTCTTCAAATTCATTTGATGATGTCTGCATATGATCAGTTAAATGCCTCAGTAGCAAGGAGTAGGAAAGAAAGATAAAATCTGGATCGTTACATTACGCTAGTGGTGTTTATGAACACTTTAGAAATAATGCAATATGTAGAATTCCATTCCAGTCTTAATAAAATACATACATAATAAAAAAATAAAACGAATAATAAAAATAAGATCGTTAAATGTTGAATTGTTCTTCACTGACTGTCAGCTTGCCTTTAACCGGTATGTTGCACTCCTGTGAGAAGGCTTCCTGTTGTACTCAGTATTTAATGTGAGGATACAGAAGAAAATTCTGCAGCCAGGTCCTGGGCAAATAACATGAAAGCTTTTTGATCCCCATTTAAAAACCTTAGTGCAGAATTTAGCATCCACTATTGATTATGCATGACACAATATTAATTTCAACACTTTCTAACCATTTTTTAATACTCTTCTCCATAGTACTTGGAGAAAAGCATGAAAGAAAAACTTGTGTATTTTGAAGGTCTAAAAGCTAACATAGTCTTCATTAAAAGTATGATCATACCAACAGATTCAAAAGCATTCAAATAATGTTGTTAAGGCCCAAATTCTTGCATATTCCCCAGTATATCTGGGAAAAATTTGTTAAAATTTCCTGTAATTTATTCCATTGCTTTCAGTTATCATGACAGGTAGTACGGGTACAGTAAATTATGTGCTGGATAAAAACATGAACAAGTTACATGTCTCCTATTCTTTCCAAGGGATGCCATAACATCCTTACCTTCTCTAAAATGCATCTTGCACGAAAAACAAAAAAAAACATTTCCAATTGGCATGTCTTAGCTGAATTATAGTTGATCTGAACTATATTACCATTTGTATCGAACTGCACAGTTACAGGCTAAGATTAGTAATTCACCTGAAACAGAATGCCGTATACTGTAGCAAATGCTTAAGGCTGAACAAGGGAACAAATACATTAAAATGTTCACTGGAAGAATAACCTAGATAGAACAGTGAGTTGTTATTTTCTATGCTGATCGTGGCCCTGGCTTTCTCAGAGGCACAACATCCATTCATGATTTATAGCTATAAAGAATGTTATAATGTCATTTCCAGTAAGTAGCAAGTAGGCCCCTGAATCTGATAGTGGCAAAAATTTACACTATGAAGTCTGGTTTTATATTGTTCAATTGTAAAATTTCCTGTCTTTTTTTTTCTATTGGCGCAGATGAGGGGTTTTTTTAACATTGATATACTTTTTTTTTGGCTGCCATTTTTCACAACACCGATTACATGAAAATTAATTGCTCATTATTCTCTTCTTTGTGCATTATTAGTATAACAAATGGCAACATGAGAGACGTATCACACATGGGACACACACTAAGTGTTCACAGTGAGAAGGTTTGGGTGTCAGTTATGTTAAAGTAAATAAAAAAAAATGGTCTGAAAACAATTATTTGTATGCTAGGGCATCCACAGGACTAATTCTGAGGGCTCTATACAGGGTAACTGGAAGTGTATAATCTATAGATTTAAATTTGTCATTGGGCCAGCAGGGATAGAGTAGAGAGCCAGAGATGTACACCTACAAAGAGACTGTACAAAGATGTACACCTACTGGCAATTAAAGACATAGGGAAGAGGTTTGGATTCTTCTTACTCGCTCATGTGCTACCTTTCTGCTCCCTTCCCACCCCAAACCAGCTCAGGTCAGGAGAAAGCATTTCTAGAATGTCCTTCAGACGAGCAGGATTGGTTTTGGTACTGCATAGAGCCCTTGTTCTATGAGGGTTCGGTTTTCAGCAGCACTGTGGGGTCTCAGGCAATCCCTTTTTGAGCCAGGAGAAGACTCCTAACTGCTGTTCTGTACAACAGCACCAAGGTTGCCTTAGCCCAGGCCTATGAGCTTCTACACTGCTCATGTGCAGACCGACCAGTTACAAATGCACAGTAAATATGGGACAGTCCTATGTTGGAGGGTTAGGCTGCACGTCAGCTACATTACGGCAGGCACAAGGTAGAAAAGAGCAGGCAGGAGGTAAAGAGGACATTAGGATGGTCTGGTTAGTGCTAGAGCAAAGGATTTCTAGATCTGTGTGGAAAGCAATATGTGGTGAAAAGCAAACTCCCGTGTACATCGTTCATGTTCATCGTACATGTTCATTGTGAGAATCTGTTTGCAAGGGAAAGGTGGGTACCATTCACCTGCCCAAATGCAATGACGGTGCCATTTAGCGGTACTGACCAGTCACCTCAATGAATAGAAGGTTTGATTATTTCTTAGTTACTAGATAATGTGCTGAACAGAACCCCATGAAATTAACCTTTAAGATGACACAGTAAAAGGAAATGAGTCATTCCAGGCAATGTTCATCACTGTGTGAGCACCGAGCTTGCTAAATTAGTTCTGTCATAGTGTGGGTGAAGTGGAATCAATCCATATCATTCATATATTTGCTGCTCATACAGGCAGTTTTGGGACTGCTAAATAGAAATAAACATTGACTTACGTCTAAATAAAGCAAAGTTTTGTATTACGTTTACTGATTATACTTTCCAAATGGGTCTGAAGTGACTGATTAGAGAGAACTGAGAGTAGCTGAGATGTGTGTGAAAGAAAGGATGAAAGGAAGCAAAATTCTAGGCAAGGACTTTCATGAGTGGTGCTAATGAGAAAGTTGAAACAGTTTTAGTCTTAGACAATACTAAAGAAAGAAAAGACAATCCTTCATCTTCTTATTCACAGACCACTGTACTATTCTTAGAAGTATCGGCCTATCTCAGTGATAGTAATAGCTCTGCAATTTGCACAGTGGAAGCCAACTGAGTAGTTGAAAAGTAGGGGCTTTCTTCTGATTGAGTAGCTGTAGAGAACATGAGACAAGAAAAACACTTCCCACTGTTTAGGAAGGAGTGAAGATCCAAAGAAGGAACTGAAAATATCTTCAAGTGCCACAGTGACCCTTGTTGAGTATGATGCAGACAGACTGGTAGAAATGTTAAAAACAGCTTTAGACCAGACAAGCGGTTAGTTAAACACGGGCTGAAGCACACACTTCCCTATCTGGATGAATACCTGTCAGCGATGCACGCTGACGGGCTGCAATGCCATCTCAGAGATTCTGTCTCTGAATGGAGACTAGCTGGGAGAACACCTGAGAGCTACCAGCAGATAAACGCTTCTCTTTGTTGTCTACAGTTTCCATACATACGGAAAAATTTGGTGCCACCTAATGGAGAACCCCCTGCATCCCAAATTTCGAATCTGTTAAACTCCATACAGGAATGCTTTTGCACGGGATCTATAAAGGCCTGTTGCCTATATTTGTTAATGCTTCACACTAAGAATTTCTAATTCGGCATGATTAATCATATATCTTGGGATGTGATATGCATTTTTCAGAGGCGAAGACTTACTGAGCCCCAGAGGTAATAAAAGGATTTCTGTGTTTGCTGGCTTGAAATTTATGAACTGGGATCATCACACAGCTTCCTCGATTTCAGCAACATACCAACACACGAAACTGAATTATTGCACCTAAGTGCTCTGAAGTGTTTACAGGTGAAATTTAACTAGCTATTTTGTCAAAGTGAGATAGATTATTCTAGACCATCCTTAAACAAGTTTACTGCTATAGCTCCATGGACATAGCAATCTCTCTTAGTAGACTATGTCAACAAAGTATTGCTTTAATCCATGGGGTTTATATCAGCATGTGTACGCTTACAAAGTACATTAGCAAAAAGGAGTTGGAACTACACCACCACCAATACAATGACTGTCGTAATGAACAATACTGCAAACAATTGTTATTTCTGCAAAAGCTGTTAGTCATGACCTGATTGTATGTCATGTACTTCAGAAAGCAAAACAGGTAAAAAAGCATAAGAGTATCTCTATTTGATCAGACGAACCATCTAGCATGTCCCAGAAACAGTAAATTAAACATATATATCTGTGATATACATATAGATGTATGTATGTATGCGTCTGTATGACTATATGTTTGTACACATGCACACATACACATATATAATCATATGTGTAGTCATATATATGACTATGACATAGACTATATGACTCAGGAACTCCCTAGGCAAGTGCACAGCGTGGTGTCTTCTACTTAGTAGTCCATGCGGAATTTTTCCTGCATGCTCTTGTCTAGTCTTCCCTTAGACTTCAAGCATAATGGCCTTCCACAAAGTAACTATATGTTGTATGATGCAATATCTCCTTTTGCTTGTTTGAGCCTGTCCTCCTGGTAGCATCATCCATAGCTAGAACATGAGCATAATACTAATGTATTAGAATTGCAATTTGGACATCATGCCCAGTTCTCAACTGTCATTGAATTCAATGGAAGAAGTAGTAAAATCATGTTCAGTTTGGTGAATTTTAATTTGAAAAAGCACATGCTTTAAAGAGGTGCATATGTGAATGAAACCAAGTTTCCATCTGCAGTTTGCATTTAGGTCTTCAGGATGCATTATGGGTTTAGTTCTTTTCATTTGCCTGCGAAGAGAGAGATATACAGTATGATTAGGAGTGGTCCTGCAGGCCTCCAGGCAATTGGCAAAGAAGAAATACAATTGGCAATTGTATTTCTATTGCCTTTGAGCCTTTGGAATGAACTGGGAAAAGTGATTGGGCTTTTTATTATTTTCTTTAAAATTTGCAGTATATGTTCAACATAATATTTATTATCATCTGTAAAAAATAATCAAAGTAGATGAATCTGGTTCATTACTTTTAGAGAAAATAATTATTAGTTTTGGTGAAGATAAATGCTTTTGAAATGATGATGAGTTGATAGGCAGTTTAGCAATTCCTTGGCTACTTTTTACCCAAGGAGAATTGCTCAAACTCTTTCATCTCTAAAGCATACAATATCATTTGTGCTTTACTCTTTTATTGTACTCAGTATGTTTGTGGGATTTATAGTTTCAGCTGGCATTTTTTACTGCTTGTATATATTTTTACCTTATTTACATTTATTATTACATAACTGATTCACAATATTTGAGAGGTGTAATTGCTCAGTTTTGAGGGGAGGGTGCTTTAGCTTAAATTTTCTCTAGAAGAAAGAAAATACGTAATTTTTATTCAGTTAAGTATAACACCTATTTTTCCTCCTTTTGCCTGGGAAAGAATATTTAGTGGTTTGTCGTAAAGAAGCACAGATGATTTTTTTACTCGCTTATATTTTTTAACACTAATAATTTTAATATATGAGTCCTGGGGAAAAGATTTTGACCTGTACAATAGCTTTGGTGAAATGAAAGCAGTCTTAAAAGATTAAATAGTAAAATGATCAAACTCCTTTCATAGAATCATAGAATCATAGAATCATTAAGGTTGGAAAAGATCTCTAAGATCATCCAGTCCAACCATCAACCCAACACCACCATGCCCACTACACCATGTCCCTACGCGCCTCATCTACACGTCTTTTAAATACTTCCAGGGATGGTGACTCCACCACTTCCCTGGGCAGCCTGTTCCAAGGCCTGATCACTCTTTCAGGAAAGAAATTTTTCCTAATGTCCAATCTAAACCTCCCTTGGAGCAACTTGAGGCCATTTCCTCTCGTCCTATCGTTAGTTACATGGGAGAAGAGACCAACACCCACCTCGCTACAACCTCCCTTCAGGTAGTTGTAGAGCGCGATGAGGTCTCCCCTCAGCCTCCTCTTCTCCAGACTAAACTGTCCCAGTTTCCTCAGCCGCTCCTCATAAGACTTGTGCTCCAGGCCCTTCACCAGCTTCGTTGCCCTTCTCTGGGCACACTCCAGCACCTCCATGTCCTTCTTGTAGTGAGGGGCCCAAAACTGAACACAGTATTCGAGGTGCGGCCCCTCATCCAGCGAGTTTTTTACCCAGCGAAGAGCGTACCTGTCTGAGCCATGAGCTGCCAGTTTCTCTAGGAGAATGCTGTGGGAGACAGTGTCAAGGGCTTTACTGAAGTCCAGGTAGACCACATCCACAGCCTTTCCCTCATCCACGAGGCAGGTCACCTGGTCATAGAAGGAGATCAGGTTGGTCAAGCAGGACCTGCCTTCCATGAACCTGTGCTGGCTGGACCTGATCCCCTGGTTGTCCTGGACATGGCTTGTGAGCACCCTCAAAACAAACTGCTCCATAATCTTCCCCGGCACCGAGGTCAGGCTGACTGGCCTGTAGTTACCCGCATCCTCCTTCCGGCCCTTCTTGGGCTGCTGGTAAATGATAGAGATCAGCTTGGCAAGCTCCTCTGCCAGCTCCCTCAGTACCCTCGGGTGGATCCCATCCGGCCCCATAGACTTGTGAGCATCCAGGTGGCGTAGCAGGTCATTAACTTCTTCCTCTTGGATTATGGGGGGGTTATTCTGCTCTCTGTCCCTGTTTTCCAGCTCAGGGGGCTGAGTACCCTGAGGATAACTGCTCTGACTATTAAAGACTGAGGCAAAGAAGGCGTTAAGTACCTCAACCTTATCCTCATCCTCAGTGGCAATGTTCCCCCTCACATCCAATAAAGGATGGAGATTCTCCTTGGCTCTCTTCTTGTCACTACTATACTTGGAAAAACATTTTTTGTTGTCTCTCACGACAGTGGCCAGGTTGAGTTCTAGCTGGGCTTTTGCCTTTCTAATTTCCTTTCTGCACGACCTAACGAGATCTCTGTACTCTTCTCGAGTTGCCTGCCCCTTCTTCCACAAGTGATAAACTCTCCTTTTTTTCCCTGAGTCCCAGCCAGAGCTCCCCGTTCAGCCAGACCGGTCATCTTCCCCACCCGTTCTTCTTACGGCACATGGGGACAGCCCGCTCCTGCGCCTTTAAGACTTCCTTCTTGAAGAACGTCCAGCCTTCCTGGACCCCTTTGCCCTTCAGGACTGTCTCCCAAGGGACCCTCTCGACCAGTGTCCTGAGCAGGCCAAAGTCCGCCCTCCGGAAGTCCATGGTAGCAGTTTTGCTGGCCCCCCTCTTTACTTCACTAAGTATTGAGTATTCTATCATTTCATGGTCGCTAAAACCAAGCCGGCCTCCGACCACCACATCTCCCACCAGTCCTTCTCTGTTTGTGAACAGCAGGTCAAGCGAGGCACCTCCCCTGGTGGGCTCGCTTACCAGCTGCGTCAGGAAGTTATCTTCCACACACTCCAGGAACCTCCTCGACTGTTTCCTCTCTGCTGTGTGGTATTTCCAGCAGACATCTGGAAAGTTGAAGTCCCCCACGAGAACAAGGGCTAGCGATTGTGAGACTTCTGCCAGCTGCTTGTAGAATGCTTCATCTTCCTCCTTATCCTGGCTAGGTGGTCTATAACAGACTCCCAGCAGGATATCTGCCTTGTTGGCCTTCCCCCTCATCCTTACCCACAAGCACTCGACCTTATCACAATCGTTGAGCTCTAGACAATCGAAACACTCCCTGACATACAGAGCCACCCCACCGCTTCTCCTCGCCTGTCCCTTCTGAAGAGCTTATAGCCATCCATTGCAGCACTCCAATCGTGAGACTCATCCCACCATGTTTCCGTGATGGCGACTAAGTCATAGCTACCCCGCTGCACAATGGCTTCCAGCTCCTCCTGTTTGCCACCCATGCTGTGTGCATTGGTGTAGATGCTTTGTCCTTGTTGACCCATAATACACATTTGAGCTTGAGTCTACAGACTTGAAATGTCAGTTTAACACTTATATTTGGCAGTTTAAAAATAATGCTCAGTATCTCATTTGGGGCATGTTTTTGAAGGAGAATAGGCCATTGCAATACCCAGTGAAGCTAAAGTGAGGATGCAGTGCTGAGAATTCAGTAACAGTTAGGTGTTTAAATGTGGTTTTGATGTGTAATTAAGACACACAAGTTCTAAGAAATAGGGGCAGAGGTTGTTGTAGGGCTAGCGTGTAGTTTCTGAGTTGGGACTATGAGAGCATCAAAATAGACAGGCTTATTATTGTTTCTACAGGGCAAGAGGTTGCCTGTATAGGCAGCAATTATCGAGTGCTGCATAGCAGCAGAAACAGCAGGACGGGTGCTTGCTCCGCACCATCGATACACAGCGCTCAGGCTGGGGAAGCATCCTTCCAGCACCTTCCCTGTCCCTACCTAGCCACAGTTTCATCAAGCCCAGGTCCTCATCCTTTGACCCAAGAAGTCTTAAATCAGATCTCATAGGCCATATTACTCCCTATGAGTTTTGATGTACTCCATAACTTCAGCAGAAAAGCTCCAAAGTGCCTTCAGGAGACTTGAAAATGAGCCCTGAAACTACCAGCCCTGTCCTCCTTTTGCTTGTCATCAGCTGCCAGCAGGGCCTTCTTGTGGCTGTTGTCATCCTTGGGGTAACAGCGGCTTTTCCCCTGGGGAAACTGCTTTCCCTGGAGGACCGTGAATAATATTTCTAGAACTAGAGTTATAAGTAAGAGAATGTGGTATCATACACTTCTTTTGTTTGTCTTCCTGATGTTTACATGGTAAGTTCAGTATGTTAATGGTGATCATAAGAAACACACAAGTATACAGGGACTGGCTGGTAGGAGATTATTTGTTTTAGTGTAGATAATGAGAAGAAATAGAAGCTGCTACTAATCAGTACACATGCCAAAACTAGCTTGAATTTGCCCTTATCTTCAAGGATTTAAAATAAATAAATAAATACATACATCGGATTACTAAAGCCAGCAGGCAATGGATGTAACGTGACCGGTTGTTCTGACTGGTTTTTCCTTAGTTGCCCTCTACTTTTCACATGCGAGACCACGAATGCCTGCCCGCAGGGGACCTGGATGCAGAGTTTTGATTGATACCAAAGGAGAGCAGAGTCCTTGCCCTGCCCTGTTCTCATGCTCGCTCGCTCCTGGTCCAGCGCCAGTTCAGGAGGTCCCACCTTCCCTTCCAGTACCCGCTGCCTGGGATGGTTGGGCAGGGTGTCGTGCTGGCTCCTGTTATGCCACTGCTCACAGGTGCCCGTCTCAGGCATCCCCTGCCATGGTCTCTGGGTGGCCTCTGGCACTCATCCCCATCCATCTCCTGGATCTCCAGGGTCTGCCTCACTTCCCAGATCTCTCCTCCAGCCAGAATCTTCACCTTCTTCTTTCCAGGCCCCCTTCTCCTTTCCAAGGCCACTTCTTTTTGGGATACCTCCTTTTAAGCACCTCCACTTCTTTCCGGACCCACTAGTCCCCCGGTTTCCTCAGTCAAAACTGAATATGTGCAGAAGCACATCGCGTGATCAGTCTGCTAGCCAGCGGTTCTGTCTCATTTCTCATTATTAACTGGAGGACTCAGGAAGGGTCACTTTCCTTTAGCCCAGGTGTTACCAGTTTTTCAAACCAGATCATACTGGTTGCAGTTAGCAAGTAGCCACTTCTGCCTGAGAGTTCAAAAGTTCAATTTCAAACATTCATACACACACATGCACCCAATTATCTGCCTCCTGCTGGCATTCACAATTTAAGCTATTTTTGCCTATGATAATACTAAGTAGTTTTTCTAGTTCTATTAAAACCAATAAAAAATAACCACACATTTATCATATTAGTTCCCTCCAAGAACCTGCAGCTGTAAGGGATTTGCTATGGAAATTATTATTGCAAAGCTGCTGTGAAGAAGGAACTCATGCACATGTCAAAAAAAATTGCTTCTTACATCTCCTGGGAATAATGTAAATCCAACTTTGAATCAGAATTTGATGGCAATAGAAAGACCCACCAGTATGGAACAGTCAAACAGGAACATACTTGTGTTACTATTTTATTGCTTTGCTCCTTTCCTGTGGCTTTTCTCCTACCCTATATGACATAGAGTTGATTAGTTCTTGGTCTTCCCAGATTGTTTTTTCTATTTTCGCCTGGATGCTGTTTCTCATATCAAGTTCTTAAGCTATGACTTGAGTTCCAAAAGCTTATTATAATATAATAAAAAAGTTTATTATAATATAAATAATAGTTACAGTAAAAGCAATAGGGCCTGTTTTTAAAATCTTATGCAAGTACCTGTGTAAGTTCATTAGATATGTAGCTGCCAGATAATTACCATCACATCTTGAATGTACAGTGTAGATTCAGTAATTGTGCATTCAAATTTCTTTTAGAGAACCCTACAGAGAAGGACATAATCATGGGCCTAATCCTGCATCATTTATTCACAAGGCTATTGAAAGAACAAATATTTATTGAAAATAATAAAATATTGAAAATAAATCCTGCATTTTTTCAACTTTACTTTTAAAATTCATTGCTACCTGGTAACTTTTAGTATCTGTCATTTGTCTAGCAGATATGTGACCTTTACTTCTTGAAGTTGAATAATCCTAACATTTTTTATTAAAAACCTTTATGAAAAAGTTATAGGGATATGAAAGTTTAAGAGTTAATACCCAGCCCTTAATGCTTCACAAGTACTAGCTCCTACAACTCTATTAATGTTAGCAAGATTTCTGATGCACAAACATACTTAGCTTTAATAATAGCACTTGTCACTTGCAAATCTCAAAGTTAATGTACAATACCATTATCTTTCCACCACACCTTTTCAACATAAAGAAATTGAGGCACAAGAAGCTAATTGGCTTGGCTGTGGTGGTCACCTGGCTGGCTGTAGCAGAAGCAGAACTACAGCTCAGTCTCCGATGATGCCCTATTACTCCCCTTCACTTGAGGTACACTATCTTTCAGTTCGTTCTTATTGTTGACAAGGTACAGCTGCCAGTTTGCTAAATTAAGAAAAAAAAAAAGTCTATTTCTGTTTCTAGGATAGATTTATAATTTTAGATGACAAGTGGGGGAATCAATGCACATATTTTTAGGTGTCTGAAAAGTAAATATCTTACCTAAGCTTGTATTATGGGCTTCTTTTCTAACCATAAGTGAAAGAAGGGTACCCCAAGGGACGTGACTCATCTCATTCCAAATAGGTGTCAGCTGAGATGAACCATCCTAAGAGGGGCCTGTCTTTCTTCATTCATTAACTACTCAAAATTCCTAGAGAGCTACTGAGGCAAGATGCTTATCTTTAAACAGCTAAAAATTGGCACATTGACTCTAAGATCAAAACAAGGTAAAACCAAAAGGGAGATTTTGTTTGTGTGCATGACAGTTCTTCCCTGCAGACATGCTATCCATGCTCTTTTCTTTATTGCTCTAAATATGTTCAAAATTTGATGAAAAAAATTATGATTTTATGCATTTTCACCTGTGGTTCAGATGATTGATTGTTGAAACCAGCCAATAATCAAACAAAACTGCTCCACATGCTTTCTACTGTGGTGCTAAAGCTATGGATGTGCTATATATTAGGAATTTGTACAAACATCAAGTTAACCTCTGCAAGAGAAGCATAGCAAATGTTGGTTGAAATATAATCATTCCAATAGTTGGAATTCTATAGTTCTGACAACGCTATGAAGGGAAAATATTTTGATGTCTCATAAGAAATCAAGAGTTTCTTAATCTCTGTGAATAGGTTACTATTCCCTGTAGAAAAACCAATACCTCTTGCTTTGAAGCTGTTGTATGAAATATTTTTTTCCTAAATTAGTTAACTGGCACATCTAGTCAAATTTCTGCAGTGGTATTTATTTATCTGATTAAGTAGTAGAGCATCTATTTCCATCTCAGAAGATACCATTAAGAACTTTCAAACAGGTCTATTTATACTGAAATTTAAAATCTGTGTTCTACCCTAGTACTTCCTAGTGATACCAAATTACTGTTGTTCGTAATAAAAATGTCCATGAAACAATGGAAAATGTGAGAAACAAGCAAAAAAACAAAAACAAAAACAAAACCAAACAAAAACCCAGCCTCCTTTTTTTTTTAAAAAAAAAAAAAAGTAGCAAACTCTACATCACTACCATATTTTGGCATGGCTGTTCCCTTTCCCCTGTGTCTATGTCTATGTTAGCATAAAATAATAGAAGTTGTATTTCTTATGAAATAAACTTTTCTTCCTGAAAAAATGAGAGATAAAATTGCTTCAGTTTCAAATCAAATATTACATCAAATTAAAAATTTAGGATTGAAATATCCTTTTGAAATTAAAAAGCTATTTATTTTGAAAAAAGATAAAGAATTACTTAATTTTTTCCAGCTAAAACAATGCCAAAAGTTTTAAATTCGTTTTTAAATAACTTCAATGATAATGAATCTGCCTATCTGAAAACTCAATATGCGACTGAAAAATTTAGCTCAGCTTGAATTAGAACATGAACATGTTGGTTCCAAGATAATATCATGGATTTACCTTACCTACTTACATTATGAAGACAATAATTTCCCAAAACTTTTCTTAAAAGGAGAATTATACATATACATTTGAAAAATAGATACATACAGGAGATGAGAACTGCATAGCACTGGCCAGCAGTTTGTATTCAGTTTCCCTAGTTTTCAGGTTACATGACTTTCACAAATGAGATAATAGTGAGTAAATTCTACTTTATATTTGAATAATCACATAGTGTCAGAACAGTAACATTACCCCCAGGGTAGAGAGGATGGTTATTTGACAGAGTAACTCCTATTAGAACACATCAGGTAAAGATCTCACTCTATCCTATATGACAGAGTGGTATTTTAAAGTCTTCAGTCATTCTCATTACGAAGGCTTGACTTTTTACTTACCGTGGTATTTGCTTACTGTGAGTCACAGTCTGTTCTTTTTGTATATGACCTTAAGTAGCATTGTCATCCAATGCATAACCATGGCCTTTGCTCATTCCTAGCATGCTTTCAGTGTTTAAATTATCCCAATAATTCCATTATTTTCTGAACTGGACTCTAGTCCCTTAGTGGTGATATTGCTGGAGACCAGCTTCATCAAGCAAGGATAGACCCCCAGGGCAATGCAGATCTGCATCAGAAGAGCCTCTTCAGGGAGCCCCAACAAACGCATTAGGTTGGGCGTCGTCAGTTAAAAGTAACTTTTCTTTTGGATTAGTGTTGTGTTCTTTCTCTGTTGTGCTTTCTAAATAAACCCATTCCCTCAAACCCACGTTCTCCTAACCACCAGGATGTGTGTATGCAAGTGGTATGTCCAGAGAGCAAGGGATGCCAGCTATTGAGTCATCCTCTGGGTTCTTAAGTTGGCAACCATATAATGGTCTTAGAGATTTTGCACACTTTTAGAAGCTGATAGTGATTGTGATCTTTTGTTTCGCTACCCCATACTCTGTGAGTCACTGGAAAATGTTGCTAGGTTACTCTCTGACCTTTTTTTCCTTATCTCGGCGTCTTATGGCCTCAGTCCTGTTCTTTATCTTCCTGCCTGCGTTGTCTCTTTATGGTTTCAGGCTGCACTTTGGTTTAGTCAGTCCTTTGCTAAAGTGTGGCTCTGCCCTCTCTTTTTCAGGCTTCTTTCCCTTTCCTGAGCAAAGTGTCCTGAGAAGCCACATGTAAATGTGTTGGGATCTTGATGACCTGCTAACCTATGTGCCATGAATCTCCTTTTCCTTCCTCCACTGTTCCTTCCGGGAGTCCTACATATATAAATTCCCATTCATATTTCATTCATACTAGTCGTAAGCTTTCTATTATGTAGCTCCGCTTGACAGAGCTGAGACCCTAATCTTGATGAGTTTCTGTCCCTTGACTCAGTTTTTCTTTTCACTTGAGTGGCAACTAGGATACCAGAGAGTGCTATGTATTTGCTGTTTCTTTGATGTAGCAACGATGACTTGTCTGAACCCAATCTATCCAGTGTTCTTTCATTGATGGGGGATATTTTGGTTGAAGAAAGAGAAGTGATGGAGGAGAGATAGGAGGCAGAACAGAATGTCATGTATAAATCCTCCATTGACATATAGACACCAGTGCTACCGGGGCTGGAGAGTCTGAGTCTGTCTTGGATCCACTCTGTTGAGCTTGATCTTGGCAGAGATTCACCTTGTTAAAGGGAAGATCAGGCCATGGCTATCTTAGCAGCAGACAATGGGCCTCCTCCTGCATGAACTACAGGTAATTTCACTCCTCCTCTGTAGAAGACAGAGCATTAAAGCTTTTTTTTTTATTTGGAAGTACAAAAGAAATCTTAACACTAATAAGTTACGTCAGTTTTCTTTTAATCTAAATTAAGAGTTGAACTTAGAGTGTAATTGTTTTGACAATAGAACAGTGGTTTATATAGACTTTGTTTGACGTGTTTGCTGTAGTAATTTATACTCTTAAGGAGACTAGAAACTAAGTAATACAGAGAGAGTGATTCTTCAGACACGCACTGTACCTTCCACAAGAACTCTATTCTTGCATCTCATGGCATGTCCCTCTTGCCCCTCCAAAAGGAAATTTCAAAACCAAATATCACTCCATTCTCAGTTGTAACTGATGGAAGCTGGACTAAGAGAACTGCATTTGTGTAAATGAGAATATTTTTTTCATCAAAAATGGAAATTGAGAAAAACCCCACTGAGTTCTGAATACACCAATATTGATAAATATAGAATGCAGAGAGGGATATACTAGTCTAAATTCATACCTGACCTTAAACCCCCATGAAAATAATGTTTTTTATGTATTTACCACTCATGAAGGAGATAGCAAAAAGAAATTCCTGCAGCCTCATTGTTTACTGATCTTTAGGTGACTTTGAATTAAACAGACTTTTTCATTCTGCTGCATATATGTTATTACAAGTTGTTTTTTTTAAATCTGAATTCATAGTAAACCACTTTTAAAAGTGGATTTTTTTGTGAACACAACCTGCTAATGAACTGTTTAAGACTTTCAGTTAAATTAGAGCTCTCTGCAGGAAGCCCATCTCTCTGGCAAAATCATTCTAATCTTTCATATGACATTACTGAAAGCAAAGTAAATACGCTATGCTCTGTAGCTTCAGTGAACAGTATGTTTTGAAAAACATTTATTTTTCTGAAATACTGAATAATTACAATGCACCACAGCATTTTGTTCAGCATGGTATCATCTGTAACTCTAATGTTTAAGGATATAGTAGTGGTGACAGCATTATAAATTTATCATTTATATCATAGTTATTTTCATAAACAGTAACTCTAATCTTCATTTAACTTGCTGAGAGCTTCTATTCAGGTCGTACAAATACATCCAGATCATCACTTGTTGCCCTAGCATAGTTCAAATTGAAGGGTGAGCTACAGAATTGTGTGCCAATATATACAGAAATCTGAAGGCAGATTAAATTAGAGAGGTGTTTAGTATTGGATTGATAACTGCAGCTGTACCAATCAGCTGTATAGCTGCCTGTAAATGCCAAGTACACCCCAAATACAAGGTTGACTTGCTCTGGCTGTACTTTTATAAATGCCATTTTGTAGTAGCAGCATAACAGCCATGAGGCATAGGCAGATCCCTTATATAATTTCTATTTGATGAACAACATATCCATTTTTAATAATTGTGAATGTTGTCTATATAATGATTATTATAATAACGGAAAATATTCAGCCTGGGTGCGAGTGATGAATGGGAGAGGAAGTTAAGGTGTCTACAAAAAATAATGAGTTTTGGTGTGATTCATGCCCAGCAGTACAGGGAAATACATTAACACATTGACTTTTATCAACCTATTTTTAACCATCAGAAAGGTTTAGAAATAAAAGAAACATAACTGGAGAACACGAACCATAAAGTAATTTAGTGTTGAATGTCAGACTGAAATTGATATTGTTTCTCCTTGTTCTGAATGCACATTTAACTTTTATAGCACTTTCTGGGATTTTAGAGTAATGTTTCTGAATTTTAATTCTTCTATGAAATAGAAAGACACTAACATTTACATTCTATTGATTGAAGCTGCTAGCCTAGAGAGTCCAATTTTCTTTTCCTCTGTGAGTGTTGGACCAGTGAAAAATGCAACTCAAGCTGTCTTGTGTATTTTGCATAAGAATAAACAATACAAACTATGAAGAAGCAGAGAATAAACCCCAGCAATCTGTGTGTATAACTATGGTGTAACCAAAACCAAAGGCTCTATTCTAATATTATAATGCCTAGATCTTTTGAAATTCCAGTATGAGAGCATCTCTGAGACTCTAAAAAATGGAAAAATAGTTTTTATACATGTGTAGCCTGATTTTTTGGAAGTAATTACAAACTCTTAATGACACAGCAAACAACAGTTTTACCACTTCTCAGGCGCCTTGGGTATACTGAATAGGAGACTGCAGTGTAACAGTGTATGGAAGTGACTAAGATTAACTTCATAATAGCGTACATTGTGTTACAGATGGGAAGAAAATTCAAGAGATGTTCAGTGTCTCAGTTTAGCATTTCTGTATTTGAAGCAACTATGTTGGGACTCATATTCAGAGAAATAAAATCCTTTGATGATTTTCAGATTCCTTTCAATTTCAACTTTAATCATGCAGCCAGCTGATGTCTTAAAGATGAATCTGAAGAGGACAGAAAATGTGGAAAATAATGGAAGATGGGTGGAAACTGAGATATATATTGTGTATTCCAGTTGACAGTCAAACTCTAATACCAAGACCTATCCTGTCTGCATATTTTATAATTTGTTTTGTGCTTTTTTATCAATAGCAATGTTACATATACAACCACATTCAGTTAAACGGTACAGCTTTATCACCCAGGTGGTGGGCTGAAGGATGTATATGTTGTGAGCAGCCACCCAAGCAGAGTAGGAGCTCTTCAAATATATTTTTATATATATATCCTTGCAATATCCTCATGAAGCAAAGAAATATTTCTTCCTTTGATCACTATTAAGGAAGCAGACATGAAAAAAGAAATTATACAAGAATGTCTGGGGCAGATGTGGGAACAGATGCTATAGCCTTTCCAAATTCAGGCCATGCCCAACCCCCAAAGACGTCATCAACACTTTAGTTATTTTGCTCTGTTTCCCCTTCTATCAGTTGCTTTTTCATAGCATATAGTCAGCTTCTCTCTCAAGGCTGCGGGGTAAAGGAACAAACCCCTCTCCAACCAGCTCTGTATGACATCATGGTATCTAACTGATAAATGCATGGTTCCATGGAGTAAATGAAAATAACAATGTTCAAGATCTTAATGCAAAGCCAAGGACTCACCAGTTACAGAGAAGGAAGCTAGAAGTAGCTCTTCTGGGTCTGAGACATTCTGAAGCACCAGCATAGGGTATTTGCAGCTTTGCTATATTGTTTCTGTGGATAAATGAATCATTTAAGTTTTCAAGTCTAACAGCTTCCCTGGTATGAAATTCACTTCAGAGAAAAAGTAGTCATTTATCTGGTATTCTCCCGCAGCATGTGTTTCTCCTGAAAACTCTTCTGAATATGAAAACACAATATTATAAATAGTCCAAGGTTGTGGCTCTGAATCACTCCTATTACTGGCATTTGAGAGAAGCTGTCATTTCCATAAAATTTCTAAACTCTGTGTCACTCCTGGTGTACATGAATACAGAGCAAAGTTTGGTCCAAAGCTATTGTATAGCCAGTATCTAACTTCTAAAAATTCATGTAAACCAAGATTTTAAAAGAAGCTGTGAGATCACAGAATCACAGAAAATAGCTGACGCTGGAAAGCACCTCTGGAGATCACCTAGTTCAAGCTCCCTGTTCAAAGGAGGGTCAGTGACAGCAGGTTGCCCAAGGCTGTGTCCTGTTGGGTTTTGAGCACCTCCAGGGACAGACACTCCACAACCTCTCTGGACAAACTGCAATTTTACCATACTTGTAAACATATGGAAACATTTAAGATTAAAAAGTGCCTTATTTTATACAGGCAGTTGAACAGTAGTAGTGAGCTGCATTTTGCATTTCTTGATTGAGCAGCTATAAAACATTCCACAAGACTGAACAGGGATCAATACCAACATAGTCCTTGCCGTTATGTAAGCATTTTTTTCCTAACAGCTGATCCACATACGGTGTTAATAAATCTAAATAGTCAGCAATTAGAGGGGTTTGCTTTTTAGCATGAGCAATAAACATTATCAGCAGAAAATTACCAGTTCAAACCATGTTTTAGTAGACCAGATCCTCATATTTGGACACAGGTTTACTCAGGCTCCTAAGAAATTGTATATGGTGTTGTAAGCTCAAGTCTGGTCCTAGCTTTGAATCTGAACTAATCTTTTTTCCACATTATTAAAACTTTCTACCCAAAAATTCTCTTCCCCAAAATTTCACAGATCTTCCACGATCAACAAAGCATGCTGAATGCTCCCCAGGGATCCCAGGTAATTACTTCGAGTACTTTCATCCCTGGGCTGATAGAAGCTACTTCTTAATAGTCCCTGACTCCCCACTGTTAAAAGCAGATTTCAAGTTTCACCGGTACTTAGCTTCCATTTCACAAGCTGTCAAATGACTAGTTAAAATGTCAGAAAAAGGAAATCAGTTCTGCAGAGTTTTCAGGTTTTGCTGTTATCAGTTAACAGATAATTGGCCTACTCATGCCTAAACAAAAATAATAAAAGTTAACTCTTTAATAGTTACTAAAAAAAGCCTGGCAATCTTGAACAGCATTAATTTGTGTGTGTTAAGTATGGCAATATAATGCAATACAGCAAAATTCCACCCTCTCCTTCCCATGAGGGTTTTGGTGAAATGTGGGCCCTTCCTCACTTCTGCAGCGTAAGCACTGACCCTCCCTCCAAAGAGCAAGCTCTTAGTTTAAGCACTGAGAGCAGCAACTGTGGCAAATACAGGAGACTTTGAGATATTTATTTGGTATTTATAAAGAATCATAGAATCATAGAATCATAGAATCATACAGGTTGGAAAAGACCTCTAAGATCATCGTGTCCAACCGTCAACCCAACACCACCATGCCCACTACACCATGTCCCTAAGGGCCTCATCTACACGTCTTTTAAATACCTCCAGGGATGGTGACTCCACCACTTCCCTGGGCAGCCTGTTCCAAGGCCTGACCACTCTTTCAGTAAAGAAATTTTTCCTAATGTTCAATCTAAACCTCCCTTGGCGCAACTTGAGGCCATTTCCTCTTGTCCTATCGCTAGTTACTTGGCAGAAGAGACCAACACCCACCTCGCTACAACCTCCTTTCAGGTAGTTGTAGAGCGCGATGAGGTCTCCCCTCAGCCTCCTCTTCTCCAGGCTAAACAACCCCAGTTCCCTCAGCCGCTCCTCATAAGACTTGTGCTCCAGGCCCTTCACCATCTTCGTTGCCCTCCTCTGGACACGCTCCAGCACCTCCATGTCCTTCTTGTAGTGAGGGGCCCAAACTGAACACAGTATTCGAGGTGCGGCCTCACCAGTGCCGAGTACAGGGGCACGATCACCACCCTGCTCCTGCTGGCCACACTAGAACACAATGGCTATATATCAGAGGAAAGGTACACTTAGATTTTGATAATATCTCCAACTGTGGCTAGTAACAGATGCATATGGAAGAATATATGAACACAACAGGCTTCTTTCTCTCTTTCAATACAGTAGGACTGTAGCATGTTTTTTTAAGGGAAAGAATGTTATTAATCTAGCTAAATGTGGATATCTCCATGGCAGTTACGAATGTATGAGGTTCCTGGAATAAGGAACCTGAGGGTCTCTGAAATAATCATTTTGTAATCAGTGGAAAATTATAAATGACTTCTGATTCCAGGTTCTAAATGTCACCATAAAGTAGATACCAAAAAGACTGAGCAAATCATGTGTGTCAGCACACTTAGTGGAGCAGGGAGGAGGTCTTGATGTATAAAGCTGATCTGCTGACTGTGGGAGCTGATATTGCTAAAAATAAGTGGTTGCTCACCATCAATACAGGCTGTAACCATCCCAATAAAATTAAAAAAAAAAATATGCTAGAAGAAATTGTGGGTTCAATTATCAGGGCACTTACTAGTTCTTCCTCAGTCAACAGAGTTGTCATGGAGCAATATAAGTTTTCTCATTTTCCTGTTTGTTTTTTGTCTACTAAACTGGTGATTTGAAGCATAAAAGGTTTTGGGAATGTAAATAACATGTCCTGACTACCAAAGACCAGTTAGAGACCAGAGTGATTGGTTTTTAGGCAAAAAGCTTTTTCATCACCAGTCTCCTGTGACTTCTCGGTACCTTTTTTCTCTTTTTGTTGATTAGACTTACATTCCTCCTAAAGGTTTTTTTTGTAACATTTTTTTTTTCCAGCAAAAGGTATTTAGCAGTTACTCCTTAAGAAAAGAGAAATCAGCTTCTTGCCTAAAACCTTTTTCCTTAGACGCCAGGACTATCAGTCAGATCAATTAAGTCATGTTTAAATTGCTTTGATTTTAAACATTCATGAATCCACAAGGCAGCCAATAAAAAGAAAATACCCCTATACTGACAGCTTAAATGGATCTCTGTGTGAGCCAAGGCTGCTGAGATTCAATTTCCTTTCAGTTTGCTGCTTTGTTCACGTGTGCTTGGCCTTGCTGACCAAGTGAGTGACTGCGGTGCCATTGCAGTCAGGAGTGGAACTCTCACCAGTGGAAATGAGACTTGATTTCCAAATCCCAGCACGGCAGTGGTACTCAGCTAGGCTCTTCCTGCTGGTCTTTTAAATTAAAGCAAGTCGTGGATGACAGCCTTACAGCTCCCCTGATAAATTTTCTTCTGAAGCCATGCAAGCAGGATGTGATAAACCTAGGACAGTAGCTGGATGCATTTTGTCAACAAAGCTCTTTTTTTTACAAAAGTGTGTTAACTGCTTTCTCAGATATCTAAAACTTTCCAGTTTTATTCTTGTTCATTGCCAATACATAGAAGTGGTGGCTTGTCTTCTCTTGCTCAAGAGACAGTACTCAACATCCTATGCCACGACAGCATTATGAAGGCACACATTGACAGCAAAACAAAAATAACTTCAGTTCCTTCCTTTCTAGAAGCTTTCTAAAGACAGAGTGCATGCTGTTATATTTGTATGGCAGAAAATCAGGGGGAGCTGCATTTATTCATAATTACTGTTGCTTTATTCCAGAGGAACTGAGCTTAAAACCAGATCTGCTCTAACAAGCAAAAGCAAGACCATGCTTTTGAATGATGACTGGAAAATGAAATGGGTTAAATTTTAGGAAAAGACAAATCTATTTTGGCAGTAAGCAGCTGGCTTTACTGCCTTCTGAGCATTGCTTTTTAGTCATTCTGCACAGTTTGTATTTCTGTAAACTGCTGCAAAAAAAAAGATAAATTCTTACTCAGAAAAGTTATAAGCAAATCTGATATTTCAAATCCTAATCCATGGAATCCTATAGAAAACTTTGTAATACAACGTTACAGTCTTTATTTCTCATATTCTTCCATTGTCAAATAGTTTCATCTGCTTTATTCCATCAACAACTCTCATTATATTTTATTTAGCAGCTTTTTTTCCTATGACTTTATCTCCACATTTCACTTCATTATTTTTCCCATTTGTTATATGCAACAGCACAGGATTTTGAAATAAAATATGACCGAGGTGAAGACTTGGTCTTATCTGTGTAAGTGGTAACAAGCTAAGTGTTTGTGGTTTTTCTTGCTGTGTGGATGGTGTGGTTTCCAGATGTTTTGTAATACATTGGTTTTAGTGAACTATTAAGAATTCAGTATCTTGTCCCATTAAGCAATTTTTTCCTCTAGAGCCTGAGGCTTGGATTTTGACATTTGTACATTAGTGAGAAGTTAATCTCTTTGAAGTCATCCTTATGATTAACTACTTCAAAATATGAATGCTCTCAGAACCCGAGTTGTAACTCCCAGATATGAATCTACAGTTTGCTTTTTGTAAGCATGTCACTGTAACCAAAAGATTTCCCATCTTATCAGAATACACCTCACATGATTTATAGAGGGATTGACTCTACAAATACTAAGCATAAAAATTCCTTATAGCGATACCTTGCTCCATACCGAGTCTCCTGGCTCAGTCCTGGGATACTTGGAAGACACAACAGATTAGATCAGTAGGCAGTATTTTTCAGCCTGTTTATCATAGCTCTGTTCCTATCTTCCACAACGAATTAAGTTCAGCTGTTTTTTCACTTTTTCGTAGGAAATTTAAAGAAAAATTTAAACCTGAATATTTCAAGGCATTTAAAAATTTAAATCTGAATATTTCCAGTTTGAAATGTGTAGGTACATTTTCCATTTAAAATCAGTTTACCCAACTGCCTTCATCTTGTATTTTCTTAAGTGACAAAGTAGAGAAAATGTATTTGAATTCCCAAATCAGATTCTCAAATTTAGTCCCATTTTGAGGCTCAGCTTCTTAACAGCAATATGCCACTGTAGGGAACAGTTATCTTCCAAGACCATGGCTGGCCAGGAAATGTCTGATATATAAAATGTTTTGATTTCTTGCCATGTTGGTAGGTGTGCATGTTTTTGATATTGCAAATGTTTTTCAATATCACACAACCTAGACTATGGAGAGTGCATGTGTAGTTTGAATCAGATAGGAATTAATCCCCTGACTTGTTTCAACAGGTAAGTTATAGCTAATGGGACAGTAATATTCAACAGTCTAATCTGTGTGAAGTGAAGGGGCTTTGTTAATGTCTCGTGCCTTTTAAACAACATTCACAGCAAATCTTCTGTTTTGCCGTCTTAGGAATGCAGGTGCTGGAATGGAATGGCATACCCTTAACTGGGAAAACTTATGAAGAAGTCCAGAGCATTATTATTCAACAGAGTGGGGAAGCAGAAATATGTGTAAGACTGTGAGTTTTTCCCCATCTTTCTGTTTCCATTTTTTTTGGCTTTTCATGGCTTTTTTTTTTTTTTTAAATTTACAGTTGTTAAGGTGGAACCTTTGTTAGCATGAAGCATCAATGTAATAATTAGCAAAAGTTCACTGTGAGTGTGGGAGGTCTGTTTGTTTGTTCTTTTTTTCTTTTAAAGTCATAAGGAAAGATAACCTGAGGCAGATGCTAGTAATTATGCTTTTATAAATAATGATGTCTCCATTGTCAGGCCACAATCTCCTCTCATTGATACACATACAATTCACTGAAATTACTGGGGTTAGAAAAGGATGGTAATTTAGCACTAACTTGACTTTAATGAAATCTGTATCCTTTAGATGAAAATCATTTAAGCATCATGAGAAATGTATAAAATTGCATTCAATCCATTAAAGATTTCACCTTAAAAGAACCTTTTCTTCTCAGCCCTTTAACAGCGCTGCAAACATCTATCAGTTAAGAAGGGGCCATGCTTGGGAGCTGCTTTCTGTCATGAACCACTATTCATTTATCTACTTAATACAATAATGAGGGTATGAGGAAAGAGTTTCTTTTGTCTCAGGCTTCTCATTGCTTTCTTTAGGGATCTGAACATGCTCTCGGACTCTGATAATCCCCAGCACCTGGAGCTGCACGAGCCAGTAAAGGCAGGTAAGTGATAAGTTGTTGCTTTGATACTGCAGGACCGGGTAGCAGCTGAAAATTGGATTTGATATAAGCTAGGGTATTAGCATTGAAAGCTCAGGTGTTACATCCCAAACCTTGCCATGGGCAGAAAGAGGACCACACCTTATACACAAAGCCAAGTATTTATTGTTGGTTATTATTATTAGCCCCGTTCAATCCATACTGACACAGTCTACGTGTCTAGTTAATACAAAGGAAATCTCAGTAACAGTACTGCAGCCTGCATTTGTTATCCAGGGAAACCTCCTGCTAGCTACCCCTTCATCTACACATAATGGTCCCCCTTTGGCGGCTTCTCGGGGCCCTGCGGGCACGGCTTTCACTCCGGGGGCATTGCAGCAAGTCCACAGTGTCCTGAGGAATTTGCGTGTGATGTTTGTGGTGAGAGTTTTTGACTTCTCTGTGCTGGGAAGTGGATGATGTTGATGATTCCTTCCTCTTCGCTTCAGGATCTGCCGGGGGCCTTCTTTTATGTTTTCTAGCATGCCTTGCTCTTTCCTCGCCGGTCAGCAGCTCTTCATTACTTATGACTTGACTGGATATCGTACACTTTGCATGTGATATATTCTTGTTCTTTGTGCCTTCTGTTGCCCCTAAAATTGATTTTGCCCAGCTCCCGAGTTTGCATTAGTGTCAGTAACTGACCAGGGGCCTCAGCTATCGCCCTGTGCCCGGACCTTGCAGCACTCTGCGGTCACCCCGGGCCTGGGCTCCTCTAAGCTGCATCGTTAATCTGGAGTCAGAAATACTTCAGTCTGCACAGTGCAATTACTGTTGTGCCTTTATTTATCAAAATTATTAAGGATGGACATTATACTGCACAATTATACAAGGTGAAGCGTAACTCAGACAAATTAAGGTCATAGCCATCTGGTCATTAGACAATTGCTGTTGCAGCCAGACAAGCTAAAACAAAGCTCCTAGCAAACTGGAGCAAGTCCAAATAAAACTCATGTCCTAAGACCTATGTTAGCTTAATACAAGGCTGTGGCCTGTTATTAGTGATGAAAATACAGCATTTACTAGGATACGAGGCTGCAATAGGAAGTGCTTTGTGTGAAGCTTTGTTATGTGACTTTTAAAATGGCAGTGCTTTTGGGGGGATTCCCTTCTAGTCAATCAATACCATGACTGCAGGCTTTAATCATGGTATTAGTTGTATCTAATCTAACTTTGAACCACAATCTTACTAGATTGTAATGCAGCCCTTCAGCAAGGTCAGGGCAGATTAAGAGAGTGCTTTACTCAGCTTCTCAGGGGTCCATTCTGAATTCTGTGGTTTCGTGGCTGCTGTTTTATCAGCCAGTGCACAAGTTACCTGGATTAAATCCTCTTAGTAGGCAGATCAAAAATGCCAAAGGCATTCATAGACACTGAAATTGGGTTTTGAAAGGATAGAAGCTAGAATACATAATATTTTTTATTAATGGAGAAAGCTCAAAATGAGAAAGAACAGAAATAAAAGTAAATTGCCCCATTCTTGCAGGAATGCTTCACCATCTTCTAGTGGTTTCTGAGTTGGAACAACTCTGTAGAGTCCCTTCTGGCTGCCAAGCCAAGTCTTTCTTGCCATCACCTCCGAGGTTTTGCAGACTGTTGGTGCTTTGGAAAGGAGCAATCTCCATTCCCTCTAGAACGATAAACCAAAAACAGCCTAGCAGGCAGGATAAAGCTAAGGTATTGCCTCAAACCTTTCATACTTCTGAGAACCTGGGAAGCAAGCTGAGCCTAATATCCTTTTCACTCTACACACTTTAAGGCACATATGAAACTTACTTGACCTCATTTCTCTATTAATGGAGATTGCCATCTACAAAGGGTAAATTCTCCCCACTCATTGCAGGGGCAGCAGGGAGGGCAATTAGACTTCTACCACAGATGCCTCACCTAGCTGTGTGTAATAAGGAAAGATGAATCAGGGCTTTTGCTCTTCATTTGTTTTCATTTTATTCTGCTTTGATTAATTGCCGGTGCTAAGGTTTTGAGCTCCTTTTCTCTTTATTTTTGTACAAATTAACTCAGCAGCAGAATTCAGTTTTATTGAATGTTCAGTTGATTAAAAAAAAAAAAAAGTTGAGAATAAAGCTTGTTACAACAAAGTTCAGATACTTGGTGAAACTGGACCAGTTCCAAACAGTGAAAGTTAGCACAGGCCAGCCTTTAAAGATGTAATTTGCTCCGGTATGATTCAGCATGATCAGCAAGGCCTATTTTTCTTCAGCTAGAGAATAACCTTCTCAGAAAGCTTGTGAGATGAGTAACACTAGTTGACAGAGTGTTGAGTAGCAAGATTGGAATTGGGATGTTGATGTTGTGGGAGAGACATCTATTTTTTATAGGTTGTCTTTTACATCTTCACAGTATACAAGCAGATGATATGAAAATTTGTGAAGATCATTATCCTGTCCCTGTACCATGGCAAGATGGATTTGAATGTGGTACCAATTATCAATACAAAGCTCTCTTATTTTAATTCAGTAGATAAAGCAAAGTCCCCAGGAGTAGATCCCAAGCAGCTGGCTGCAGAGCTCCAAAAGGTTTCTCTACAGCAGTCGCCTTTGGTTGCTGCCTCAGGAATGGAAAAGGGATCTCACGTTCACTCTGGAACCACTTCTGCCACCTCCAGCGCCGTTCCCAGCCCTGGTCAGCCTGGTTCTCCCTCAGTGAGCAAAAAGCGGCATAGCAGCAAGGTAAGAAACTTCTCAGTTATGCAGCAATAACATTTTGATGACAAGAAGAAACTGCCTATTTATCTTCTTTAGTGCAGCAAGAAATCACAGCACATATTGATGAATTCATTTCCGTGACAGTGATGAGTATTACTGTTAAGATATAGAATTTGGACACAAGGAAAGGAGATGGTGTGATTTATCCAAGGTCATAAAAGATTGGGCCCTCTCTGAAAATACATTTCTCGAACTTAATATTATTGTTTTGATGATTGCCCTTTTCATTATTCGTTGCTGTTGCTTTTTAAGTGCATCCTACATGAGGTGAGGTACTAGTTCCACAGAAGAAGCTGATATTACCAACACCGTAATTTTCCTCTCTGTACTAAGCTACTGTTGGAAGTGTTACAAACTATGAATAATCCCAGCAATATTAAGCATTTCTCTGAAAGTCAGGGAAAGAATGAAAAATAAATTTACCATCAAAATTTGTTTTGTCACTAGCTAATTCCTGTGAACTTGTTAAGCATAATTTCTCATTTTCTTTGCCACTTCCTGTCCATTTCTCAGCTGAACTTCTGGCACCCACCTGCACACCTGGAAAGGCAGAGTGGGAATTTAGAAGATTTTTTCACAGTCGAAACTGGAAACTAGATCATAAAGTCATCTATCACATTTTTGCATTTTGTGTCAAAAAAATTAACACTTGAAGTGAAAATCAATCCTGTGAAGACTGCATTTGCTTAAGCAGTTTGCAAGATAGCTAAAGCTGATTGCTGTCCTGGATACTCAGCTTCTCCCTGTCCTGTTGTTGGAAGCAAAGCTTCACACTGCAAACAAGATGCTCTCTAGATATTTATTTCTCTGTATCTTTATTCCTTCTTGGGACTGTCAGGTTCCTGCTGCATTATTCTTATGTTTGTATTTTTGTGCTGTTGAAGCTATGACTGTGATTTGAACTACAAATGCGTTAGGTACTGTACAAACAAAAACCAGCAAATGGTGCCTACTCATTTCAGATAGCTCTTCAATATGCTTACATAGCTTTCATGTGAGGGGAAACACAAAAATCTCTTTCATTCAGCAGTTTAGCAAAAACTGTAAATATATTTATCAGTCGGTTTGTTTTGGGTAGTAATTCTGTCTTGCCACAATTCCCATAGACTTTTTATGAACTAATTCAGAACTATGATGCGCAAGTTAAATCCATATGTCAAGATTTACTCCACCTAACTTCAGGGATCTGGCAGAATTGCCTAACCATCAGGTTAATAGTTGGTTTCATTACACCTTTCTCTGGATATTGTAAACATCTACCTATGTGCCATGTATTTTATGTTTACCAGCGAGAGTAATGCACTTCTGAAGTACAATTCATGAGACTGGATGAAACCTGCCGTTGAAGTGCATGCACTGCATGGAAAGGAGAGGGCAGGGCCCTTAATGCAGATGTCACTATCTACACTAAAACCCCTTTTATTTGGTTAGATGAATCCCACTCCTAAATTCACTGTATAGTGTATAGAGATCCATAAATCCTTGATGTGCAGTGTATCCTGGAGAGGTGCTTCTCCCTGTCCACATGAGAAGATGGGGTTCCCAGCTTTGGCACTGTAGCAGGTCACCTAAAGTTAGATGCATCAATTTCATTTCCTGCTTCACAGAAGATTTCGTAATCTTTTATGAAAATTCAGCTGGAGGCTTATAAAGATGAAACAAAAAATTATCAAAACTAATGCCTTTATATAGGGGATGCAAAGGTCAAAAATAATTAGGTAAATGTTGAAAACATTCTTTGCTTATTTCTGAAAATCACGTTGAGAGGCATTTCTTTCATAACAACTGTAGCTCTTGTTGACTTGTATAGTTTCTGTTCACTGACTGCAGGCCAAGTTTATAATGCTGTTGAGGTCTCTTAGAAGAGAAAGCTGCTGCTCATCCTTTCTGGAATGGCTCTTTGCCTTGGGCTGACAGGCAGGCTGCAGCCTTGCCAAAGTATCATGACAGACTAAATATCCAAACTGCCTAGATCTTGGTTTTGCTATTGTTCTTATTTTTAGCAAGTAAGATTTTTTTTTAAGCTTTTTGTATAGAATATACACTCCAGAAGTGTTATAGGAGTCTCTTTGATATTCTACAGTGCCAATTCTCTCGTATTTAATGTTTTGTCCCATTACTACAGAGAGTGATAGTGCATAGCATCAGAGCCTGGCATTAGCAGGTTTCACATCATGGTAATGACAACCTTCTCCTGCAGGTGTGATGGCATTACAAAGCACTGGCTTTTACACAGGGTGCATGAGTGTGTGCGAGGAGTATCAAAAGAAATTAGAATGGAATTAGATTAGCTGTGACAGGAGAGATTTAACCTTTGGGAGCCTTGAGCTGACTATATCCTGTGCAGACCTGTTTCTTTTGTAATGTAAATGCATGATCATTCTATGGTGCAGATTACCTCCAGAATATAAATGCCCCATAGAAACATTTAATTGTCTTTGTATCTTGAAGAATGGGTTATTTTTCTAAATCCTCAGATCTTTAGCTCCTAGAGAAGTCAGCAGTGAAATGCCTTTCCTTCTTTTCAAACTAATCCTCACTGAGGCCCTGATAAAGAAAGATACTAATTTGCAACTCTGCCTTTCAATCCAGATCCAACTTCAAAGTTGGGCCAGCTCTGAGCTGGGGATTGGACCAGATGACCTTGAGAGGTCTCTTTCAGCCTAAATTATTCATGATTCTTTGAAATATTTGGGTAGTTCTTCATGGTCAGTTTTAAATCAGCTGACATCAGAGAGAAAACAAAATATTTAATGTGCTGAATCACAGCCTTGTAAATGAATACAGAGATTTAACAATGATATCGAAACATAAAAATGCACATTTATTTTTACAGACAGGTAGATGAAAGTAAAGTAACTGCATGGCTAAATGGAACTCCACTTTAACCACCTTTGGAAGTTTCCACACAAATTTGGCATGCCCATTCCCTTTTATCTGAACTCCTTCTACAGTATTCATACTAATACATTCTGTATTACATGATATTTGGGGTGAACAAGCTCATTATTTTTGCTATTCAAACTTCTGAAAAATTAAAGCATTTAGACTATCTGGCAGTGATTTTGTAGCCGCAGCACAGCTAACTCCATGTTACTTTGTGGCATTGTCAGTATTGTCAGTGATAGTACAGACTGAGGTCAGAACTATTAAAGTATACTAAAATCCATTTGTAGAGGTAAAGTACAAGAAATGTAAGCCATTTAAGCCCGACGTTGAAAGTTTGCATGATGCTCAGGTAGGTCTTTGTCTTTGGCAAAAGGAGTGAAATTCTCTTTTTGAATATTCTTTCAAGGACCAAACAAGTTTTAGGAGTACTTTGCTATCAATCTAAAATATCATTTAAGATTCCGAACATTTTATAAACTATTGATGATCTATTTTAGCTGTTAAGGGATTACACTTCTTTAAAAGCTTTGTAAGGTACCAAGAAAAGCTAATATAAAAATTTTCCATGAGAATTATTTTTGAGAGACACATGCATTTCCAGAAAAATCAACATTTTTTTTTCTGAACAAGCTCATGTTCCATGTTCATAAAGAAACACATCTAGAAGGCAAGGTAAAGTATGTAAAACAAACAAAAATAAGGCAATATAAGACAGTGAATATAACTATACAACAGGCAGGTTTGGGCTGTTTTCCCCCTTGTTTTCTGTTGCGCTAGTATTTGGCTGGAATTTTTCTGGTTAGTTCTGGTCTGCAGATCTGAGCGATTGAGGGGATGTTTCTTCATTGCAAAGCTGAAAAGGGTGGTGCATCACCTTAACTTCATTCTCTGGTCCGGGAGATATAGGCTCTGCATTGGCCTAATTTAAAACAATTCATATCCAACATCCTGAGAAAATCTCTAAGGGTTTTTTTGGAGGGTAGGGCAGCACAAAAGAGGCAAATTAGTTTTACGCTTCTCAGAAAGTGAAAGAAATCCTAATTACTCAGAATAATATGTCAGGCTGCTGGTCACATCTGGAAAAATAGGAAAAGATGACTTCCAGGTCAATCTTCAGAGAACAGTAAGTTTGTCCTTGTTTGCATCCTTTGTTTTCTGCTGCATCAACCAAAGAAGCAGATGTGGAGAGAATGCAAAAATATTCAATTCCTGCTACTGAACCAGAGAGAGCTTTCTTGCTTGACTGATGGCTTGCAGATTAGAGGTGGGTCCAGGGTGGCTCAAGAGAACACCATTTAACAGAACAGCATATTTTTGAGAGTCTGGGATTTGAAGCAAATGGTGGTATTATTTTCCAACTACTAACAAACCGGAGGAAGAAAAAGGGGGAAAAAAGACACTGAGGATTTTACTGCTTTTGTCAGCAACCTGGAGAAGCTCAGCGGTAGAGAACAGAGATGAATAGGCAAGATTATACCCATGAAGGGGAGGACAGAAAATTTAAATTTCACCTCATGAAAGTGTGTGGAGGAATTTGAAGATGAAGTGGTGTAGCTGAATTGATTATCACAAAACACAGAATAAAACAAAAAATATTATATGAGACGGCTTGCAATTGTAAAATCCACTTATACACATCACTCAGTTTTAGTATTCTTTACCATTCTTTCCACTCTTTCTACCCACTTTCACCTAAACTCAATTTAAACTAGTGTAACCTTTGCCTTCCAATAGAAATATGGCTGTGTTGTGCTTGACATGGCATTTGGTTTCTCTTTGCAACATTCATTTTTTTAGACAGGGTTAATGCTACATGTCTCTTTCTCCCCACACCTCCCTGTGTGACCAATCTGCTCAGACTGTAAAGACTTTGGTGTTCAATTTGTCTGATTCTGTACTTGCACGAAGGCTGATCAAAATGACTGGGCTGCACTTTAAGTGCCATTGAAATACCATAACTATTAGTTTTGAGCATGCAAATTGGAGACAATTAAACGGTTTTTAAAAATATGTGGCAATACAGCAGTATAAACAACACCTGTTAAAAAAGTTAACTTTGAAAATCTATTATTTCCAATATGCATATGTTTATATTTGTGAGTGTGTGCCTATGTATTTATTTATGTATTTTAATCTGGCAGCCCACTGAAACTACGAAGTCTGCTTCCCATCCAATCACTGGAGAAATTCAGGTACATATGTAGTTTTTGCTGTGTAAATTGTTGTTGCTACAGGCTGCATTTTTCTGATGAATAGGTTTGCAGAAAACAATCTCCATTAACTTGATTTCTTATTCAAGTCCAACCCCTTGGAATGTCGCTCATGTAAGTCAGTGCTAGATTTTCACCTCTGTCTTTAATGTTGGCTTGTGAAATACAAACAGAAGAATGGAAAATGCTACTGTTCCTGAAGGAGCTAAAAACATAGTGAAATTCATTCTAATCTTTAATCTTTGGGCACTTATTGTGGTTTACTTAAGAAATTCCCAGATTCTCTACATTTAAGCAAAGACTGCTGTGGGTTTCTCATAGTGCAGTGGATTCATTTCCATGCAATGCCAAGTTTGTGGTTCTTTAGTTTTTTACTCTAGTTTTTTACTCTAGTTTTTAAAAACAGTGAAACTGGGAGCAGCAGAATAAATGAAGCCTAATTTCCTATAGATTTCTGTCTTTTGTTTCCTTAATTCAACTCTCTCTCCTATGCTAATACTAAGGGTCTTTCCATAGTGTTATAACATCCTTCCTGGGCTTGGGCTCCAGGTAGTCAGAATTTGTGTAATTCCTGCTCAATAAGCTGGCTATTGCTCATAACAATATCAAGTGTTCAAATTTCATCTGCTTTTTCCTAACTGGAATAGATCAATTTTTTTTTTTTTTTTTAACCAATACTGACAGACTTTGAGAGCAAAATTTGTTTCAAGATCCAACGTAATCCTCTAGCATCTCATTCTAGTCAGGAGAGAGAGACAGAAACTTCTAAAATGTGTTTATTTCCAGCCAAAGTAAAGGTCTAAAACTCATTTTACTAAAAGAATTTTGGAAAGGTATTGAATCATTTAGAAAGTAAAAATAACAAGTGATCTTACTGTGTTTTAATGCATTCTCTAGCTTCAAATCAACTATGACAAACACCTTGGCAACCTTATCATCCACATCCTTCAGGCAAGAAACCTTGCTCCCAGAGACAACAATGGCTATTCTGACCCCTTTGTTAAAGTTTATCTTCTTCCAGGGAGAGGGTAAGTGTAGGAGAAATTTTAACCTGAGCTTTCTTTTAATTTGGGTTTGTTACTTGTCACTAATAAGCAGAACTGAGAGTTATTGCTATAGAAAATCCAGGTACAACACCAGGAAAAACGGTAGATTGTTAGTAGCCAGATCCTATTCCCAGGAGAATGTGCATACTTTGCTAATGACCTCATAATCATTCCTGTAGATTTTTTTTTTCCATGTTTCCATTTAAAAATTCTAATACATGCAAAAATACGTATTAAAAGAACAACAGACTCTACTGAAATGTACTAAATATATGTAAGACTTTCTGTAATACAGAAAGCTACATGGTAAGGTTAAAATAGAATTATTGCTTCAACTCAAGACATTCTGAATTGGGGACAGTTTTGCAAACATGCAGGATTACAGTATGTGAGATAAATTTAAGGTTGCAGTATAATACCAAACGTGAGAAATACTAGCCAGAAAGCATTCATTCCATGTGATTTTTAATTACTTTTTTTTTAAGAGCTAAGATGTGATTTTAGACATTCTGGTAATTTTGTATCTACTGACTATACAAATCACTAATCACTTTTTCACAGACCACTGCTTTTTTAGACTCTGTAATTGCAAATAGCTCATTAGCGTTTCCTTTAAAAGATATGTTCCTGTATCAGCAATATTATAACTCTTTTTTGTGCCCTAAAGTTACAGAATGTCATACGTATGCATAAGTATATGCAGTTATAGCAATCCTGCTGACTTCAGTGACACAATAGTATATCTAAAGCTGATGGATCAGACCTTAGATTGCAAAGAAAATTCCTGCAAACTTCTCTGAGTGCAAACACTCATCCTAAAAGACTCTTAGGCTAGGACCATGCAACTAAAAATCTGTATTTCTGTTCTATTCAAGTAACAGGAAAGTGGATGCTCAGGTCACAGTTCAGCATTTGGCATACCGACAAGCACCGCTAAAAGCACATGAATGGTACAACTAAAGGCATGCGTATGCTTTTGTAGTTTGCTAATTCCAGCTATACAGCATTCAATATTGTTCAATATTGTTTGGGCACTGGGCCCAAAACTATTGCTGAATATAATGGGAACAGGTCCTAAATCTGTTTTTTAATGCACCTAAGAGCATTGTAAAATACTTGTCAAATCAATCTTACTGGGAATTTTGCAGGTACATTCACTAACGTAGAAATAAGGCTTTGAACTAGAGAGACGTTCACCCTGCAGAGGTCTAACTTGGATCCAAGCATAGGTTTAAACTTGTCGCCAAGTTGTGAAGAATTTGGATTTTAGTTTTGTTTGGGTTCATTATTTTAAAACATGTCAATATTACAGTTTTGCATGTAACTTGGGGCTTTAGGGAATAATGAAAATGAAGAGCTTCTCAAAAGTGCCAAACTTGTTTCTGAAAACAGAAACTTGAATTACTACTGAATATTTTTTATCTGTAGTTCAGTCCATGCTAGACTTCTTATTCTTCCTAATGCCTCTATTTCCTTTGATTCTGATACTAGAAACTACCCATTATTCACATGTTTTCTTTCATCTCTGTTCTCATTTTCTCTCACACTGCTTCCTCTGTGGTCCTAACTCTGTAAATGCTGGGTATGCAGACAAGTCATGGTTGTCCAAAATGCAAGGTAGAGTGTACTAACTTCCAATTTTATTCTTTCTTTTTTGTATGCATGCAAGATATTATAATAAGCCTGTGCATTGAACTATAGATTTGTCTTGAGCTTTGATGACACGCGATTGCAGCATGGTTTTGCTGTTCTTTCTCTAATGAATCCCATTTCCAGGTCAGAAGGAACTGGAAACAAGTAATTAGTGCTCCTCGATGCAATAATATTCTAGGGCCAAACTCTGATGACAAACAAAATTTCTTTTGAAGTCTGGAAGAATTTAGTTCAGAAATATCTAAAAATTCATTCTCACTCACTGAAAGTTGCAAAATAATTGTGAACTTGTATCAAGATTTTGAATGGTGTTACTGCCAAGAGAAACAGGCACTGTTTGGAAATGGAATGGAATATTTTTCTTTCTACACCTTGCACAGTGTATAGACATTAAAGCCAGGCATAATTCTAGATAATTGCCCAGCTGGCTTTAAAGCTGCTTGACCACATAAATGGCTATTTGTGGCAAACAAAGTTGAATTTTTAGTTACTGAAATTACTAGTGCTTTTTTTGTCCTGGAGTTGGAAACATAAGACAAAACTCCATTGTCAAGATATGCTAATATCAGCCCAGGCTAAGTATATAATAATAGTAATTCAGCCCTTATTCTAAATTTGTTTAAAAGTAGAAACCTGACCAAACAAGACAACACATGAATTTTAATAAACAGTTCTTCTCTATTATCAGCCTGTTTCTTCGTTAATAAAATTATTTAATGAATGTGTTTAAATGCCACATTTTATATACAGTCGTTCTATTATACTTTTTTCATTGTACTTTCAGTTGTATTATGAATTAATAAACTATAATTAGGGAAACATAGAGAAACGATAAAGAAGAGAGTAATGCAGTTTGTATCTTTTCACACAGCATACTCTGTGAATTTCAAGTGCAAATTATTTCATGCTAGGTATAGACTAGTTTAATGAATGCATTTTATTAAAGCATCTCCATCTGTTAATTACAACTGCTGGGGGGAAGGTGCATCAGTGGTATGAACTTAATGTATTTGCCAGATTCTTCCCGACAGAGGTCTAGAAACCTGCAGCTGTCATCCAGCTTAGCCTGGGTCTGCATCTCCTTAGAAGTGGTCAAGGTCTCTTGCTTCCCTCTGCAACAGATCCAGACCATAGGTTACATGAATGTGGGCTAACGCCACCCTTGCCAGTTTAGATCCAGATGCTATATGGACTTCAATGGAAATACTCCAGAGTTACCATGTTAACAACACAGTTACCTTTTGTCACTGTTGGCTCGGAAACTCAACACTGCATGAATCACCTTCTCACATATTTCTGAAAAGAATCAGAAACTTTGAAAAGGTGATGAAGTTGTAATATTGCAAAAGGAAATCCGGGAAAGGAAAGAGAATGTTTTGGTGTCATTTTCTTGGTTGAGTGCACAAAGGGTCCTCTGCTATTTTCTTCAAAAAGTTCCTCAAAACCAGTAGATCATATGACATGTAGATGGCCCCAAGCTGTATAATACTCTCCTGGCTTAGTTAAGGTAAGAAGTAAGTGGGTTATTCTGGGTGTAGAAGGAGTTTGGATAAGTTAATATTTCATTAGTAGTTGATCAGAATAGACAATGTGAGGAGTACTGTGAGCCCAGAGAGAGAGAGATGCTGCCAGCCCAGCTGTGTCCTATGTCTCCTTATGGGTCAGTCAAATCTCATTAATACTTTGAGTGATGGGGATGCTTTTCTCAGATCACAGAGTGGGAAAAGAGGTGTTTAAAAAATTTAAGTGCATTACTGAATAGGATTTGCCATCAAAATCTAGTTTCCAAAAGGATTCAGATTTTGTATTTCAGCTTTCCTTCCAAGATACACAAAGAAATAACTTTGTGTGAGTTTCTTTTTCATATGCTTTTGGTCCTCCTGGATTTTAATTAATCCTTTTCTTACTGACATACAAGAAAAAAGAAACCTCCTCTTTTTTTCAAAAATGTACCATTTTATGCTGTGGCAGAACTGATTGAACTGGAGCTGCTGCTTTCAGAGGTGGACAAATACTTTGTTTCACAGGTCCCAATGCCCTTCACATTTTTTGATAAACTGGAAGACAGTGAATAGCATGTTTTGCAAGAAAATAAAAGAAAAGACTAGAGCAAAACATAAGAGCAAAAATAACTGCAAGTCCCTTTCATTAAAAGGTATCAATCTAGTAGGCAGCTTGGATATGGCCACCCCCTTTTGGAGAATAATTAGAGGGGAGCACTGCAGAGTAGAATTGAGTTTGTAGAGTGAAACTGCTGGTGCTGAAGATCCAATATTGACATATATGTGTCAGTAAAACACATGCATGTTTCATGTAACCTTAATTACGTGGTGGTCAGGCCTTGGAACAGGCTGCCCAAGGAAGCGGTTGAGTCACCAACCCTGGAAGTATTTAAAAGACATGTAGATGAGGCGCTTAGGGACATGGTTTAGTGGGCATGGTAGTGTTGGGTTGACGGTTGGACTTGATGATCTTAGAGATCTTTTCCAACCTTAATGGTTCTATGATTCTATGATTCTAATTCAGACCTGCTCCAATTTGGTACCATACATGTACACCATTAGTGACAAGCTGATTAAATGAGTCCCTGGAGTGCATCTTCTGAGTTAATCTCATATGAAAGGCATCTAGTTCATTAGCTCTGAGACCATACCACAGTTCAATCAAAAGTCAGAAGTGACAATCAGGAGAACAGCACACTAACAAAAATTAATGTAGGGGGACCATAAGAAAGTTTAATAGGGCAGATACAGGTCATTCTGTGGCATTTGGCCTTAGTGCTGGAGAACAGTCCTCGGCACATTTAATTTAGTAATAGATATAGCACTTAAGTCCTTTAATCTATGGGAGGTTTGAACAGAAGATAAAGGGCAGTTGACTTGCAGACTGGCAAAAAGAAGTTCTTTACCTTATATCTTTGCTGGGTTTTCAAAGTATTAAAAGCTTCTCATGTTCTCCTACCCATCTCTTTTGGGATGTCCATTAAAATTTATATTAAATTAAAACTGGAATGGAAGCAAAGCTCACAGAGCTAGATGAATCCATATTCTGTTAAAGGTTATACTCAGGAAATGCAAAGTACAATAGAAAGCCCTACCAATTCTTTTTAAAAACAGATTATGCAGCCAAACTTTTTATTCTTGGCTATTGATAAAAACAATCATGAGCTTAATGCACTTTTATGTTTGTTTCCAGTACAGTTAGAGGTATAGGCAGAAAACAGGATCAATAAGAAATTAGTGTTTCTATCATTAACAGGATATTAGTTACCCCATGGCATTCATTAAACGTTCTTCTGAGATGGGACTTCTGTAATTAGAGACTGTAACCTCTAAATATAATGGATTCCTGCTACTTTAAAGTGCTAATAGGAGGATGGTCTTGGAAAAGAAATCAATGCATTATCACTTCAATTTATAATCAGAGCCCAACACCTACAATGAGAGAACAAAGCATACATGCATGTGCTGACTGATGCTTTATGTCGAAACGGTTGTAAGCAAAGCTAGCCTGCTGAAGAGTCAGAAGAAGATGTTTTAAAAGACCATGCCAGGAAAGCATGCTAATGAAAAAAACCCAAAGGCTGTCGTTGTCCCCTTCTAACCCTGAGTTGTTGCAGAAATGAGGGATGCAGTTCTTTTCTTTTTCTGGTTTTTGGTTTGTGGGTGTTTTTTTGCATTAGAACTGAAAGAAACAAAAGATCGCTAATGTAATGTTTCTTTCCTTTGTTCAAATTCAGTGCTGAGTACAAGCGGAGAACTAAGTATGTACAGAAAAGCTTGAATCCTGAGTGGAATCAGACCGTCATTTATAAAAATATCTCCATGGAGCAGGTGCGTGACTGGTAGTACTGTTCAGTGCAATTTGCTGCTTTATCACTTGTATGGCCTGCAGCGCTTACTGTGAAGGGAGCAGTGCGACTGGCAATTCTGTGAACCCCTGTAAAATCTTGCCAAATTTAGGGGAAATTTGGAACTATTTCCTTGCCTCTGATAAAGCTTACTATATCAATACTCTTTTCTTGTCCCTTCTACTCATAAAAATGGTAATTTGTGGGGATTACACTCATAATCATGTCATAAGTACAGATGTGGCAATTTAAATATGATAGTGGAATACAGGGAGGGAATAAATTAAGTAATAAGTTTCTGAAGTAGATGCAGAAATCAGTCACTCTCTGTTCCAAAAGCCATGAAAGCTCACACAAAACAGGTCCTACCATTTTCTTATTCAAAAATATTTATAAAATGTAGAGATACATTTTTAGATTTAGATCAAGCCAGCAATGGGCTTGAAATATGAATCATCTGAAAAAAATGTAGGGGATATTTGATTTCCTTGTTATAGAAAGATTTAACTCACATCTGGGAAAGAGGTCTGTGGAATTCTCTCTTTCTTGGTGGCTTCCTAACCCTAACTGACCTACAGGGTTAACTGAGGCAGTATGTAGCAATTGAGTCCTCTTTTTCTCCGTCTCCCCTTTTAAAAGGACTTTTTACCACTTGAAAAAGGCATATTGAGCAAAATTATGGTCAGTCCATTTGTTTAAATTATGAAGCATATTTTATAGAATAATGGATCTGTATGCAGGCCCAGATCTTTTTGCCTTTCTAGTGTTTTGTTCTTGATACATTTAACTTCATTTTTCAAGGCCACCTAATCTTTCAGTACTTCTTAAAAAAGCCCAGACTTTTAGTGAATAGATTTCCCAATGCTTTTAATATACTTCTCCAACATGACAAGAAGACCTCAATATTATTTTCCTAACTTAAAATTTCATTATTCATTCTTCTTGTTCATTGAGAAGAACATAGATTAAGATACTCATTTTTGTATGGAGCAAAACCCTTCCCACAGAGGGACTTACATGGTTGCTCACGCAATCTACATATCTGCACTTAACAGGCAGTAGCTCAGATTTACTTCAGAGGTACCCTGTTGTATGTAGTGGTTATGGTTTCCTGGATTTTACATGCTGTTTCATGTAGGCTTGCATAAATGTTAGCTCATTGACAGTGCAAGCGTCAGAAAAAAAACAACTGTGATGTTTGTCTAGCTGCAGTATAAACCCTGGGTCTTCTGGGTTTTGTGAAAAGGTTTGGTAAGTCTTAGCTATATTTCCAAACTGAGCTTTCCATTTAAGAAAGGCTCTTCAGTTTACTTAATTTGCTTTCAGGTTCTGCTGAGACATTTTACAGAGCTGTAATTAAGAGTGCTTGGACATTCAATGGCTGCTTATGATTTTAAATTGGATAATGATCTTAGTCTAGGATTTCTTGGACAGAGATTTTTATGTCAGAAAATCTAATATCTTTGATGTCAGTTTTTTGAGCATTATTTGATGAAATTTGCCTTTAGGTCACATACTGAATTCTTTGAAGTTTTGCTTTCTATTTGCAAATCTCCTTTTCCCTTCCTCTGAGACTGTTATGCCGTGCGTATGATTATAAGTGTGTAAGCTTTGTCTGAGCACCACATATGTTGTATATTTTGTCCTCTTGTCACATAGAACGGTGTGCAGGGAATAGTGTTTCCTTCCACACCTTTCCATGGCTTGTATCTAGTAATAAGACACTGGTGTGAGTGATTCTTCTCCTATAGAATTCAGTGCCCTGACTTAGAGAATATACAGTAACGCACATTTCTAAATCACCAAATAATTCCATGCTGATGATAACTACCCGCTACAGTTTGAAGAACTATCACCATGCAATAGTATATTGTTTGCACTCATAACCCACACGAATGGATATTTCAAAATAGTTAGGAATATGAGGAGAAGTACAAGACGATAATCATGATAGACTGGGATCACCAAACAAGCAAAACTGCATCACACACTAAGTTATACAGAGTTAGCAGTCATACCCTAAATTCATGAATCTTTATAAATATCATTTCCTCAAAGAAGCATTTCCTTTCCCTCCATCAAAGCATGGGTTGCTTGCTGACAGCAGATAAGTATTATTAAATATTTCCTAATATAGTCCTTTTAACGTCACTGTCTAGACTTTAGCTGGTTGTACAATTTTTCATTTTCCTTTTCTCTTTCATAACCTAGCTGAAATTAAAGTGAAAATAATTATGGGAAATAGATCACTCTTTGAAATGAAACAGACTTTTTCAAGGTCAGAATGATTAGTTTTATCACATAGTAAATTCTACTTTGACAGTCGGAGAAAAAATAAATTAAACTCTGAATATTTAGTAATTTAACTTTTTTGTTAAGTAATAAAGTAGAGATAATTACACTTTGAAAGGAAGGCCAAATACACACATTACAAATATTGTATAATAATTGCTAACTGAAGTAAATAGCTACTCAGAGCATGAGAGAAAGCATTGGAATGATTTAAGGAGAAGATTGTAAAAGATGTAAGTTCTGTTGTTGGTCAGGCCGTTGGTATAATGCTTTATTTGCCTCAATTTCTTACTTGTCAGAAAGCAGATAAAATTATTTCCTTAAATGATGGATATAATTCATTAAAACAAATAGCTCTTGCTATAGCTCATGTCCTTATATTGAAGGTAATATATTTAGAAAGAGTAATATTTTCAAAATCCTTGAGTGATGTAGGAGCCTATGTCTTATTTCCAAAAGTAAGAAAAGCTTTCTTATGAATCAGCAAGATATTGGTACCTAAGTCTTACTTAATATCTTGGACAAGAGAAAGCAAGTTTCTAAGTGAGCTAGCAAAAGAATTTTTGTCCTCCCTTGTACTGAAGTATATGCAGCAATATAGAGAAGAGTACAATAAAAAGTTCAATATTAATGTAAACACATACAAGTATAATGCATGATCTAATACACCACCTTCATTTCTACGCATCAAACATCTACTCCATCAAATATCAAAAGACTGCAATCTTTTATATTATTTCTGAAGTAATTATAGAATTTACTTTCAGAACAGGAGAAAAACAAACTGCATTAAAAATATTTCTTTCCTCTAGTCATGAGTTGTATGAGATTTTCAAGGAATATCGATTAAATATTTCAAGTAATGCATAGTTAATTACACAGACCCTAATTATCCATGACAACACCCAGTGCTCTCCAGGCATTTAAAACAAGAAACAGACACTTCTATGTGTGTGGTATTGGTTATGTCTTCCATAAGATAAAATATTATTCACATTGGCTGTTTCTGCATATTCTTCCATTTTCTTTAAATGATGGTTGTCCACAGCAGCCTAAAGCTAACTGGAGTTCATATGCAGTAATATGCTTTTAGGTGGTGGGTTTTTTTTTTGTTTTGGGTTTGGGTTTTGTTGTTGTTGTTTGTTTGGGTTTTTTTTGTTGTTTTTTTTGTTTTTTGTTTTTTTTTTTCCCCTAATTTTTCCACAAGGCAAAGCCTGAAATTAGTTGTGACTTAGTAACACTTTTTTCATAATATGCTTGGAACACAGATAATGTTCACAACATGTGTAAACTGCTTTACTTCTTTTAGGTACACTTTCTCATTTTCCTATTGATACATTGCCCACTTGCAGAAACCCATTATTAGGTGGATAGTGGGTTTCTGCAACCCATTTCAGTATTGCTGTCAGTTAAATTCCTGATGGGGATCTGAACTTCTGGCTTCATGACCTAAAACTGGATGATGTTAGGCAGAATCCTACTTTGCTGTGATGGTATAATGGCTGCCTTTAAAATCACTAGCCATTGAGTGTTCTTTGCGTTCAATAGTGGTACATAAATACATCTTCAGAAAAGCAAATTTTCCTCCTTTTTGAAACTCATTTCATGCACTCTGCCTAATAAAGGTCTTTTGATGGTTTTTCGTTGTCATAATATTTTATAAAAGCTTTATTAAACTCAGAGGCTTAAAATAGATATCTCAAAGAAATGTAGCGTACTGCAAGTTTTCAGCACAGTTTTATCATCATACTAATGCAAAGAACCTAGCAAAGTAGGGTTGCAATTACTTGCAAATCTTCTCTATTTTTCCCTTTCCACCAAAAATCCTTCAAATCTTTGGGTTTTTTTTTTTCCTTTCCTGGATCTATACATTCTTCTCTCTTCCTTGCACAGTCATCACTTGAAACAAGAAGACAACATGTCCTCCCAAAATAGCAACAATTGAGACAATACATTTCTGAAAGTATTTATGCTATTCCTCTTTTTTAAAGGGTAAAAATACATATACTTAATATAACATCCAGCAGGAAATTATATCATCCAGGAAGCTACATGTAGCATAAGCCAGTGGCTGCTCAACTCATTTTTTCAGGTTATTTTTCACGTTGCATTTTCGATACTGTCTTGGAACAGCAAAGAAAAGGAATTTTATTCAGTCAAGGAAATCAGCTTTACAAATATTCTGTAAGGGATGTCCAAAAGATAATATTTTGATTCAACTTTTTCTTTCATTTTTGCAGGATATTTTTAAAAAGAATGTTTAAGAAGAATGTTGCCTAATTGTGTAGGAATAAAACAAAGAAAGATTAAAGAATTGCTCTCAAATATATATTTTTTTTTAATCGTAGATTTCAAGTCATGTTGTTGCCTGCTTAAAGAGTACATTGTTGATGCTAAAAATAGTACAATTCCCCTTTGTGTGGGTTTTCCAGGATATGCTGATTTAAACTTGATTTTCAAAGACTGGCTTTGCATAGTTGCTCATTTTTCAGAAGTTAACTGGGAGCAGAAGATATTCTGAATACATAATAATGAGATGAAATTATCATTTAAAAGCAATTTAAAGTTATTAAGAGACTGTCTGAATCTGTGTTGCATTAAACCAAGGGGCAGTGGAGGTAAATAGCAAACAGTGCTTTTTTTGAATGTATGTGTAGTATGTACAGTAAATGGTATGGCTTATGATTTTGAACAATGACTTGATTCTTTGTTGTCGCTCTGTCCCAAGCAGCCAATTAATAGTCAGAGCAGTGAGTGACACATTGCTTCTGTTAGGATGATGACCTCAATTATCACATAAGACTTCTGCTTCTGACCTCTTTTATTTAAGTGTGTGAACAGAGTCCTGTTTTCCTTAGCAATGCTCGGAAGTGTCCAACAAATTTTTCATTTACAACTTCTCAGCCTGACTTCGCTGAATTTTGTCCTTCTCTCTTTCAAGCCACATGAATTTATTACTGCCTCTCCAGCCACCTGCTAGCCTTTTGCCCCAGCATACATCATCGGTAATCAATCCTCTCCCCACCTGTCCCCATAGACCCCTAGAATGAGTCAGGTCAATCTTTCCAATAAGGTCAGCTGCTTTGGTCAACAGCTTCGCTGTCTTGCACTATCTTGTCGTATAAAAATTATTACCATAATTTTTATATTTTTATTACCATAGCCTGTAGGAAGAGTGCTTGATAGCTATGATGCTTAACAAGATCTGCAGATAATGGGGTTTGGTGGCTGTCATTGATACCTAACAGTACAACTTGTCCTGCATATCTGGATCACTTGCAGAGTCCCACTGACTACACTGAATTGCTAGGGTATTAAAGACTGGTCTTCACAGATGAGAATGTGTAAAAAATAGGGTGTTTTAAATAATAGATTTGAAATTCACACTCAAATGCACTTTAGGCAAATGTCTGAGTTCAGACAACTCAGATCTGATGATGAGAGAAGCAGAAATACAAAAATGAGGCTTTAAAAATCAGTAGACTCTTGTAGTGGACACACATTCTGTCAAAAACAACTTGTGGAAATTCCTAAAATAGGGCGAAGCACAAGCCCATCTGTCTTGATAACAAATAATAGCCCCAAATTATTTTTCTGAGATCAAGGTTGATGGGAGGACAAAAGCTGCCTATCTGTCACTATGAAAATGGGTGCAAGGAGGAGATACTGAATAGAAACCACCATAAAGACTTGATCAGAAGTTTATGATGGCAATGGGGTTAATTATCCTTTCACTTAAATTGCAGCTGAAAAAGAAAACACTGGAAGTGACTGTCTGGGATTATGATAGATTTTCCTCGAATGACTTCCTTGGTGAAGTGAGTATCTTATTTTCTCCTCTCTAACCCTGTTTAGTTAGAAAGCTGATTAACTGCATGCTGGTATTTGGAGACTGTTCGCTTCCAAGGTATGGTATATGTGTTAAGTAAAACCTGTGTACATCACAGTTTTACTGCTGACTTCATAACAAATGGTCATGATTTCTTTCATCTACACATGAAAGATGCCTTCCCTTTGTCTTGATAAACTGTGGGAAAGTTCATTTAGGACTCAACACAATGTTACTTCACTGAAAATTAAGATTTTTTTTGAGCCTGGGATAGTAACAGCCTTCACAGTGACTGAATGGGGAATTCTTGTTATGACTGATAAGCTGTCTGCCTTGATTTTAACACATCATTGGAAGGCTGAGGAGGTATCAGTCTTTGTAAATGATTAAAGGATTAAATTCTGCCATCAAGCCATAATTTAGCACATGCACAAGTATCTGCAAGTGTGAGTAATTTGGTCTTGCTGATCAAGGTCTCATTTTTAACAGTACAAAATAGTAATATCATTACCAAAGTATGATTGAAGGCAAAGTCTTGTAATTAATAATAAATGAGATGAGTGATCATGGGAAGAAGTATGCTCTCTCTTTTAAAAGCAAATAAACAAACATATGCATGCATAATACAGGATTACCAGCAACAACTGTGATGTCAAAAAAGTAATTAAAAATTACAAAAGAGAATTATAATTAGAAACAGAAGCCCAGGAAAATCAATCACTCATATATAGAGTAACTCAGAGTATCTCTGCTCATTCTGCATTTGAATTTCACAAAAAAGGCACTCAGTTCAGCTCCAGTTCCCCTTTGTGTAACTACAAAACTGAGCAATCAATGTCACTATTTGAACAATTACTGAAATAAATGTATAGGAAGCATCTACATGATTACTTATTTCCTGCATACTGCATCAGCATTCTTGTTGAGGTCAGCATGTTTGTCCAAATGCAGGGCTTTACTGAATATTTACATCATTGTTATTTATGACATTGGGAAAATGGATGCTCCAGCAGTTGCTTCTACAGGAAGATTTAAACATTTGCCTTCAAATATTTTCAACCTCTAGAACTATTTTATTTATGAAATTATTCAGACTTAAATATGAAAACAGTTCTTCATGGGAAAAAGGAACGGAAAGGACTATCCAGTCTATTTCAGGACCAGGATGTCCAGAGAAGTACCGCACCGTAACATCAAATATGGGGTATCCAAATTGTGCCCTAAGGACTTGCTTGAATAGGGCCAGCACCACTTGTGTGCCCCAGTTGGCAAGTGGCACATTATGGTTCACATCCATGGAATGTGAACCTCTTCTCCTACAAAGCAGAGCCCCTAGCCTATACAGCCTATTGGCAACAATCCTCAGCCATGCTGTCCTCCAAGTCATTCCTAAAGCCATGACCAAAAACCACACCAGGGAGCATGCTAAATAGTTAATCTGTTCAGGTTAAGTAGAGAGATAATCAAACAGACCAAGCCAGGTCATATACAACCTATGAAGCTGAAAGAAAAAAGGCTTTTAACCTTCTAGAAAAAATCAGTTGTGAAGAGACTTCCCCATCCCTAAACTTGAAGAGGCTTTCTTTTATTCGGGGTCTTGTAACAAACAGACAAAAACATCATTCCGTGAGGTAATTGCACACTTTATTTGTCTAGCACTTCTAAAACTTCCCTGCCTGACACTAGTTTTAACTCTCTCACCTTAGAGCCAAATGCAAGGCTATTTTTGTCCCTTCCTTCGTTCAAGACTCTGTGATGACTCTTTAGTACTTTACATCTCTTGGCCCTCTCAGCTGCAAGACCATTGAGGGAGGAAGGACCCTTATTGGTCCCAATGCTCATTTTTTTTTTTACTTTTTTTTTTTAAAGAAATCTCACAAAACTCCTGCTAGCAATGCAGGTGGTCCAGAGCAGATTTTAGCTACAATGGGTTGTTTTTTTTTTTAGCCAAGTTGCTCGTTTCATTTCCACATTGCCATTGCATCTCCCTTTTTTTTTCCAGTGAATTTTTGAGGCCTAAATGGCCTATTGAGTTCTATTATTTTAGTGAAGTGCAAAGGTATCTCTATTCTTTTCTTTTTGTTACAAATTCTGTATATGTGGATTTTTGAAAAGGATCAACAAGCACCCGTCCGTCTCATATTATTGAAGACCTTACAAAAAACAAATATCAAATTATTTGCCCCTTTACTAACAGTGACAAAAAGGAGAAAATAACACTGCCCAGAACTTCTATTAGGATATGTCTATACAGAGGCAGAATGACTAGATGTCTTTTTAGTCTAGCTTTCAAGCTAGTGCTCACAAGCTACCCTTTAAACTATCTAGCCATCTTGGTATGGAGCTATGTCTAAGCTCATAGTCCTTACTGAGGTCCCGTTGAGAAGATGTATTAGTTCAGACACATCAATATGTTAACAAATGTGGGTTTGGGATCACAGCTGGATTATATCAGGTGAGGTCAGAGCCTGGGCAGAGAGTCCTGAATCTGTCAGCACACAGCCTTACACCCTTAACTTCTTACATTTGACTGCAACTTCTGGTAACACAACTGTACACTCTTCTGCTGTACACAATCATTAATAGATCAGATACAGGCCATGTATTGTACTTTGATTTATTTATAGGTATTGATCGAGTTATCCAGCGTCTCTCAGCTTGACAACACTCCTCGGTGGTACCCTCTGAAAGAACAGAGTGAAAACATTGATCACGGGAAATCTCATTCTGGACAGAGTAGCCAGCAATCTCCAAAACCATCTGTCATCAAGAGCAGAAGTCACGGAATTTTCCCGGACCCCTCCAAGGGTAGGAATGACTTGGTGCACCTAATATGAAATGTTTTCCCAAATGATGGGAAAACCTTTGCTATGTGGAAGTTCTAATAGAAAAATAGGAATAGGGCCAGCACCACTTGCATGCCCCAGTTGGCAAGTGGCACATTATGGTTCACATCCATGGAATGTGAACCTCTTCTCCTACAAAGCAGGGCCCCTAGCCTATACAGCCTATTGGCAACAATCCTCAGCCATGCTTCCTCCAAGTCATTCCTAAAGCCATGACCAAAAACCACACCAGGGAGCATGCTAAATAGTTAATCTGTTCAGGTTAAGTTACTGCTATGTCACTCAGTTATTCAGTTACTCAAAGTTACTGCTGTGAAGTTTGTATACACTTTTCTTAAAAACGTATTTATCTCAGTGATTAATTCATTGGAGCCAAGGCTTAATTTGGCTCAATCAGTGCCAGCCAGCTTATTGAGTAACTGTGTCCTTAAAACAGCAGCTTATAAGCTCTATGTGCTTTGCACATCTACTATAGATTCTGTGCCCTTTTCATTTTTCTGGTAGTCTTGGCCAAATTCAATACATATTTAGCTTTCTATTTTTCATGTTCCTTAAATATTCTATGGCATTTTATCTTCTGGAAATGTCACATTAATATTTTATAGAATAACAATTATGCTATAATAATGCGTATGCATTTCCAGTCAATATAACGGGCTGTAGCATATCTCAATTGTATTGGAAATCGGTGGAGCTGATATAGTAGAATTATACTAGTGTTTACAAAAGCAGAATTGATCTCAGTGTCTCCAGCTCCAAGAAATTTCTCTCTACTTTTTTTTTATACTAAGTAGTTGGTGACCAGTTGCTCACTTAAAACACAATGTATGTCATGTCAAAGCAAAACCCATCCCAAATAGCATCCAGATGAGAGCCTCAGAGTGATAAGACTCTGCTCCATCTCCTTTCTATTTCTCTATGTAATGTTTTGCTAGGGATTGGTGTCTTTATAAGATCTATATCGAAATTAGAGGTTAGTATAGAAGCTATTGTAAGTTAGGCTATGGTTTTGACTGGGGCATTCATTAGAATAAAACTTAACATTAGCTAAGTATTCGGTACCAGTGTAAGTGATGCTAGTTAGTCTCTACATACTAGGGAAGTAGAAAGCGGAAAATAAATTAGTCTTTAGGCTACCCTGTCATTCCACCAGTGTAAACCAGCACAGGAGGCATGATTCACAGGTGATAGAAACCCAATAGTAAATTAATTGTTCCCTGGGCCAGGGAACAGTGGGGAAGTAGAAAATGAGGCTTCGTAAGAGTTTCCTAATCACGATATATCCCAAGACTTTGAATGGCATTGCACAGCTTAATCTTTATTCCTTGTTCTGGAATGTAGCTAGAAAGGCCAGTCAAGAGAAAGAAAATTAATTTTTTTTTTTTTTAATAAATACAACAGTTACGCTGCTTCATTTTCTTGGTAGACATGCAGGTGCCCACCATTGAGAAATCCCACAGCAGTCCAGGGAGCTCCAAATCTTCCTCTGAAGGACATCTACGCTCTCACGGTCCATCTCGCAGCCAAAGCAAAACCAGCGTCACTCAAACTCACCTTGAAGACGCTGGGGCAGCCATCGCCGCTGCTGAAGCAGCTGTCCAACAGCTTCGCCTTCAACCAAGTAAAAGACGCAAATAAATTCCTCAGCATGGCAGCTTAATGTTCATCTGTTGCCTTTTTCCCTGCTGTCCTTCCCTTTTTGGCTATTTTTTTTCTGTTCTTGGCACACTGTGCTCACTCTGTTCAATGTCTTTCTTTGTGTGCCTGTGTGTGAATACATATAATTACAATATACTCTTGTATTTAGAAGTCCTTTATTTATTTATTTATTTTAATTTATATAGACTGCAGTGAAACTGGCTGTTTCTCCATCAGTCCCTTCACTCATGGTCCATGATGTCAACCATGGTTGTGCATGACTCACAGAGAATTCCATTGTGTGGTGGTGTTTTGATGTCACTATATAACTACCAATGAAATAATCAAAACCTGCAGAGATGCGGCTGCCAGCTCTTCAAGTTGCACACAACAAGTACTGAGAGCACATTAACAACAAGATATATCTATAAGTAGTAATCAGGAAGGACAGTGCTATATACACAGAAGAAGATTTAAAGTTAAAGAAAAAAGTTTTTTAACTACATGACTGAGATTTCTATTTTTGAAACACAACTGTAAATATCTAATTTTTTTTGGAAAGGAAAGATAAGGCAACCTTCTTAATATCTCAGATAAAATCATGTTAGTGATGAGCAGAACAGCAATAGACAAAAACATTAAACACATTAAATGCAAAATCATTAAACACACAAAGCCATTAACAACATCAGATTTCAACAGCGTTATCAAATTAGCAAAGTCAAAGGGAGTTGAGAGCTAAGTCAGGTGTCATAGTTCAATTTTTCTAGTAATTTTTGTTCCATGGATTGATTAAGGGTCAAGATAGATTTCATCTGACAACTCTAAATAGATTAATAAATTAAAAATTTTCCATTTTCCTTTTTCAAAAGGGTTGTTCTCTAGAGTATACTTCAGACCAGTATCTGATTGCTAGCTGAGGGTTTAGTTGATGGCAAATTAAAACTCTCTGACTGTGGAATCATTATGTTTGTCTTCAGGATTTGTTGATATGCCATAAATTTACCATGGTATAATGCAAAAACTGGGGGAAAATTATTTCCCTTGTCTTCACCATCATTAATAAAGAAACAGCCAGTTTTAATACTCTTTAATGCTGTGCATGTGGTGTCTCTTCGGTGTTTGAAAACACTACTTATTTAAATACAGAAAAAAACACTTCTGTTTGCATGAATAACATTTAAGCTGGTTCCATCTGAGGATACATACTCTGGGTTTCCATTTCACCCACACTGCCACAGCAGCATATAAAAGCGGTCAGTCTAATCATGCCAGGAAGCAGCACAGACACAGCATAGCAGGAGTCCTCCCTATTCAAAGAACTCAGTCTGACAATCTGCCTCCACCAGCCAATGACAACAAAGACCAAAGCCAACTAGCCCTCAGGAAAGTGATGTCTGATGGACCAGTCAAGCCTGAAGGAGGTGAGCAGAAAGACATGGTTAAGAAGCCAACCACATCCCAAATCCTTCTTGCCATGTCTAGTAATTCATTGCGATATTTAATTATTTATTTTACCCCTCCATTAAGTGCCGTAAATGTTAACATGAATCAAGAAGTCTGCTTGATTTTTCCACATCAGCGCATAAATCCATGATGAAAAACTGTGCTAAGAAACATTGCAAAACAACAAACCTGTGCACTTCCATTCCACTGGAGGACTTAGGCTTCTGTTGAAAAATGGTATAGCTTTGCTTATATTGTTGCCTAATAAAAAGCATGCATCCAAGTTGGTCTGCTTAAGCGTGATTGAACATTTCTTGTACTGCGACAAAAACCTAATTGTACGTTTTTGTTTCTGAAATTCTAATTGGGATATTAACAATTTCTTTTTCCTCTCCCAACATAGTTGTTATGTCAAAAGTCATTAGCATAAATAATTTTTCAAACCGCCAGTGGAAAGGAAAAGAGTTTTGATCCATGTACAGCTCAATCTCTTGATAACTTTCCTATCAGCCTCTTAAAAATTATTTTCTACCTGTAGGCACCTGTACATCAAACCTAAATACCACTTATCATCAATCTATCCCCTCATCACAAATAAAGAGCCAGAATCTCAATTGGTTCAAATTGGCATTGCTCTTCTGACTTCTGGAGCATTTTGCTTATTTCCATGGAATCTGAGGGATTATCCCAATAGACTTACAGACTGGACTCCCCAGGTCTTCTCTTGTGCTGTAGTCCCTTCCCAAGCTCTCATGATTCATTGAAGGTTTTTCTGTCAACACCATTGCACGCTGTGGACAATACAGTCTGGCTGAGAAGGTTGTAGGAGAGAAAGAGGGAATGATACTTCAAACAATGTACCCTAAAGGCAACAAGTCATTAAGAAAACTAGCATGATGTTAAAACAGCTAATTAACAGGGGCAAATTTAACAAATAATTTTAAACATTGCATTTAGAAATAACAAGTTGTTTCTTAAGAGACCCTTAAGAACTCTTCCATATATCTACACACCTCTGTGCAGCCACCCACCCACATATTGTCTTACTCTGCAGCTCAGCTGCAGACACTCAGTTCAGGCAGAGGCCAGAGGATATCATGGTATTAGTTCAGGAATCATGACTGAAAGGCCCATCCTATTCCTGGGATGTATACCACAGAAATCTAACTCTGGAAGGAATGTCCTATGAGGAGTAAACGTTGGGTTTGTCTAGTTTGGAGAAAAGGAGGCTGAGGGGTGACCTCATTGCTCTCTACAGCTTCCGGAGGAGGGGAAGTGGAGAGGGAGGTGCCGATATCGTCTTCCTGGTATGAAGCGATAGGACATATGGGAATGGTTCAAAGCTGCATCAGGGGAGGTTTAGGCTGGACATTAGGAAGCATTTCTTTACCGAGAGGGTGGTCAGACACTGGAACAGGCTTCCTAGAGAGGTGGTCGATGTCCCAAGCCTGTCATTTAAAAGGCATTTGGACAATGCCCTTAATAACATGCTTTGACTTGGTCAGCCCTGAATTGGTCAGGTTGATCGTTGTAGGTCCCTTCCAACTGAAATATTCTATTCTATTCTATTCTATTCTATTCTATTCTATTCTATTCTATTCTATGCTATGCTATGCTATGCTATGCTATGCTATGCTATTCTATTCTATTCTAAATAACTCTTATGATCTTTTGAAGTGTCATATCTGTACAGATTTATCATAAATACTTGTAGTCCTGTGATGCCTTTTGGCATAGACAAGCAATGCTAAAACCTTTTGCTTGTGATATGAGGTTGAATCAGGGTTCGCATACAGTTTTATGATAAGGAAATAGCTAGGCTGTTGGCTTCAGTACGCTTGCCACTGAACTGTTATGCTAGCTTCTTTACTTTTAAAATTGCAAAAAGGATATGTATCGATAAGCATTTGGCTCAGCAATATTAGAAGCATCATAGAGAGTTATGGGCTTAAGAGCCCACATTAATATCATTAATATATGTGAGGTTAGAGTTACTATGAAGAGACACGGTACTTTTGTCTTTTTACTTCTGACAAATATACACAATGCATCATCACCTACAAAAAGTTTACAAATCTGGTTTCAGATCTGTGAGAAGTTTTGGCTTCTTCTTATTGTACCAAAACTAGATTGTCCTAATTTATTCATATAAGGTGGGCCAATAGTTACCATTTTGAGGTTAATGGATCTCATGCATTTCAGCAGGAACAAAAAGCAAGATTAGCTAATTGCAGTTTTGTGGAGTATGTAAATAAAACGAGAAGAAACTATGACCTTGAATAGAAAAAGCACCAAAGATACTCAAAACAGCTTTCAATTTATGGAGATCTTTGTGTGAGGAAGAGGAGATGAAGGAAGGAGAGGTTTCCCCTATAGTTCAAAAATTCTAAAAGTTAAGACTGTTGTGAACAATGAATATTAGGACAACATCAGTTTGCAAGTCCATTCCCACAGGGATGCTGCATGGTTGTGGTACCCACCCCCATTACAGCCTACTTTATTGGCACCTGGAAGAGAACCCATTATGAACTGGTTTTATGGACCGAAACAGTCATCTTGGCAAGTTAGTAATTTTTTGTCACTAAATCTCAAAGCCCTTTATTAAAGAAGCCATTACAGATAATCCATGACATTATTGTTATTTTTTACCACAGTTATTTCTCTGTGAATTTATCAGAGAACAGCACCTTTTAAAATAACTGTTTGGTTTTTTTAAGCCCAAGCACACGGGGTGGTAGTAAACTAGCAAGATTTCCACAAGGATGATGGGAAAAATTCTGTTCTGTGAGTGATCATCAGTCCTTCTCTACCTAAGAGAACCCTCAGAAAGAATTTTCTCCTTTAACCTGGTCTCTCAATAGCTTCTTTTTTTTTCTTGAATTCAATTGGCACTTGAAAAAACAGAACAAAACAAGAACCCTCAGTCATTCTTAGAATGCCCCAGAGAAATCTTTTTCTACTTCTGACTCCTAGGACCTTTTCTATTGGATGTACTTTGTCAGTTATTAATTGCATATCTGATGAGAAGTAAAAAGGAAATCATAAATAAAACCAGCACCCATGGTATACTTATTATATTTTGTGAATGCAAAGGACTTGCATCAGTTTAAGTTTATTGGACTGAACTATTTCTGTATTCATTTTAAACAGTAAAAAATGTGTTTTAATCAATCTGTTTTAAAATTAAGGCGAAGCTACACCAGAAAACATTGGTCTTTGTTCAGCACCGTTGTAAAATCCAATATTCAACTACAGCATTTAATTAAAAATAAACCCTGAAGTATAATTTCCTTGTTGCCTGTGAGAGATAAGAGTATGATCTGCAAAGAAATCAATTGCATAATACACATTCCCATCACACCCCTCAGAGACAAAAAATAAAATTTCAGGGCCAACCCTTTGAAGGTAGAAGTTGCAAGGGATCCAAGCCAGAGGGAGAGAGCAGTGCCTACGTTTGAGTTAATTTGATTTCGCTTTTGTGAAAAATCTGAATCATTGCCAATTACACATTCACATAAAATTAAGCACATTCCTTTCAACATAAATCTATGTATTAAGGTTTATCCACCACATGAGAGAGTTTTAGAGATAGTACAAATCAGTCCACCTCCTTTTAAATCAGTAATTTATCCTACAGAAGGATCTTTCCATTATATGGAATTTACTTGGTAGGTCACTTACATTTTAAATATAATAAATTATTTTAGAGTTCTTCAGATACTTGAACACTTAGAGATGCTTGATGATAATTACCAGTTCTGTGGATATATGTATATAAAACAGTAGGTGTATCTGCAATATAGTTATTTACTGATTTTACATAAAAGGCCTTTTCAAAGCCAGTTCATAGTTTTAAAAGAATGAACTACATGCTTTAGTTTTAATAACTTCCAGTAAAGTGAATAAGCAAGACAAGGAACAGCAAAATTTCCCTTCAGCATCTGTGTGAAGTAGAAAGGCACACCAACTCTGCCTCACTAGAATAGAAAGTGTAGTTTCCAGTGAAATAAGCAGTTCAGAGCACAAAAGAAAAAAGATAGTGTTCACCATATAGTCAGCATCTATCTACATAACTGGTCATTTTTTAAAGTACACAGTTTTATAGGGAGCTGTGGTCTCTACATGGGTGTTTAACATACCTGCTTAATGGGTAAAATTCAATGGACTTGTCCTTATTTGCAGAGGAAGAGGTGCCAGTTTTGGCCCAAAATGTACTATGATTGTACAATGAAAAAACAGCTCCTTTATTATATCAGAATATTGAATGGTCAAAAAAAACCCCAACATATTATGACCAAAGAAAAGAATTTCTAGAAAATTATTTTGATTCTTCCTAGGATCTTTGGAGAAGAGTAAATTAATATTTAAATAGCTAAGTAAGTGATTTTAAGCCTGAACATCATTGTAGTCCTATGCATTTTTCTATCCTTTCGAATAGACTCTCAGGAGAGAGAAGCTACAAGTCAATACACTGTTGCTTGAACATCATATGATGATGGATGCCATATGCACCTTCTCTTTTTTTTGCCACATATTAAAAAAACAATCAAACAAGCAAACAACCTGCCAGAAGAAAAGCACTGCTATATTCTTGACCTGAATTAGTTAATAAATGTTAAAAATCTAGAGAAAATACCATGTGTTTCAGTTAAAAGTCCGAACATACCTGTTAAATTACTATTTAAAGTAATACAAACAATATATTTCTACAGCAATTTCTGTCTATTTTTCCTATTTTTTTTACTCAATAACAGAAAGGGTTTTTTCAACCCCAACCTCTGGGAATTTAACATTACAACATTTTCTGAAAACCTCCAAATCTAATGCATGTACTCAGCACCTATTTATTTCTCCTATCTCATAGAGAACATTTCATCTTTTACATTATAAATTTTCCATCGTGACACAAAAGTTTTTCTGTGATATCCTAAGGGGAATCTACTTTCCAAATCGTCGTGTGTCAAGTGATTTTACTGTTCAGAGGAAGGTCTACTATCAGAGCTAATACTGTTAGCTAGAATATCTAGAGTAGACAGACTGTGCATCAGCATTTTCACAATTGTACCCAAATGCGCCTGTCAATTTATACCTCTCAAACACCTCTGGTTTAGAACACTTTAGTTCAAAAGGCAGCATACCTGCTTTTAACTCCCTTGGTCCAACAACTTTGACAAAAGTTCACTTAAGTGTCAGCATAACAGGTTAAAGCTACACAGAAATGTGCTATGATGTGTGTACCAAGATATTGCTAGCACTGTAAAACCCATGATACAGGTCTGAGCCAGCACTGTGTAATTTCTAGCCACTTAGCTGTAAGAAATTAAAATTGACAGGAATTTTCCTTATCACTAGGTTCTATTTACTGGCATTAGCAACAATGTGGAGTGAAATTGATTCCTAGGTTCTATAAATCTTTTGGATTGGATATGATTGTGGATTTAAATACCTGCTTATTTGGGGTCCCTTTAGGTCTGTATCCATTTTCACACTTTTAATAGGCAATGCCATGTTTTAATTTCCTACAATAATTTAGGATATTTTCTTCACACTTTAAATAATTTACTGCCCAAAGCTGTTTTATGCCTAGCTTCACTAGTCACTTAATTTCCAAGTTAAACGGGCCTTCATATTGCTACAAATAACCCATTTCCAAGAACCATTATCAAAACAATAACAGTTTGTCCCCACACTCTGCAGACAGCAATAATCTGAGGCTGTCTTTTGAGTTTTGTTTCAGTCTAATAGCTGGCACATTTTGCTTTGACTATTCCCGCTATTTACTCCTCTGCCATTTTAAGCTGACATGTAATTTCAGGAAATTGCTTAGATTCTTCATTTGATAACTCTTATTTCAAAAGTCTATTAGATGGTAGCCTAACCCTACAGAGTACACAAAAGAAAATTATTTCATCAGAATTGCTTTGCTGGGTAAAGAAATGCCATCACCACAGTTTAAGATGCGTGCTGTTCTGCCATCACTCCTTTCAAAAAGTAAATTGCTCTGTAAAGAGTTGTGTGGAAGTTTCACAAAATATCACTGCTCAGTGTGCGGTCAAAGCCGTGTCTAATACACAAATGTGGCTGAAGTGGGTGAGACCATGGTCTAAAGTGCTGTTCAGTATGAGGAAGAGTGAGGAAAAGAAACTGTCAGAGCTGACCTGAGGTATATACCTTTGATCACTAGTTATTTACTTATCCCCATTCTGTCGCCAGTTCACAAAAGATGCAACTAGCAGTCCCAACGACAAGGTTTTACACTGCAGAACCTTACGGAGCAAGCCTGAGCAGCACCTGCTTTTAGTGCTAGCAAACCCTTCATAAAAACAGGTAAACAGGCACCTGGGGGGCAGTTCGAGGTTGAAGCACTTGAAACACAAGGTGACTGAGAGTGAAGAGTAGACAAGCTTCTGCCAGAAGACGCTGTGTGTGACATGCCAAGTCCGTTGGTCATCAGATAAGTATCCAAAGCAAATTGGTGATTTCATCTGCTCCCATGGGCTTGCATCTCTTTGAGAGGACTCAGCATGATGCTATCAGCCCTTTTTTGTTACCCACAAGATTGCCAGTTTTAAAGAACAATTTTTTTTCAAGCAATTAGGTGCAAAGTCTCAAAATTTAATCCTGAATGCATATTCATTTTCCCTCCTCCTGTTTGGTTTACAAATAGAACTGTCTTTCCCAATGTGTTTTGAGAGTTTTATTTCTGCTTCTAGACAGATACCTGAAAAGGGGAACATGCACAATTTAATCCCTGGGAGAAAGTTTTGTTTGAGTCTGTTCTTCGTTTATCCACAGGAACGACAGAACAGCATAGTCCCATTTTTCAAGTTTAAGTCTTTTTTTTTTAAAAAAAATTCATTCACTATAGAAGAATGGCTGGAGTGGCTGACAGTGCTGAATTGTTTCCATTTTGCTTCTGACTGATTCGACAGTTCATGGCTATAGGTCTTGTGTGAATTATCTACCTCCCTTATGTTAGGTTTTTAAAAAACATCTTCTCTGTTGTAAAAACAAACTTTTCTGAGAGATTAACTGAATCATATAGCTTCCATTCATTCCTTTCTTATTGATTTTAATATGATATCTTCTTTATAATAAGGCATGATTTACATGTTTTTCTTGGTTATAAAAGCTGATTCTCCAGCTGGGTCCATAAGCAAAAGCATAAGCAAAACCATATTTTTACCATAGATGCATTCAACTAACATTGTGCTAAGAGTAATAATTAAAACAATTTAAAAAAAAAAAAAATTTAAAAAATGGAGCTAAAAGGTGAGGTCAGTGCTATCCTCAATTTTCTTGAATCAGCAATTCTTTTCCAAGAAGGCATAAGGGTATATGTGGACAAATATCATTCTCTCAAAGGAAAATTATTTTCTTTTTTTTTCCCCTGTAAAAAATACAGAGTACAAAAGGTATCTGGCTAACCATTATCTTTTTTTCTTTTTTCTTGGAAAACCCCAATCCTACACCAGGGATAACATTATGATTCACTTTCTTAGAATCTGAAAGAATTCCTGTAAGCAGTCGAGAACTCTTCCAACTCATTTATGTATTATTCACTAGAATGGTTTAACTGAAGCTTTTGCTCATGCCAGCCTGTACAACAGACGGTAAAACAGTGTCACTCAGAGGCAACATTAACACCACATTGCTAGCTACTAAATATGACATGTCTACCCACCAACACACCTTCAAAGTAGAGAACATTTCATCTCATAGGGGAACTACCAGCTACAACAGGATTAGCAGATGAAAATTAAATCAAAGCTACAACAATAGCTTTGTATAATAGGAAATCCTGTGCACTATTTCAGAGGAAGCAGCTCATATTAGAGTTTTAAACTTTCATTTCATATTTCTATTCTTCATAGTCCAATGGCTGGACAGCCCAGACACCACTGAAGTTACAATCCTTAAGAAACATCTGATAAACTGCATAAACAGTTTATGGAGAAGGGGCTGGAAGGGGGAAAGGATATCTCCTCTCTCCCAGTAAGAGGCCAAATGATGATGCTGGGTAATGATCTTCAGTTAAGCTTAGTGTCTTCCATCTGCTGAGGCCTGAAGAGTCTTTTCTTTCTGCTAAAAATGGAATTATTTCAGCATGATATGTAATTGGCAGCAAACCTTGCATATGAGGAGTTTCTTCCTAAGAGTTTCTAAAAGTTTTCTAAGCTTTCTAAGAGTTTTTAATGGTTTGGGGTATTTTTTCCTAAAAATCAGGAACTTGAAAAAACAATGGGCAAGGAAGTAATGAAACATAGCTCTTCCATACTCTGGATACAAATGATGGCACTTGCCTTTGCCCAAGCTCCTATTCAAATACATGTTGTACATTTAGGCGAAGCAAGACTACACCTTGTGGTATCAGGCACATCTGTGATACCAGAAGAGAATATCCAATCTCTGGACCTCAAAAAATGAGCGAATCCATACAAAACTATACAACTCTCTACAGATGAAGGCACCTCCCACCAGATCTTGGATGTCAAAACCTGAGAACTTAGGCATTTTCTAGCATAGGCAGCTGTAAACAGAAGCTCTGTAACTCAGAAATGAACCTGCCCTAATCTCACTTTAGTTACGTGTCCTTTATGTGGATAGGAACCCAACTGGCCAAGCAAGGTGGCAATTGCTCTGACACTTATAGGGCTTCGCAGACCTTACATAGCCTAGTAAGACTAGAGGAGTACCACAGTGAACTCAGCCTTTCTTGTTAAATTTCCTAAGACAACATTCAAAGAGAAAGGGCAAGACTGCAAATGAATGTACAAACTAGTCCCTTGCACATGAGAGCAGGGAAGAAGTTCTAGAATACAAATCTAACTATGGTTATTCTAACTCTCAGACAAAATATTGCCTGGCAGCAGGCATCGCCACATCTTCAGAACTAGGAAATTTCCTGTATAACCAGCAGCAGAAGCTTAGAGATCTAGAATTATCTGTAAAATTATAGATACATAGAAAATGTGGGTGTCTTATAAGTTATGGAGGAGTTATCTGTATCCAGATTCTTCATTTGTCAGAAAACCACTGTAAATCTATTTGTGGATTTCATCTCTTGTTGCAAACTGACGCTGTAGTTCATTACTTTCATAGATCAGATAGGGAAAAAAAAAGAATAACACTGAACTTTAGAAATTTCAAAATCCAGTCATGAATCTAAACTTGGACCCATCATAACCATTCACCAAGAGATCTTATGGGAAAAAACATCAATATAGAAAAAGATGTAAATTAGTGAAAACAACAGAGAAACTAAAAATACAACATACTGAATGTATCATCAGGATACAGCTGTTTGAAAAGTAATGACTATGTTTTGATTATAAATAGATGTAGCAAAACTTCTAAGCCACTTATAAAGGCTTAATTCAAGCTTTTCTGGCTTGAAGTAAATTCCAGGTTCTTACTGGTTATGGAAATCCACCAGTAAAGATATAAGAAATTACTTCAGGCACTAGCTTTTATAGGAAAGTCAATAAAAATAAGAGCCCAGATATGAACTACCCTTTCAGCCACATATGTTATGGTGGAGATGCATGCTACACTAAGCAAATTCATGCCTAAGGGAAGAACTAAAGACACTTTTTTGTGCTGGCACAATACTGTCTTGTCTTCCATGGGTTTTGCAGATGTGTGGCTTTCCCGACTGTCCTCACCTATGAGGCGTTTGACATGCCATGGCAAAAAAAAAAACCCAATCCAAACCAACCCAAAAAACCCCTCAGAATCCCAAATAACAAACATCAGAAGTCATAAGGTCACACAAACGCTATGAGAACAGAGGTTATGGATTAATTTGGGACCAGCATGAGATAGCCCCAATATAGGCCGTTGAATACAGGGCAGATGGCAATAACGTGCATTAAAGGAGAGCTTGACCTCTCTTCTCTGAAATCTCGCTCTTGCCCGACATTTCCAAACAGCAGTTTCCTGACATGTCACCGTAGTCACAGGAATTCACTCACAGTACCACAAACTGAAAGTGATAGAGCAACCGCTGCTCACAGCTGCATGAGCAGGGCACACTGCTGTGTGGAAGAAAACATAGGTGGCTTTCTTTGCAGATGAGATACTGAGAGGATGTTAATAACACTATGATTTTACAGTTTATTAATTTGTATTAACGTCCAAGAAGATAGTCTATCATCAGTGTATAAAATCATGAAATAGAGCTAAAGAATATTTTTATCTGAAAATAATTTAGACTGACAGATTCCTTCTGTGGCTGTAGGCATTAGTGAAACAGAGGAGGCTAATAGAGTTTAAAAAAAAAAAAGTTATGTGACAGCTTGGTTTAGCAGTGAAGAATCACTTTGCAGAGTAAGAGTTCTGTCTTAACTCACAGTTTGGCCCAACGATTGATGATATGTGAATTGCTTCATTCCTCTCTTCTAGATTCAATTATTAATCTGTTTTTGCATTATGTTTGAGGAGTCACACTCAGCTTCCTGGTCCCACATCAAGCAGCATGCAGCAGTCTTCATCAAAAATATTATTCATTCAGTCAAACATAAATAATATTGGTTGCCAGTTTAAGGCAAGACACCGCTGTGGCTCTGGCTTTTATTTGAAGTAATTTCCATTTAGATATTTGACTAATTTCTTGTTTAAAGAAGAATGTCTTTTAACTGCTTACATTAGCGTTTCACAGTTCACCAAATAGCATAAAACTTCATTAAGTCTTCACAGAAAAATAACTTTACAAAAAAGTATTTTTTATCTTTGGTACATATGCTCAATCAGTTGGAATAGATGAAACATGACCCTAGTAGACGTAGCAGAGGACATTTAACAAAAAAATTCCAAAAATCTGTATTAATATTCCCAGATAATTATGTTATTCAATATGAGAATAGCTACTCTACTGTTCCTGTATTAATTATTATGTGTAATGTCACCGTGTCTTTTTTTGTTTATATTTCTCAACTTGCTAAAGGCTGGGTACCACAAGATTTGTTCATGTAGTACAATAATATCCAAAACACAAAATAAGGCATCTGAAGTAAAAATAACATATGCTGGTGTACATTTTCTACACCAAATGGTCTTAACCTAGATTAGGGCATCTCCCATCAAAACACGTGCATTAAAATTCTAGGCATGTAGTAAAAGAGATCCCGATGGGTAGAAGCAGTTGAGAAATACAATGCAGTAGCTGTGTTACGTCTGAAGAGGGGTGGAGGTCTGCATACAGCTTCTGTGACTATAGATGGTGTACCTATATTTCCTTTCAGCTTCCTCTCCTTCTCAAAATCACCAAATGCAAAGAATGTTTCATGAGGAATATGAGGAAGACCCACTGGGTCTTTCATTTCTACAAGATGACCATATGAAATGTTTCAGATGAATAGCTGGTTTTCTGTAGCTTTAATCAGAAAAGCAGTGTTAATCAATCTAACCCATTCTTTTTTTCCTTCAGGCTGTTGATTTGAACTATTAACATGACCGGAGAAAAAATATGGTGGTATACTATTTGGTTTAGAACACCTTATTCTATGTGAAAATAAACATCATCTGCAAAAGATGATAATGCAATACTGGAATGTAAAGTAAAAACGTGAAAGTGTTTGCAGCATGTGATTTTGATAAATTACATTTTTTCTTAATGTGGATTGTAGTGATGTCTTACAAGTTTTTTGGTAACCCACTGTTCCTGCTCTGTACAGCAAGGTCTACTAATCACCGACCTGCAGAAAGTTCTGTCTCCACTGGCTCGTCAGCCAGTAGTTTTGGCAGTGGATACAGCATGGATAGCGAAGGCAGCAGCAGTGCCACAGGAGAGAATAATCTATTTCCCATCCCAAGAATGTAAGATTTTTCCTTTAATATACTGTATCCTCTGTGCACTGACTATGTATGCCCTTTCACTTGCCAGTCATTTTCTTAAGTAGTTTGCTCTGTAGACTTGAGTTACTCAATAGAATAACAGCAAAAGAAGGAGAATTTTTCAGAGCTTGTATTTTCATTCTGCTTTGTTGAACACTGAATTATTAATAACCAACCAAACCTCTGGCTCAACCTCATGAATTAATTGCTGTCACACAGGAGAGGTGCAAGTCTCAGCCTTTGATGCAAGTGTGTAGAGGTGGGCTTGGGTTAGGTTTTAAAAGTACAACTTTCATAGGCCTGAGAATGCTTAGTTTAAGTTTTCAAATTGACTTCCTTCTAGAAATAGGTGTTACTAGTGCAACCGAAATTCAGATTCTGGATATAAACCATCTTTCTCAAAGTTTTTAAGAGTTTGAGTAGAATTTGTCAGTTCTTGGTTGGAAAAATATTTTTGGGAGGGAGTCCCTGTAGGAATTATCAAGCTACTATCAGTGCAATGATCTTAGCCATTTTACCTGGTTAACTACTCCACAGAGAAAAGTTTTGCCAGGATTTTTTTTCCCTCAACTTTGGCAGCATGCACTTTCATTTAGCAATTTCATTTATATTCCTTTACAGAAAAAAGTAATTTCTCCTGATCAACTTAGTATTTCTGACCTGAATTTTTTTATAGAATTACTCTTCTCAAAATATTAGTTGGTGGTCATTGCTCATTCAGTGTCTGCAATAGTTGTTCCATGTTTTTCTCTGGGACACAAGTTTTTGCTTTTTCCCTGCAGTCTTGAATTATTAGTCACAAGAGTTTGATATAATCTTCCTAAAAAAGCTTGAATGAAGAAAAAATTCATTCTCTAGAACTGTGACATTTCTAAGCATTCATGATTTTCTAAAATAAAGCCCAATGGTATTTGTCTACAGCTTATTAGTGGCTAAAAGGAAAAAAGACACAAATCTAATATTTCAGTCTTATTTTCAGAATCTGGGAGGACAATGTGAGCTCAGGTTGTGGGGTGCAAGTCATTTAATCTTCATGGAACTTTTTGCTCATGCTGTTCTAGGTTAAAATGAGTTGTACTTCCCAGTAGCAAAAAGAAGATTTTTAATTGGATTTGACAATCTCAAAAGAAAATTATTTTGCCATCATTCCTAATGAGAAAAGCAAAGATGCATAAAATCTTTGTGCACAGAAACACAAGATGGAGCTCTCAATAGAAGTTTTTAGTTCACATATGCTAAATTTGAGTGCAAATAGTATCACTTACTGTGTATTATCTTGCAATGTGACAGTAACTACAGTTACTTGGTATTTGGCTGACAGATTCACCAGCCTATTAAACCTGACATCAGCTGCACTTCTACTGAAAAACAGGAAGAAGTCTCCACGGCTTCAGCTTGTCTCTTATAGTAATTTATTCCCATGAATTTTACTTAATCAAATAAAATATATCCATCCCTCTTATTTTCTGTTAAGGGCTAGAGTATCTTTTTTTATTTTGGCATTTTTATTTTGGCATTAAAGTAAATTTTTTATATGCTGATATTAGACAGAGACTTTGAAAGTTACGCAGGATATTTACATAGACAAAAAATGCTTTCTTTTTCATAGAATCATAGAATAGTTTGGCTTGGAAGGTCATCTAGTCCAACCCCCCTGCCATGGGCAGAGACATCTTCAACTAGATCATGTTAGTCTCAAGGGCTTTACATGACAATGTAATGAAAATGAATGACAAAATTACTGTTTACCATCAGAGACCTTTGGGAACATCCCTAGGGAGAATGTTTTAAAATAGATAACTCTTTCCATATTGAATTCTGGATACAAATTCTTATATATCTGAATATATGTATCATTGAAATTCTAGTCAACATTTGCATTCACACTGGCTTGATAATGACTTCAGGGACTCTAACCTTGCACACTAATTCAGTATATCCATAAGACCACAGCTCACAATTTGGATATGAAGCGTTAAGTTAGCTAAATAATTTTAAATGTCTTGGCATATAAAAACATTTTTGGTTATAAGCTCCCTGTTTAGATTAAGTTTCTGATCTATCAATAGAAAAAATGTTGGATAGGCCGAGTTTTAAACTCTTTAATCTAGTTCAAATGCTTTTAACCATAGGAACATTTAGTCATGAAACAAAATAAAAGAATTAAATAGTGACACCATGGGAATTGTTTGATGAGGTAACTAATTACAATACTTGCCAATATTAAATATTGTTATAACTATCAAGGGAAATTAATCATTATATACAGTTATACACAGCTGAATACATCTTGTAAAGTCTTTCTATTTGGGAGATATTTTTTTAGAAGACTCTTATTATCCAGTTATAATACCTCTGAAAGTTACTCATTATATCAACTTTCATAATGACCAGATTCTCTATGCCTTTGTATTCTGTAACTCTCTATACCAATACAACATCTGTAAAATTATATTGATTTTCAATGCAAAGGTGAAAAGCAACTGAACAATGTGTAAGGAATCTAACCCTAGGGACAAATAATTCTTGTATCATATTTGTAATACGTTTTACAAAGCATTACCTCACAGAAGAAGAGAAGAATAACATTCAGTTAAAACTGAATTTAAAATTACTTTAAAAACTGACATTTTATACTAATTTTTTAGTTCATTGTGAACTTGGACAGCTTCTGTTGCTGCTGTGAAACATGAAGCTGGCTCATTGGTAGCAAAGAACACTGCCGACCCTTTAACCCCACAGGAGTCACATGCATCTGAAGATAATGCCTTATATTCTCTATCACAGCTTTTGAGAGTCTTAAGAGAGAAAGACAAATAGAAGCACAAACATCTCATAGTAGCAGATATGTTTTTGAGAGTGATTGTAATCATGCCTTAGAGCTTGCAACAAGTCCATTTAAAGATAGCTTACATTTTACCTAACTTTCATTGCCTAAAAATAGACATCTAGATTGTAATCCACGTTCTTTCTACATCCAGTGGAGAAAGATAGGGACTTCCAGAACATGATGTATTCCATTCACCTTACTTTATGATTAATGTAAGTCTCAGAACTGAATTGTTTCTTATGTTAAACCAAACCTGTAATGTAAAATCAATCATTAAAAGAAGATAATTACCATAAATATGCCTTACCTGTGAAGTAACAGTATTGTAGACCAAATATCAATTTTGTGACTCCTTGTTTTATATCTCACTGTTCACCATAACAGGATAAAGTGAGGAGAGGAGCTATGCAGACTGATTGCAGAACCCCAGGCTGATGCGGGGCAGGTAGCAGACAGTGCCTGATGGCCCCATTCTATAAGAATGTACAGGCTTAGCAAGATGCAATTGCAGTTGCCCCCAAAAGAGAAAAATATAATATTCTTAAGTCATCTGTCCAAATAGCACCAGAAAAAAACTACTGTCCACTTTATTTTCTTGAAATTAAATATACATATATTTATGCACACACACACTTTTTTTGTTTTTTAGAAATACCTGTGATGTTTCTCTTCTTGTATAGAACCAAACCTCACTGGTTTGGGTGTATCACTTTCTTAAATCTCATCTCTTTATCATCTTATTGACAACTACCACCGTATTTTTTAACAGAGGGAAGATGAGCCAGAATGGACAAGAACCAGTAAAGCAGTCAGGAGCAGGATTAACCGATGCAGAAGGTAAAAAGAAATACAAACAGCACTACAGTGGTATCCCATGTTTATAGAACCGATACGTTTATTTCTTTTACTTGTTATGCTATGAAAGATTAGCCTATGCTATCTTTGTATTATAGATTAAGATCCTGACTTTCATTTACTCTAAGGGCCCTTTACATATAGCACCAATGTAATGAATCTTCAGTTTAAATGAGAACAGTGTCTTACCTGTTTATTTAAAGTAATTAAATAGTTAGATTGCAATGAATAATATCTGTCTTTCAATGATCATTGCTTTTCATAGTATTGGCATAAAAAATATGAAGTATGGAGCTGACTCAATACCGATTAAATCAGAAGAAAATATCCAGTGGCTGTCAGGCTCTATTTTTATAACATTTCAGAATATTTATTTCATAAAGCAATTATTAATTTTGGTGTCTACATAAAACATTAAGTTTAAATAAAAATATAGCTGAACATCAAGCTTGACTGATGCACTTAGACTGCAGTGAATCTGTTATCTAATTGGGAAATCCTGAGTGAATTTTTTCGGTATGAATGTGGTGCTGCCAAAGAAGGAGACATTGTAATACTGGAGCTGGAATGAGCCTGACAGAATGGCTTTCAAAGTTTCATGAGCAATGTGATTATCTCTTTCATGTGTAATGACGGACAACTGCATGAAAATTAAGCGAGTGTTTTGTATGGAAGGATATGTTAGGAAAATTCCATTTCCCTTTACATATAAGATATTTTCTTTCAAGTGTATGTTTCTGTTGACCTCAAATATAAAACTTAATTATCATGACCTTCATTTTATTATTAAAATAATACTTTTATCATGTTAATGCATTTCAATGCAGCTTTGGGTTTTAATTAATTCATAAATTGAAATCCATATGTACAATTGAAGTTAACTTCATGTTAAGTTCAGCCTTAAAAAATCAATATTTTTCAGGTTTCTGCAATCTGTATATATGGGGAAATAATTGCTGTTGCTATATTTGAGGTAAAAGCAGTCTAATGTTCCACAGATTTGAAGACATCAAATTAGAATTTGAAGGTAGAACAGTAAAACTGTCTTCTCCAAAGCAAGAATCCTTAACTGTGTACATACATTCTACTAAATCTTTCAGTACATAGTACTCATCATACAAAAATCCAAATTCAGCTGCTTGTCAAACTTCAATTTGTTCAATGGTATTTTTAAGTATTTGAAAAACAAACTATTTTTTAAAAGAGAAATGGTGGGATGAAAATGGGAAATCAGGAATTTTCCATTTTTACTTTGTCATGATGTGTTTTATACAGAATGATAATTGTAAACAAATAGCTTTTCATCATTTTGTTCATCATAAATTGCCCCTTATGTAAGGTTTTGGATCATAAATTTCAAAACCTACAAATACAAAAAGTTTTAATTTAATGTTTGTTTCATTCAAAAAAACCCCAAAGAAACAAACCCAACCAAAAAAACACCTTTTGAAACATTCTAAAAGATGTGTATATAGCATTTGGTCACTAAAACTACTTTTCCAGCCAAAGGCATGTTTCTGCTCATCTTCAAAATCTGCAAATAACTCAAGAGCTGCAATTCCCTAATTTTCACTTATGTTACAATTCACCTCTCCTAATTTGAGAACTCTAAGAGTTACAACTCCAAGTCTCATAAAATGAGTGGTTCTTACCAAGTGTTGTATCTTCCCATTGAGAGAAGCTGGGGCAGCCAGCCTAGCTTTTAGTGTCTGATTTCTAGATGACTAAGATTGGACAGATCAATCTCAAATGATAAATTAAACTAAAAACCGGAAAACAGTTCAAGAGCATTTCAGTTTCAGCATGTAAATATAATTATCTTGCGGGGAAATAGTTCAGAATTTACAGGAACTCAAGATTAACTGAGAATTACTTCAGTATTATAGAATTATTGTGGTATTCTTTTCATAGATAAACAAAAGTGAATGAAAATCTTAAAGTCTTAAAGATCAAATGATATCTTTTCTGTAGTGCACTTGTCTGTGTTGTGGACCAGATGAGTTCTGCAATTAACTGGAAGAAAATATTCATTCCCATTTTTATTAATTTGTAGAGAGCTCCCATAGCTGGCATTTCTATTCTCATTTCCAAATAAGGATTTAGTGTTATACTTAAAACCTTTTAATACTAGTACTATTTTCACACTTTCAAATATTCTTAATGGATAACTTCTGTGAAAAGTAGCCTGTGGATTGCTCTGTTTAAAACTGTGCAGAATAAATTCAACTGCTTAAACATGCGGATCTACTGCTACTTGAAATGTTTTAGTCATCCAAGTCATTCACACAGGCCTGGCAAATATGGCAGGGGACTTACAGGAATAAGATCTTTAAGACCAGTAGCTGAAAGCAAAGCAAGGTAGGACTCAAATGGCAATGAAAACTGGTTTCTAGGCAGTTGAATCAAAACTGTAGCAACAGGGTTCGGATTCAGCTCACACAGGGTATGACACCAAAATTTAGGCATGTACATAAGTGGAATCACCAGGGGAAAATATGCTCCTTTTGTAATTGTTCACCCACTTGAGAAATGTGCTAATGTTTTGTTGGGAATAGTTTTTGTGCTATTACATTGTATCAGTTAAATTATAAGTAAATATTGGAAAACAATACTATTTACTTTGCTGACACAACCAAATGGTCAATATAAATAACTGTGAGTATTGCTATGATAATCTTTGTTTCTCTGAAAATATAATCTTGTCATATTCTGTATTTTCATACTACTTAATAATATAAAATAATTCAGAGTTTTGTTCTTGGACACTGTGTTACAGTTATTTTTATGATATGCATTGTTGCATGCTATCTTACACTGGACATTCTGCCCTGAGCGGATGAAATACTTAATCTTCTTAAACTTCAGTAAATCTTATGATACATATTGTGATCTTCATTGAGTTATGCAAACCAATTTCTCTAATCGTTTCAGAAAGTGCAATATCTTTTGTTTAAAGATTTCTTATGACATGCTATGGAATATTACAGACATTACAAACAAAAAAACCAATTGCGTTCCATGTAAGGACTGAAACTAACAATTAAAAGCACATGATTAATATCTTGATTCAGTCGTAGATCATGATTGGTCTATTTGCCCTATGAAACTGCTCAGCCAATAGATCCCAGATGGTATTTTCCACCTACCAACTATTTATCCAATTAAGAAATATATGGGGAAAATTATTTTGGTATATTTCAAAAGTGTGAATTTACTAGGTCATCCCAAACTGCCATTATTTCTGGTGGAACAGAGATATATAGAGATAAATAACATTTTAAATGAAATAGTTTACTATAAAGAAATTTTAGATCTTCTCATTTTGAAGATGCTATCTACATGCAAAATATCATTCCTCTAGGATTACAGACATTGAGGTTCATCTCAAACAAAGACACTTTTAGGAAAGATGAACAGGTCGGTAAGCATGGCCTGGCTTCATTCATTCAGTATTTTTTTGAGTGAGTGAGTACTCTTAGTACTTCTGTCATCCTCTATGCTTGGCCTCGTTGTCAGGATTTTCGGTCAGAAAAATGTAAACTTTGTATAGGAACAGAGTGGCTCCTACCCACATCTTCCAAGAGAGTGTTTTTTTTACTTTTTTAAAAAAAAAATCCCATCCAGTCCATGTCCTGAATAATAAAAAACTTCTCTACACATGGCTCAGAGGCTCACTTTCTGACATTTCCAGTGGTCCTTTGAGCATCATCCTCTGAGCGCAGTATAATGAAGTCCTGTAAGTAAGAAACTCTCTCCCTGTATAAATGACTGAACCTGGACAGAAAATCGCAGAATATTCTAGAAAAGCCTCTGTAGATTTATTTCCACACCCGAGCAGAAAGAATAGATTTGTACTATTTCAAAATCTGATGATGAACACATACTTACTGAACTGCAAGGTGATATACTAGTGATATACACTCATTGTTTACATAACCTTTAATGAACTCTTTCGGGGTTTTCCTTTTTTTGCATGCTATGTATTTGCCTGAGCTACAGATTAAAAAAAAAAACAACAACAAACAAGCTCTGTGATGACATCATGCTTTAACAGGCAAATTTTACAATACTGTGATTTTTATTTCATCTATTCAGAGTAGTCTAAGCTAAAAAACACCCATTTTTTTTCTTAATTTTTGAGCTTTGTGGTTCATCAGCCTGGATTATAAACTAAGAAATTCAGTTTTAACAGTTTCATCACTTAACTTTATATTTCATTAATTAAGACAGTCTAATCTTTATTTATGAGAAAAATGGTTGAAATACCACATAAACCTTAAAACAGGCTAGGAGGTCATTCTAATAACATTTTGGAGGAAAGGTGCATGACCTCTGTAAGTAAGTGACTGGCAATCATTTGACTTGTAAATTTTCCTTTATAGCTTTCTGAATAGTCCTGGTAAAATTTTCATCCATCATGTCTGCACAGAATAGACCCTGGAGCAAATTATCTAGCAAACTGTATGGCACTTTCTCTTGAAGGGATGCCCAGGAGTAGTATGTGGATTAGCTCTCTCGAATAAAATAAGGCATGAAACAAACTGACAGCACAAGCACAACAAAGCATTGCCACATTCTTAGAAGTAATTAAAACTTAGAAAAAAAATTCATTCTCCTTTTACTTGCTGTTTAGTTAGGCTAGAGTAACTCTGTTTAAGCCAAAGGACTCACTATGTTATGACTGAGAACAGATTAAGGGCTTGAGAAGTTGCTTAGATCAACTTGCTGCATTTCCACACTTTAAAAATTTAGCACTTTGATTTTTTTTAACTCCAATAGTTGAAATATTAGAACTATAATATTAGTCCTTATGAGGATGTTCAGAGAGAAATGGTCTTAATTTTGGACCTTCAACCAGGAAGTTATAAGTAAGAGCAGAAAAAAGACAGATGAAGGAAATTATTAAGGGCTAATCACGATACAGCTACTGAGACTTGCAAATGCTTTTGCCTATGCACAAATCTGTACTTTGATGTCTTCGTTGGTCAGGCTGAAAATACGGGTTTTACTGCAGATGAGAAACTTTTCTTGCAGTTATCTGTACCATTTCATAAAAAAAGAGGACTGTGAGATCAGATTAAAATATGATGCTTAATATTCATGAAGCAGGTTACAATTGGATTTGAACTTCTTGCTGGATTAAAATTAAGGTGAATTTCATTGCCCTTGCACAAGCAATGGTGACTTTGAATGAAAACACTGCGACGGGGAGCAATGTAGGACAGAGATCAAGTTAAATATTAAATTTATTTAACTTTGGGATCATTTGAGACCTTCCTTCTTTCATAATCAAGTCTAATTTATATCTTTGTATCTATTAGAAGGTAACTTCTATGAAACATAATCTCATCTTAGGTCATCTAACATGATACCAGAAAGACATATTTAGCCATTTTTCCCTCACAAGTATTTTTCTCTTCAACTGTTCTTAAACATAAAAAAATTAGAAAGGATGTAAGAATTGCAACATTTATAGACACTTCCCCCACAAAGGTGCATAAGGGAAACCAGATGATAAAACATCCAGTCACTTGTTTTAAATGTTTGGAATAAGTTCTTTGATATTTAATGGAGAAACACGAAAATGCAAAAAATGTGATAAAGAAACTCTAAGATGGATGTTCTGGATTTGGACAAGAGGGATTTGCATTAATGCATGGAAGGAAGCAGATTTTCTGGTGGTTTGACGCCAAAATACCCATTTTGGGGAAGTCCTGAACGTCTCATGCTGGAGGATCTCCGTCTTGGAAGGAGACAGGCGAAGGCGCCCCTCTGCCACCTCAGCAGCCCTTGGATACCAGGGGGCTACAGGACAAAAGTCAACCTTGCTGTAAAATAGACAAACACCAGTTATTATCCTGATAGCAGCCAGTTACAGGCAGCAAATGGTTTCTGGTGTGCCTCCAAAGCCCGGCAGCACTGCATTTTGGAACTACATCCTCACTTTCTGTGGGGACTGGTATACCACCACTTCAGGCGAGTGTTACAAAGTATATCAGCACCTAGTTTATGTGCTATAATTTTCCCCTGCAGATATTCTAAGTCTCCTCATGGACTATACGATGAGCCTAAATACTTTAGGTATTATAAATATACCCCTAACTTCCTTTGGTATGAAGGAAATTCTCTAGTAATCTCTAACAATTTATTTCTAATGATTATGCCAACTGCTTCTGTTGCTTTTCTCAGTCAGTAATCAGAAAAATTGTAGTAGATTAGTTCTTCCAGAAGGCTCAACTATAGAATAGAATAAAACACAACCTGCAAAATGAGTAAAATGGTAGGGAGTTTAGAAAGAGCTCATATTCGTTACTGTTACTCAAAGGTGGGTGATGAATTAATTGAGAGCAGCCCTGCAGAGAAGGACTTGGGGATACTGCTGGATAGGAAATTGGACATGAGCTGGCAATGTGCACTTGCAGCCCAGAAGGCCAACCATATCCTGGCCTGCATCACGAGAAGCGTGGCCAGCAGGTCAAGGGAAGTGATTCTGCCCCTCTGCTCTGCTCTGGTAAGACCCCACCTGGAGTCCTGCATCCAGCTCTGGAGTCCCCAGTACAAGAAAGACATGGACCTGTTGGAGCGGGTCCAGAGGAGGGCCACAAAAATGCTCAGAAGGCTGGAACACCTCTCCTATGAGGAAAGGCTGAGAGAGTTAGTGTTGTTCAGCCTGGAGAAGAGAAGGCTCCAGGGAGACCTTATTGCAGCCTTTCAATACTTAAAAGAGGCTTATAAGACAGATGGGGACAAACATTTTAGCAGAGTCTGTTGCAACAGGCCAAGGGGGAATGGTTTTAAACTAAAAGAGGGTAGATTTAGACTAGATAGAAGGAAGAAATTTTTTACATTGAGTGTGATGAAACACTGGAATGGGTTTCCAGAGAAGGTGTGGATGCCTCATCCCTGGATGAATTCAAGGTCAGGTTGGACAGGGCTTTGAGCAGCCTGATCTAGTTGAAGATGTCCCTGCCCATGGCGGGTGGGTTGGTCTAGATGATCTTTAAAGGACCCTTTCAACCCAAATCATTCTATGATTCTATGGCGTGAAAGAGGTAACAGTGATTATTGAAGGGTTCAACACACAAACTGCAAATAATCCTGTACTGTGTGAGTGGTATTCTGGGAACAGTTGCCCATTCAGGCAAAGGTATTTTTCAATTATAGAAGTAGAAACATTTTTATCCTTCAACAGTGGTTTCTTCTGTACCTTTGACTAGGAGGTTCAGGCATGCATGTCTCACTCGATTTGCCCAGAGCTTTGTCTTGAACAGGTACAGTCAATGATTCCGTGCTAGGAAAATTCCACTTTCTTTTCAGTTTCTTACCTTTATATTGAGCTTCAATTACTGAAGCAACATCAGAATGTCACATGTATAATATTGGGTCATAACAGTCTGAGAACTGTTATTTCCAAGGAAAATGGAAAGTATCATTATATGTCATACAACTTCTCACTTCTATGTTTATGTCGGGAAGTGAATGAATAGACAGATGAATTGTGAATCCACATGCTCCAGGTTACTAGCAAGAGTAGTCTACAATTAACCTACAAATCATACACTAACATGTATTTATTTTTCTTAAATTTAGTTAAAGTGAACTTTGTCTTCTGGAGAGAAAATTCCTATCTCCTGCAACATAATCCCTGACTCATAACACACTAGCGGTATATAGATCAGCAATAAATGACCAAGTCAGAACCAGTCGCTTTCATAATAGCAGAACATTTATGTTACTTTGGAATAGTTCCATGTTTCTGCACCAAGGCTCAATCCAATTCTTGTCAAGGCCTTTTTAGACTGGTATCTCAAAACCACAGGGGGCACCACCTATTTTGTTCTTGCATACATGTCAAATACTATCTTTGCTGTTTGCTGCCTTCCCAGTAACACAAATATCTCAACAGTATTGAACCTTTGATCCTAACATATACTAAAACGTAAGAGAACCTGAAAAAAACAGTCTGGACCTTCAAGTATTTTTCTTGAATGAATAGAATCTTGTACTGACAAAGTATGAGTGTGTTGACTTGATTGTAATGGATATTGATCCATTGATTTAAAGAGAAATCCAGCTAATCTGAAATGTTACCAACACTGACTTGAGCAGTGTTTGAATTGCATTTTTTGGTTTTGAGTTCATGTCCAGTAGTACATAGCAAAAGAAATTACTGCACACTCTCAGTGTCTTTCCTAAAGCGCAATGTAAGCCTGGTGATTTCTTTTTAAAACCCATTTGTAGCAGCTGTAATATCTGCTTTTATAGTCTTATTGCCATTCTGATTTACATGTAGATGAGGTCAGTTTGTGAAATAAAGTATTACTGAGTAAAATGCAATCCTTGCCCAGGAAGACATCTAAATGAAAGAATAAGGTATTGCCAGACTTCTCTACTATCTCTATAAATAAAAAGGCTAAAATTGAACCTGGCATTGCTTAAACTGCCTTTAATATAAAATCACAACCTTGCTTACTGCCATCAGGTTCTACCAAAGGTCTACCATCTAGTACTCTTGACAGGATAAGATTAATCAATGCCAGCAAAATTTAAAGCAGAAAATACCAGCAAGGGTGATTTCTTGCATGAGTAGCTGCTTCAGTACAGAGGAAAAAAGGGACACAAGGGAATAGAAAATAAGTAATGAAAGCACTTGCAGCTAGCCTGTCACATGTTGATCCCCTCATACTGCACCTCCTTTATCTTTGGGAATGCAAATTTTAATTTCAAAAATTGAAAAGATCAGATATGCTTTCTGTCACAAGGGATCCTTAAGCAATGAATCAGGCTTATGTAGGGGCAGTAGTTCTTATCCTCTCTCACTTTTGTTTTTTTTTAAAGCTATCCATAATATTTTATACATGCACCCTCAAGCTAGGAATAGCCATACTACTAATACTTAAAAACCACACTAATGTGAAGAAGTCATTCAAGATAAACAACAGCAGTATTGTAAACCTAAGAATTATCAGCTTCCTCTCTAAACATTTCTTTTATCTATCCCTGATTGGCCCAGTACTCTAATTTGCCCACCTGGCTCTCCAGTGATAATAGGAGCAATTAGTTCTGCCTTCATGAGGTATTTGCCAGTATAATCCAGCTGGTTTTCCTAAAAAGAAGCAGAAAGAATTTAAATAAGAATAAAGACTGCAGCCAGAGATAGAAACATAGAGGAAAAAAGGACAAGATAATCTATATTCTTGTATCCACATCGCAAACAACATTGCTTTACATAGTTACAAATCATCCTGTTCCTGAATTGTTATTATAAAGTGTTATCAAAGAGAAGTAAATAATCCAGGGAGCCTGACTGTGATTAACTAGAGGCTGGCCAACAGCTTGGGCCACTCTTGTATGAACTAGGACTGAATGGCTCTTAGCCACTAAATTGTGTGGCAAGAAAATGCTAAAAAAATTGATCTTTTTTTTAAGCTTTCATTAAAAAAAGTCTACTTTTCCCATGAGATCTGTAGAAAATTAACAAATATTAAGAACAAAAACAATCAAAAAGAAAAACAGAAAAACCTGAAAGCACATGTATTTCCTCTTGAAGCCAAAATATCACCCTTTGATATGATGCTTCAATAATCACCTGGAAAGATAATTTGCTTGCCTAATGTTCTTAATCACTTTTATTGGTCTAGCTCTTAAACGTATTTCCACTAACATAAAGCTGCTTGGGACTTTCAGCAGGTTTCTTCTGATGACTCCTTGGAGATGTAATGGGCTCAGAGTGTTTGGGCTGGGAATCGGAGTTCTAGTAATTCCATCAAAAAATTGACAAAGCTACATGGTTTCATTTCTGGAAAAAAAAAAAAAAGTGTTTTCGTAGAATTCTGTAATCCATGTCTTTAGAAAGATATGGTTATAAAGGAAATCTGATTTAATACCAGCTGGCACATTTGGTACAAATACTAGCTAATAATGAAGACCTTCAACACTGGAAAGCAAACAGGAGGATCCCCCCACCAAAAATGGAGTAAAGGTGAAGATGCTGGAATGTATGATTACTGGACCTGAACTTTGCCTGGTGTAAGTCTGAAGAAGGGCTACTTCACCTAGTGAGTAATTTAAAACAACTTTGAAATAGTCACTTTTCATGATCAGTGCTCATTTAGAATCAGCAAAAGTCAGGTTGAAGCATTAATATAGTAGAAGATGATTTGCTAAATATTAAATAATTCCTCTCTGTGATGGAAATGAAACCAGGAGATACTGAGTAGGGTTTTAAAATGCCATATTCCTGGATAATTCAGATGATTGCCTTCATTTAGCAGTGTGATTAGGACCTGGAATTTTGTCCATATTCCAGGAAAAAAGTAAGTAAAATAGCTCTTTTTTAAGGTCAATAATGTTTACTGCTCAAGTATGTATGAGCTATTATGTAGCAGGAATGGCGTTGAGGGGACCTCAAGAGGTCTTCCCATTGCTTCAAAACACAATATTGTTCCTAAAAGTCTTTTGCTATCTTGCACCAAAAAATTCTTAGTGGTGATAGAGACTTTACAGCTTCATTAGTCTGTTCTAGTGCCTGATATCCTTGACACTAAAATATTTTTCCTAACTTCTAGCCTAATCTTGCTTGCTGAAATTAATACTTAAAGAGAGAAATAAGAATCCAAAATCCAAGCTCCTCCCCTCACAAACATAGCACATTTTATCAAGCATTTCCTATAAATAGACTTTTCTGAGCTTGCCTACAAATGATAACACAGCTGCTCCTACTGAAAATTTCTGTATTAAAGCTCCACTTTTGTGGTATTTATTTGAAATTTCAAAAAAATAGGAATGTCATAAGCTGTTTCTATACTTAACAGTCCTTTGTAACTCCTATTGTTTGTAACTCACAGAAAAGGAGCTGGTATTGTATTATACGTGTATGGTTTAGAAAATTATTTATTCTTTATTTCTTTTGTTAGATAATTTATAACTTGTTTAGAAATTAAACTATTATGCTGGGGATTCAGAAAGGAGTTTTTTCTCTCCCCTCACATGTTCTTGTGTATAAACCCTTTTTTAGACTGATGTTCAAACAGTTATCTTTGAATGCTCTTTGGATATAGAGCCTTTCCAGGTGGGATCACATGGCAAGCTAAAATTAAACTTCAGCTGATATTTATGTCAGGATGTGAGACTGCTCAGAATTACTGGACTATAGGTTGTGTTTCAAGACAGAATTTTTTTGAAAATCAGTGCATTAGAATGAATATAAATCTTTCCTATGATGCAATTGCCTAGATGCTTTTGATTCTCATGGTAGAGAGTCTGCTCTCATATCTATAATTAGAACCTTGTGCTTTGTCCCCAGTTTATTTTCAGATTAATATGCTTTTAGTAATGCTCCATGTTCATTATTTCATCCTATGATAGTAGTCTTACAAGTTTACAGCTTTAATGAAATGTGTTATCCACTGCAAGAGTATGTGAGTAATGATTTGTCTGTTAAGCAAAAGCTTCAGTGTGTTTATTTCTCTTAAAGAATTCCTAACAGTTTGTCCTGTGTAGGTATTTGTAATTACTTTAGGCTATTATGTTCTGCGCTTCCCTTTTGTGTATTATTTATTCTGATACTACTAGGCTATGACTGAGAGGGAATCAAATGGCCAGAAGACAAGTCAAATCTAGTGGCAGAAAGTGATGTACTGTGTTTGTAGAGTAGGATGCAGTTTATATATCTTTATCTACAAAGGGATTCAGGGGTTTAAACATAGGTGTATCCTTCTGTTTTAAATACCCTAAAGTATTTTTCTGCCTCAATCCAGTTGCTGCTCCAGAAAATCATGGGTGTCCCACAGATTCTTCATCACATCTGCCATTCCTGACCAGATACTTCAGTTCCACTAGCACATCTCAAATGACCCCAGATCCACGTGTATATAGGCATAAACCTGATCTGCTCCTACAGCCAAGACAGTATTGAGGATTTCCTTCAGTGTCAGCTACCTAGAGTGCCAGTCCTTTTCCACTATCTGTTAAGAGCCAAAAGATTGTAATGAAAATTTACATTTATTTTAGCTTGTATACCTAGATTTTAGATGGCTGATATCAGATGAGATTAGTTCTACTAAATGGTCCCCGGGTTTGCATGTGTGTCAGTGTCATCCATTGCATAGGTCTTTCTTTTCTGAAATACCCTTTGGTATGCTTTCTTTTTGTTATACTTTCTTTTTTAAGCTTTCTTTATATTTTTTGTCTGCCACATTGGCTTTGCACTCTGACTGATTGTGATCTGATAATAACATAACGTAACTGAATTTCCATGCCTTGGAAAAATGCACAAAGATCCTGGAGATCAGCTGGGTCAAACATCTGATACATACATCTGCCTTCTTGTCTCACACTGCTGTAGTACCTAGAAGTTCACTCATTTTCCAGAAGTCTGGTAACATACTGCCTACAATAATTAGTCAATTTGTGTGATTTTCTAGAAAAAGCCCCATATGTAACTTGCATCAATGTCTGCTGAGTATGCTATGAATTCTTACTGTTTCCTCCTGCTGCTCTTCTAATATCTATAGCATTTATTCACCAGCCTCCTAATCGCCTTGGCTGTGCCTGGCTGAATGTTTAGGTTTTTAGAAACATATTCATATTCATGGAATACTCTGTTATATTCTTGAAGGAATTGGATTCTCACTGATCTGAATGCAATTATTTGACATTTTTTATAAACTATGCCTTTCTGACTAGTTGATCATCTTAAGAGTTCCTTCTTTCTTGGCAAGTAAAGGAGAGAAAAGGGAGGCTTTCCTTCTTGTCTCTGGACATTTGAGAGAGTGACAAACATAGACACCTTAACTCTTTGTATATATGTTTGTTTTAAGACTATTTGCTATTTTGTTTATGTTTTATAGCAGTATGCAAAGTCTCTGACTTTATACAGACACAATTTTCACACTATTTTCCATGTTTGAAAAAGTGAAGCTTACACAATATCGACACTTCGTATCTTCCTTTGTACTCAGTGCTTTCTTTTCAACACTCCCACAAAGCAAAATTACCTAAGTTCCTATAAAATTATACTACAGCTTATTATAATTTTGAAACGATACAGTGTAACAATAGGTTTTTAAGTTCATGACAAATTTGTACATGAAAGCTGGCATTTCTGAAGAAAGGAATCTGAACAGTGTTAGAAAGAAAATTAACAAGAGAATTTTTTTTTTTTTTCTTCTGGTGGATGAACATTTTGTGCATAAAAGAGAGCTTTCACATCAAAAGTGTTTGGGAAGCAGAGCCTAGAAGGTGCTGTTCACCTCACTTTATCAACAACACCTTACCCAGGTGTTGTTCCATTGACTAAAGGGGCTACTGCAGATTTAAAAAAATACAAAGAGAATGAGACACTGAAGAGTCTCAGCTTGCCTTCAGAAAATGACTTAAGCATGCTTTCCTGGAATTGCATAAAATAAGGATTAGTATTCTGTTTTTATTGGGGATACTTGTAAGAATCCTAGAACATGAGAAATAGATTTTTCCAATTTATCAATGTGAAAGCATATTGCTTTCCATCAGAAAACAGAAAAGTACCAATATGAGTGAGAGAAAGCCAGTCTTCCTAACATAACTTTTGCCATTCTCTGGACAAAGCCCAGTAACTAATATGTTATTGTACACTGGGCTTTTTTTTCCCAGCCTCTGGAAATTGGCTTGTTGAATCTAACTGGTTGTTTGCAGGTACAGACTTATCAAGAAGGAGGAAAGGTAAAGAGGCCAGGGCCTCCTCTTAAATGTCTCATCATTTTGGGTGTGTACCTTGTCACATTGTAAGGGAAAGACTGCACTGAAATCATAGATGCATCTAAGTATAATATGACAAATCAGTCCCCTCTTTATTGGCAACTACTGCCCTCAGGTTACTTGTTCTAAATCAAATGCCAAAATTAAATATTGCAGTTTTCCTGTTGAACAAAGCTGAATAATTTGTTACAAGTAAGATTTTCGGCCACTGGCTAAAGATTCTAAATTGAAGACAGCTTGAAAAATGAATATAATAGGAAGTGATGGAATTCCTGGGAGAAAGGACACACACACGCACACACACACACACAACACAAACACATTCTTTCTTCCCTGCACCCTCTCTGGGATCAACTGAATATATGGATGTATATTTAAAGCATTGACCAAAATAAATAATTATTCTGATTTCTGCTATAACTTTGAGCAGAAAATTCTTTCCTAGGGACACTATGTCTGTTATGATTATAAATTAAATAAAAAGAGGTCAGATCTTTTTGAATGCATTTTGTGAAATTATCGACATGATTATTTTTACCTGAATAATCCCAATTACAAAATAGCATTTTTTTTTCATAATAGAAGTCAATGTGAATAGATTTCTCAGAACAGATTTCTCCAAAAGATTACAAGTTTTGATGAAATCTTAAATTTTAAATTAAAAAAAAAGTGTAATAGAAACTTAGGAAGGGATACATAAAATTGACATCTTTCTTTCTTAGTTTCTTAATGAACTATTTGAATGAATAACCTGATCTTTATAATGTAGTTTCCCATGACAAAATGAGGGTTCCAATACATTCTCAACTGCCTGAAATGCTTTGAGAATACTGGTTGGGGAGCCTTGTGTAAATATCTTTTTCTGATGTACCAAGTTACCTTTGATGGTTAGTAGAGGAACTTCAAGGTTTCTGCATCATTTTGTTAAGACAACAGAGATAGTACCCAAAGACAATGCTTCCATCTGGAAAATGTAGATAATGCACACTGTGTATATTCTGTCCTTCCATCTGTCCTTCTTAACTATTACCTTTGCAATCTCAAATGAATATTTGAAATTACGTTCAACTCATTGCAATGACATACAGCTGAGACATGCATCACTTAAGTGCTATTGACCCCCATCTGAAATGGGATTAGGAGGAGAGACTGCTGATGGTCAGTTCCTCTGCTATCACCCTGGAAATTTTCATAGAGGTACTGTATACCTTGTGTTCTCCTCTCCTGCAGGAGTGACCGAGACCTACAGTCTAAAAGCAAGTGCTTCTCTGCTTTACAGTACTTCTGAAAATAGTCTCTCAGACATCATTATGTTCATGCAGGCTGCATCTACCTTATTGTTATGATTCAGAGCAGCAACACAACTTTGAAATAAATTCTTCGATTTTACCTTGCTTGACATTGTGTTGACTTGTTTGGGTTTTTTTTAATTTGTTTGCTTTTTTGTTTTTGGTACATCCAAATCTGGTTCCTTTTGAGGGAAACTAAACTGGAAACTCTGTTCCAGGTGAGCACTAAATGTGCTCCTGTGCCTAAATATGTCTTAGCCAATGATGAGTCCTTTGGACAGAACTGGACTACATGCAGAAAAGGTACATTTGTATCACAGACCAGAGTAATTCCAGTTTCAAGTAAAAGCTCTCAACTTTATACAATATAGATATAGGTGCCTCAGAACCAATTGATTTGATCTACTGATTTGTTCCTATCGCACTAGATCGGTGCTGTGTAGACACAGTAACAGATAATTACGCAAACATCTAAGTATAAGCTTATATCATTTGAGAACCCATTTTTCTATTGATCTTTAAAATTGTTGTATATAAAATAATTTAAAAATGAAAATATACGCACCTCTTTTTCATACTGTCATCCTGTGATCAGTTTGATGAGAAAACCCCTTTATGCCGAGTCACACGAAATAAAGGAGATAAATGTGTCAGCTGCCATATTCTACAGGAAATCAAACAAGGAAGAGGTGAACAGTGATGAACATTTCATCTCTTTCTACCACGCTGCACTGAGGAAAAGTCTCTAATGAAGTTTGTCAGGTCCTTTCGAGGACGAAATAAATAAAGACACAAGAGAAAGTCGCACAAAGTTCCTATATAATCTTTTCCCTATAATTTTTTCTCATCCTAGGGTGCTCGTTTTCTGTGAACTGAATTGATCTATAAGGAGGTGTTGTCTAGTGTTTTTTATTTATTCATTTCAAAACATATTTAAAGCTCTTAATGTAAGAGATATTGTCTAGTTATGTTACAGATAGTCAGAATTCTTTGGTTTTTTTTTTATTTTCACTCACTGTATGAACTGAATTAAGTAACTTAACTTCTCAATATCTGTGTATATTCATTCATAAAATTGTATTAAACTCATCCTTTCATAAAGTTTTTGTAATTCAAATGATGCTTATGACAGGAGAGACTGCCTCCAGTGAGTTAATGGGAGTTTTGTTATTGGGAGTCAGAATTCCCCATAGTGCCCTTTGAGTTCTGCAATAAATTGTGAAAGAAATTACTCGAATATATTTCATTGCATTGTATAGGAAATGTTACTTCACTACAGTATAAAGTATAGAAGGTGCATACATGGTCATGACATACATAGGTGACATACACAGTCAAATAGATGTAGTGGGCTGGATTAATATTGTGTAAGAGTTTAGATCAGGACATATTCTATGAAAGTCACTGAAATTTCATCAGCCTAAGATTGGCATGAGAGAAGAGGCATCATACAATGAGAAACTTTCAAGTACTGTGAAAAACACAGGAGCAGTATTGGAGAGTGGAGAAAAATTGGGATCAAAACATTTAGCTGACTGAGCAACAAAGTACTGCAAATGGTCTCTGAAGGTGGGAGGTCTGTCCTCTGAACAACCCTGAGCTCAGACTCTGCAGCTTTTACTCTGTTATGTAGTGTAGCAGCACTTTTGTCCTACTCTACCTATGATCTTTAACTCCCTAGGTTTTCACTGGACTGATTCACTATACTGTATTTACTTTAAATAAGCAGTACTTTATTTCAGAAAGTTGCTTATACAAATGTAAAGAATCCTTTGCAGCACAATCTTGTGGAATTCAGATCACCTGTCTTGTCCTCGGAGAAATATCCAAACCGTATAATTTTTTTTGGTCCCCTAGTTGGTTTCTGTACTGATGTCAGTGTTGTTTGTTTGTTTTTTTAAATTGCGGTTAGATTGTGAAATAGAAGGTAAGATTTATGAACAATTTGAAGTGGAAAATTTATATAATAGTACATGTTACAAGCAAAAGTGGAGTCAGTAATTTGAAGTTAATTTAGGTAGCTATAACTTAATAAACTTAAATTCGAACCCAAGGATTTAGTATTGATTAGTTCAACAAGCTAATACTTTGTGCTGAGTCAAAGTAGGTTTAATATACATAGATTCGTAGCATTAGGTCCACTTCAATGATATATATGCATACAATTGTACAAATGAACATATACTCATACATATAGAATCATAGAAATCATTAAGGTTGGAAAAAACCTCTAAGATCATCCAGTCCAACCGTCAACCCAACACCACCATGCCTACTAAACCATGTCCCTAAGCGCCTCATCTACACGTCTTTTAAATACTTCCAGGGATGGTGACTCAACCACTTCCCTGGGCAGCCTGTTCCAAGGCCTGACCACTCTTTCAGGAAAGCAATTTCTCCTAATGTCCAATCTAAACCTCCCTTGGCGCAACTTGAGGCCATTTCCTCTTGTCCTATTGCTTGTTACTTGGGAGAAGAGACCAACACCCACCTCACTACAACCTCCTTTCAGGTAGTTGTAGAGCGCAATGAGGTCTCCCCTCAGCCTTCTCTTCTCCAAGCTAAACAGTCCCAGTTCCCTCAGCCACTCCTCATAAGACTTGTGCTCCAGACCCTTCACCAGCTTCGTTGCCCTCCTCTGGAAACGCTCCAGCACCTCCATGTCTTTCTTGTAGTGAGGGGCCCAAAACTGAACACAGGATTCGAGGTGCGGCCTCACCAGTGCCGAGTACAGGGGCACGATCACCTCCCTGCTCCTGCTGGCCACACTATTTCTGATACAAGTCAGGATGCTGTTGGCCTTCTTGGCCACCTGGGCACACTGCCAGCTCATATTCAGCCAGTTGTCGACCAGCACCCCCAGGTCTTTTTCCCCTGGGCAGCTTTCCAGCCACTCTTCCCCAAGCCTGTAGCGTTGAATGGGGTTGTTGTGACTCAAGTGCAGGACCAAGGCCAGACTGACAGGCCTGTAGTTCCCTGGATCCTCCTTCCAGCCCTTCTTGTAGATGGGCGTTACATTTGCTAACCTCCAGTCAACTGGGACATATGCATGTATGTATACATATATGTGCACATATATAAATGATTGAATCACACACAAATATACATATATATGTGTACTTTTATATATTATGACCTAATAATTGTTCTACATACATGTTTGGAAAAAAACCCTCAGTTCTGAATGAGATGCTCCATCTGTGTCTGTGGAATTCTTCGTTATTCAAAATATCACTTTTGTTTCATGAGCTTTTATAATCTGGAAAATAAGTGTCACTGTGACTGCAATGGATAGCAAAAAAGATGAGACTTGTGTTTCATATTGGCTCTCACACAGAAAGATAATGAATCCTATCAACCTCATTCAGTTTTACAATTGAGTCTCACGTGTTCTACTAGTTTCATGGTCTTTTTTATTTAAATACATTTATAATAATTCAATTATTAGTGATTTCATTGGCAATTTCTTTTGAATCTTAAATAGAGGATAAGGAGAATTCTGGTCTGATCCTTTAGATTCTGCAAACAGGACCTGCTTAAACAGTCTCAGAATTTCTCTGAATAGTTAGGTTTTATTTCAGTTTATTTCTATGTTAATTGTCTAATTAAAAACCTAGAGTTTTGTCTACTGTATCAAAAAAATCTAATCCAATATCCTTCTGCAGCTGGGACTTCTGAAATAGATATTACAATGAGAAATTTTATCATGGGAGTTATTGGAGGATCAGCCACTTAAGTAAAAGTTTTGCAATCAGTGCAAAGAAATAACCATTTTGAAGGTACAATTCGTCTGACCTATTTTAGAGATCTATTTGCAAATAAGACAAACCACATTCTAGATGAGCAATTGCTCTCGTTTTGCTATAAAAGGAGCCTTGACATCTAGCTCAGATAACATCAACGTTCAGGCAGATGAATCCTAGCAGCAGGGTCTATCTCCAACAGACGTTAGGTGACAGTCAGTGTAAAATGTTATTCTATATGCATCAAGAAGTAACTTTTAAGCACATTTAACTTCATTTGACAAAAATGCTAATTTGATTTGGTCTGCAGTTCTAAAACCGCTGCTGTGCTTAACAGCAAGTGTAATTACCATTTGGAGTGTTAAGTTCCATAATTATCTTGAACTAACAAGAAGCACAAGATGGTGTCAATTTGCTGGTTTTTTTTTTTTTGTTAGAAAAGGCTCTAATTAGGACGTGAAAAATTGAATAGGGGAGAACTTTTGGACTAACAGTTTACTCAGATACAACATAATAATCTTGAAATCACAGACATATAACAGGATAAAAGAGATCAGGTTGGTTTCATTAAAGATGAAAACTGAAGCAGGTCACAAATCTAAATTAAGGACCAATTTTGTGCATCTTTAGATAACAAATACTAATTCTGTTTTCTGATTCCCGCCCCTCCTCCACAAGGCAACAGGAATTCTGCCAGGATTAGTGATCAATTTAGCAATAAAATAAGTTTCTCTTGTGGTTCTACTTGAGGAAAACCCCACACTAATCCTCTTTTTTCTCCACCTTTCAAATCTCACTGGAAAGAGTTAAAAAAATCCCAACACTGTAGAGATGGTATAGACAGCCTGCAGAATTCTTCTATAGATTCAGTGATTGACACAAAACTCATTAGAAAGAAGAGAACTAGGAACACTCATGATTCACTGTAGCTGGAGTTACTGATTGCCTCTTAATTGGTTTTGTCTCTCGGAAGAGTTGGTGCCTTGTATTTGCTGAAAGAATTTCACCCTCAAAACACACTAGCAGACAGCAGTCTCCCTTGTTGACCGGAGGCAAGCCTGGCAAGAAGCCCTGAGTTGCCTAAAGAGACCATGTATGCTTTTCTCTGAGTTCTGTACCTCTGTGGAGATAGCGGCTCTATCCCTGTTTACTTCACTGTAGTTCACCGCAAAAAGAACACAGAGATTCATAATCTTGGGGGAAAAAAGCAACAGGAAACACAAGTAAATCGAATTAAAACACAACACTTATAATTAGTAACTTCCTCCTTTTTTACACAAGATCCCTAATATTTGTCACAACTGGGTAATGGGATATAAAACAAGATAGTAATATCTGTCTCAGATTTAAACGGCGATCTCGTATAATTTTAGAATTAGGCCTTAGGACAGGCCTGAAAATATCCTTAACAGTTCAGACAAGTTCACTGTCTCATACTTCAGTAATTTCTTCTGGGTTCAAAACTCATCAGTATTTAGACATTAAGTTAACTGCTTGTTAATGGAAGGAAGACAAGGATCCCAGCAGTGTTGCCTTCACCAGCTGGGAAAGTGGAAGATAAAGAACTCTGGGAGCCGTTAGAGGAACAAAGATGAAACTGGGAAGAAGAAGCTTCAAAGCTGATGTAGGAACAAGTCAGAGGGTACAAAATAATCCTCATAATCCACACCATGGGCCTGTTTGGAAGCACAGATCTTAAAAGCTTGGGCAGTGAGCAGCCCACGAGGAAATTAGGCATATGTCTGTCAAAACAAGAGTGAGGAAAAGTCTAAATTTCATTGTTTAGACTTTCCCAGGGAATGATAAAAAGGAATTGAAGTATCTTTGAACTTTGAGCAGCTCCCAGTGGACTGTTACACATGGGCTCACAGCCCCTGCCACAATCATGCCTCTTGTACGTAGCCGACAAAAATGATCAAGGCTGTTACATTTCCTCTTTGATTTCAGCATAACAGTTGGGCTGAAGAGACAGAAGCAAACCTGCTCACTTCTGAGAACTGCCAAGCTGTCTTTATATAAACTCTTAATATTCAGCTTAGTCCAGCTCACTTCATGAACACACATTCCCAGTATTAGAAGCCTTTGGGAATCACAACCAACCTTCCGTTTATATAAAGAGCAAACCCAACCATACATGGCCGATCAGAAAGATGTATGCATCTGATCTCTCCAGCTAAACTAAGCAGCAAAACTAAGCAATGGGCTTACATTCATGCTACAACACTACTGATTTCTATCTCCTGCAGCAAAACTCAAATAAACAACTGGACTTGCTTTCATGCAGGAGTGCTAACTTGTTGATAGCACCACAGCTATATTTAAAGCTCTTTTCCTGAGGCAGCTTTTCTTTATTGTTGACAGTAAAATGTATGGTCTATGAAAAGAGACTTTTGTGCCACTATTTGTTTTCAAAGAGTTGGGGAATAATGCAGGGACCACAAAGCAGATTCAATATTCTTTAGACTTCTTTAAAATGAATAAAACTAAAAATATGCAATTGATGCCAAAAGCAATTTTAAAAATACTCAAAGTGCTGGCATTGGAGACAATGCCCTTTTCCCACAAAGCAATCGATTTTTACATGCCCTTATCTCAAAATGTGTGGTGTCCACTCAGTTCTGCTCAACTGAACTTGTTTAAAGCATTCTTCAAATCAGATTTTCTCTGAGAAAGTCACTGGTACAATGACACCAACAACTTTTCTTTAAACAATATTAATTTGGAAAATGGTTTTGTGATCATTGTTGCTGCATACTGGGCTGCAAAAGTAACTGTGTAGGGAGCAGGTCATAGGAAGGGATTATTCCCTTCCACTGGGTGCTTGTGAGGCCCCATCCAGAACACTGTGTCTGGTTTGGGTCCTCTGGAGACATTGAGGAGACTCCAACAGGGCGCCGGTAAGATGGTTAAGGGCCAGTGCAAGTGTCATTGAGGAGAGGCTGAGGGTTTCCTTAAACCTCAGGAAATGATTTACCTTATGGGTAGCTAATATCTTATGGGATAGAATCATAGAATCATAAAATACTTTGGATTGGAAGAGACCTTTAAAGGTCATCTAGTCCAATTCCCCTGCTGTGGGCAGGGACATCTTCCACTAGATCAGGTTGCTCAGAGCCCTGTCCAACCTGACATTATAGTATAGAGAAGATGGAGCCAGACTCTTCTCAGAGCTCCACAGCAAAAAAAGGAAATAGACAATGTTCACAAGTTGAAGTAAGGGAAATTCCAGCTGAATATAAGGAAAACTTAAAAAAAGATCACCATGAGTGTAGTTAAACACTGGGTAGGGTTGCCCAGAGAGGCTGAGGAGCATCTCTTGGAGATTTTCAAAACTCAACAAACAAGCTCTGTCCAGCCTTATCTAATTTGGAAGTTAACTGTGAATGTGGGGTTGGACTGGAGACCTCCAGCAGTCCGTTCCTCTCTGAATTATCTTATTAGTCTATAATTGCTTCATAAAGCACACTTTCTCATAAACCAGTGTTGTTGCTGAAAAATGCCATTCTTTTCTTCCCTCAACCTCATTTCATCCTTCATGGTGGCATAAAGCGTGTGCTGAATCGAGTTGGGTGACCAACCCAAAATCAATACATTGGAAGGGAGGAGGGTTAGGTGGCAGTTAGTAGGATCATTTCTGCCAACTAGTTCACTAGGCAGCTCTACAAACATCTATGGCTTAACAAGATAACGTCAGGGAAACTGTGTGGGAAGAAATAAGGAGGAGTGTGAAGAGAGCTCTTTCAGCACCAGTGCCCGTTTATCCCATTTTAAGATGAGTAAGAATCAGTGATTAGTTACAGGTAAAGATGTTCTTTGCAGCTAGACCGGTGCAAAGGACGGTATTATTTTCTTTAAGGGGACATCTCACCAGGAAGAGTTTAAAAGAGCAATCTGCTGCAACTGTTTATTAAACTCTCCATAGTATTTTTCATAACCACCGAGCTGGCCAAATTCCTCCCAGGTAATTATGTTCTGTTGCTTGAAGTTGCCTGCTGCAACTGCATACAGATAATGTATTCTCTTCTTTCCCTACCCTACATATAGCAAGACCTGGCATATCTCATCACAATCTTTGTAAATAAGGGGTTATTTTAAAAAATTATCTTTGCTAAATAACAGAAAATAAACAAACCGGATTTCCTTTGCCTTTTCTTTGTCCAAGCAGTAGGATGATGGTTTTATGGGTAAAGCATTGAGGAAGACTCAGCAACAGTGTTTGTAGTTCCCAATGGCACCAGTTTTTTCTTTGACAGTAGAGGAGTTAATTCTGCCATTACCAGTGCCTGTTTTCAAAGCATAACAAACAGCTTTCAAAATCAGAAAGTACACTGCTCAGCAGGGTAGCAGACTTGCCTTATGTGTCTTGAAGCATTCTCGATAAAGAAGTGCTCCTTCGCTGCAGCTTGAACGGCACATGGAAAAAGGAGAGAAATTCAGCATGAAGCTTGAAAGCTCCTTATTATGTGGTCTCTTTGTGCTTCTCTGAGATAGGTCAGAAAAGTAATGAAGATTACCAATATATGTTTACTTGCAATTACTGCCTGTAGCTGTAGTTGCCTGACTCTTCTGATTAGATGACCTGTTTATAATTACTTATAATTTTGTGCAAACAATGAATGTAAACATACAATACAGACCACTCAAAAACATAGGTGCAGAAGGAACCCTTGACTCAGAATTAAAAAAGAAAACAGGATTACATGATGATTTTTGCTGCTGAGTTGGGTAATGTTAGACAGCTTTTTATGCTCTTTAAGCCTCAGTTCGTTGTAAACTGAAAATAATGATACTATCCTTTTAAAATTTTGTCTTTTGCTACCTACCACTGGTATTATTATTATTAAGGGAAGCAAACCAAACTTTTACAAGAAACAGTTTGTGCAAGCAGTTGAGAGTATGTATCACAAATGGCCTGAGACAGAAATTTTGATTATTTTGATGGAAATCATGACCATTAACTAACAGTATGATGGGCACCTCAGGCTTAAATAATGTGGAGGACTGTATCTGTTGTTCAACTGAACTATATTTTATAAATTTTATTTCAAAATTTGAAGTTGAGTGCCTTGCACAGGATAATTAGATGCCTTGCAAGCCATTTTGGGATCAAGTTTGCAATCTCCCACATCAGTATGATGTCCTTGGTTCCGAGTCATGGATTTAAATGGCTACTTTCTTTCCTGTAGCCAAACTATATCGAGAAGGAGGAATGGAAATGATAAAAGAAGTTAAAAACAGTGTTGACCTGAGTTATGTTGTATACATACCCTCAAATTTCAGATCTGAAGATAGGAAAATGGTAAATTGGTAAATTTGGTAAATAAAGCCTCTCCCTCTTTGGAAGAGCTACCAATACAGAGACCTTGTGGATTCAGCACTGAGAAGAAGATGAATATAACAGCACTCAGACACTTGCAGTTCAGCAGTGGATCCCCTAAGTTTTGGTTGTGAAACCCCATGCAAGGGGACATTTCTGGTACACGTGGTCATAAGGGGGTAAAATTATGCTGAAATAACTTCAAAGGCAGAACATGGTCTTCAGGTTCTTCAGCCATGCAGCCCTGTCTTTCACAATAATAATCACTTTACAGAAATAGTTAGCACTACCACCACAGTCAATAAGCCCATTAAAATGGGCAGAGTAGTAGAGTCTTTGAGTATGAATATGTAGTATTTTCCAAATCAGATGGGCAACTTGGTACTGCTTTCAGGGAAGCAAATGAAAGTCAATTTTACATGATGAATCTAGATATTGTATTTTGAATTTGACAAAGATGAATTCAGATCCAATCATATGCTTTACTATTGGAAAAGTTGGCTCATAGACTTTTAGGAAAACATAATTTCCTTCCAGAGGCAGATCATAATCTGAAATGATCTTTAGTGATTTTGATTGTTACTGTTACTGAGCTAATCTATATCTATACCTCACTATTTGCATATTTAAACAATATTTCTGCTTTTATTTTTATGCTTATTTTCTCAGTGATTAATTACTTTTGTGGGGAACTCAGTGAACAGCTGTTCAAGTCACTAAATAACATCAAACACCAATGAAACCTACTGACTAGTCTTCAGATCCTATGAGTTTTTCTCTGTCTTCAATCATTTAATATTCAGCATACACATTAAGCAGTTGAACTTATTTCTAACATTTTCTACAGCTGTTAATATTTTTTCTGACCTGGACTTATATTCTGTAAGAAATTATACCTACACAGACTGTTTTTCCTCATGGATACAGAAACAACTTGTTGTATATGAGGTTGCTCACAAATAACATTTAAGTTGTAACCTGATGCTAGTTCTTCTGCATGGTGATGAAACAGGAGTCTCATGTGATACTTTACTGTTCTTCACAAGGTTTTGTCTAATGATGCTGAGCATGTCAGCTGGCGTGGTAACTAACCATGGCCTGCACTAGTTCAGCAAGTCATTCTTCATGAACACTATTCTAAGGGACACTGCAGTCTCATATTTTCGAGCCAACTCCAAGCAGATATTCAGTAGACATATCATCTTTTTAGGATTTCTAAAACGGCAACGCTCTAGAATTTTTAAATATTCTTTATGTCATTCAAGACTCTTTTTGTGGTGACTGTTCGGGGCAAGACACCTTTCTTCAGTTCATGTAAATCTGAACTGTATATCAGATTTTTATTCAATCTTCTTTTTTACAGTACAGAATGCTTCCTGAGTAAGTTTCAAATCCAGGAGAATGTATGTTTTGCTCTCCTAAAATTTGTCTTCATTTTTAGTTGAAAAAAAACTTTTTACTTTCTCATCTAAATTGATTGAAACTATAAAGAGAGCCTGTGTAATTCCTGCAGTTAGTGGAATCATATTTATGGATGATGATCACAAATATATTTGCTATACTTTATTACAAATTTATAATGAGTATACAACAGTAATAATATTTTTTCAGGTCCCAAGTATTTTACATTTCAAAAACCACCGACAAGTTTTAAATCACGTTATGCAAAGAATCTATGTTGCACTTGCAGTTTGTGAGGACTTGCAAAACCCTCCTTTCAATTCCCATATGCCCAGCTTTAATTTTTAAATACAAATTACAAGCAAGACTTCAACAGTCATCTTCAAAAGAGCGGTACTAAATCTCGGAGATTCTTGATAAAATCATGAGTGTTGGCCTCAGTGCATAACTCTCAAAGCAGTCTCATTGTACTGTGGAGGAGTACCAGGAGACAGAAGAAAAGCCTCATTTCTGTTTAAAGGCAGTTGCCAGAAAGTAAATCTATCGGAGCTGTCAGAGCATTAGCTCGCGATGAGATACTCCTTTGTATTCATTATTGAAAAGGTTCAGTTAATTATACAAGTCCTACTGCATACATACTGCCAGAAGCAGAAAAAGATTTTTAATGAGTTACAAAAAGGTTGGGGTTTTTTAAATCTACAAATAGAAGGTATTTGCTTCAGTGACTTCAGAAAATTTAGGGGGAGGTTCTAAGCCAGCCAGACAGACATATTTAAATACAAATATATGTGTGTTTTCCGATTCACCTTTTCTGGGGCACATAGTTTTGAGAAAACTTTAATCAGAAAAGTTTCCCAGTTGCAGGTGGAATTGCTGTCAAATCTAGGTGAAAGTCAACTGATCATAGCCTCAAGACCCCTTACCTGGGACAGAGTCTCAGCTTCCAGAACAGGGGATTGAGTACCTCTGTTCTATGTGGCACCAGGAGAGGTCTCAGCATCTGAGATGTGAGATTTCCAGGAACCAGTGTCTGACTTTTTTTCTCACTCTTAAAGGTCCTGAATAAATGTTTTTAGGTCATCATATTGGAAAATTTTCAGTCTTGCACTATAAAACTTTTTCCCCTTGCATCTCCGCTACCAATCTATCGCATTCTCCCATTACTGAACATTAGGCCCTTCTCTTGTTCTAAAATCCATAATTCCCAGCTCTCCTTTCTTTGTGAGAGGACTTCCACCATCTCCCCCATTCCCCACGGAAGTTCAGAAACTCAGAAACATTTTTGGCATTTTCACCCCCATAGAAGATTGAGACCTCTTCTACAGAGTCATTTACTTGACTTGGAACATGGACTTATCTCACAATTTGGAGCTTCACCATTAGTTTTTAAGGGATATATAATTCCATTTATTTAACAGGTTTCTTCCCAGTTCATGAACACTGTAAATAGGAGCACATTTTCCCTTTCTCTTTTTCTTTCCACCATTTCAGTCTTCATCACAAAGCTCTATGAGTGCATTTACGTAAGTGTGGTACTGTCTCTGTACTGCTTCTTCTGTTCTAGGTTTTTATACGATATTTTTTATTCAAATGTATCTCTGTGGACTTTAACCACACACATCAGTTCAACAGTGCAATGAAATACCAACTTTAGGATATGTCTATTATAGCAGTTTGAGGGAATCAACATTGCATGAAATGAAGAATAATGGCACTGCTGTGTGCTGAATGAGAGGGAAAATGTAAAGTATGTATTTCAATGAAAAGCAGGTACTTTAGACTATAAAGATTTCTGATGGAAGGTTACAAACTTTAAAGAAAAAAAAATATGCATTTAACAGAAGACTCTGGGCAGGAGCTGAAAAGTAAATTGATATTTCTCCAAACTGGTAACAACTTTAGGAACTGTCTCCACATTACTGTAAGCAATGCTTTCAGGCATTCAGGCAATGCATTTCAGGCAATCCCCCCCCAGGGACTGTAGAACTCTGAATTCTGCATAATACTGTGGAATTTTCTGCATAACATTTCTGTCCATCCCCCCTGAGCAAAATTTGGATTAACACATTTTTCCAGTTTTGACTGAGCTGATTCCATGTTTATCCTGATTAATGGAAAGGATCATCCCTCATTGCTCTGTTGGACAGATTATGCAGTAGTTGAATCCCAGTAGTAATTACAAGTATTCATTTTTGTGCTAAGATTCCCTAGGTTCTCCACAGCCAGTCACAAAACACTCTGGTGGTCCTGGAAGACAGATTTGGCTTTCTTTCATATATTAGACACAATGAGCCTTGTTAGAATTATCACAGCTCTTACTATCACACTGAATAGGCAATTTCTCATACTCTTATACTTAGTAGTCTTATTAGCAACAATTATTTCAGTAATCATTCTTATTTAATGATAGAGAAATAACATCTCAACAGTGGGCTGCTACCACTGTACCAGGTAATGTAAGTACGCAAAAGAAAATCTATTAATATAATAGCGTTACCTGTCTTCCACATGAACAGTCAGTGCAGAAGCATCTGCTCTGGTACCCAAGCTGTGCAGCACACACGACTGTGCTCACCAGTGTGTAGTTCCAGGGAGGTATGAGCAAGACTTTAAGCATATTTCACTGAAGAGCCTCAGAGCTGCAGCATAAATCTGAGGGGGAATCTGGAAATCATGATGTGAGGAATGAATAGGCAGGTTCTTACCAAGAATTTTCATCTTTAGTTACCATGATAGTGTGCCTACTAGGTTTATAGCACAAAAGAATGCTAACATATTGCGTTAGCTTGAGATTGTGTATGGATATATTTGTGTATACAAATGCCATCTTCCACCTCCTTCTCAAAGAAAGCTTTATAGAGTTACATATGCCACCATGTGTTAAGTAATTTTTTATGGGCTATAAATGACTTGGGCAAGCTGTGAAATGAAACAGCTTGTTCCACTGCACTAACAGTGCAGGCTCCGTGCTTATTGTCTGTGCAGTAAATGTGCAATGAGCCACTCTCCAGACTAACTGGAATGAAAACATGCCATATGTGGTTCTTACACCAATTCCTATTCACTGTGTATACTTCCCTGTGATAGGACAGCTTTATGACAAGAGTAAAGTACCAAAATATTCTATTATTTGCACTGCTAAGTCAGAAAACATCAGTATTTTTTTTTCAGTTTGGTTACTGCTTTAGAAATCTTTAGCGTGCCTAGTAAAACTAAGTCTGTATTAGATGTGTAGGTAACACCTACTCCTGAAGTCAGTACTTTATCCTTGAGCTGTTTTTCTATGTATCTTTCTAATGATCTAAATTCTTTAAAGACCTGCAGCTAATTTTATCCATCTACCTTTGAGTCTTGTTTTCTTCCCTCAGACCACATGTCCAAAACACTAATAGGAATGAAAAATCACCACCTAAGCAGCTGTCTGCCAAACCAAATGGGGAAGTTCCTAGGTGTTCCTGTAATGCAACGTGTTCTTTGGTTTATATTTAAATGCAATATGACTGGTTTTGCTTATGTCTGAACTACAAATTTGGCAGAAATTATATAAATAAACTTTGGTTTCATGTCACTCTGCTCACCAAGTGGTCAGCAGGTTTCCTAACAGAGCAATTACTTTTCAGAAATGCAGTCTTCAAGTACTTTGCTTTCATTGCTTTCATTTTTAGCTGTTGTTCTTAGGAAATTTGTTGTTTTTACAACATTTTCGAAGCACTCTGTGTATTTGAGTTTAGGTTGGAGGATGTTTGTTTACATCCCAAGTACAAAATATTCTGTTCAAAGGATTATTTTCTCTTTGGATTTACAAAAGTAAATAATATACAAAACCTACTAGGCAATCTAGTTCTTCCCCTTCTGATACTGTGCTACCTAATATTTCTGAATTATATTTATAATTATTTGATCATCTTTATTATATCTTTGGGCAAATTTTCTGTTATCTCTTGCTACCATCCATGGGAGTCATTTCACTCATCTCAAAGTGCTCATATTATTTCCATTATTCTTTCGTCATACTGTAATATAAGCCAAATGGACTTCAATACATTTCCTGGGATTTCTAGTGTTTCAAGCCAGAATGTCTAATTTCATGACCTCAAGTGGACAAAAAGAATAAATAAATTTGTTGCGATATTCACATCTTCACATTCAGAGTAAGAAGGTGTAAACTTTTTCATTATTTTGGCATAGAAAGTGAAGGTTGGCTCAGAAGGGATTTTGTAATTTCAGACTATTTTGTCAAACTCTCAAAAACTTGCATATCAAAACTAAAAAAAAGATAAAAAATGTATTTGCCATGGGAGAGGGAAAGTAGCTTAAAATCTGTCATCATTTAAATGAGAACCTAAGCAAAATCTAGCAAAATCCTCCCTGTTTTTGTATAGGTAAAACCGATTTTGTGTTCTCGTACTGACATGGAAATAGAGCTTGCAGACTCACTTGTCCTACTTTAACAGAACATTTATGCTATATTACACAGAGATTATTGTAGTATTGTGCAAAATATTTTACTGAACTGTGATTATGTCAAATACAGACTTTTAATGGCAGTTTGCAAATTTCTTCTCCCTTTAGCAACACATTTTCTCCTTGGTAAAGCTGCAATAGAATAGGCTTAAAATAACCAAGGTTCAGGTTGCTCTGTATGTGTGACATTAAATACTTTTTTTCTTTTCCCTATATGAACTTTTGTCCACCCAAAAGCCAGGGCAAAGTGTGCTTTTCATCATCAAAATTTCAGATGTGCTGTGGCAGGCCATCTTTTATGCAGCTGAATCTGCAGCGTCTGATATGTCTCCTTATGTAAGATGCTAAAATTGTGAAAAGAAGACTGTGAATGTATATTTAGGCTCAGGCAATGATTTATGGTGAAGATGAAAGGGAGCAAAGGTGGCTGAAGGAAGTTTTGCCATCTGAGACATGAGGCTGCATAGTTCCCCTTTTCAGACCTAGGCTGCACCTATCTTTGAAGTTCAATTAAAATAGCAAGAATAATTTCAACCATCATTTTAGCTTTCTCTCATTGAAGTTATGGAAAATGATAGAGCTCTAGATTTGCATTTTGATACTTCTAGCCAATTTCACTGTTTAAAAATCAGGTTCTAAACCAAAGCCATTACCTCACCTCTCAACTGTCACTGAAAAAAAAGGCAGGCACCTCCAGAAGGCATTTATCCATCCTAAGATATAAGTTTAAGGAGCTGCTATCCCTATTGACTACAGAGTTTAGGAAGTTTGACTTAGACACCTAAACTTCCTTATGATTAACCCTGTCATTAGTTTATTATTCTAAACCAAAGCTAAATTTTGGGCAATTCTGGTATTTGAATGAATTGCCGAGAGGATGTGAATAGAATAATCAGCTTAGAACATAAGGTTTCCCTTCCACAGAAATATAAATAAGTATAAATAAATATAAATAAGAGAAATCTAGTAGGATGTACTATGAATTAGTTCTGTAACTCTCTTGCTTTCCCTCACCTCATTTTTATTCTCCCTCTACCTACCACCTGTCAAATACAGATATTCTGTGTTCATCATCATCATTAAAAGCAATCTCTGTAGTCATCTCTGATCACCTAAATTGATTGAATGTGATATTTACAGTTCTCATTATTTCCCCTCCATTTATTCCAAATGCCTCTATGGTACAGGGACCAGTCTCACTAAAATATTGAAAAAATCTTTCTGGCGAAATCTCTGATCCCTTATACTGTTCTTTAAGTCACTGATTTGCGCAGCTTCTGACACTACTGAAACCTTCTCCTTTAATCTTATAGCCTCATTAACCTCTTCCTACTGCCTCATTACCCTTTTCCTACAACATTTTAGAATACCACCTAACAGAAATAAAGCCAGTTGAAACTGGATTGGTACAAGTCTATGGTTTTTATTTTTCATATTTGAGTATGTGTGCAATGTCAGTATGACTTTCCCACAAATCACTTCAGGCCAAGAGTTTTTACAAATGACATCAGTCCACAGCATTATTATTTTTTTCTTTTTTTTTTTTTATTCTAAATGAAATTAATCAAATGTCTGAAAGACGTGCACACACAGAGTGACCAATAAATAGAATAGAGTTTACATTTTTTCTGGGAAATATTCCACACCTCAAAATCTCAGCAGGCAAAAGGCTTTCTCTGTTTTAAAAATGTATTTTGCGCAACAGTTTTGTTTCCTCTGAAAATAAAGGCTGAAAACTATTTTCCTTTGAATATTCTTTGTTTAATCCTACTAAGAATTCTGGGCATACAGGCTAAATTTCTGCACTAGTATATTAAAAATTTTGTGGGCAGTGAGCCTGCTAGCTCTAAGAATCATAACGTACAACTGTCAGCTTGTTCATATGCCTGAGCCTTAAAGCCAGCTACTCTCACTGCCCACAAAATTGTAAATTGTGTTTGCTGTGAGCAAAGTTCCTTAACTCTGCTCCTCTCCCTCATTACATGATTGCGTGCACATCACATCAGAGGAGACAGGGAGATATTAATGAAAGACCTTAATCTTCTTTGCTCATCTCACAATATACAGTCTGCTCACAGCAGTTCACATCTTCAGGTTAAGGAGAGGGAAGGGAAAAGAGAGAGCAGCTCCCTCGGTTCATGCCTGCTCCCACTGCAGAGCATCCCTGTATCCCAGAGGGAACCCATTTATCAGGAGTTGAACTGACAGTGTTTACCATTTCAGAGGAGCATGACTGCCTGCACACAGTATCCCTACTTACATCAGGTAAGGGAGGGAATAAATTGTAATAACACCTGAGCTCTTCATGTATAACACGTAGGCAGATGAGAGAAGACTCTGAACACATACCAGGGACCCTCAGCAGCTGCAACTCCTCTTCAGAGCAGGGGAAAAAGGGGCAGCCTTACTCTGAGCTTTAATTTGTCCCATGACCTGTTGATAGCACCATGCACGGCAGACTGGGAATCTGGTTGCAAGAGAGACAACAAATTTCAGAACCTGCACACATTCAACCTCATCTGTGGTGCTGAGGACCATATTTATTGAGACAGTCCTATGCTGGTAAACCCAACAACATCTATTTAAAGCACTGTGAGACAGGAGGAGGTAGTAGTTAAGACTGTATTAGATGTCTGATTTTTCTTACAGTAGGGAACACAAAGATAAAACCAGCCTACAGAGAAAATTGTGGCAATTTTCAGGGAGAAAGAAATATGTGCAAGAAAGGTGAAAGAATAAAAGAAAGTAATGAAAAAAACTCAAAAGGACAGAAAAGGTTGGAGCCTGTAAACATTGGGAAGCATTTTTTATAAAGCTCATCCATCATTATTTTAGAACAGCTTTGCCAGTAGCTCGTGTCCCAGCAAGAGGAGAAAGGCATTATGAATACAAACAGCTGGTACTACACGTAACGGATGCAATGTTAATTTTTTTTTTTTTTTTAAGAGAAGGGCTTGCTTAAAAAAAGATTGGAAGGTTTTGGCTGGTGTTTTGAGTTCTTCATATATTTAATTTTAAAATAGTATTGAATACCCTTTTGCTTTACCTTCAATTTGAGTTGTTTAACTCCAATAGTGAAATGTAAATAATAAATGGCTAGTATTTGCAGTAATACTGAATTATTTATTGCAATAAGATGATATCTTGTTTTCCTGAAGCGCAGCTGTCTGCTGGAGGACGGACTTCTGGTTCCCAAAATAGTGTTAAAGGAATCCAGCAGAAACATATTTCTTGCTTCAATAGCACTCTGTTAGACGGAAAATTATGTTTGTACGAGCTTCATGGATTATAGTGGAGGGAAACATAACAGTGGCATAGGTCCTCATCAGCCTTTCTAAGTCTTTGTGTTTTCTCATGGTATTAGGGACCATACACCAAAGTCCTGTTTATGCTTACATGATCAAAGTCTCTCTCTTTACAGTACATTCAATCCCAGTTACTAAATCCAAAAAACTCTTAGTTAAAGAAGTAGATGTTATTACCTCCACCTCTGAGATTAGGCACAGAGATGAAGTCTGAGGTCACAGAAAGCTACTAAGGGACAGGGATGTGGGGACAGAACCCATTATTTTGGGTTCTCTTTAATCATGTGCCATATTTTAAAGCTGTAAATTTTCCTTTTTTGAATCAAGTTCTTGAGAACCCATCTTGGATTCCTTAGATTTTATGACATCCTACTATATATTCTAACCTTCTAAATTTTGCAAACATACCCTAATATAACTGAATCCAAGATTTTGTTTATTTAAGCAATACAGCTACATAAGGAGTGTGAGAGTTGCTTAGTCCTGGAAGACATGATGTCTCATTACACAGTGTGAGAGATAACTATAGCTGCACCAAGTCCAGGTCCTTAGATACCTATGAGACAAACAGTAGTAAAATATGTCAAAGAAATGCCTGTATTCTATCAATGAAGACTATACAGAGCTCTCAGAGGTTCATTAATTTAATTTCTCATGGTATCAAAACAAGTAAAGACCTAAGGAAATGAAATTAGGTCTAACAAAAGAAGTCTTTATTTCTGATCTTATGCTTATGATGACACTATACTAATCATTACTCATCTCTTCATCTTAGACTGAAAAATTATCTAAATTCTGAGGCTTATTACTCAGTCTTTCAGAATTATAAATGAAACAAATTCAGAAGAAACAATACTTCATGTTATAGTCAGAAATGTTTTTAAGACAAGTTGGGAGACAGATTTCATTCACTTCAGTTTGCTCATGGGGAACACTCACGCAACATACAACAAGTACTAAATACCAGAAGCCACTAATGCAAAAATCTGTGGAGATTTCTTATTCCCAAACTTTCCTCAAGAGAACATTTACAGAGTTGCACAATGTGGTCTCATAACTGCCATTTGCGCTGTCATATAATTTCTCTCCTTGGTTGACTCCCTGATCTGGATTCTTTAATTTCCATACTGAATGATTTTAGTTTTCTCCTGGGAATTCTTTTAGCACAGAATGATTTGCTCTTTCTGAGGCAAAACCTGGGTTCTGGAGTCAATCTGCTCATCTCTCAACAATGTGGAGGACATGTTTTTTTCCCTGTGCTCTATACTGACTAACATAGCACTAACACAGCTGGCCCTGCACCACCAAATACTCTAAAGTTCTCCCTTGCCACCCCCCAGGGCAGCATCATATTGTCTATATACCACCATCATCATGCTACAATAAGATAACTCTAATTTTCTTAGGCTCTTTGCACTAAAATATCAGAAAAAAAATTAAATTTTTTGTTCCTGCCACAAGGCAACAAGATGGGTGTCAGAAGACATAGGGCTAATGGCAAAGCAGCATGGATGTATCTGGTCTTCTCTAAAGGGGACTAATCTGCAGCAGTAGAACAAGCTGTTCTGCACCAACGTTTGGAAACCTGGGATTGCTCTCTGGGATGCGTGCTTTCAGAAAAGTGGAAGTAACATGAGTATTCATAACCAGAAAGTGTAGAAATAAACCCTGAAAGAGTATGTATTCTTCTTAAAATGCAGCCATTTGTCTGGGCACATACAAAAGGAAAAATAGGAGGAGCAATCCTGCTAAAGCAAACCGTGGCTCTATGTGCCTTCCTTTTCTACACACATAATGGATAAGGCATACTAGTCCTACAGATTGTAGCCACAAAGTGTAGGAAAGTAAAGCTGGTTTTTTTATTGTTTTTTTTTTTTTTGGTTGGGGGTCTTGGGGTTTTTTTCTTTTTGTTTTGACCTGCTTATTTTTTCCAGTATCTGAGTTCTTTGATTGAATAGTAAGAGGATGATCTGGGCTGTAAGGAATTAAAAAAAAAAAAAACCAACAAAAAACTCCACTACCACAACCCAAAATTAACATTGCTGTGCTCAGAAGGCCAGGCTCACTGGAAGCTGCTCAGAAGGACCTTTCTGTGATTTAAAATCTTTGACCATAAAGCATATGACTCTTGAAGCTCCAGAAGAACATTTCCTACCTATTTTGGAAACAATAATTCTGTTATAAACTTCATTTGGAAAGAAAAATGCTGGGAAATGATTCTCAATATATTTTTTTTTACCCTCCTATTTTATTTCTAATTCCACTACTTTAATACCCCCAGTCACTCTTCTGGAACAGAAAGAGCCTGTACTAACGTATACACAACCATGGAACAAAGTATCAGTTCATGTATTTTCTTAATTCTGTTTTCTGGGCATCTGGCATCCATTCAGAAAATTACTCTAGTATGATATTTATTGGGTAACAGTATTTAGGTATCTCATACTTAAATTTCCAAGTTTAACGTACTCATACTTGGTCCATCTATGTGAATAGACATAGTCAATCTCAAAAGGCAATTCAACTTATTCCAAGATAAATGTGTAAATTAGCTCAGAAATTTACATTTAGACAATTGAACTGAATGAAATTCCTGCCATTGTCCAGTGAGATTTACCCGCTTATTTAAATGCATTGCTAAATTAGCCTTGATAACACAGACCAACGGGAGACAACTACTTACTACTGTCTTGGGTAATTTTGTTTGACAGCAGGTATCTGATCAAAAAGGAATGGGAGCATAATCCATAGTTATCAATCCCTGGAAGTTGACAACAGTGCATGACACATCCTGTGATTTACAGCAACAGTCATTTAAGACTAATAGCAGAACTAATTAACCTTTCACAGCGCGGAGTGTGACTGTTCTACAAGAGCAACAGCTTATGTTGCCATCACCATAATTTAAACCCCTTGACTTCTCAAATAGTCTTTGTAGCAATTTAGTTAATTAACCATCACCTTTTAATTGTTTTTAAATAAATTTTAATAATTTAATAATTTTTAATAAATCTGGTCTCCTAAAAAGGGATGTATAGTCATGTAAAAAACACTAATGTATTTAATCATAGCTATATATTTTTAAGAATTGGTTAGCTACTGTTAAACTGTTCCTAAAGTGAACACGATGTTGCTGTGCGTGCCCGTGGACCTCTTGCGGTACATCAGTAAGTCCGCATTTGATATATATGTGATAGGTAAAATATCACACAAATTCAGCTTAAATATTTCTTATCCCTTTCAATATTTACTCTATCATATGTCTGTAGAAAACAATTTCATGTTTCTCCAGTTCTTGTTTCCTAGGCTAAATAAGAAAACAATGTTTTTAGTGCTTTACTAAATGGTTCTTTGCCACTGTGATAATCCTGGTTTGCAAGTGTTTCACCTGGAATACATCTTTCTGGAGGCAAACAGTAATATTCAAGTTACAAATTATTTCCCAATGTCTTAAAAAGCCATATTAGTACTTTCCTAGAAAGATATGCAACATCTATTTCACTGTATTCACTTTTTTCAGAGTTGCGTTGCAGCATTTGTTCATCATCATCCAATGACTACCAAAATACCCACAATTAGTTCCGTTTACACATCACTTATCATTGATGTTTTCTAACTGTATAGAAGAATGTAAAAGGTTGTGACTGGGCAGAACTATTTGAGCTATTCCTACCAAAGCAATCCTTGGGGTCATCCAATCCGATGACACCCTGAGCAATTTTATTTCTGTCATATCAGTCAAAGAACATTCATGTCCAGCTCAGTCCACTGTGAACTTTCTCAACAGCTCATAGACAGTTCATTATTAACACTTCCCCTCATCAGTGTATCTCTTTTTCTAAATGTATTTCCATTTAAAGAATCAACTGCACAAACCAATGTACATTTGAGCTGTTCTTACACACCTGTCAAAGGAAAGATGTAGTGAACATATATGAGAAAGAGGAAAAAAACCCAGACAATAGAAGGAATAGGAATCTCTTTTGAGTCTTTAAAATTCTGCTAGGTTTTGAAGTGGTGATTTATTTTAGTGCAATGTTTCATAAACTGGTGTTAAGGCTTTTTTGTTGCATGCTGTGGGAGAAATGAAAATTAATATGGAAGCACAAGAGAACTATCATGCTTCATGTGCTCGCAGCTGGAGATCATTGTTTTCCCCATGAGGCTTAAATAGTAAAGCAGGATTGTTTGTTGTAAAAAGTATCTGGGGATACAAAATAGTCCACAGAAAATTTCCAGATGCTGAGAAATGGTGCTGGAATTTTCAAATACATTTTAATTTACTGGAAGCATTTCTTCCTTTTGCCAGCTCACCACATCACAGGTAGCATCCAAGCTACCTGATCTCATTTTAGGTTGAATGCACATCTAAGTGAAAAAGAAGGTACTAAGGTAATCAAGAAAGAAGAAGTCCTAACTACTGTTGCAAATAAGCCTTAAAGGATAGAGAGGAATAAAGTAAAGTAAATAAACTGAGCATATTTTCCAGAAAAGGATGTGTTTAACTAAAGATTGCCTGAAACTAACGTTAGGTTTGTGCTACAACTGTCTATCTTGGGCTTTTGTCATTGTCAAGCATTGGAGTCAGTGCAAGAACCAATATTGATTAAAAAGCGAGATTTATGCAACACCTTTCAGGTATGTCATGTCTTCATCAACAATTTTGGTAGTTTATCCACAGAGCAGAGGAGGCATTATAATTTTTTCCTATATCTCTTTTCATTCAAAATCCATAGTTTAGCCAAGCTAGACCCCTAACAACACTATTCAGCAAATAGGCATTATATCCATACTTTAAAGCTTGTTGACATATGATGGAACAGATTAACGAATAACAACAGGGACAGTGTTGGCCTTTCCTTCTTTGATCCCAGCTACCGATGATCTTTGCTGCTGCCATCACAAGATGAGGGATCCATTCTCTTTGCACAAACAGATAGCAGAAAGCAAAATTCTATTATTGCATGCTCAAACCTATAGGAAGGGTTTTGTGATGATTAAATAAGGTGAAAGAATCATTTGTCTCCTAACACATCCTCCCCCACCTTACAAACTATGGGTGAAATGCTGACCTGGCTGAAGCCCAATTGCAAATTTGTTGTTGACTGTAACTAAGTTAGATTCCAGCTTCAATTTGTTAGGCGGGTTGAGAGCCCAAGTTGTAGCTGGGTTTATTTGTTAATAAATTTTTATTTATGATCCCAAAAAATATTTTAAGTATGAAAAACAATAGAATGTATGATTGCTCGTGGACATCTGTGAAACAACGGCTGGCATTTTTAATGGGGATTATTTGAATTTGGTTATACATTTGTGATACAAGTAAATAATCTCTAAATGCCACTTGGTAACTTTCTACTCTTTAAGAGAGGAGCTTCTCCAGATGTATCATAATTGTTTACTTTCTGCAGAATTGCTTTGTTCCTTACAACATCTTGGCACCAGCTTCTAGAATTTCCTGGTAATGTGTTAAAGCTCCAGCCTGCTGGCACCAGAAACTAGGTAATAAAGACTCCCAGGAGCTTAATGGTTTGGTTTTGTTTTTTTTTTACTAATGTCTAAAGAGAAGAGGAAGGTGAAAAAATATTTCACAGTTGCAGGACAATAGATATAGAAGCACAGCCCCCGTTATGACATGATGTTGTTACAGACAACATTGAGCTGAGGGCATGGGCTCTGTTTACACCACTGCACTCATTTAGAAGATGTAGCCCTCCTCTACTCTGCCTGGCTTCAGTACAGCCTTGTGGGAAGACAGGCAAGGGAAAGGCAAAACAGCTTTGCCTACATTTCGTTCTGTGCCTTCTCTCCATCTCTGGACTGATTTAGAGAGAAATCCATACAATGTAGGAATAATGGGCCTGTATTTCTGCCCACATAAGAAGGGACATGACCTTTACTTTTAAAGGTCCCAGTGAGTGCTTCCCTTTAAATTGTGTGAATGATATTGCTCCATATACGTAAGAAGGTGAAATGAAATGTTAACTTCACCAGTCTTAATTAATTGCCTTTCAGAATCTTATTCTTTAACACTTTATTGAATGTTCTCCTTTTTTTTCCTTTCCTTTTTTTTTTTTTTAATGTGATGATAACTTCAGACTCTTGTAGTAAAGGTTTCTGAAAAGGTGAATTGTAGTGACCATTAAGTGACTTGTAATGACTCCTAGTGAAATTTGTATTCTTGGGAACAAAGCTCCTCTGAAGCAAATACATTCTGAAGCATATAAACTAGTTACACAAATGTACTGCATGTATCTACCATTTGTTAATTCAAGCAATACATTGTCCTTATACCCCTGACTAAAAACTATAAGCTGTCCTGAAAAAAAAAAAAAAGACAAAAATTCCCCAAACTAAAAAAAAAAAACCAACCAAACCAGAAAACTCTACTTCTTTCCAAGTTAGAAAGATACATTCAGTTTCCTTTTACATTGATGAGGGTTGCTTTTTCTGCTTTTCCAGGTAAAACACAGGTTATGGGTGAAATCAAGATTGCATTAAAGAAGGAAATGAAGACAGACGGAGAACAGCTGATAGTAGAAATTCTTCAGTGCAGAAACATCACATACAAATTTAAATCTCCAGATCATCTACCAGGTATCACACAGAAACCATCTTTATGATACTTTGAAAACATTAAGTAGGATGTATCTGAAGTCATTTAACATCACTGCTAAAATGGGAAAGAAAATTGCTTCTTAACTAGAATGACATATTCTATAGAATTCTTTTTGAAGTGCTCTTTTTCTCCTATGAGCAACTTTAATGAAAGTAAAAACATTTTGTAGAAGCAAATTAACTTTCAGAAGTTAATCCTCTTTTTAATTTACTTTTGATTGTTAAAAATTGATCCTTTTTTAATTTTAATAAAAATGATAACTCCCTAGGTTATTAAAGAACAATGATATCTAGTAAAAAATTGTATTTCGGAGAAAAAGCTTTTTAAAAATTAAAAACTCATGCTAGTAATAATATTTTCATACATATATAAAGACATCAAGGTATTTATTGCTTTAATGACAGCATTGTAAACACAAACTAATTCCCTTGGATTTAGTGGGGTAGTTCCATTTCTGCACCATGAGAATGAGAACAGAATATGGCTCTGTAAAGTACCATGCTCTGTTTCTTCACAACACTTCCCCTTTGTTGAAATCATTAGCAACAATGATTATTTAAAAGCTTCGGTATTTAACTCGTTGAACTGTTCTTCTCCAGACCTGTATGTGAAGCTGTATGTTGTCAATATCTCTACCCAAAAGAGAGTTATTAAGAAGAAAACCAGGGTATGCAGGCACGACCGAGAGCCTTCGTTCAATGAAACATTTAGATTTAGCTTGAGTCCTGCTGGGCATTCTCTTCAGGTAATTCTGCATTTTATTAAAACCTAATTTTGGATGTTGTCCGTGCTGTGCTGTGGGCATTTGAGATCAATCTTCTTCCTCAGTTGTTTGCTGAAAAGAGAAAATTACAAAGGAAATAACACAACTACATTATAATGGAAATATTGGGCTGGAGGAAATTTTAAAAGATGGTTTAATCCATCACCCTACACTGAGCAAGGGTATTTATAACTAGGCTTGAAAGTTTTAGGCTTGATCTGTTCTTAAAATCCCCTAGAGAAGGAAGTTATGCATGCCTTCTAAAAATTCTTTTCTATATATTTAGAAAGTTTAGTGTAATATCTAACTTAAATATGTCATATTTTTAAATTAAGTTAACTTATCCTTAAGTATCCTCACAAAGCACAGAGGAAAACTGATCTGCTTTCTTTTTATAAAAAAAGTTTGCACACTGAAAGGTTGCTATCATATTTTTCCAGGCTAAGTAAAAAAAATTTCTTTGATATGTCCTGTTACCTAAATGCCTAATCATTTTATCATTTTTTCCAGTTCCTCAACTTCTTTAAAAGTTGTGATGCCTAGAATTAGACACAATAGTCATAATCCCAGACATTGCAGAATCACTGATTATGCCAAGTCAAATATTCTCTGTGTTCATTTGTAAAGGAGATGATGGTATTTTCAGTCTGTGACACATCAAATGATGTGTGGAACTGATTCAGGGAATGGTCCCTCTCCTGTGTTTTAGTTGCTTAGGCAGGTTTGATCATTTGGTCAGATATGCTTTTTTAGGCAGGTGGGGTTCACTTTACCTACGTTTATTTACCTACGTTTCACATGAGTAGATAACTAATATAGGCCAGATATTCAGGTTTTATCTAGTCAGTGGAAAGGGATGGACAATTCCAGGGGTATCTGCATGCTAATCTTAAAAGTAAGTGGGAGGAATTGTTGGGCATACCAGCATCCACTTAATGTACCTTTAAATCTGGAAGATCGATGTAAACAAGCCAGCTACATTTTAATGACTGAAGTTAGACTGGATTATCTAAGTGTCTATGTTAGGCTTATTGTTGTATCATTAAAATTAAAGCTAAAATGGATATTGCTTACAAAACAAGGCCAACAAAAATAGATACTGTTTTCCCTGTGCTAAGGTGTCTTAACATCTTATTGATTCAGGTAGACTCAGTAAAAGACTATTTAAGATGTTATATTACCTGGGAAAATCCAGAGTGGTCAATAAAGTCTTGCCAAAGTTTAAGAGCTAAAATGTCTGTAAAATTCTTTGCTTCCAGTGGTGATTTGAAGAGGACACCATCAGGGGTGAGTAGACCAGTAGAGAAGAACCCACAGAGTCCTATCGAAAAAGCCATCAAGTTATTAAAGAGGGAGATAGTGAGTGAGGTAGTCATAGGAACAGTCCGCCTGAGACTTGGCAACATTTCCTCAGAAACCCTGTGATATGTACTGGTGCTGCACACCAGACCTAAGAGAACAAGGGTATAAAAGTAGCAAGGAACAAGTTTAAAACAAACAAAAGGTGTTTCTTCTTCACACAACTTAGAGTTTGAGCTTTAAAATTTATTGCCATAATATATTGTGGATGCTAAATGTTTTCATGGAAAAAGTAATTGGAGAAAATGATTGGACAAATTCATGGGCAAAATACTTCATAGTCTGCTAAATACAAACATACCATTTGTGAGTCAGGAAATCAATGGTCCACATATGATGGTAGGTGTTTTGGGAAAGTGTCACTACATGATTGTCCTGTTCTTATATTCTGCCTTATGCACTGCCATGTACACTTTTGGAAGCAGAATTTTTGCCTGGAGACATCTTTGATCTGACTCAGTACATCTGTTTTTCTATGCTCTTCATATTGCCAGTCAATCTGTTCCTATGGCAAAACATGAAGCTGGCTGATTTGAATGCTGAATTTGAGTGATGAAGATTTAGGGGCAAAGAGCTGGACATTGTCAAAAGAGATTTGAGGGGGAAAGAAAGGAAACAAAACCAGAATGTATAGAACAAAAATGGAATTGGGAGACTAAGGGAGGAAAAAAGATCAGAGAGAGGGAGTAAGATGAGATCAAACATAGTAATCATAGAAGGTACATTGTAAAGAGACACGAGAACCAAGGGTAGGCTGAAATTAGAACAAGGGTCTGCACTCTAAAAATCAACAGCAAAAGCTGTGAATATTAGCCATGAGAATGGGACCACGGGCTATTGAGAAAAACAAAAAAAAAAGGAAAAAAAGAGAGAGAAGAGAAGAGAAGAGAAGAGAAGAGAAGAGAGGAGAAGAGAGGAGAAGAGAGGAGAGGAAAAGAAAGGAAAAGAAAGGAAAGGAAAGGAAAGGAAAGGAAAAGAAAAGAAAAGAAAAGAAAAGAAAAGAAAAGAAAAGAAAAGAAAAGAAAAGAAAAGAAAAGAAAAGAAGAAAAAAGAAAAGAAAAGAGAAAGAAAAGAAAAGAAAAAAAAGAAAAGAAAAGAAAAGAAAAGAAAAATGAAAAGAAAAGAAAAGAAAAGAAAAGAAAAGAAAAGAAAAGAAAAGAAAAGAAAAGAAAAGAAAAGAAAAGAGAAAAGAGAAAAAAAAAAGCTAAGCTAAGCTAGAATCATCTGGTCAAGAGTATTGGGAATATGGAAAAAAATCCTAAGGATTAGAAACTGAGACTACCTGATTCAAGATAGCAAGGCTGGAATATAAAGCCTAGAGCAGGGAAGAACCAAGGCTGAGAGACATAGAAGCTAGAGAAGACAGATAGCAGGGATCCAGCTGGGAGGAGTAGAGAGAAGGATCAAGGACAGAAGTGATGGAAAATTTCTGTTAGAATTTTTTTTCTGCCCCAAAACTGTTGATGTGTCAGAATGAAAACATTCTGCAGAAAACATTTTGACAGGCACTGTTTCAGACAAGCACTTGCCTCAGCCCCTGGCAGCCTGCTTGCTCGCTTCCCTGATTTCCCTGTTCCTTGGCAACGCACCTGGGATCCTTCTGGAAAGCACCCAGCTCCTGGCTCCTTCGCCTTGTTCCCTAGCTGGCTCCTGGCTGACTGGCTTACTGCAATTAGAAATACATAATGTCCTGTGTGAGGGTAATCAGAAAAACCCAGAAGAATGTTTTTCACAGATGTTCTGGTTTGACTTGCCAGCTTCTGGGCTGTCCATTTTTTCAGGAAACACTGAACCAAGTGACCTAGAAGCCACGGGCAGCGGAGGCAGGCTGCCTGTTCTGCCCGAGGGTGAGCTTTCTGATGAGTGGGGTTCCCTAACAGCTTAGTGCTTAAGGGTCATTTGGTCTTCCCTCATCAAACCTGTTGACCGATGGGCATGTAGGTGTCTAAGCTATCCGACTGATATCAAACTTGGCCAGAGAACTGGGAAGCTCATCGAGGAAAATTATTGCAACTTTCTTCTCCCCCCCTTTTTTTTTTCTAAATTTCCATTGTACTGCAAAGTTTCTGTTTTTTACTTTGTTTCCCAATCAGAATGGAAAATTTTCAAAAAAATCTTGATTACTGGAAACTCCAGTTCTTCTACAGTTCTGCTACATCTCTGTTGCTACATGGTCTCTTCCAGCATCTCAGTGGAGTACAAAATCCTTGAGTCCTGCCATTCTTCTGTCAGCCTAGATCTGTGAAACCAAGCAACAAAATGCCCTATTTTGTCTCCTGCTAGTGAACACAGAGGGTGACAGCCTCCTGCTGTTATCAGTTACCTCCTTTGCTCATTGCCGGAGGTCTGCTCAGTGACTGCGAATGTTATAAACCCGCTGCTAATCCTATCATGGAACTGCAATTTTTCATAAGTTCTTTTTCTTTTTGGAAAACCTAGGAAGTTATTAAAAAAAAGAAGCATTGAGCTTGTTAATTCAGTTACTCAATAATTAAGAAACGCTAGAATTTATCTGACTGTGTAACTATAACTCACCCCCTAAAGTATATGTATTATCAAATGTATTTCTCCCAGAAACACTTAGAATTGAATCTATAGATCCACAGAATGAATCAAGTCGTTCAGAGAAGGCTATTGCTTGCATGGCATGAATCTGCTTAGCTGGAAAACATGTGCCTGTATGATATATCAGAGAGAGTCTTGAACACCCAGCCTGCGTAGCCCACATAAGTGCCAGGGCACTTGGCCTCCCACTCTCCACAGCTGGGCAAGCAAGAGCCATAAGACCAGACGCAATACTGAGGCTCTCAGCATGAATGACGTTTCAGACCAACTCTACATTTTAGGTTAGACTACTGCTTGCTGAGGTCAGAAACAAGAACTTTGGACTTTCTCACGCACTAGTCTGCTCTGAGTTACAGCCTATATGCAGAGCACCCTCTGACTTCCGCACACTTAAAAAGGGCTGGTACTTCGCCTGCATAAAGCTTTACCCTGAAACTTAAAACCTGACCTTGTGTTTGTCTTTGGTAATCAGTCATCTAGTTGCTACATCCCATGATAATAAAATAGAAGAGAGGGAAGGTTCACTTTTCATGGGGCTTCTTATCTATTGGAAAGATGACTCCATATAAAGGGTTATGGTCAATGTTTCCTTCCTCCTCTGTGGGTACCAAAAAAGAGCTCAACATTTCTGAATCTTTCATATTTGCCAGCAAATGCAGTATGTTACTATGCACAATGATAATTATTTTTTATTATTATTATTATTTTCCCAGATTCTGCTTGTCTCCAATGGAGGGAAGTTTATGAAAAAGACACTGATTGGGGAAGCTTATATCTGGCTTGACAAAGTGGATCTAAGGAAAAGAATAGTAAACTGGCACAAACTGTTGGTCAGCTCCACACAAACACACTGAGCAGAGCTGTCTGCTTAGGGCACAAAACCTGCAGAGTCTGCTATAAACAGCATCACTCCAAGACTATAGTTTGATATCATTGTGTTTAGCTAGTCTTTCAGAATACAAAGTAGAAAAGAGCAGTCTCTGGGCTACAGAGCACACTTACATGAGGGCTAGTACACTTGTTTTGCTGCAAAAGACAGCAAAGTGAAAGAAAACCTGGGCCCAGAAGTTAAAGAGAGGCTGTTTGAAACGAAGACTGATACGAGGGCTCCGCGTTGTTGGACACTTTGTGAAGAGAGTAACTGTGAAGGAAATATTGAAGGCTGGAAGGCAGGTGTTAATGCAGAGTTCGGCTGCAGCTGGAGGTAGTGTGATGGAAAGAGCAGTCTGGTTTTCTGTGCAACCAGAAGGAGATCATTTTATGCAAAAGAACCTAGGGTGACTGACTTTCCAAATCTCACTTATCAGAAGTGCAAAATTTGTTCCTCTGCACCTTAGGATCTCTGATAATTTGCTGTAGTGAGATTATGCCACTTGACACAAACTGCAAGGTGTTTGCAAGAGTGGTAACGTTATTTTACATTACTTTTTTTCCTTCTTTCTTTTTCCTTCAGAAACTATGCTGTGGAGAATCAGATCTGATTGTTTCATTTCTTTCTGTGTGTTAACAATTAATATAAACCACTGTCCTAGAATGTAATGGATAAAATGATATTAATGGTCTATAATTTGGGATGTGGTTTTTAACAGAAAGGACAGGATATAAACTGCACTACATCAGGAAGAAAAAATGCTTTTTCGATGTCAATGACACTGTACTTCACCCTACCCTTTGAATCAGCAGTTTTTAAAAAGTTTGGAATTGAAGAGACTTACTGGGACTAATACAATTATTTCAACTAGTCCTTCCATTTTCCAGCAGTCAGTCTTATTCTGAAACTGTACGGAGACGATGAATCTAGGCTATATTGTGGGCACTTGGGAGCAGTAGACCCACTGAGCTGACACCAGCCCGCTCGGTGCAGGGCTCTGTATCAACACCGGTGACACACTCAAAATCTAAGGGGAAAGGATAGCAAGGCAGTTACTGCCTGGATGCTGTTGCATTAGGGAGAATTAAGAATATCCTCTTGCTATCTCAGGTGAATGTCTGAGTATAATCCACTCAACAGCATGGCTTCTCAGGAAAGAAGTAAATAGGAAGGTAACTTGCAACATTTAAGACTGTGTCAGCACTTCCATGCTTAAAGTCCCACTTTCAGAGGCTTGAAACTGAGCAGTTAGCTCACTTTGGGAAGAAAATACTGCCTGGGATGGTTTAGGCTCATTGTTGTATTTTCCCTTGTATCATTTTTGAAGAAGAAGGGAGAGCTTTGTCTCCCATTCCTAAAAGTATAGCAGTTTCTTTAAAAAACAAGGCTCAATATAGTACTAACTCCCCTGTTACTCAGAATTCATTTAATTTTTCACAGCTTCATTAAAAAGTAGTTTCCTTGGAAGTATTACCTCATGACCTTTGCGTATTTAAAAAGGAAATGACCAAACTTCTGCACTTCAGATGTTTATTTTTCTTGCCCAATAAGGACTTATCACAAATGCTTTAATGTACGTCTTCTTATATTTTCCGAATATATGCAGTACACTTCCACAGGTTGTGCAAGACCAACTGAAAATATTCTTCTGGAAAAAAAATATGTGCTTAAAAATAAAGGAAAAATAAGGCTCAGCTTATTCAGAAGCTGGACTGACCATGAAAACACTACGTCATTTAATCTGGTGACACTTCCCACATACAGTTTTTGATTTATCTTTGTCAACTTAAAATAACAGTGTGAAAAAGGAATAGGAGAAGAAACACACAGAAGATATTAATGATACACACACCAAGGAAACTCCTGTTAAGTTGTTGATAACCTGCTGGTAGCCTGCTTATCTTGCAAGCAGAGCAATCTTACCAAAAGCTTATTAGCTATCTTAAAAACACAACATCACTGACAGTGGAAATAGGATGTGTGCTTTAATGTTGAATTTTATGCTTTCACCAGTATATGTATGCCCTACCTCTCATATATTTTAAAAACAGTCCTCTGGAGTTATTGTAAACATCCTATATGTTTTGATGTTGTGTATGTTTTTATAAGAAGATAAATACTTCAAAGAAAAAATCCCCGATGGAACCAAAAAATCCTATGTGGATATATTTGACATATGTATTGCTCTTTTGGTGGGTTATTTTTCATTCCTGATGGCTATAGTGTGTTCTTTTTTTGAAAAAAGACCAAAAAAAAAAAAGTCCAGTTTCAATTACTGTGTGAAGTACAAGCCATGAGGTGTGCAATTTTGTGCAAACTGCTGGTAATTTTGTTCTTGCTAAGATTTATTATAAAGACAGCAAGTCACGCTGGTCGTTGCTATGGAGATTTCCAGCAGGCACGAGCATATTCGGCTGCCTTACTGGGAAGCCTGTAATCATCACTCTTAATTGAGAAAGTGGACTGGCGTGCTTTGCTCTCACACACATACAAATGTGGCCAATATTTTTATAAAATAGTTGTGTTGGGTGGTATAGCTGTGGCTGTATGGAACAGCTACCTTTGAGGGGTAATTAGCAGTCGGCAACTGGTTTAATCCAAGCATCTTTGATTCTCTGAACAACACACAAAATATTTCTGCATGTTGAAATGGCAGTTTCGGACTCCCATCATGAAACGCAAAGAGTAGAGTTTGTCAGGAACACGGCACTGCCTTGGCCAGCTGCAGCAAGGACAGGGCTCCTGTGGTGTCACCCAGGGTGGGCTAGTGACAGACCTGGGCCCACGCACTCTCTCTTTTCCGAGGCAGCATCATTCAGAGGTCAGAGGATGCTTCCAAAGTGTGCCAAGTTCCTTTTTTTGACCAAATTTCTAGGTTGTACTGGAATCACACTATGCAACACAGATTCATGTTTGAATGCATTTTTTTCTTTTTTTTTTCTTGTTTTATGAATGAAGTCAGGAAAAACTCTCTTGTGACAATGTTTTTTAAAAAATAATCAAACAAGGACTATTAGTATTTTTTTACTTTTTTGTATATATCTCAGTATATTTTTTTCACTTTTTTCTCATTAGTTTTTGTTTCTTTTATCTGGCCAAAAGGGCTTAGATGTGGCAACAGCTTTTATAATTTCTGAGTGATTGATTATTAATGAGTTCACACATTTCTACGACTGCTTTGAAGATGCATATTGCAGGGAGGCAATAGCAGAGGCATTTTAACTTTTTTTATTCATAAATCTGCTTAGTCAACAGAGATTGAAGCTGCTTCTTTGTTCAAGGCCTTGTGTAGTGGAAACAAGCTGACAAATGAGCAAAAGCACAGTGTATGTGTTTACAAATGACAGGGATTTCTAATGTTATCATTATTATTATTATGCATACAATAAGCAGCAAACAGCCACTTTTTTTTTTCCAGGTTAAAACTAGACATGAGAGTTTCTATGATGAATGTTGAGCTAGTTCTCCATCATTACACTTTAAAGGGATAGTATCCAGGGGCAATGAGTGTTGCTTCTTTATTATTACCCATGTTTTTACATTACATGGATCCTGTGTGGAAGAAACAAAAACCCAGTCCAAACCAGTTGAAGTCAATAACAACCAATCTGTTGACTTAAACTGGTTTTAAATCAAGGCCTAGGAAACATTTGAGTTATTTTTCTGGATGCTGGGTGTTTGCATGGTTAGGCTGTGAGATATGGTAGCTGGTAACCAGCTGATATTGATTCTTTCTTTGAGGATGATGATGAAGAAAAAGAAGACATCTATTATATTGTAAGCTAGTGTGTGCCCAATAGAGATTATTTAATTAGGATTTAGTTTCATGGAGATATCATGAAGATGTTAATAGTATTTTTTTAAATTATTATTTAAATCATAACTGACACTATTTTTAAGTACTTTATTTTCATTGCTACAATGTTGAATGTCCCAGATTCCATTATTTGAGTATATATCTAGATATGTACATACCTATGTGAATAACAGAGAAAATTTGCATTTGTGTGAGTGTAACTTATAAAGGTAATGAAACAGAGAGGAAATTTAGTATAAGTATCCACCTACATTATATTTAAACCTTAGGCCTACATGCCTTGTGAATTTTTGCTACACCTGGCATGTAGGATCAGTTGCTCTTTATGAATACATGTTGCCTTTAGAGGGAAAATAGAAAGAATAAGTGAAACCGGATACTCTCTCTTTAAATCATAAGAAGCATTTTAATGTTTTCTATATGTTCTGTTTTATTATTTTGAAAAGATTAATAAGCAAATATATTGATGAGCTCAAAAGTTATAATATATATAGATATCCATAACTCAAAATAGATTATTTGAGTGAAAGCCGTTTTCTTAATTTGTTACCCTGTAAATAAGTATACATTTTTGTAAAACAAACTGAGTTTAAATTATTCACTCCATCTGACATCCAAGCATGTGAATGTGTCCTTATTTGGTTGTATCTTATAGATGTTCAGTGACGTGCTCAGGTGCTCAACAATGGCTGACTAGCGTGTGTGCTGTCATGCTATGGACAACGTGTACAGCATACCCAATGTTTAAAAAATCCAAAAACACCAAAAAAACCATAAAAACACAAAAAAAAGATTAGTCCTTGGAGAAATGTAATGTTTCCACAGTGAATGTTGCATGCATAGATGGTGGTTTGTTGATATTCATTTTGGTTTGAATTTCTTTTAATTTTCATTTTGCTTCCAGATTCATCAGGAAAAAAAATACAGACTTGTTCTGAAAGTTGTAAAAACTGAAACAAAAGCGGTATGAGAATTGTATAAAAATGCTTGTAAATCTGTCTCAGTTTTCACTTTATGTATAAATCCATGTCATGGTTTTGTGATTGTATACAGGATGTATCTTGAGAACTTATGCAAATTGTGCTGTATAAAGGCTGTTATCCCAGTCTGACAAATAAATATTTAAAATATCTGGTTTGGTTTCTTTTCCCTAATTAACATTAAAATCTATTTTGCTGGTTTAAGTTTCCCATTTGTTGACCACAGTGGTTTTATTGTAATACTGTACACACTGCCCATATTCATCTGTCCTATTTCAGCATTAGCTCACCTTCCAGGGTATCACTAACATGCCACATTTCATTTTGAAATAAGGAATGGTTAGTTCGTCAAAACCTTCTTCAAACAAGTCAGAACCAGAATCTACATGCAGCTTGTTGATATCTTCAGATTAATCTCTGGCATCCTGGATAGAGAACAAATAAATGTGCATACATCAGCACAGTTCAGGAATGTACAGAGTTTTGTCTCCTCACTATGAAGAAAAGATTAATTGAAAATGTGGCCTAACTCTGTACCTTTTTAAGTATCCACTCTGTACCTTTTAAGTTCCTGACGAAATCAGAATAAGAAAGCATCTGATAAAACCCTAAAGGGATTTTCTGGCTCTTTTCTCCAGTAGAAAGAAGATTTCCAAGAACAATGTCTTTTAGCCCTTATTATAAACAAGAAACCAGTTTCTTTCAGCAATCATTTTTATATTACTGGATTGTACCTGACTTGTAGAACATCCATGAGGTTTTCCCATAGAGCTTGCATTCTTGAGCCATGTCTAAACCTATATTTATTATATTTCCGTAGTTTCCCTCTTTGATACAAATAATAAAAAATTCATGCTCCCCAAATATGATAAATTGATGCTTGAGTCTGACACCTGGAGCACGTAGCCTGGAATTTTTTCTCTCAGTTGATGTCCTTTTCTCAAAAAATAATGTAGTGAGAAATAGGCAACACCTTTGAGGATGCCTCAAGAAAAGAGGTGCCCTTTTTAACATTAGCCTACTTGCTATAGCAGTGACGGAGGCTAATTTCTACTTAATGTCCATCAGGAGCCAAACTCCAGTCTTCCCACTACCTGCCTTAATCACAAAGATATACATTCGGGGTACTTTGGGTGCCTCTCTTTGAGGAAATAGTCATGGCTACAAACAACGCTTCACCCCACAATCAGCCCCACTTCTCAGCGTCCTCTTTATTTTGGTCAGAAAGCTCCCGCCCAGCATGGTGGTCCTCTGGAAATGGTTAGAAAGCATTTCTGAAGTGTTAAGAGCTTCATGGGACAGAGAGCTGACTGGAATTAGCTGTCGTGGAAGCTGTAGGTTTATCTCTATCTAGTTCCAGGAAACTAGCTTACAGAAAGAATCTTACAGTATCCTTTCACACACACACACACAGAATGAATAAATAATATGCCTCGTTTTAAATAATGAACAATGTTTAACAAAAATGTGTGTTTATTCAGTTAAAGCACTCAGCAAAGTGCAGAGTATGCAGGAAGTATTTCCTCACAGTGCTATGGCGGGGTTTAAGCTAGCAGCTATACGTGGTACACGATGTGAAACTGGGAATCGGGCAGTTCATGCAATGTTTTTAAAATATAGGCTGAAATCAAAGCTCATATAGACAGAAGTCGCTGAAAAATATACACAGAGATTCAGCTTGGCATTCTGGCTCTGAGGACAGGTCCCTCCGTTCTGAGATACTGGAATCAAACACCGGAGACACGAAGTTGACGGCGTGAGGAGCCACAGGCTTCCCGGTGCCGCAACTGAGGGGCCGCGCCGCCCCCTTGCCGCATCGTCCAGCACTGCAGCTACGTTTCACGGGCACTGCTGCTACAACTGCTTGAACAGCTAGTCGCTGCATTTTTTATTATTACTTTTTAAATCAAAATAGATTTAACTTACTCCTATCTCTTCCAATGAAGTCACATATGAGGCACACCTGCTTCTTTATTCTGTCCTCTCTTTAGTGCGCTCTCCCTCCAGGGCTTTGTTCTCAGGCTCTCTCTTCTTACAGGGTTTAGAGATTTGTCGACTCAACACACTTTGGTTTCTCTTATATTAGTAACTCAAGTATGTCTGGACATAAGAACTTATACTTTTAAATTGTTAAAACTGTCTCCAGGAACACAAGACTCCAGGTATATTGTCCTGACCATGAATCCCTGTGTGTTTTGGGACATCTCCACAAGAGCTTTCTTCCCAGGGACCACTAAGCCCTTGAGGTCTAGCAGAAGTTACTGCTCCCCAGCTATGCCAACTTGCAAAAGAATGTCCAGACCACCAAAATTCTGTGAATTCTTTAATGTCCTGCTTCCTTAGGGAGGCCAAACTCTCAGGGACTCTAGCAAGAACATTGCAGCAAATATCTTCAACATTATTCTTTTCATAGAATCATAGAATACTTTGGGTTGGAAGGGATCTTTAAAGGCCATCTAGTCCAACCCCCCTGCCATGAGGCAGGGACATCTTCCACTAGATCAGGTTGCTCAGAGCCCCATCCAACCTGACCTTGAATGTTTCCAGGGATGGGGCATCTACTACCTCTCCGGGCAACCTGTGCCAGTGTTTCATCACACTCAATGTAAAAAATTTCTTCCTTCTATCTAGTCTAAATCTACCCTCTTTTAGTTTAAAACCATTCCCCCTTGGCCTGTTGCAACAGGCCCTGCTAAAATGTTTGCTGTCATCTTTCTTATAAGCCCCCTTTAAGTACTGATAGGCTGCAATAAGGTCTCCCTAGAGCCTTCTCTTCTCCAGGCTGAACAACCCCAACTCTCTCAGACTTTCTTCATAGGAGAGGTGTTCCATCCTCCTGGTCATTTTCGTGGCCCTTGTCTGGACCTGCTCCAACAGGTCCGTGTCTTTCCTGTGCTGAGGGCTCCAGAACTGGACGCAGTACTGCAGGTGGGGTCCCACCAGAGCAGAGTAGAGGGGCAGAATCACCTCCCTCGACCTGCCTGCCATGCTTCTTGTGATGCAGCCCAGGATATGGTTGGCCTTCTGGACTGTGAGCGCACATTGACAACTCACGACCAACTTTTCATCCACTAGTACTCCCAAGTCCTTCTTGGCAGGATTGCTCTCAATTCATGTCTGCCTATACATGGGAATTAGGAAACTCCTTCATCCCTTTTTTCTAGGTGATTTTCCTAACACACCTGATGCAGAAAGAGCACAGCACATATTTTTCAGCCCTGCTTTACAAGTGCACCAAGTTCCACAAATTTCAGTCTGTCAGTTAAGGATATTTATGAATTTAGGCCACAACAATAAGCAAAATAATGTCATAAAAACCAGTCACAAATTATCAGAGATCTCTCCAAATCTGTCACACCAGCATATATCACTTTAAACTGGGGAAAAAACTAAGCACATAGGGATAGTTTGATGATTTATCTATATCAGTTTATCTATATCTGTTTATTTATCTATATCAGTATACGATTGTTTGCAAACAAGAACTCAGACACTGAAGGTCTGACAGAAGGATAACTTCTAATTTGGATAGGCTGGTCATTTTACTGTGATTACAATTTTAGAGTGGCTACTACTTTGGCCTTTCCAAAGGATCTAGTATTGCTTGGTCCTACAGCATTCCACTTACTATATCAGGATTTTTAGATGATATAGTATCAGATAAGATTTTAAACAAACACAGATGAAAATAGAAAATAAAACCTTTTCTTTAGCACAGACTATCAAATCTCAGAAAGTTCTTGGTATCAGCAGTTCAACATCCACAGCTATGATAAAGATGGAAGGCACTGCCAGCAAATTGGGGTCTGGAGTCAATACACTGGTTGATAAGGTTCTTGCTATTTAGAGGGGCCTTGACAGTCAAGAGAAATGGGTTGATGGGAAACTCATTAAGTTCAAAAAGGCGGATGTGAAGTCCTGCATCTGTGATGAAATAACCCCATGCAGCAGGCTGGGACCAACTGAATGAGGTTTGGCTTTGCAGAAGAGGACAAGAAGTTGCATATGAGTCGGCAGCATGCCCTTATTATAAAGAAGATACTAGGGTGTATTATCACAAATGTAGCCTGCAGGCATCTGTAAGAATTGACAGTGTTAAGTGTAGATTTAGGCTTTTCAGTAGTAGACAGACATTGATGTACTTGAGCAAGGCCAGCGGATGCCTACCAATGTGATCAGGAGGCTGGCACATATGGAGTATGAGGAAAGGCTTGAGAGACTTGGATTTATTTGGCTTGGGGAAGATAAAGTTAAGGGGAGCTGTCTACAGATGCCTTACAGGAGGGTACGAAGAAGACAGAACTAAACTCTTGGAGGTGTGCAATGATAGGACAAGAGTTAGACACAAGATACAATGTGAGAAATTCTGCTTATATATTTGGAAAAAAAATCACAGTCAGGGTAAACAAACACTGGAACAGGCTGCCCACAGAATCTGCTGTGGAATCTCTGTTCTTGGATGTATTTAAAACCTCTGGACAAGTCCCTGAGTAACCTGATACATCTCGATTTGCTTTGAGTAGGGGTGGGGAATTTGACTAGATGACCTGCGATTGTCTCTTCCAAACTAAATTACTGTCTATGACTCTAGAGCTAATGTAACAGCAAGAAATTACATTCCTGTATTATCAATTCATTTTTTAAATACTCAGAGAAGGACAGTGCCTCTGGCTTCACAGATGTCAGACACACCAATATACATTATATTTTAGTTAGATTAATCATCAGGGCTTATTTGTGCTTGTGAGATGAAGTGCTTCTGTACAAAGAAGGAAGTGAATGTCCCTTGTTTGGCAGCAGTGCAATCCCACTGCTCTTGAGTGAAATTCACTGTTGGTCACTATAAATCTTTCACATCAAAGGGCTACAAAGCCTGTTTCCTAAATTGCCTACACCAGCTGGATTACAGAAGTCTACTCCAATTTTAAAGTTACTAACCCACCAATGGCCTTTCTGCTTTCTGGTCAAAAAGGCATAAAATAGAAAGTAATGAGGTGTAACACAATCAGGAGAAGGAGTATCTGCTGCCTGACTTGTGCAGGCCAAAATTATACGTACTCTCCCACTAGCTGTGATAGTGGCCAAATAGCTACATTTGTACTTGTAAAAAAAACTAGTGACAGCATTCACTCTTTTTCTTGTAGGCCATCTGGAATGGACTGTTTCATGCTTAAGTGTTCCAAAACAAGTAACTTCGCCAAAATCACCTCTTGAGAGCAGTCTCTGGCATTAGATGTGTGCGTGTGCCACTTGATATGTCAGAGCTGTGTCAAGGGATGTGCTAATAACAAAATGGTATAGACAACTCCATGTTAAGTGGAAGTCAACATTCCAGCCCATATCCTGTGTGGAACTGATTCTCACTGGATATCATATTATATTTGGAAAAAATTATATTACAATAGTCCTTAGAAGACATTGTGACTAGGAGCCATCCAAAAGTTTCAGGTGCCATTTAAAAAAACTCGAAGGGCATGTAATCTAAAACCACAAAAATATTCAAGAGAACTAATATTACTGTAAGTCCCCTCCTTCCCCTTTAGCCTGGCATGGAATCACAAATAAACAAAATAAAGGAAAATCAAAGGACTGAATACCGATGGGTTGGGTGGTGGAACCACTAGCCTACATATTCCTGCTCCTACTGGGAACTTTGCCTTTTCGATGTCTGGCTGCTAAGTGACCCAGTTTCAACAGGATTATTAATGCAAAAATGTTTCAACAAGACGGACGCTAAAATGGTGGTTAAGCGGGTCCACTGTGAACTACTGTACAGTGAAATTTAGCCTTAAACACTGCTGCCCTATTTCCCTGTGCATTTAGTCCATTGCTTTCTTGAGATCTGAAGTCAAAACAAAAACTCTCCTCAGACTTGTCTTCTCACCATATTCTTGGTGCCAAGAATAGCTATGGTACACAGAGACTCCTCCTACTCAGTAGGGAACAGGAGACTTTCAGAAGTTAGGTTTCATTTCAGAGTTATTTTAGTTGGTGAAATATTTGACCTTCATATACAAAGGATGTAATTTTCATTTTTTTCCAAACTAATTCACTTTCCTGTGTGCCAGGATAAGTCCAGGCTGCAGTGCAGGACTTTAGCGGGGAAAAGACAGAGAGATCCAAGTTTTTACACAGTGCTACATCTTCTCTCCTGCTTCAGGAGCCTCTGCGCCAAAAAGAAACAGCCAGTGGGACAATCAGCTACAAGTGAGATACAAAAGTCAAGCAGACAAAAAAGAGCTGCAATATTGTGGTGAAAGTGGAATGCGACTAGTCAAGGACCTAAAACGCCTATAGTCCTCTTTTTATGAGAGAAGGTACAATATTTAAGCAATGACATAATAGCAGAGCTACTGGAAGGGTGTTCAGTTCTCTAGATTTTTCTAAAAGCAGTCTGTTCACTGGGTTATGAGTCTACCTGCTCTTATTCATAGAAAGTCCTTGATTAATTTATTTCTAACTAATCATTGGAAATATTATAATTCATTATTAAATTAATTTCTGAGTTTATTGCATGTGCATATGCTTAAGAATAAAAAATGCTAGTGTTTTTGTTTGACAATTTGGGTTGCCAATTCATCATGTGAACATGAAAAATTCTATTAAATTGAGGATTTAAGGGATTCACAGAGGATTTTGAACAAATACTCCCTGCTAATCCTACAAGTAGGAGCTATAATGACTCCAACATCTCCCACTTAGTGTTGGAAAATTACAGAGTACTGTTAATACACAAAGATTTAAAGTCGTGCTCCAAATATGAATTAAACACTAATTATTATCTATGAACAACAGCTGAAAGGAATGCAATAAATACAAAACAGGAAAGAATAAGATACCTTCCATGAAGTGTATTTAAAACTCTTTTCAGAAAAATAAATATTATGGAAATAAAGGTGTTAGAGAACGGGGGTTAGATGTGTATACCCAATCACCACTTCTGTATCTAACTCAAAATTAATTTTCCATGATTGGCATTTCAAAATATAGAGGAATCAAAAAGACTTTTTTATGCTCATGAAACAGGCCATTTGAAAGCAAGCTCTGATAATGTGAAGAAATGTCTGCACCTCAAGTGACAATACAAGAGAATTGCTGATTTTTCAGCCAGTTGCATTTCAAGACTTACCAAGAACAAGATGACTATAAAAATTTGTAAGCTTTTTCATCCATGCAATGTACAGAAAGTACATTCTCTCACAGGTAGAGGAGCTGAGGCACAAGAAAGCTACAAGTCTCTTTCCAAAGGTCTTCAAGTTACCACGACTTTCTCATCTTTCCTTTGTAAATGATAAGCCTTACTCAGTCTCTTCCTCTAAGAGGAAATGAAATAAAAGAAAATCTCATTTCAACATTGTGTTCTGAAAATCAAATTAATAAAACCTGGAATAATTTTTTGTGTCTAAAGAGAGGAGGTCAGAAAGGAAACTCCAACTGAAGAGCAGTTCATGTTGACAGCAAGTTCCTGGAGCTTGCATGAAGTCTTTGAAGCAGATTTGGGCTGAACACATTTGGGTAACTGCTCACAGCCTGCAGTCTCTGCTCTAATTGACAGTGGTAACAACAGGCTCATTTTCATCAATAGCTTTAAGAATTCAGACGAGCTTTTACAACCTAGGGGCACTTCATTCTTGCTTCATCTTAGGCATTCAGAAAATGGAATAAAAAAAAATATTAGCTACTTGAAAGCTAAGACTTAGTTTGCTAGGACTATATTCTATTCTCAATCTCATCTAGCATGACTTCAGGGCACAGTAGAATTTAGTATTATTTTTCTTGTTTTCATTATTGTGTTATAGATAGAGGGATGCAGGCATGCAAAATTTTCAACAGCTTTCCTACCAGAGTTCACTTGATGTCATCTTTGGTCAGTTAACCATAGAATCACAGAATCATAGAACAGTTCGGATTGGAAGGGACCTTTAAAGGTCATCTAGTTTCTGCACAGTTGCTGCATGGAGCGTTTTTTCTTTCTAGTTCTGCTGGGTATCACACAGACGGGAATTCCTCACCTAGTTCACTCCTCGTGTCCCACTGGCATATGATGATGGTTCCTCACCTCTTTAGCTTAGATTAACTCTATATTCAAGCGTAGAAGAGCAATGCAGCCTTAGAGGCCTGCATTGTAGGCATTTAAATTTAGGTAAAATAAATCCCACTTTGGAAGTCTTAACTATCATCACAAAATTGCAAGCTAAGGGAACACTGCAATTTAGGAGAAACAATAATGCCCGATAAGCAGACAAGAGTGATCTGGCTTAATGAAAATAAATCCTGTGCGCAGTCTGAAATCCTTTGTTCATGACAGACAGATTAATTGATACTATATGATACGTATAATGTTGCTTTAAGAAAAGAATCCAGAGCTCCAAACTGTGTTTGTTTAACAGCACTCACACAAAGTGGATTCATCTGAGCTATTCAGGGCATTGGGGTTACATCTAAAGCTACCTGAAATGAATCTCTTTTTTGTTGTTTTACTGAGAGGCCAGGCTCTCTCTGATAAGAAACTGTCTGTGCTTTCAATTATTTTTAGCAAATTTCAAATCGCATAGTGTAGTAAAAAGAGAGAAAACATGCACAGCATGCACTCTAAAAGCTCAGAAACACCAAACCAAATAAACAGCCAATTTCTTTAAAAAATTTTATTTTTCAAATACAGTTAAAAAAAAAAAATTAAAATGATTGAATACTGACAATCCTGGAATCAGTATTCCCAAGAAGAAATATATTGCAGAATTACTAACAATTTTTCTAAAGAGTAGGCAGTGCACGCATGCCAGGCAAATGTGGCTTAAATCCCCGGAAGAGCAGTGTCTGGTGATGTGCAGCACAGCAACATTTACATACAGATTTTCATGAGAATAGAACAGCAAATCTGTGCTTTCTTAATGACGTACTAGGAAAAAAGAAATTAGCCTGACTGCATTAAAAGCTTGTCGAAATCCATGAAAAGGCTTCAAAATTACATAAGATGAGATTTTCTTGAGTGAAAACTTGTGTTTGGAGTAAGAGCTCTTTTCTCATTCCTATCGTGATGCTTATTAAGATCTTTAAGTTTAACATGGTTTTACAGACCATGTTGTTCTGATGCCATAAAGCTTGTCAAAAGTGTCATAATATCATAGAATCATAGAATTGTTTAGGTTGAAAAGACCTTTAAGATCATCAAGTCCAACTGTTAACCTAGCACTGCCAAGTCCACCATTAAACCATGTCCCTAAGCACCTCCTCTACACATCTTTTAAATATTTCCAGGGATAGTGACTCAACCACTTCCCTGGGCAGCCTGTTCCAGAGCTTGACAAGCCTTTCGGTAAAGAAATTTTTCCTAATGTCCAATCTAAACCTCCCCTGGCGCAACTTGAGACCATTTCCTCCTGTCCTATTGCTAGTTACTTGGGAGAAGAGACCAACACCCACCTCACTACAACCTCCTTTCAGGTAGTTGTAGAGCACGATGAGGTCTCCCCTCAGCCTCCTCTTCTCCAGACTAAACAACCCCAGTTCCCTCAGTCACTCCTCATAAGACTTGTTCTCCAGACCCTTCACCAGCTTTGTTGCCCTTCTCTGGACACGCTCCAGCACCTCCATGTCCTTCTTGTAGTGAGGGGCCCAAAACTGAACACAGGATTCGAGGTGTGGCCTCACCAGTGCTGAGTACAGGGGCACGATCACCTCCCTAGTCCTGCTGGCCACACTATTTCTGATACAGGCCAGGATGTCGTTGGCCTTCTTGGCCACCTGGGCACACTGCTGGCTCATGTTCAGCCGGCTGTCAGCCAGCATCCCCAGGTCCTTTTCCTCTGGGCAGCTTTCCAGCCACTCTTCCCCAAGCCTGTAGCGTTGCATGAGGTTGTTGTGAGCCAAGTGCAGGACCCGCCCCTTGGCCTTGTTGAATCTCATACAATTGGCCTCGGCCCATCGATCCAGCCTGTCCAGATCCCTCTGTAGAACCTTCCTACCCTCAAGCAGATCAACACTCCACCCAAAACTGTCATCTGCAAACTTGCTTGAGGGTGCACTTGATCCCCTTGTCCAGATCACTGATAAAGATATTAAACAGAACTGGCCCCAATACTGAGCCTTGGGAAACACCACTTGTAATTGGCCGCCAACTGGATTTAACTCCATTCACCACAACCCCTTCAGCCAGTTTTTTACCCAGTGAAGAGTATGCCCATCCAAGCCAAAAGCAGCAAGATTCTCCAGGAGAATGTTGTGCGAAATGGTGTCAAAGACTTTACTAAAGTCTAGTAAACAGTCACAGTCAGTGACAGTCTAGTCAACATCCACAGCCTTTCCCTCATCCACTAAGCGGGTCACCTTGTCATAGAAGGAGATCAGGTTGGTCAAGCAGGACCTGCCTTTCATAAACCCGTGCTGGCTGGGCTTGATCACCTGGTTGTCCTGTACGTGCCGTGTGATGGCACTCAAGTTCATCTGCTCCATAATGGCACTGAGGTCAGACTGACATGCCTGTAGTTCCCCAGATCCTCCTTCCGGTCCTTCTTGTAGATGGGCATCACATTTGTTAACTACCAGTCAACTGGGACCTCCCCAGTTAGCCAGGACTGCTGATAAAGGATTGAAGGTGGCTTGCTGAGCACTTCCGCCAGCTCCCGGGGTGGACTGTGGGTAGATCCCACCTGGCCCCATAGACTTGTGTGTAAGTGGTGTAGCAGGTCGCTAACCATTTCCCCTTGGATTTTGGGGGCTTTATTCTGCTCCCTGTCCCTGTCTTCCAGCTCAGGGGGCTGGGTACCTGCAGAACTTGTCTTACTATTAAAGACTGAGGCAAAGGCGGCATTAAGTACCTCAGTCTTTTCCTCATCCTTTGTCACTATGTTTCCCTCCGCATCCAATAAAGGATTGGATGCTCCTTTTGTTGCTAATGTATTTATACATATAAATACATACATAAATGTATTTTTTGTCTTTAAGGCAGTAGCCAGATTAGGTTGTAGTTGGGCTTTGGCCCTTCTAATTTTCTCCCTGCATAACCTCACGACATCCTTGTAGTCCTCCTGAGTTGCCTGCCCCTTCTTCCAAAGATCATAAACTCTCCTTTTGATCCTGAGTTCAGCCAAAGCTCTCTGTTCAGCCAGGCTGGTCTTCCCCGCTGGCTTATCTTTTGGCACATGGGGATGGCCTGCCTGCCAGCAGCTTTAACATTTCCTTCTTGAAGAATGCCCAGCCTTCCTGGACCCCTTTGCCCTTCAGGACTGCCTCCCAAGGGACTCTGTCAACCAGTCTCCTGAACAGGCCAAAGCCTGCCCTCTGGAAGTCCAAGGTAGCAGTTCTGCTGACCTCCCTCTTACTTCTCCAAGAATCGAAAACTCTATCGTTTTGTGATCGCTATGCCCAAGATGGCCTCCAACCGTCACATCACCCACAAGTCCTCCTCTGTTCACAAGCAACAGGTCCAGCGGGCGCCTCCCTCACCAGCTGTGTCAGGAAGTTATCTTCCACAGACTCCAGGAACCTCCTAGGCTGTTCCCTCTCTGCTGTGTTGTATTTCCAGCAGACATCTGGTAAGTTGAAGTCCCCCACGAGAAGAAGGACTAGCGATTGTGAGACTTCTCCCAGCTGCTTATAGACTATTTTATCTGCCTCTTCACCCTGGTTGGGTGGTCTGTAACAGACTCCCATCATGATACCTGCCTTGTTGGCCTTCTACGTGATTCTTACCCATAAACACTCAACCCTATCGTCACCATCATTAAGCTCTAGACAATCAAAACCCTCCCTAACGTACACGGCTACCCCACCGCCTCTCCTTCCTTGCCGATCCCTTCTGAAGAGTTTATAACCATCCATTGCAGCAGTCCAATTGTGTGAGTCATCCCACCATGTTTCCATGATGGCGATTCTGTGTTTCAGTGAGAGTGAAATTAGGTTTATTATTATTGTTAACCTTAGTTTTTATGTCTTGGTATGATAAACACAATGAGTAAATGTTTGAGGGAACAGTAAAACAATGTGCCTACATAGAAATTCCAAAGGGCAATATTAATCATTATAATAAGCTCTCAAAGGCAAAGTTTAATTACATAATATCATCAGTTAAATAATGAAGTAGTTGTTAATATATAGGTCAACAAAAGAGCCAAGAGAAACAGGAAAAAATCTTTGATTGTAGTGTTAATGAAGGAGCAATGCCACAATATTATGAAGTTTGATGCCCGTGGGAAGAAAGTTACCTTAAAAAAATTTTACAGGCAAATATTTTTGCATGTTCCAAATAGAAGAAATAAACAGTCTCTGTAAAACATGTTCCATATAATTTTTTTTTTAAGTAATTAACATTTGGGAGAAGACCATCAAGAGGTGAAAGATTTAAACTGATGCCTTCAGTTCTACGTATTTAATATCACCGATGGATGCTAATGCAGCAAGTGAAAATAATTCACCAGTATTTATTTTTTCTGAAGCTCTTAAAAACACTCCTGCTATAGCAACACTAAGTAACAACACCAAGCAGCAGCAGTTTTGGCAGTGTCACCTGACCTTTTCTTAAGATGTCATGCATCCAAGTTTGCTCTGATTCAGCACTGTGCTGTCAGTCACCTTACTGTGTAGGGAGGTTGGAGCAGAAACACACACACACGCCCACACCTGCTTAAAATTCTGAATATACTTAACCTAGTTACATAGTAAAAAATAACACATTAGAGATGACTGCTGAGATGCAGCAGCAAAGCGTGGCGAATGGCAAATAAAAGAGCAGCACTCTCTCTCTACCAGAGCAGGTGGAGGACCTGCTGCAGATACCCAACGGCACTGCCCAGGTACGGTATCCTTACCCAAGGGAGAGGGGCTGGATTCTGCCCCTGTTTCTGCAGGGGCTGTGATTGCCCTTTATACCTTCTTGTTATCTCCTTTGTGCTTTCATCTTTACATGTGATTAGCACATGTTCCTTGTTGTCTCTGCTGTGCCTGAGACAGGTTCTGCCCAGCTCTCAGGGCTGCATCGCTTCAGTGAGCAGCAGAACAGCAGATGACATTTGTATACATGCCCTTAGGACCCCCGATGTCATACTATGCTTATGCTCTTGAGGCCTCTGCTTATGGACAGGAAAAAAGACAGTACCAGTGATCCGTTTGCCTTGGAATTAAATCTACTCAGTAATTACAAATCTCTAGTGGATTCAGGCCATTTTCCAATTACACAGAAATTTAATCTTTATTTTAATGTTTATGATACACTTTATGTCTACAACCATACAACAGAGAAACCTAGAGCCCGGTCAAGCTCTGTATGGATCAACATCCAGCCTTATAAAATAAAAATTTATTTAAAAACCTAAAAAAAAAAAAAGTTTTGCCTTATTTTTTTCAATGAAAAAAAAAAATTACTTTTTCTTAACACTGTAACTCTGATTATCAAAGAACAGTTAATACATTTCAAAGATTCAGGCACTAAACTCCAGGCTCGAGGGAGGTACTTTATCCTTCTCACGAGTAGAAGTTAAAAACCTTTTTCTGGACTTAGACACCTACAGTGGATTGAGAAAGATAGAGGAATTGGTATTATTGTGCATACAACAACAACAGCTAGGCACTCATCTGATATGTCAATGATCATTGTTCATATTCTTCTTTTCTACCTGTTTCTCGTCAAGATCTGCAAAACCAGGTTTTCCTTCTTTACTAACTTCAGCAAGCCTTACCCTGCGCTGCGCTGAGACCTAGCAGCCCAGCCAGACCTCCTGCCAAGGCGAGGGTCACTCAGGGTCCTTACACATGGGTTGGACAAGAAATCACTGGTTTTGAACATCTTTCTGGGAGCTGGGGTGAGCTCAGGCTGCACAGAAATCACTGATATGAGTCTGAGAAGATTCTCCACACTCCTAAAGCAAAAATTTGCTGAAACCTGGCTTGCCAGACTGGTCTTTCCCAGTCATTCTTATTTAAATTATTACTCTTTAAAGCTAAAGGTCTACCAGGACCAGGAGTTTAAATAGATTGTTCTCAACCACCCTCTGTGGAGGTCAGCTCGATGTGTAACATACAGAGCCTGTTGACTAGACACCCAAGTTTGACGATTAAAGACAGAAGCCAGTAACTGTGGGTGAAGTGCCTTGGTGGACTTAACCCAATGGGGTAGTGCCCATAATGCGTCTCCTCACCAGCCACCAGAACTAGGCACGTGAGCTACAGCACTTATTTTAAACCTCAGATGACAGCAGAAGCTATGGCATTCACAACAATGCTCGAAATTCAGAGTGGTATTGAAAGTAATCTTCCTAAAAGTTCAGTTTGTTAGAATCAAAAGTTAACCCTGACTTAAAAAATTCATGTTGTAGTTGAAGCTTTAACAAAAAATTAAGTAGGATCTTGCTTGTTAAGAGAAAAAGTGCTCATTAAATACATCCCTTTCAGTCTACCTCAACTTACTTGATGTTTTAGGAAGTGTTAGTCACCCAGAAAGTTGCTTGGAAAAGTGATAAGCTGGAGCCTGTATCGACATTCCAGTTTTATTTGTGTATTCACACTGTTAAGTGGTTACCCTTGCAAGGAACCAGATGCAGATTCCCCCCAGTGTGGGCTTTTCAAAAATACTTCAATAGTTTGTAAGCATAGATTTATGAAGAATATACTTTTCATATGTTTATAGATGAGAGTAAAAGTCAGCGAGAGAATGGAAACTTCATGTTTTGCGCAGTAGTTGCTGATTTCATTCTGTGTTAACCAGGACAGCAATAATAACAATTTAAAACAGCTATTTTTATTTGTAGAAAAGACATGAATTATTACCAAGATGCCCTGGTGTTCTGAATTTTAACATTACTTTTTAATGATAGTCTTGGATCTGTGATACATTTTCAGTATCAGATACATTTCAGCCAGTCTTTGAAAACCTTGATTCAAACTTCAAAAGAATATGAAGAACTAGAGGTATGAGAATGAGAAATAAACGAGTCAGTAAGAAAACCCAGGGGCTACATAAATCTGGAGCACTCCCTACAAATATATGCTATCATTTTTGTTTAGAAGATATCAGCTGAAGATGAAGACAATATGATAAAATTTGGTGATAAAGTTAGAAAAAAAAAAGCTTTTCTAAAATTATAAACTAAAAATAACCATTAATAACCATTAATAAAAATTGCTTTATGCAGACACTTCTATTAATTTCCACATATTTTAAATGCTATTAACAGTCATGTAACTACCTAGAAGGACACAGTTAAATCATTTTTATGTGTTATTTAGAATAAAGACCAGTTGTAAGCTGCAATTCTTACATCTTTTATTAGGATTTGTGAAACTCAGAAGTTTAACTCCAAGCTTCACATCGGAATTTTTTTTCCTGACATTTAAAGGCTGTTGGTTTTAAAGCAAGCAGCAGATGGCAGCAGCATTGCCCTCAGGTTTACGCATCAGGCATTTAGGTTAGATACACATAGATAGCTTCCAGTAGACTTCAGGGGGAGAAGCTACCCTATCATCTGATGAGTGTGGACCTTACTTCTAAGGAAAAAATTAAACAGAAATGTAAAATTATATTTTTGCCTGAATAAAATGTTATGTGGAAACACGTCTTTATAAATATTCTCTTAGGCACATCAGTGCTGAGGAAGTCTTGACTTTAGAAAGGAGCAAAGTCTGTGAGTGGATGTAACCCTCTAAAAATTCAAAACATGTTTTTCATAAAAAATGAACAGGAAATTCTTTAGACCAAGAATTTTGTGGTATGGACTTAACATAAATAAGATGTAATCAATACACAAATTTCTTGAATGTATTTCTGAGGTCCTGTGCTAGCTCATGATGTTCATTTTTACAAGCTTTAGGTGTTGTGGAGAGCCCAAGCTGCTCAGCAGTGATGGTGTGACAACATCTCAGATTTATGGGGTGTGCAGGGGTCTCCTTTAGAAGTCCCAGGCTGTGCAGCTGAAAATAACAATGCAAAAACTAACCATGAATCCTGCTGAACTGCCACTGATATTTTTTTTTTTAATGAAGCATTTGCGTGCAAAGTGTCATTTTTGGCAGGCTAGCAAGAGGCTTTAGAAAATCATGGGAAAAACATACCTTTTAAAAATTAAAATTACAACAGTAACTACTTACTAATGCTCTCATAGTCATACACACTTTTGCAAGTCAAATGAAAAAGCATTTTTAATATTTTTTATTACGATACTTGAATGTAGTATGTTAAGGAATGGTCTGAGCACTTCTCTGCTAGAACACCTGGGGGTTTGCCAGAAGAGAGTGAATGGCTGGTGTGTGCAGTAAGACACTATTTCTTGTACAGATTAGGGCCGGAGGAATTAAAACTTAAAGTTGTGTCTCCATCTGCCACCTTTCCCATACTCCATCTATGCCAAAAGTAATGTGAGTGAAGTTCAGAATCAGACACCCTATTTTCAAGCTACAAGAATTGTACCAATAAACATTTTAAATTGCAATTTTATGTATACCACTACTTGAATATTAGCAAACCAGACTCAAAGACAGAAATGAAAATCCATTGCTGAAAGAAACATCAACTTGCTTAAGGATATATTTTTCAACACTGCTTTACTGATGTTTCCAACTGGTTTCAGGCAAAGAACTATTTGGAATATATCTATGTATAGATAGAACCATATATTGGAATATATTCCCCTTCCCCACCATAGGGTACTGCTGAATAAGCGTGATTCTGCAGAAAGAAAACCGAGCTTCTCAGATGCCATGCAGTCTTGAATATGACTATCTGGGAATGTTTTATACAATTTTGATCATTAATTGCTGAGTGAAAAAGTAAATCTCATCGATCAATTTACCAGCTTAGAAGCCTATCTTTTGTCATAAGTCAGAAAAAATTTCAGAAATAATTTCAGAAACAATTAGAAGTTTAAACATTATCTTACAAGCCTTACTAAACACTATACACACTGCAAGTAAGAGGATGCGTCTCTCTGCACACATATCAAAATACAACCGCTTTCTGAGTTTCCTCAAAAATTCATTAATATTTCTGTTTCTGTTTTAATTTTTCTTTTGGTAAAAAACTGTAAATAGTATGGACCTGCCCCCCGATTAATGTATCACAAGCAGTTGGGAATTCTGGTAATTGAAATGAGCTGGAGATGGAAAGTTCGGAGGAAGCACCTAGATATCTTTTTTGATTTGATTCACAATACGTTTTCTCAATTACGAGCAAACACTTCATCTTGCCAGGAGATGGTGCCATGACTCCAGAAAATGTGGATTTGTGTGTAATTCAACAGGAAAGCAGAAGTACAGATTTTAACCACTATACAGAAATTTTAAACCTTAAACATTTAAAATGAAGAGAAAATCTACCCATGCAGTAGGGTAAGCCCCAAGATTGTTTCAGTCTTGAAGGCTTCTTAAATTTCTCTGATTTTGGGAGTTTGCTGCTTGCTTGCTTGTTTGTTTTCTGTATAGGAAATTACTCATATGAATAATTAAATCCAGTACATAATCCAGAGTTTGGTTTCCTTGGCTTGGTCTGTTCTTTACCTTAGTTTACTTCAGTAAAAGTAGTTCTGTTTAATTTTTAATTCATATATTGAAACTAGTATGACTTTTCTACAAATAGAAGGTTGATCCAAATACTAATAGCTCTTATGAACTAACAGTGAAAAAACCAGACAGATATTTTGGATTGATACATAAAGCAGCATGCTTGATTTCAGGATTAATTTGGGTCTGTAAAACACCCAAGGAAAACATGACTTCTTTGGGAGGCTTGGGACCATTCCAGAACCTCCTCTCCTGTAAGGGTAGCTATGCTTCAAACCAGCATTTTTCACCAAATAAGAATGGCCCACGTGAATTGCACGTTCTGCACATTTCCTTGCACCTTTCATTTTATTGTTCATTTTGGAATATTTTAACCCTAAAAAACCCCAAACATCCTGCTTACCTGTATTTTACAGCACTTGAGCTGATACGAGGCAGAAATAAAAACTAGCAAAAGGTATTGCCATTTGCCATTCTTAGGGAAGGACCTGACACAAAAAAGAGAAATTTAACTGACATCAGTTCTGTTAGTTCCATAACTTAGCAGTGTTCTAAATATTTTTTCAGGCAACTAACATCTGAACTTTTTTGGATTTGCTACAGGTTTGTCAATTAGAATGGAGAGTTTTCTAGGTTATGTTATTTGGTCATGAAAGGATCTTACTAGACTGATCAAATTGCACTGCTGAAGCTGAGACGTAGCTTGGCAGCCAAACCTGTTTAAGCTCAGCCATGGGAGCAGCCTGAAGTGCTGGAGCACTGCAAGGATGCAGCCCTGAATATCCATGTGGGTAACCTGAGTCCCACCTAGGTCGGGTTATTTACAGGGTCTGGCTGCCTTTTTAGTAGGTGCCAGAGGGACCCTTTTAAGATGGTTCCCAGGCTGTCTATTCTAGCATATGTTTGATGATACACGTAGAACCCCGAGCTGGGTACAGCATGGTCTATCTGTACTACTTATAAACTCAAAGAATAACTAAGAACCTCCTTTCCCTACTAAAACTCTAACAGCTGATTCAACTGAAATCTTACACATAGCATATTCCAGGCTTAGTATTTCCTTCTCTGATGTTGCCCATTACTAGTGTAACCCATAATCTCCCAGTGGCATCAACTTAAAGTTATTTATCCAGCTTTGCTAAATTTATTATGTATATTATTCCATTTCCTACAACTACCATGGTTTCTTCTTTCAGAATTTTTAGCTAGTGACCCGAGTCAGAAATCTAAGCTACTGACAGACCTGAGATAACAAAATCCAGATATCTTTAAGATATCTATCCACAGATTTCTTTTAGATATTACAAATTTCCCATCAACTTAGAAGTGATAATTATGTTAATGATGGCATTTTCACAACTGACAAGAACCATATTTATGCGCAATAAGCCCTACTGGTCAAAAAATTTTGCGTTATGAAAGAGTAATAGTTGTCTTTATTTTTAACGAACAATTGCTAGAAATACTTAAAGGCAGTATTAAATTTTCTTAAAGCTTCGTAGTGACTTTGCAAGGTCTCAGGATTGAGGCTTGTCTGGCTTGCTCTTTTTGAACTCTTGACCTACAACTTTGTTTTAACTCAGCAATGCTGAGTTTGGAGTTGCACAAAACTGGTTTTAGGGGTAACAAGGAGATCAAACAAATCTAGCATTTTGTGTCTAACATATGCAAAGGTCACGGCATATAGTAAATTCGGATGTAACATGGAGGTGCAGACCAATGAAGACAGAGAAAGGTGCAAATGGATGTTAGTAAACTCATTTAGGAATGACCCCATGTTCTGCACCCGGGGGGTGATGTGAGAGTAAGCCAGTGCATGACCTTGATAAGAAAGGCCTGACAACAAATGCTTTGATAAGCTAACTGCTGAATAAGATAAAATAAGAAGAGGAATATAGACAGGGAGTAAATTCTTTCAGATGCTGGGCAGCCTGCATTCGTACAGCATCGGATGGAGCCCAGATGGATTTTCCCCCACCATGCCGCACTGAGCAGAGGAAATCCCATCCATGGAGAGGTGCTCTCCTTTTTGGTCATCTGAGCTATTATATCATTTCCTCGCAAGAAAACAACTCTATTCCTAAAGGATGTTTTCACGAGAACTTCCTTGCTTTTTAAGCATTTCTAAGTCCTGTGGCAAGAGATTGAACAGGACTTCTCCTTCCATGATGCAGTGTTTCTGTACTTCTCTCAGTGTCTATCAGTGTTAGCCTATGGAAGTTTTGTGTGTACTGGAGAGTGAATGTCTGGCAGTAATTTCTGGAGAAAGTACCGTGTCAGTCATATTCAGTTATCAAATAGCATATACAACATCACAGTCCCTTTTGTATTTGGATGAGCACTCCAAAACCTCTGTAAAACGCTACATAGCAAAGATTAATATTTCTAAAAAAGAAAAATAATTATATTTCTGATCTCTAAGACTTTATCTTCAGAGAAAACAGACAAATTGTATTTCTTCAGTGATCTTGGGAACTAAGATACATAATTCTACCAGATACACAAAAAGCAAACTCAGTAGTGGTATTGCTTTTAGGACTGTTATCTTCTTCCCCTCTACTAAATTGTTACAGAAATTGTCTCTCTCTTCCATCCAGGAGATAACTACCTTATTATATTTACTTCTCTACCTCTCCTTCCCTGCTCCCCCTGCCCTTTTGCTCTGATAATATATGATCTACTCCACGAGCATCAAACACCTTTTCTCTCAGAGATGACCTTACCGATACCTGTCTATCTAGGCCCTAATCAAATATTTTTAATTTCTGCTTAGCTTTAAAATGCGCCAAGCCTATCTTAAACCTGAAGATGTTCAAAAGTTTGCCTAATTTTTCCAGCTAAACCGACTACTCTGATGAAATATATTATTTCACATAGAAAACCACTTGTGCTCTGTAATAAATGTCAGGAAAAGCTATCTTGATGAATTACTTCATCTCTCTATGGAAACCAAGCTTTCTTCAGAGTTTATCAATTGTTCTGCTTTGGCTCATAAGCTGAGGGATTCTTACTGTTCTATTTGTGTGAAGAAGGCACATGGTATTTACTGAGTCGTGATTCAATCCTGAGATTTGGGGAGTTCATGACTCATTCACACCTGGTATTTTGATATCTCAACAGTGAATCTCTTCCACTCCAAACTTACTTGGTTACATATTGATTTTGATTTGGCTGCTAAGCCTGTTTCTAGCACTACACCACTTCTAGCAAGTTGTCCCTCAAATATACAAATATATAACAAATTGCCTATTATGACAGTATCTAGTATATAATAGTCACCTAAAATTGTTGCTTGATTTCTGAAAGATGTGTTTCTTAGTTCATTCTTGCATCTCTTTCATGGATGAAAATACTCTCATCAGAAATTTTTTCCACCTCAAGGACAACAAAAATGATACTTTTAATGAACACAAGCAGGTCTGTTACTATAAAATAGTACCTGCTTATCAGCTTTCAATCCTTCACCTGGTCTATACCAAGACCCCAAGCCGAGGTTGATAACAGAGCAACTAACAGTACAAGTATAGGGTAATACCATTTGTTCTTGGGGAATAGCAGAAATCACAACTCCTATATTATTGCTCACTAAAGCAAAGCAGTCCTGAGAGCTAGGCAGAACCTGGCTTAGACACAGCAGAGACAACAAAGAACATGTACGCATTGCATGTAAAACATCCCATACAGCACGAAAGCACAAAGGAGAGAACACGAAGGAACAAAGGGCAGTCACAACCCCTGCAGGAACACAGACAGAAGCAGAAGCAAGAGAGCAGGATTGATCCAGCCCTGTTTCTCTGGGTAAGGATGATGTACCTGGGCAGTGTTGTTGGGTATCTACCACCTCCTCTGGTAGAGAAAGAGCGCTCCTCTTTTATTTGCCATTCACCACATTTTGCTGCTGCAACTCAGTAATCATTTTTAACATGTTATCTTTTACTATGTAACTAGGTTAAGTATATTCAGAATTTTAAGCAGGTTTGTGGGTGTGTGGGCGTGTGTGTGTGTTTTCACCTCCATCTTCCCTACATAGTAAAGTGGTTGGTACTGCAGCCCAGAGTCAGTAAACTTGGGTGCAATAGGTCTTTCTATCCTTTTCACTTCAGGTGTACAAACAGCAACAGTTTCATGGATAATTAGTTTCTCTACTGACAGTAGCAGGTAGCTTTTTTCCCCTCTCTCTGTACCTTTGTACCCATATAGCTGTATGTAGTATACAGCACTTCACAAGCACTTCATGAGCCATTTATCCTTTCAAGTGGTTATTTTTCTTCTAAAAGAATAAGTTTCATATTTTGTTGATCCACTTGGAGACTTTCCCAGTGGCTTTATAGAAGTTTTCCTTTGAGTTATTACTTTCTTCTTTTAACACAACACCACTCAAAAGTTTTTTTCATCAAAAACATGTTATGGAATTTCTAATAACATTCAATCTCATCCAGGCTTTTGGAGCATCTAGAGATACAGACCTAAGCAATTTTCTGAAGAAAGCTGAACTAAACATTAAATGAAGTGTTACTAAGTTTGGAAATGCATCTATTGATGTCTCCATCTGGTCATTAACTGGCTCCATAGATACGATTTTTACATCTGTAACATGAAATGAATAATTATATATATTAAATCAGGTAAACAAAAACAGGACTAAGTATGCAAATGTGGGTATTGTAAACATCCAGATTCCATTGGAAAAAACACTTATGAGATATTATATGTGTAAGACCAGACTGTTAGGTTACATTTTTGCCATTTCAAACCATACCAGCTATCACTTTACATAGATATTTATCACATTAGAAGTTTCGATAGAGGGTTAAACCTAGCCTTTACACAGTTGAATTCTTCAGGCTGTACTGTCTGAAGTGAAGCAAGGACTTACATTCACACTAATGGCATTTTTCTGCTAGAGCTCTGTTTGCCTGACCATAGAGCAATCATTCTTTCAGAAAATAATGCCAGATATCAGTGGGAAGGGTCCTATTGATTTTGATGAAAACTGGAAAACTAGAGATGGAAATGTGGGACCAACAAAGCTATGGCAATTGATAAGTCAATTTGTCACCTAATGGGATTATAACTGCCTATAGATCAAAGAGCTGGAGCAATATAATAGCTTTTAACCCTGCCAAACATCTCAGTTAAGATTTACTTTTCTCCCAGAAGGAAAGAACAGAAGTAATTTAGCAAATTACAGGTTGTAAATGGCTTAACTGTTCTAAGACATAAAGTGGGATGAGAAGGTGGTACACTGGGAAATCATGTGGGGAATAAAAATATACAAGGAACTCCTGGTGTGTTTAATGAGCTGAGCCTACAACAATATATATGACCCTCTAATAGTTTTGTGTCCATACATCTCTCCCTCTAGTCTGAAATATGTTCTTGTCCTGGTTTCGGCTGGGATAGAGTTAATTTTCTTCCTAGAAGGTGGTACAGTGCTGCGTTTTGGATTTAGTATGAGAATAATGTCGATAACACACTGATGTTTTAGTTGTTGCTAAGCAGTGCTTACACAAATCAAGGACTTTTCAGCTTCTCATGCCCTGCCAGCGAGAAGCTGGGAGGGGGCACAGCCAGGACAGCTGACCCAAACTGGCCAAAGGGATATCCCATACCATATGACCTCATGCTCAGTATATAAACTGGGGGGAGTTGGCCGAGGGGGGACTGCTGCTTGGGAACTGGCTGGGCATAGGTTGGAGGGTGGTGAGCAATTGCATTGTGCATCACTTATTCTGTATATTCTATTATTATTATTATTACTATTATTATTATTATTATTTATTATTATTATTATTATTTTCCCTTCCTTTTCTGTCCTATTAAACTGTCTTTATCCCAACCCACAAATTTTACTTTTTTTTTCTGATTCCCTCCCCCATCACGCTGTGGGGGGAGTAAGCAAGTGGCTGTGTGGAGTTTGGCTGCCTGCCAGGTTAAACCACAACAGTCCTTTTTGGTGCCCAATGTGAGGCATGAAGGGTTGAGCTAACGACAGATCTGAGCAGATTGTGTTAAGACAAATTTGTTATAAGCATTCATTATATTAGGTTAATAGTCGCTGGTTACAATGTTGATTTATTTGCTCTTAAAGTTGTTGTATTTGTTTTCAGAGTTGTGTTATGTAACGCCTTACTTGCCCTATATACTGTTTATCAGCATTTATGTGCTCTTTATCACCTCTGGAAGGTGGACTAATGTTATTACTTTGCTGTACCATGTAACACTGGCTTATGGTACGACAAAATTATTGATCATGAGACCAATCCGGTATTTGTACTCAAAATTGCTGTCACCTCTGTATTTGTGGAGCCATCTGTCAGAAATTATTAATAATTACATTTTTTACTTTTTCTCCTTGGAGAGCCTGCCTATGGGGGAGACACCTTCCTCCATCTTCCCCTTCTCCTCCAGGTTAATTACAATAGCTCTTGAGAATTTTGAATATCCTTGGGATGTTCAAACCAGCATGTTCCTATTGCTATGACTCCTGAATGTGGTTCAGGTCTTGTTTAGGGTTAAACAACTACTTAATAATACCATCCAGAGATCTACACCCATGACAGGCACTGTGGCTACTCCAACCCTCGCGACAGGCACTGCAGCTATTCAAACTTTGGCGAGAGACACTATCAGAAGGACGCTTACTCCTAATGGATGAGATACCGGGACAGGTCTTAGTTTTTTTTTTTTAATGAGACAATGTAATTTAATGATTCCTATATCAAGCATAGCAACCTTTTCTACACACTTTTTTGCTATTAACTGTAATCATGAGATTCTTTAGACTTTCGTAGGCTGCTTTTGTCCATGCACTGCGATGTATACACTAGATGGCACTCAATGCTTATTACTCAATGAGTCTATGTCCTGTCCAGAAAAGAAATTACAGCAGCCAGTGAAACAATTACTAAGCTTCCTGTTAGTTTGAGCTTGAATTGTTGAAATTGCTAAAGACAGTAATAGAAACTGATAACTTTCCATTGTACCTGTAGCAGAATGAAATTTTGAGAAGGCCTTGGGTACATCCAGTTAACATGCAATGTACTTACTGCAGCAAATTACATGAGAGTGACCATCCTTGCCAGATGTTCCTATTGCCCTTTAAATATTTTGTTCAGAAGGAAGATGGTACTGATGGTTTTGGTGTTATACAAATGCATCTATCGATTCTTTGACTTTTATCGTTTTGGAGAGCAGTTTCAGAAGAGCTTAGAAGACGTTAAGTTCTAATCACCTTGGTGAATAGTAGGAATGAAAAGTTAAATAATAATAAGAAAAATTAAAAATCTCCTAAACTTATATTGAAAAATATGGAGCCCAGGACTCTCACTGAAATTCAGGGAACAAAGTCATAATCAGAGCTTCTACCAGATGGGAAAAACGGAAAACCAAAGGAACTATGAAGAAAACATTTTCATGGAATGTTTCATTCTTAAGGGTTTAGCTAGAAAGGGAAGGGCTGAACTCCAAAGCAGACTTCAGTGCAGAAGTCCCCAGACTGTGATGTTCTTTGATAACAATATTATTTATGTTCTGGGAAAGTAATGTTAACTTTCTAGATTATAGTTTTCGCAAGTACAGAGTAAAAATGAAGATGTTTCTTTTTCTTATTTTTAGAGCTTTGAGATCTCTAAAAAAAAAATATAAGCTTTAACACGTATTCATTTCACTATAAAATTCTACCTTTGTTTGATTGCAATCAGGCTGATCAGGACACAATTTACGATAAAGCAGGAATACATGGAGTTAATAGGAGCATTTCTTGTGGGTTTTTTTTGCCATTTCCTCTTGGATTATGTTCTTTTCCAAGCACAGTAAGCCTGGGGATGCAGCCAAGTCCAGTCCCTATTATGTCCCAAACTGTGATAAAGGCACACAAGGAGCAAATCTCTATAATATTTTTCAAGAATAATGAAAAGTCACATAAGAGCAGCAAAATTATCCACCTAAAATACCGAGCAGCTGTGGCACTGGCAGGGTTTTAGAAGCTGGTATCACATCAGAGCACTGTTCTTGGCTCCTCTGTCTGTCCTTCAGACAACCACTGCATCTCTGGCACCCATCTAAGTCTGGGTTTTGAGTGCTCTCTTGAATCACCATCAGTTGTCACAAACCACTACACCCTACGTGCCCGCTAAGACTCCAACCAGTCAAGTCAGAGATAACTTTTATAACTAAGTAACAGAGACAATGAAGTTTCAAACTTTTCACAGTAAACTCTGAGATGAGATCAAAGACACCATCTACTCTGTGGTGCACAGTTGTGAAAATACTGTGAAGCATTTTGAAAGGAAACTGCAAAACCACAATCCAAGTTATCAATTCTTTTTTAACAGTGTCTCCTATTGCACTAAGATTCCCAGTACTGCAGACCTGATATTGTTACTGACTTCAAAAAATCCGGGAGCTTAGAACTCCCAAGATCTGTAACAGAGAAACAATACGCAGTGATCCTTATGTCATTCGTCAATATCTCCTATATAGATATACTGATCCATGATCTTGCTTCAGTGATATTAATTCTCAGTGAGTCCAGAGGGAAGATATTACAATTACCACAGCTGAAAACAAAAGTTCAGACCAGCATTTTAGAGGCAGAACTGAGCACAAGCTTCCTCAAGGCTAACAGCTTGAAAGTTTCTACATAAAAACTGAATTTAAAACCCTGAGGAAAGATTGGCTAACATAGAGTTCATATAAACAAACAACAGATGTGCAGAGACTTATTATCGGTTTCATCCTGATACATGTGGGAATGTTACTGCCTGACATAACGATGGAAAGACACTGCAGGGACAGAAGGACTATTATGCCTTCACACAGGTAAATCCTAATAAGAGACTTCAGCTGCAGTAGGTGATCTAGATCATTGGTACTCCTTGACTGGAAGAGGAACAGATAGTGAGAGAAAAGATCAGTTTTAGATGAGGAGCCAGACATGACTTTTCACTGGAGCAAATAAAGTGAATAGTTGAATGATACGCCCATGAGTTGTTCTCATGATGTCAGCAGTAAGGCGAAGGACAGATATTTTGCTCTTTCTTCCTTTACTATTGACCCACACAGAAAGGATTACAGAGACTGAAGACCTCACATCATATATATACATGTAGTACAAGTTGACACAGTGTGAAAATGAAAATGAAACTCTCCTATTGTGTACAGAAAGAGCATCACAAAATATTAGTGAGGTAGAGAGCTTTCCGTCCACAAGACAGAATAAATAAAATTGCTTTAAGAGGCCAGAAGTAATAAAGTACAGTGAGGCTAGAACTGATATTAATAAGTCTGTCCACATACATTCTATATGTGGAGACAGAGCCCTGCACTTAGACTTATTCCTTAACAATGAAAAACTGAAGACTTCCTTGTAAAAGACAATTTGATTTACTGTGGGATGTTCAGCTTGGATAAAGGACACATCCTATGGGAAAAGCTCTCTTCTTTTCATAATAAAAAAGCCAATAGTTTCCTCTACCACCTGAGTAGGCTATTATTGAAAAAAAAAATGTTAACTAAAGCAAAAGCTGTGACACCAAACTTGTGATAGCTACCTGATGAGATGTCAGATGAAGATTCCCGATAGTATCCCCACTGGCTGATGTAGTAAAATTTTCAGAAAGTCTATGCAGGCAGCAATTACATACCATATTGGAAACAGTGGAAACATAACCTTTACATTATTTTTGTGTCTTGTCAACACCAACACTAATTATGTTCCAAAGAGTTAAATCAGTTTTTTGCAATATTTTGCCATGAAGCTTTCATAATCTCACAAGAAATATTTGCACTGACTACTATACAAACTCTCTAGTTTTCATTTTACAAATAGTAAAAATTAATTCAAGAGACGGTAAATTTGGTTTAGTTTGCTACTACTTGCTACTAGAAAATAGCAGACATTCCCAACAACTTTCATTGTAACTAAAAAACTATAATTTAATACCTTCTGTTACATTGCAGTCATATAATAACCACTCCATTTAGCTAATTTAGATTATCTCCAGACTTTTGATGCTAACTTCCATTTATAATGGGCAGCTGAGTACTAAAGGAACGTCATTAATTTCTTACCCAGAGTATCTAAAGGTACATGCACAGTTAATCAACGGGCCATTTATGTGACCACAAATTGCAAGTCCTGCAGATACAGCCACCTCAGAGTAAGAGTGTGATAGATGAAGCAAAACGTTAGAGCAATAGCACATTAGAAGCAATGTGATCAATTTAAGAGAAAGATTTCTCATTCTTTTTGCAGTAAAATCATAGCTTCTCCTTACGCTAGTGTCAGAAAGATATCTAGTCATAGATGACAATCTTTTCATTATTAAGTTGTTCCTATGCTTAATTACATTCAATATTATTTTTAGTCTGAATTTGTATTATTACATCATCTTGCTTCTGAGTCATCTGCATATCTGAAATGAAGAATATCAGGACGCCTTTCTTGGTTACCTACATTAGACACTGCTTCATGAGAATTTATTTATCTGGTACCACATATAATCCACATGCAGGCGGTGGAGAGAAATAAGTGCCTGTAAAAAATCTATGGGTGGGATTCCAGTTCATCCAGTTCAGACATTTTACTCAATTGATGGATTAAAGTAGTGGCTAAATGTCTACACCTTTTCCTAAATACTGGGAATCAACAGGACAAGGCAGACATTTTGATCGACCTGGAGTCTGGTTTCCTAAACTTTCTTGGTGAAGGAACATAGCATTATGGTGGTGGGTTTTAGCATGCAAGGGTTATGGAGCCACAAGAAGAGCAGGAAAATGGGATCCTGTGGTTAACAGTGACATTGGCACGTTTGGCTGAGAGGGTGAGGCATTTGGTCTCTACTCCGAGGATCTGCTTTGGCTTTTTTAACCTGATGAAGTTACACAAACCCATTTCAATGAGCTGGGTTCAAAGCATTTTGCCTTCTCTAAGAGATTGACCCAACCACAGGTGCTTGAATCAGGCTTTCAGTCACCAGTTCTCCAACTTGTCTTATATTTCTCTTATGCCTGCATGCAGAGATGCTCCATTTCACAGGTCTGAAGACTATTCTTCTCCACGGGCAAGTGGACTAAGGTGGATCTTAACTGACTATCCACTGAAACCTGTTTCACACTCAGAATGAAATCTCCTGTGTCCTGAATTCAGACACTTCTGAACTAATGTGGGCAACTAAAATTCAGCACTCAAACTTTTCTGGAGACCCCTAGCAAATAGGGGAACCCCCACAGTTAAGAAACCCTGGAAAGCAGACCTCTTAGATGGTGGTCTAGGTTGGATACCTCAGGATTTAGCACTCTCAGACCTAAACCACAACTTAGCTGGGAACTAAGGAGATTAATGGTTTATTTATATAATACAGTTAGTGGGAACATTTTGTTTCTAAATTCAGTAATTTAAAGAAGGGAGAAATTAAGATGTGAAAAAGTAGATGTCAAGTACCAGTGGGGGCCAGCAGTTGCCTGGGTGGGGGGCCAAGAGCAGTGGGGGCTCCCTGGGTGGCAGGCACTGAAGAGGTCTAATAAATATCCAAGGCAGTCATAAACACTAGATGAGTGAGCACAGACACCAAAGTCTGTGTAAATACATAGGGGGTGAAGCTGCAGTCTATCAGAAAATAGCAAAACCACTTTCTATGACTTCATAAGAACAAGGAAAAAGAAATGGTGTCTGACTCAAGTTTCTCTGAATCATGAATGGAACAAAGATAAACACCAAAACCTGTCACAGGACACAAGAAGAAATGACTACACTAAATCTCTGGGCTCTTTGAAAAGAAGAAAATGGATTAAATCTTTCCTTTGATTCCCACCCCCCCCTTGAATCAATGTGAAATTATTTTTCTTTTTTCCTGTATTTTGGTTTGTCCAGTGAAGCAGCATTTCACACTGCCACATTTAGCATCCTTTTGCCTTCTTTAAGTACTTGGCTACTCCTTGACCATTTAGCAAAATGGTTTACAACCTCTGATCCTTCTGGGAAGACTGCTAAAGGTAATTAAGAAAAACAGATCTATTATCAGTAGGCTTAAATTTATTTTAGAGGCAACTATTCCCATATGAGAAAATTTTTAGTGAGTTGGAAATTGAAAAAGAAAAAAGAAAAATAATGTTATTAAGGTGCTCAAATGAGAACGGTTTCCTAAAAGCAACAACTGGTGTGTTGGGAGGGACTTACAACACAGACAAACCTTCAAACATCAAGTCAAATCCTTAAGTTCACAATTAGGCCTCATCAATACACAGGTGAGATAATTTTACAGAAATTAATTTGTCTGAGTTAGAGTGTGATTTTCACCTAACATCCATCTCTATGACTGCACCTCTCATTACCATATTTGTGTAAAAAGCCAAGCTCTTATAAGCTTATTTGTTCCAGGAAAACAATTCTCAAGGCCTGAAGTACTTTAACTATATCAACATGCTTACTTGATGGATTTTTTGCAGGTGAAGAGGTCTTTACTCATTTCCTTGTCTTTGCAAGCACTAAATGCCTAATAGTTTCTGATGAAATCCATGAGATATCGGCTGTTTACCACCTTTAGAAAATAAGGCTAGAGTTTTAGTTAAATTTGCTTAATTTTCTATTTCAGGTTACATATATGTGTAACAAAGGTTTATACCATTCAGCACAGTTCTAGGCTTCTTTTTAATGAGTACCATATTTTACTTTAAACAATTCCTCATTTTAAAAAATCTTCTAATTTTACAAATATTCGTATTCAGCACAAGTCCAATACAAATGGCAAGACATTAAATATTACCTTTTTCAAAACAAAGCAGTTGCTGCAGTTCCCTTAAAGTTATTATTGTATTCAATCATATTTATGAAGATACAGTACACTTATGAAATATAATAAAAACAAAGAGGCAGTTAGCAACAAAGCAAAATAGTTCATTATATGCTTAGCATGACAGTTTCATTACTGCCCTACACAAATTTCACAGTTGTAATAAGATATGTAGTAAATGTAAGTTATTTTGAGACTAAAAGCACAGCAGGCCTGAGTTCTGTGTAGCTCTGCAATTTTTATTTTTTATGAATCATAATATCTTAACTTGAAATTTGCATTAAAATAATGTTAAAACGAAAGAGGAATTGTGGGACTCTAGTTCATCTAATTTAGGCATCCTAAATGCCTGATTCTTAAGATTAGAATTAATCCTCTGAAATAAGTTTTGTCGAGAGAGAGAGGGAGGTATTTCTGAAGGCTGTAAAGAGAGATCTGGTCTGTTTAATTTTATGCATTTAGGTGAGGTAAACTGGCTCCTATCTTAACCAGTCAGGCAATACAATCGGGGATGTTACTGACAATGGCTTGTTTTATGTAATCACTGTATTTTTAGAGAAACAGGCAGAACCAATGGGTCCATTTAAGGCAAACCATCCTTACCCAAATAGATAAAAATATATATTAGATTTTTGTATGAGATCTGCATGTGAAGTAGACTCTTAGGAATCTCAGGAAATGGAGAATCCATAATCATTCCATGAAAACCTTTCCACTGTTTAATTGTCTGACTACTAAGTTGTGTTGTCTTCTACATAAAGTCATATATTGCTCCTTATTATGGATATTATAGACATTATTTATCTGTTTCAAGTTGTGGTTATTATGTGCATCTAATCTCTGAAAGAACCATCCATTTTGTTCTGCTTGGAACTATAGTGACTAGGTAATTTTCAGAGTTATTTCCAGTGTGTCCAGCCACAAGGCCGGTGGCTTCAAGACTCCAGTGCTACAGTTATATAGTAAATTAAACAAGATACAAATGCTTCCTGCTACACGCTATTAAATTTTTAGGCTAATCACTGATGTAGTTTTGGTCCTTGCCATGTAAAACTCTTCTGAACTATACTCTGGCGTGCTTCAGGAATTAGTCTGGACAAAAGACACATGCAGAGATGAGGCAGCTTCAACGTGGCCACCTTTTTGGAGAGCCAGGTTACAGAAATGACTGATACCATTCCAGCTGATTTACGTGTCAGAGAAGTACTCTGTGTAATTTCAGTTTTTCAGCCTGCTGTTTGTTACTTTTGGCTTTCCTTGGGGAGCTGGGAGTATTTTAAAAGCCTAACGCAGACATCAGTGCCCTGGATTTGGACTCCTTGTAGATAAATTCATACTCCCACCAGTCTCTCTTTTTTTTTTTTTTTAATAAAGGTGATTAAAATCACATACTTTTCTTGCACCATAGGCCTTTCATTATAAAATGAGGTATTATTCCCTTATTTGACATCCGTCTCTCTCTCTCATGATTGATATCCATTCCTGATGAAAGGAGGAAGCCCTATAAGCATCCAGCTGTATAGTGAGACAGACTACTTTTCAAGATATAAATTTATCAAAAAGCTTTAAGGGTGGGGATTTCATTGTCTTCTGTGGGGCCATTTTAGTAGCTGCAGCTTGTATTAAAATTACAGTCCAAAAATAACTAATGCTTCATCATGGATTATTAACTTGCCATAAATACAAAAAAAAGCAGACAAGCTTTTCCACAGAAATAAATGTGATCTGAAGTGGAGAAGCTTCTAAAGGACAACCTGCAGCTTTGGAGAGAAAACTTTTTTTCCGATTACACTACAATACCCTTTATGATTTCTGAGTATCAAACCAATGGGACTCTCTGTGCTGAATTATCCTTCTTTTCTCATTAAATTTGATTTTTAATAATGTTTTTTTTTCCCTGTTCTTTCATTGAGGGAATTATTTGGAGTTGCACATTGCTTGCAGCAAAAGATTCATTTGCCTTAGGAATACAAACCCACTAAAACAGAAAAGTATACAAACATTTCACAAGCACTTGTGAACAGAAGCCACTAAACATTTGACTATGCGGTACTCATCGTGACTCCAGCATCATCAAACTCAGCAACAATCATTTCGCATATTTAAGATCTACATTTGAGAATTCATCCAGAGATTTGCAGCACATCCTGAGTTTGGTGTTGTCATACCAGACTGCTTCTAACACCACCATCACCTACTTTAAAGCTGGGTATGTCTGTAACTCAAGTGTAGCCCTATTCTCAGTTTTCCACAACAACACTAATTATTTTCAGGTACTTTGGGGACCAGGGGCACAAAGAATAGTTGCTTATCAAAAAGCAAGCCAGTTCTGAATGAAAAATATAACTAATCACTTGTCTATGGTAAAGAATATCCAATCAGGTACATTCATCACTTTCTACTTTACTGTATTTCCCTTTAAAGTGAAACACAATACTGTTCTTTAGAGACCTAAAGAGGACGTTTCCATCAGCAGTTCAGTATAAACTATATACTTATTATGAACAAATACAGAACACTTCTGAAAGTGTTCACAGCTTCAAATACACCTGCAACATAACTCCATTGACTGCAGGGAATTCAGTATACATTGGGGATGAATTTGGTCCTAGGAGTTTAAAGCTTGAAGAAAAATCTAAGGGAACCAAGGGAAATCAAGAATATTCAATGAATTCCTGATGCATATGTATTCTTTTATTAAACTGTTTCCTCCAGGGTTTATTATGGATGCATAATTTTTTGTTAGAAAAAGGTGTTCAAGATTTTTTTTTTTTAAGACAAAGAAATAGCCATACCATGAAGGATTATAAAATTATCATATATATTAATCTGCTGTTGAGACAGAGATTTCTGCCAAGTTTATAAGATGGTTAAGTAGTAGTTCTCTCTACACACTGAATTTGAAATATTTTAAGCTTCAGTGATTATGAGTGACTCAGCTGTAAGATGTTCTGCCACATTCACATACATCTCACATCTCCTCTCAGGCTTGTATTTTTGAGGGATGTTATGAGATAACAGCAACGCATCAACAAGTCCTACTAGTGGCAGCCAAAAATCTGCTCCTGACAGTTGCCATGACCGACTAATCAATCTCAAATTTAGGTCAGCCACTTTTTTACCAGCTACACCAGATACAATAACATCACACAGAAGACAACAGAGAAAATCAACAAGAAAATCACCAAGCTGTCGTCCTTTCATAAAAGTTCATTACAAAGAACTGTTTTAAATTTTAATTTTCTGTTCCAAATAAATGTTCAGTTCTCCTGTACAGACACTTCAATACATAGGTATGGAAATAAAACAGCAAAGAAAACAAACATCTGACTCTCAAATCTGGCTGCTCCATGGATTTAAAAATGCTGACTATTAAATATGTGTCCTTAAGACAGAGCATCATCAGCATCCAATACTAAGAACGCTGTTAACATCAGATGTTATTCTGTATAACATTGTTCATCATACCTAAGCTTTTCCCACTAACTTGCGATGACCCTAACTATTAATAACCCTATCTAAGCAGACTGAGCTTTCAATTAAGGCCAAAACAACACTCTCAAGGCATTGATCCAATAAGGTATTCAATCAAACACGCATTACTACTTTGGTGGCCTTTGGGGCGTATTTTTTCCAAGTTGAAGTTACTTAGGAGAATGAGGCCAGATTTTGCCTGTGACCAGTAGATGCTGCAATAATATAAATAAAATAATTACAATCTACTTTCAAATAAACTCATCAATAAGGATACAAAGAGACTAGTAATTTTACTGTGGCCATAATGTTACATTCACTACAATGTAATATTTATTATTTGATCACTACTGTAGAGTTTTGTATATACCTTTATTTGTGTCCAGAGTAGATCTCTCTCCCTCAGCATCATACTGGAGTGCAACCCTCCTTCCATGTCTGTTTTCACATCATCCACACCACCTGGCTCACAAGAGTCTTTTCCTTGATAGTTCATTCCCAGCTGCATAGTCCTTTGCTTCCTCCATCCTACCTCATAATCACCCTCTAACTTTAGTGGTTTTGCCACTGTTCCCAGCTCTTTGTCCCCATTTAGTCCCTACACTTGTGCAAGAGAGAAGACTGAGGTAGAAATCTTCCTTTTCAATTTTTCTGCCTAAGCACAGGAAAAAAGTGACTGTTAATAAATGTATCTGCTCTCTATTCAAGTGTCCTGAGCAGCTTATATATAGCACAGTATGCAATAGCCCAGCTAAGACTTTGAGAAATATTCTGGTAGTTGAGCAGAGGGCATCTTAATTGAGTTTAAAAGTTATAGAGAGTATGTTTTAAAATTTAAGTAGCTTGACCAAATATGATCAGCTTTAAAGCCATAATTCATATTTCTGAATTCAAAAAATCACCTGGCTATCATTTATCAAGTCCCTGTTGCTTGAAGGCCCTAGAATTTTTTAAAAAACGAGCATATTTTCTACCAAGGAACTTTTGCTTTGCCTTTTCTCAGAAAGAGCTGAGAGTACTTTACTTTGAGTAAAAGTTTCTATAAATAAACAAGCCTAACAACAAAACTGAGGCAGATATCCAACCTGAAAATTTTCAGTCCGGATAATTGGCTTCTGAAACAAGTGAAAGGGGTTTATTTTAGAAAGTGTCAGGAAAGCAATGCTACCCACCAAGTGACATTAATAATAAATCTTAATAATATTTTTCCATTAAATTCAATAGAATTTTGATTTTATATGAGAATTATGAGAATCAAACCTCTTATACACTAAAAAAAGCATAAAAAGGCATAAAATATAATATAGGACAGGTCTAGATATTGTCTTCACTGATGTTTTACATGTTTGTTTTACTACATGGTCTAGAGATTTTAAGACATGTGGTAGAGAGCAAATAACCAAGTCTTTTATGAAACTAAAATATTGTTATATTAGAAACCCATAAGCCTTTTTCACCTTTCTGTAGATTATTGTAAAAGAAAGATGGGGTGCAGACAAGATCGAGGAAGCTGAATCACACTTTGAAATTACCTCTTTTTTCACTGACCGTAAAAGGAGTAAGGGCTTACATGAGACGCCTTCATTTGTCAATAGCTCACCCTAGCATAAGGTGAGAGCACTCCAACCTTGAGGGTCCATCCCTACTCAGTCTTATAATAAACCACAGGTAGGTATTACAAGACTGAAGCTAGGTCAGTAGAATACCAGCCTCAACATGTGAGGCATGGCTAGGAATCAGGGCTTGGCAAAAACATAGATTGAAAAGCTTAGGAAACCTTTAAGCTAAAATCTTAAGAATTATGGTAAACAAAGTAATTCTGATGACTAAATTTTCAGTTTTACAGCTACAAATACAAAAGTCACAGGATTTTTTATTATTAGCTAAACATAATTTCGATACATTTGTAACTTTTAAAGTGGAAATTCTAGAATTTGTATTTTTTAGCTGAACAAACATAAAGTATTTAAGATTTTTAACAGAAGTGAGACACGAAAACTGAGGAATTAAAACCTACATCAATAGTAAGGACAAAATCCCAATATCAAAAGAGCATACAGCTCAGCAAAACTTCTTCATAAAGGTTACCAAGATAACAAACTAATGATATTATCCAAGGATATTAACCACAGATAGGATTAGGCAAAAAAAAAAAGATTAGGTTATAAAATCATAATTTAATTTGCTCTTTTGGCAGACAAGAAATTTACTCCTGAGCTGGAACTCAGCCTGTTTCACACAAGTCAACAAAACAAACATATGACTATATTCAAAACCAATAGGAATTGTAACTTATATATATATACACAATATATAAAATATATTATTTTATATTTGTTGTGCAACACCTCTAAATGGAGGTTCTCCATTGGTGTTATTATTTCTCAGTCTTCAAAGGCTGAAACATTGGTAAGGTCCCTTATTTGCTCCTCACTAATATTGCAGTTAACCATACCAGTTTGATTAACTAAGGGGAGACTGGGCTGCACAGAGTTAAAATTGATCTTGGCAACTGGTTGCCCAGATTATTGATTAATCTACGTAATAAATGTAGAAATGAAACAGCTTCTTCATGTGCTGATACTTTATTAGTTATCACGGATAAACAGATGCTATAAATCCTGCGCAGACTTCTAGGATTGTCATTGTCATCAACCAGTCTCACCCCTTTTACAGGCAGCATGTGCTCATCCCTACATTCATGAGTAAAAGGTATGGACTGGCCTAGTATGTCTGCTAAAAATGAGGGACAAAACCAGTATTAGTCCTTTAACGTATCTTGATAGATACATTATACACAAGCATACCAGAAAGGATTTTGTGATTTTACTAACACATGCCCATTTTGCTGTAGATTTATATCTAGTATTTTTTATAGAATAACAGCATAGCAGGAAAACATAAGGGAAAAACATCATTATAAGTGACTAAGGTTAAATTGTGAATATTATGGTATTTGTTCTGTGTCTCAAGAAATGTTTAGAAAGGTAAAGCATCCTGTATAACATGAATAAAGGCTTGAAATAAAGGATTTGGGCCAGATCCAATAGACAAAGCTCCTGTAGGAAAGACAAACTGAAAACAGTTGCAAATTAAAGATGAATGGGGTACTTGTATTTATGTGAATCTTTTAAATCACTTATACAGTCTAGTTCAGTTATTTTCAGTCTATCTTTTCTTCCTTTTAATTTTATCAAGCAGCCATGTTTTTGCCTTAATCCTTACGCTCCTCAAATATTGGTACAAGAATTTTAAACCATTCATAACCCTAAAATAACAATAAGGGCTGCTGCTTGATGTACCTGATAAACATAATTGAATTAAATGGGAACTCCTTATGCCACAGAAATTTAACTAAATCCATGTAGCATGTGTATTATTCTAACAGACAATAGGACAAAAAGGTGAGTGATGGAGGAGACATGGCAGATTCTGTGTAAGATAAGAGACGTAGATTTTGATACCCATCCTGGAGAATCAATATGGGTACCACTTTACTGACAAAACCATTTCCACTCCATACAAGAAATAAAAGGAATAGAAATGTCCCTCAGTTATATCTGAAAAATGTAGTATAATAATTACAAAGCCATTATACCATGAATTTAATCTATGCATTCCTCTATTAGATCAGTTCCTGAAACTTAAAGATTTGCCACATTTGCTCACCCTAATAATTTTCAGTCCTCTCTAGGAAGAATATGAATTCTAATGAAACACTTAGAAAAAACAATGAATAAATCATTGAGGTAATCCCCCTTGATAATGCATGTGCCGAAAAAGTTAATTCTTAATTTCCATTCACACACACAAAAAATGAAATTTTCTTTTCATTAAAACTAAAATAACAGATGTGAGGTGATTTTATTAAAATTGATGGCAACCAATAAGTTTTTAAAAGCTTTTAATGCTATATATGTTATGCAAGATATGAGTAAAACATCCCCATGGGATTGAGCTGTGATGCTAGTTTACTAGTGATTGTTAGTGATTAAGATTTTATTTTCTCCATTATATTAAAAAGTGAGAAAGAAAACAACAACACTAACACAACAGCTTAGGCCTCATTACAATGTTCTTTGTTCATGAAACTTATTGAATGTCATTGACGCTTTTAAATATCCAGCAGCAAGCGTAAAAGCAGAAAGGGAAAAATCTTAACTTTCAAATGATCGAAAGAATACAATAGAAGAAACAGTTCATTTAACTTCTGTTTGTTGTGTTCATGTTCAATAATAAACTTTTTCATTTGACAGACACCAAATTCCCTCATCAAAAGAAGAACTTTGACACATGTCTACACTGAAGTGTATGAATAAATCTGTATCAAAATCAATCATAGAATCAGTCACAGAATCATAGAATACCAGGTTGGAAGGGACCTCAAGGATCGTCTGGTCCAAACTTTCCTGGCAAAAGCATGGTCTAGAAAGAGGCATCAGAGGCATAGACACCCAAAAGAAGTGATTTTAACCCAATGCACTATTTTAATTAGCTTTCAAATAGATTTTAAATCTGTCTACATGTGTATGTTATTCCTGCTTTGTAACATCTCATAAGTAACCTTGGTATACTGTTCCCAATGTATTTCTCCATAAAGGAATTCTTTGCAGCACACGTGAAAGTGTGATGTAGGCTCCACAGCTTCCGTAACAAAAAAAAAACCAAATAATAAAACTGTGTTTGGTTTTATGTATTAGAGAACCCATGACATCTGTGATACAATATCCCGTAGAAAATATTAAAGCCTCAAAAAGCAGTGCAAGACTTTCAAATTGAAGATTTGGAAAGAATTTTCTCTCCTTAATTTGCTGTCACTACAGATTATTAATAGAAACCCTTAGTATCATACCAGATTTCTTTTGGCATTGAATGTCTATGAATTGTCACACATGTAAATATGATAGAATGTTACAATTAATATTTGAATCCAAATGTCCTGATGGAATGAAATGAGGCAGGGAGACCAAAGCATTTTTTTCACCATTTCTTATACTCTTTCCCTAAGCACCAGCTGCTGGCAGCATCTTGAGACAGGATAGTGGGCTTGATGGACCTGTTGTCTGACAGAATATGGTAATTCTTATGTTCTTACAGTCTTATAACAGTGCTCTGCTTTTTGCAATCAGTTAAACTTTAAAGTGCAAAAACGAAGATATGGGGAAGTTAACAGAAGCATAGCTTACAATGGGAGGCAAGAAAAAAGTAGAATGCATATGCCCCATGCAACAGCATGGGCTGTGGCAGCAATAGGAAAATAGCGTCACTGTAGCACACCATGAAGTGATACACAGGAGGCTTCCTGACTCCAGAAAATAGTTCTGTCCTTTGGGGCACCCACCTGAAAAAGTGATGAGGGGCAGGCATATAATATATTCCTCCTTCTGGAAGTGATGGAGCTTTCACCAAGTACAGTTTGAATGCTGTGAGATCCATAGTTCTTGGATTCCTTTCCTACATCTTCTCCTTTTTACCTACCCAAATGGGCAGGAATGAAATGACCTCTTTCTGCTCACAGTTATAATGAACGGCCTCCTTTTCCCTTTGTGCCTGCTGCACTTAATGTTGCACCCAATGGCACCGCCTGTGTAGGATGACACTTCTGGGCATGATGCTACTGGGGAAGTGATATTTCAGAACATGCTATTCAATTTCTTGAGGCAATGTTTTGGGAGACAGAAGGTAAAATCCATATATAAAGAAATGTACTTTCTTGTCAGTTTAACAAACTTCCCACAATAATTCATTTTGAATTTACAAAGAATTGAGATGAATAAAATCAGGTTATAAAAACACAAGTAAGGAAAAACATACAGAAAAATACTGGATGAAAATCTATGTGAAACCCTATAACTTAGTTAAATAGAACTCCACAAAAAAATCGGTTTTACCAACATTATACAGGGACTTGAAAGTCTAATTTGAATTTCAGTACATTTGGATACAAGTCATACATACATAAAATGAAAGACCAATGCTACAAAAAATTTAGGGCTAAAGTAAAAATTAGTCAAGTGTTGAAACAGCCCTCAAAACCTTCCCTGACCCTGTCATACCTATGTTTTACCAAAATATTCAGTACAAACTAAATTTCACTTCCCTCCCATTTCAAGATGGGGAAAACCAACTCTGCCTTCTTTGAACTTAGTTTAACCACCAGGACTGGTGGTTGTTCTGTTGTGGTCTGTTCTGGATGTGGTTCCCTAAGCAGAAGGCCCTAGATGTACTTAAGGAGTATCACATGCTTTGAACACTGCTAAGACTTAAGCATGTGAAGGAGCAGAGCTCTACTTTCTATGTAATATAGCAGATATGGTAGAAAACCAAGTATAAAATATAAGCATTTACAAGACTACATGGAATATAATAATCTCAATTCTACTTCATTCTTACGTAAAGTTTTTTATTTCAGGGTAATATGATCAAGATGACAGAGTTATGAAAGAACTCCAGGTTCCTGATTTCCACTCCATTAACTCTCCACAGAAAGACATCACATCTTCTTCAAGAGAGTAATTATATCAGGGGAATCAGACCTTCCAGTGGCAGAACTTTCTGGCATTTCAGCAAGATGCTCCACACCTCACACTTTGATGAGCAGATCAGCATACAGAAACATAAATTGAACATCATAAAATACATGCCAGCTCATTCTTTCCTACCCAGAAAGATGTCCTAACAAATTAGCCATATTTCAAATGAGGATTTAATGAAATGAAGTATAGAGATGTATTCAGATCCCCATGTTTGTGGCAAATTGAATCCTTACTGCTTTATTCTGTAATGGCCATAAAAATACTTTCAAGAATCTTTAGAAGCATATTTTAAATCATTCCCTTAAGCCTACTCAGATCTGCCGTATGATGAATGTGGGAGGTTGAGTGAGAGTAGCTTATATGCCAAGGAGCAGGAAAAAAAAAGAATGACAAAGGACAGATTTAATAATAGAGGTGTTAGGTGTTTTAATAATAAAAGAGGGTGTTAGTTAACTTACAAATTTTTATAGTTTCTTTTCTTTAAGTACGCATAGTGGCCCCATTTTTACTTCCTTACACCTTAGTCAAGCAGATATTATTGGAAAGAAAGGAACCTACTGGTTATAACTTATATTGTCTTCTGTACCTTTTCTGATGACTTTATCTCTTTAAATCACAGTTACAGAGTCAATCAAAGCAGTTTACTGATCATGGTATTTTTAAGAAGTTTGTCACCTCGATTTCACCACTGGATAAATTCAATAACTTTAGTGTAAAAAATCATTATCTAGGTTAATTTTGCTACCTATATCGTGCAAGTTCTGTATTCCTCTATTACCTTAAATTTGCAAGGAACAATAAAATATTTCCATGATTAATACAATTTTTAAAAAGAGTGCTTGTCTTCATTGAATACTTGCATTTACAAAATGATTTCAAATTAAAATGAAATACAGATTTTCATAAACTCTGTGACAATTTTTCAAAAAGCACTTAAAGGACAACCATAATTCTTTAAAACAAGTAACAAACCATTGACTGAGCAAGTGTGCTCAAGAGTTTGTATTAGCATGCCTTGATTGGTTCCCACACATCTGTATCAAAACACCACAGCTACCTGTCAGGACAGCTATTGCTAGGAAAAGATCAGATCTTCTGAAAACCAACACACCAAGGGTATATATCACATGCAGGTAACAAGCCAGCGTGACAGTAAACAACGTGACATCTGAGAGACATTAGATTAGTCAGTTTAGAATCCAACTTCATTGACTGCTGCCCAACAGGGATGACATGCAAACCTTTTCATACCTGTTGTGGTTTAACCCAGCAGGCAGCTGAGCACCACACAGCCGTTTGTTCACTCCCCTCCCTTCAATGGGATGGGGGAGAAAATCGGAAAAAAAGGTAAAACTCATGGGTTGAGATAACGACAATTTAATAGGACAGAAAAGGAAGGGAAAATAATAATAATGATAAAAGAATATAAAAAACAAGTGATGCACAATGAAATTGCCCACCACCCGTTGACCAATGCCCAGCCAGTTCCCGAACAGCGTCTGCCCCCCACCCCCCAGCCAACTCCCCCCAGTTTTTTTGTTCAGCATGACGTCATATGGAATATTCCTTTGGCCAGTTTGGGTCAGCTGTCCTGGCTGTCCTGGGGGTCAGCTGTCCCCTCCCAGCTTCTTGTGCATCTCCAGCCTCCTGGCTGGCAGGGCAGTATGAGAAGCTGAAAAGTCCTCGACTAGTGTAAACATCGCTCAACAACAACTAAAACATCAGTGTGTTATCAACATTATTCTCATCCTAAATCCAAAACATAGTACCATACCAGCTACTAGGAAGAAAATGAACTCTATCCCAGCTGAAACCAGGACGTACCAGTGAGCATTAATTAGCTGCTACCGGTCTTCTTTGTGCTATCAGTTATAAGTATTAATATCATTGTATGTATTATTCAGGTTTCTAAGTGGCAACTTTAGGATTCTTCCCATTTTGCATGGTTATATGTCACACCTAAATGTGCTAAATGAAGTAAAAAAGTCAAAGTAAAATGATTTCTACATTTGCCATGAAGGTAAAAAGGAGTCATGTGTTACCATCACTGAGCTGCTAAGTGCGGTCTATCTTCTGAGAGAAGATTCCCGATGTTTAACTGCTATGCTCTCTTTACATCCCTTTGTTCATCACATAAAGACCAGGTTGCCTTTTTGATTCTCAATGCAATTACTCTCCAGTCCTGATTTTCCCAATATTGTCTCAATTCTGTGTAGTCCTCTTTACTTCAGGGGCATAGATTTCTTACAGGTTACATGTGCCTTTCTTTACTGTGAGACAATCGCACATAGTGGCCCATCTCACAGTTTAAAATCAAGAACCAAGCAACTAATACTCTCTCACTTTAATATAATAATTCCTACTCACAAAAATAATATTTATATCTGACATGTGCTTTGCACTCCTAGGATTGAATTCTTCTGATCAACATCAGGGATCAAGAGGTTAGTCATCTTTAGTTAGTCTACTTACCAATGGCTCCCTACACAGACAATATGTTCTTTGTAAATGACAGGTCATTCACCTGCCCTAAAAGCTTTCTTTGGGTGAGACAAGTCATCCATTCCAGAAGCTATTCTCTTCAGTGATTGTTAAAAGAGTTTCAAGTAAGAAGCTGAACTTTGAACATATATTTCTTAGATGTTTAAGATGGGAGAGATGGATTCCATTCAAATTGTCTGAATGTACATTTCTGTAAAAGAAGGTGGCACTGGAGAACTGAGGTTTAATTTCTACTTCAGCTGTGCTTATGAGTCACAGGTGCCCTTGAGCAAATCAATCCCTCTTATTTTAGCTCATATTTTCTGTTGAAGATTTATGTTTAACTCAGCATGGAAATCTGCAACTCCCTCTATAGGAGAATTTAACTGCAGAAGAACAAGAAACAGCCAGCACTTCAAACTAAAAAAAGGGACATACCTCCATAGCTATGAAGAAGAGCACTCAGGGATAGGAAAAGCATATATTTTATTGTAGAAAAAGCCTGTAGCTGTCAGAATAGGCAGCTGTCTGTAAGCATCTAGTAAAGGGATATTAACCAGTAGACAGGTAGCTATGCCCACTGATACAAGGGTGGGCCAGAAGCAAGATTCAGAAGAGGTAAGGCCAGGTCAAAAAGGAGAGTAGTTTGGTGTTATAATACACTAAGGGTCTAAGCAAAAGCCAGAAGCCAGATTAAAGAATGAAATTTGAAGAATCTTTCCTACAATGTATTCTCAAACCAAATAGCAGAGCCAGGAAAGTACTACGTTAAGCTCTCAGAAATGAAAGACAGGAAGGAATCTGCAGTCAACTACATGCGATCTCAGATGTGTTGCTTGGAAAAGAAACTCTTACTAGACAATCTGAAGTTCTTTTAAGCTGGGTTTAGCTGAACAGCTGGGTTGAAAGGAAATCAGTTACTACCAAGATACCAGATGTAGACTTTGTCTACATCTACTTTGCTCTATGATGTTGACCAACAAGCCAATGATCCTGCTGTAATAAATATTCCTGAACTACTTAGTAGGATGTTCTCTCTTGGTAAGCTGAAAACATCATCCATGGTTCCAAGATAAACTACACTCCTAAAGGGAAGGATAGCAAATACAATATTTTGGATATGCTTAGATAAGGCAATGAAACAAGATGATGAAGAATGGTAAAAATCACTTTTCTTGAAGATTCTCCAACCTAGACACTTTATTTTTCTGTGATGAGAACATTATTTAAGATATGGTAACTCAGTGGAAATTCTCTCTGAGATGTGTTTCTAAAACAAAACACAAAAAATTTCATGTGACTAACGCTACTGGAAAATATCCCTAGCCAAGATGGTCAGCAGCTTGGTTAACCTCCTACTCTCTGTAGGCACAAGAGTTTTTTAAAACCTTTCCAGTTCCTGTGAAAGCAGTAGTCAAAAGAGTGGTCCCATTACATTGATGTCAGGAGCTGAATTTATCTCCTAGCCATAAATGTTGAGGGATAAAATGTATCTGGTTGCCTTCAGTTGTACTTCAGTTAAATCTCTAATGGAAAATGCAGACTTCAACTTTAAAATCTCATAAACAATAAACAAGAGAAGAAAAATTACTCCAGAAAATCAGTTTTTAAGATTCTGTGTGCTGAAGTAGAGAAGGAAAGGTAGGGAGAACTGTGAGCAGCTGCTCATGATATCACATTCAGAGAACAGTGTACTTCTCCTACTCACACACTGATTAAACTTGCAGAAGTCAACGGCATTACTCACATAATTACTCACCTCTATATGACTAAGACTATGCAAATCTATCCTAGACAATGAGGAACAATGGTATAACTCTACTTGTGCTTCACACTTTTTTTGTGAAATTTGATCCATTTTTCCTGGGGAAATCTGCCTCTTACCAAAACAACCCTATAACCTAGTCCCCATCAAAAACTTTAAAGCCCACAGACAGATTAAGATACAGGAAGCCCCACTCACCCTGGCACATTTCTCATGCCATCCCACCACCCTCTCTCCACTTCTTCTATCAGCCTTCCTGAGATCTTTGCTGCTACAAAGGGACATGTTTATGCTTACAGTGTCTGTACTTAACTGCCAACACTCAATCCCCAGCCAGTGAGGATTGGTAATGTCAAGGAGTCACGGGATTGCTGAGATGAATTCAAGGAGGAGACAGAAATATCAGTTTGTTATAGACCCAGAATAGTTCTCAGCCCCAGCTTTCAATGAAAACAAACAAACAAAAAAACAAACCCCAAAGGTTTCCCAGTCTGAGGTATGTCAGGCTCATGTTAGGGTCTACAGAAGGATGACAGAATTTCGAAATATCTTATTTTAGGTAATTGATAGGATCAGCTGGAAACGTGACAGCATTATTGCACAGAGATGGGTACACTTTTGAGATGCACAGTGAAACTCAAAGAGTAAAGAGCAGTTTATGTTGCCTTTGTTTACTAGGTTCCCTGTGAAGCAAGAATTCACATAGGGAAGACACATTGCTCTGATCATTTTAATTAAAGCTTGTAATGCATCAGTGGATACCTAAATCCAAACATCACATTCATCAGCTGTTCTCCCACCTCTGTTTTACCCCAAACATACACAGGATATGGAATGGAGAGAACTTAAGACCTCGCCATAAACCTCCATCAGCTATAGAGCCGATTTCAGCATTTTTTATGGGTCAGAGCATATCCAGGAGCCCCCCTGTCAAGTGCTATTGGCAACAGAAAGGGTTAGGTTCAACCTGCCAAGGAGTCCCTTCAAATATAAATGTAAATGATGGCAAGAGAACTTTCCTAGAGCCAAGCTGTTTATTCCTATCTCCTGGCAACTGACATAGAATTTCCTTGAATAAATGACTAAGCAAATTTGTACACAGAAACTCCTGTTTGAAAAACATTTTATAAAGACCAAACATATATAGATGTCATAGAAAATGTTGCCATAATGACAAGCAGTTTTGGTGAAGTCCATGAGCAGTGCCAGAACATCAGGATTTATAAGAGATAACACACATGCTCAGGAGTATTTATCTTTCCTCTATTTTCCTATGTTCCTCCTTAACTCCACACGTTCCTCAGGCCCCTTAAACTCTGAGGCACACTACCCATTCCCTAATGCCAATCTCTCTGCTCGCCAAACCAAAAATGCACGTTTTATCCATTCTCTGGGTTTTGCAGACACCAGTGTACTTTGGGCTACCCCAGCTTCTGTGTATGAGCGTACAAAAGTCAGCTCTAATATTTGCATTTGTATTGTATATATAATATACACCCACATGTGCACTATCCTCTCTTTCACATCAAGATTTATTCAGTAGATGGTCTAGCTGCTTTGCTGCAGGCTGGGAACTAGGAACAAACCAACTGGAAACTTATTTACAGGAAAAGTCTTGTTAGTATGAAAGAAAACAAGAATGGGAATTCCTTTTCCTTGATGATGTCAATCCTGAGAGAACTGGAAAAAACACAGAAAAATACCAAACAAATGCTGAAGAAGTTTGCTGACATAAATCTGGAAAATTGTCATTTTGTTCTTTCTTAAAACAACTAGCACTATTGCTGCCAATATAATAAACCCTTTTCTCTCTGAAATCATGACTGTTACAAAAACCAAGGATTTCAGAACGCTTTACACAGGTGCTGAAACTATGACTAACATCAATATTAATGTGTAAATTTCTACTTTGCGCTGCTATTCTTTTCCTTATAGACTAGACATCAAAAAATATTCCAACAAATTGTAGAGTAAAACAAATTTTTCAATAATGAAGTAAACAAATAGAGGATATGGAAGAAGAAACTTTTCTCCCAAAAGCAAAACATACATGTTTATGGGATTAGAATTGGTATCTACATATAAACATTGCAACAAACCTTCGGTAAATCTTATGTTTGAGAATACCGAAGTGAAAAAGTCTCCTTGATTATAGTCCACAGCTAAACACATGTGGCTTAACAGCAAATATCCAAAGAAGAAAAGGCATTATCTAACAGTTGTCTTGCTACCTTGATTACTATATCCGGGTGTCACATCTACTCCTTTTATAAATTGTTGGTGAACATCAGTACATTCACATGAAATGTAAAGTCCTAACAAAGCATGCAAACAGAAGTGCAAACAGTGCAAGTGAACTTAGTTATATCCACTAATTAATAAAAGCCTTAAAATTGCGCAGTATCCATAAGCTAGAAAAATAAGGAACCCCACATTTTTGTTAAGATACCTAGCACTCATAGAATGAATATCCAATTCCTCATATCACTATGAGCTACAGACCTGAAGCAAAGTCAAATTATACCAATGGGAGCTTTTCAAGACTTTAAGCCCTACCCGGAATGTTAATGGAATCTACATCAGTTTGGGTTTTTTAAGGCAAGGTTAAGACAAGCATCTATTAAGCTATCTTGTTGATATTGCCTTGGAAAAGAGATAAAATAAAGCAAGCTCCTGAGCCTTTTTTGTCCTCTGTCTGTGATCCTGTCAGAAGAACTCAAGAGGCAGATAATATCAGTGTTATCTTTTTGATATCCTGAGATTTCCCAGCACTACGTCTATGATTGTTTCTCCAAAACCACTATTTAATCATAATGTGATGTAGATATAGATATAGATATAGATATAGATATAGATATAGATATAGATATAGATATAGATATAGATATAGATATAGATATAGACGAGCAGTTGTAAAACAATTACAGACACTGGTTTTAGTTTTTTACAATTTAGCTAACCATTAAGTAGTCATTCTAAAATTCTTCATTTTTTGAGTCTAACAGAGTAAATTTTGGAGTGAATATTTCTGCAAAAACAGCCCAACCTTTATGTAGATGAGGAAAGATGTTGGTTTTGTTCAGACCAAGAAACATGCAAATCTTTGGGAGTTCGACTACATCCACTGTCTGAAAAAGAAGCAAAACACTTGACAGAATTTCTCCTTGCCTCAGAAATGTTTTAACATCCCGTGAGATTTTCCCTAAATGTGAGTATCTGAAGATGTTTTCCTGTGCAGTTTTGCAGAACACCATATCCACACTGAACATGTTCCACCCCAGGAGAGTCAGAAATTCCTCAGTCAGGAACTGTTCCTCCCCACCACTGCCCCCCGCAACCCCCCCAAGGAATAATATGATACTGAGTGCAGGAAATTGGAGAGAGGATGTTGCCTGGGGATTACAACAGTCCTGAAGGGGTTATGTATCACAATTAATATGCAAAAGGGTATAGAGAAGGTTGCACAGCTAATATTAATGTCAGCATTTGACTATATAACCATAACATTCTGTTAATTGTATGTAATTTCATGTAAATCAGAAATACGAAAAACCTCTAATTTCTCTCTTTTTCAGCTCAGGCTGTTCCTGTTGTATATTTGTGCCTGTTTCAGTCACTCTAGAGGATGAATCTTCAGCTACTTCTCCTAGGAAACATTGTCATATACTAAGAAACCTTGTTTTAAGTAAGGTGGTTTTCGCCCCTTACTGTATTTATTCTTTTTTTTTTCTCTTTTTCATCCCTATGAATGCAGATCTAGTCAAATTTTCTGCTCCTTTCCCTTTGCAGAGCACGAGCACCTGAGCCAGAGTAGCCAGAGAGATTCTGTTGGGGTGGGCACAATATAAAATCAAAAGCAATGACGTCCACGTGAGGAACACCCACAGACAATGTTCCATGGGAGTTCTGTTTGTGGGGGCAAAGCAGGAGAGAACTGCATGACCGATCATTGTATAAAATCACTGCTTGCGCACCCTTCCAGTGTGGATGGACCACAGTGGCCCATTAGCTGCTAGATGTAGTGCAGATTACAGTCTGATCGCCACCAACCACAACAGCTGTCAAGCCTAAAGCAGCCAGCAAACCACTGCTAGAAAACAGACACCTTGCACAGTGGATTCCCCAGCTCCCAACCCAGTTCCTCTTGATGCATCTTTGTGGTACTCCAAATAATGCTTTAGATACTTTCATGCCTGATCATTTTATTAAATTCTGGGTTTCAAGTTTGACCAGATCTTCTTGTGTTTCACTAGGTCTTATTTATGTTTTCTTCCAAGGCAAAAATGTATTGTAAGGCTGGTTTATTTGCAAGGCAATGTTTAACAAAACAGTATGAGATGTATCTGATTAAAAACCCAGCCAACAATAAAGTGATTATCTTTCAGCACAGTGTGTGGTGCCATATGGTGACTGAGCAAGTGGGAAGAACTGATGCTTAATATGCAGCTCCAGTGATTTACGGTTACCGACTTCCTGTAGAAAATGACTGCTTCTTTCATAAAAACCTAATTAGTTTTAAAAGTACATGTTTGCAGAGAAAATTTATATTGATAAAGCTGCCAGTGCAGTATCCAATTATATTAATGATCTATAAAAATCTCAAGTGGCAGGTGTATTTTGAACCACCTGTCTTGATCTATCCTGCTGACCCTGATCAGAAGAGTTGCCTGAAATAACCATGAGTAGCTGTTTTTACTGGGGTTTTTTAGTGTTTATTATATTTATTAACTGTGTACAATTGCACCAAATTAGGTAATACATCTATGAGCAGACTAAGCAACAATTATTCTTTTGGCTTTTTTTTGTTCTGCAGGTAAATCTGAAGACTTTGCAAAAAACTTGGTCTATTCTTTCCTAAATTCAGGGGCTTCTCTCTTCCTACAACAGTAAAAAATACAAGGTAACAACCTGAAAAACACATAAATAAGAACTAAAGCAGCACATCTTTATCAAGAAAGTTTTGTAAAAAATGTTTCATCGACTTGATAGAACATGTTTATCCTTATTAAATTAATCCAAAACACTTCCTCTCTCACTGTAGCATAAATCCAAAATACTGCTACTGAATTCTGCGTTAATGGGTATAATTCTGAAAAGCAGGTGTCTTAAGAACCATAGCTATAGCTTATTAAAACCATTGAGAGCCTTTACACTCAAGTCTCTTACTCCATAGATTAGAAATAGACATCTTGTTCATAAGATTTTAGATAATTTCTAATATTTAAAAAATGGGATATCATAGTAGGTGTTTCCATTATTCCTGTATTTTCTGCTCAATCCTTTCATCGACTATATATGTGTTTAATGTCTCCTTTTTATCTCTTGAATGCAGTATTGTACAAGTGAATTCCTTTCAGTCATTCAGTCTCATATTAAAGAAAGGCTGAATCCCACAGAGGCTTGTAGTGGCTCAAAATATGTTCTTCATTTCCCTCTGAAGCTGACATGCACTATTGTCCTGTCTCCATCCTCCCAATTTTCTATAGTCTCATTTCTTCTTTTTCCTTTCTCACAGTTATTATTATTTGGTAATATATATAAAAATTATAAAATCTTAAAATTCTTTTCTCCCCATCTTTATTATTTGAGAGGCTCACCACCTTGACAGAATAAATCTGTTTGTCTGTTCTTCCCTTGTCCTTGTTCTTAACTTTTTTCTCAGGAAAAAAGAATCACCCTTTTTCACCCAGTTACATACTCAAATTCTTCCCCACGTCTTGTGCATATTTTAGTTTTGTGACCCTATGTGGTGACTGTGTTTTCTGTATTTATTTGTAAACTCTGGTGTGGGGTTGAAGTAAAGCATCATGCACATATATTCCTTTGCTTACATAATGGAAGTGACTGATAAAGGTTCAGTATTGCTTTAATATTAGTGTTGAGCAGTGTTAAACAGAAGCAGCTTTACTGAAAATAACAGTTACATTAAAATTTTCATTTAATTTAATTTAAATTTAAATCCAGTGGTCAGTAGAATGAAGACTGAGGATGCTTTAACTGCTCATTCAATGACACAGTACCCCATACAGCCTGAGCGATACTAACAAGGGACGTTTCTGTTAGCTAAAAAATAAAAGATCTGGGGGTTAGTCTTTTTCGTCTGTATATATGCAATTCCACTGGGAAAAGAACATGCATTAACAGGATATCATAAATCATATGCATCTGTTTCTTTAGTAATTCGCTCCTAAAATAGTAGTAAAATGTGTAGTTTAATATGGAAAATTATGATTTACCGTCTAGATTTAACAGTAAATTTCATCTATTCACACTTGTGTTGAGTAGAATATTGGACTATATTCAGTCTAGTTTTGTTATTCCTAACAAAACTACATAAAAGAAAATTATTATTATCTGCTAACCCTACTTCAAAGGTACTAATGGTAACATGAGTAATGTTGTGAAAGTAACATTATCATGAAGAATCCCCTCATAACTCTATAAAACAAGGAGACAAAGGAATAGAAAATAGAGAAGAAATTTCAAAAAAAAATTTGTTTGTTTCCTGAGGGGCTAAAAAAAAAGAGAAAATCATAAAGAAGACAATGATCCCAGCTGGTGTGGGAGGCAGATGGCATATCAGACTACAGGACATTAATATGCACTAAACATGAAAGCTGCAAGTTTAGAGGAAAGGATGTTCCTTCCTGCTCCGGAATATCTTTTCCTCTCTGGCAAATTTCGTGGAACAAGTTAAAGGGCCAAGAAAGTGGTGAGGTCAGTAGCATTGGAAGAGGCAACTATATATCTTATACAAACTATAAGGTGTTTCTTTTTTATTGGTGTCCTTGTTTGGCTGGGATAGGGTTGAATTTCTTCCTATTGCTGTGTTTTGGATTTAGTATGAGGAGAATGTTGATAACACACTGATGTTTTCAGTTGTTGCTAAGTGCCCTCCTAGTCCAAGGACAGCTCCCGTGCCTACTGACTGAGCTAGGTACACAAGATGGGAGGGAACATAATCAGGACAGCCAGCCCAGCTGGCCAACGAGGTATTCCATACCATGTGACATCATGCTCAGTATATGAATGGTAGGCGTGATCCAGGAAGTACCGATTGCTACTTGGTTATCCGTCAGCGCGGGTGGTGAGCAATTGCATTGTGCATCACTCATTTTGTATATTCTATCATTATCATTATTATTTTCCTTCTTCTGTTCTATTAAACTGTCTTTATCTCAATCCACGAGTTTTTCTCACTCTTACCCTTCCGATTCTATTCCCGTCCCGCTGAGGAGGGGGGAAAGGGAGTGAGCAGCTGCGTGGTATTTGGCTGCTGGCCAGGTTAAACAACGACACTATCATAAGTCAGAAACAATTTCAGAAACAATTAGAAGTTTAAACATTATCTTAAAAGCCTAACTAAACATTTTTATTTTGAATCAAAAGTAATTTCTTTTGTTTTATTTTTTCAATGATGTTAGCTTCTATAAACCTCCATCATGGATCATGACTACAAAAAACAGGAGAAAGAGAGGGTACCTATCCAAGAAAGTTTACAGTGTGATATGTATGTTAAAAAGAATTGCTCATGCTTTACCAGCTCTGGAGAGAAAGGACAATTTAAGCAGGTGAGAAGTACTCCTCATATCTCAGACAATCCAAAAAGGTAACAAGAGGTCTTGTTATGGTCTTGCTGCTCAGTACAACTTTTAAAATGCTTAGGTATAGAGACAAACAAAAAAAATCCAAACATTTTTTGATGTATAATTAACACAAAAACATGGATCAAACTGAAAAAGAGCCTAGAGCACTAGTAAGACAGGAAAGCTGAGCTTGTTTGGTGCCTTTTTGTCAATTCCAGATCTTTATCATGTCCTCTAGAGAAACCGGACATGTTAGTCAAAATAGTACATTGGGCAGTCCAGAGATGGTATCCTGAGCCTGCCTCTTCTGTGTGAATACTACATCATGCCCTCACAAACCTGCAGTTGGAAAAGAAAAAGACAGAGAATTTAGCTGACCTATCATAGAATCATAGAATCATAGATTCATACAGGTTGGAAAAGACCTCTAAGATCATCGTGTCCAACCATCAACCCAACACACCATGCCCACTAAAACATGTCCCTACGCGCCTCATCTACACGTCTTTTAAATACCTCCAGGGATGGTGACTCAACCACTTCCCTGGGCAGCCTGTTCCAAGGCCTGACCACTCTTTCAGGAAAGAAATTTCTCCTAATGTCCAATCTAAACCTCCCTTGGCGCAACTTGAGGCCATTTCCTCTCGTCCTATCGCTAGTTACTTGGCAGAAGAGACCAACACCCACCTCGCTACAACCTCCCTTCAGGTAGTTGTAGAGCGCGATGAGGTCTCCCCTCAGCCTCCTCTTCTCCAGACTAAACAACCCCAGTTCCCTCAGCTGCCCCTCATAAGGCTTGTGCTCCAGGCCCTTCACCAGCTTCGTTGCCCTCCTCTGGACACGCTCCAGCACCTCCATGTCCTTCTTGTAGTGAGGGGCCCAAAACTGAACACAGGATTCAAGGTGCGGCCTCACCAGTGCCGAGTACAGGGGCACGATCACCTCCCTAGTCCTGCTGGCCACACTATTCCTAATACAGGCCAGGATGCCGTTGGCCTTCTTGGCCACCTGGGCACACTGCTGGCTCATGTTCAGCCGGCTGTCAGCCAGCACCCCCAGGTCCTTTTCCTCTGGGCAGCTTTCCAGCCCCTCTTCCCCAAGCCTGTAGCGTTGCCTGGGGTTGTTGTGGCCGAAGTGCAGGACCCGGCACTTGGCCTTGTTGAACCTCATACAATTGGCCTCGGCCCATCGATCCAGCCTGTCCAGGTCCCTCTGCAGAGCCTTCCTCCCCTCGAGCAGATCAACACTCCCGCCCAACTTGGTGTCATCTGCAAACTTACTGAGGGAGCACTCGATCCTCTCATCCAGATCGTTGATAAAGATATTGAACAAGACCGGCCCCAGTACTGAGCCCTGGGGAACACCGCTCGTGATCGGCTGCCAACTGGATTTAACTCCGTTGACCACAACTCTCTGGGTTTGGCCGTCCAGCCAGTTTTTTACCCAGCGAAGAGTGTACCTGTCTAGGCCGTGAGCCGCCAGCTTCTCTAGGAGAATGCTGTGGGAGACAGTGTCAAAGTCTTCACTGAAGTCCAAGTAGACCACATCCACAGCCTTTCCCTCATCCACTAGGCGGGTCACCTGGTCATAGAAGGAGATCAGGTTGGTCAAGCAGGACCTGCCTTCCATGAACCTGTGCTGGCTGGGCCTGATCCTCTGGTTGACCCGCACATGGCTCGTGAGCACCCTCAAAACCAACCGTTCCATGATCTTCCCCGGCACCGAGGTCAGGCTGACCGGCCTGTAGTTCCCCGGATCCTCCTTCCGGCCCTTCTTATAGATGGGCGTCACATCGGCGAGCCTCCAGTCGTCCGGGACCTCCCCAGTTAACCAGGACTGCTGGTATATGATGGAGGGTGGCTCGGCAAGCTCCTCCGCCAGCTCCCTCAGTACCCTCGGGTGGATCCCATCCGGCCCCATAGACTTGTGAGCATCCAGGTGGCGTAGCAGGTCATTAACTTCATCCTCTTGAATTATGGGGGGTTTATCCTGCTCGTCGTCCATGTCTTCCAGCTCAGGGGGCTGAGTACCCTGAGGATAACCGCTCTGACTACTAAAGACTGAGGCAAAGAAGGCGTTGAGTACCTCAGCCTTTTCCTCATCCTTGGTGGCAACATTCCCCCCGGCATCCAATAGAGGATGGAGATTCTCCTTGGCTCTCCTTTTGTCATTAACATACTTATAAAAGCATTTTTTGTTTTCTCTCACGACAGTGGCCAGGTTGAGTTCTAGCCGGGCTTTTGCCTTTCTAATTTCCTCTCTGCACGACCTAACGCGATCCCTGTACTCTTCCTGAGTTGCCTGCCCCTTCTTCCACAAGTGATAAACTCTCCTTTTTTTCCTGAGTCCCAGCCAGAGCTCCCCGTTCAGCCAGGCCGGTCGCCTTCCCCGCCCGTTCTTCTTGCGGCACATGGGGACAGCCCACTCCTGCGCCTTTAAGACTTCCTTCTTGAAGAACGTCCAGCCTTCCTGGACCCCTTTGCCCTTCAGGACTGTCTCCCAAGGGACCCTCTCGACCAGTGTCCTGAGCAGGCCAAAGTCCGCCCTCCGGAAGTCCATGGTAGCGGTTTTGCTGGCCCCCCTCCTTACTTCACCAAGTATCGAGAATTCTACCATTTCATGGTCGCTAAGCCCAAGCCGGCCTCCGACCACCACATCTCCCACCAGCCCTTCTCTGTTTGTGAACAGCAGGTCAAGCGAGGCATCTCCCCTTGTGGGCTCGCTTACCAGAGCTGCGTCAGGAAGTTATCCTCCACACACTCCAGGAACCTCCTCGACTGTTTCCTCTCTGCTGTGTGGTATTTCCAGCAGACATCCGGAAAGTTGAAGTCCCCCACGAGAACAAGGGCTAGCGACTGGGAGACTTCTGCCAGCCTCTGGTAGAATATTTCATCTGCCTCCTCATCCTGGCTAGGTGGTCTATAACAGACTTCCAGCAGGATATCTGCCTTGTTGGCCTTCCCCCTCATCCTTACCCACAAGCACTCGACCTCGTCATCACTACCATTGAGCTCTAGACAGTTGAAGCACTCCCTAACATACAGAGCTACCCCACCGCCTCTCCTTCCTCGCCTGTCCCTTCTGAAGAGCTTCTAGCCATCCATTGCAGCACTCCAATCGTGAGACTCATCCCACCACGTTTCCGTGATGGCGACTAAGTTATAGCTATCCACTCTCAAATCCAAGTTTAAACTCATGGTGTAGACATTTTGACTTGTTAGATGTTTAATGTTGAGTAAGTACTGAAGTGCTTTGCTAAATTAATGTGAGGAAGAAGAGTGTGTGACATCTTCTCATATATTTAATGCTTCCTGAGAATGGATCCACACCCACATTGGAACCATAGCCAATGCAAAGGACATTTATACATCACAGCCCTTTCTTACATGACATTTTTCTGTCTGAAGGTGTTTTACTGATCTGACCACAGAAATTGTAACATCTGTTTGTTTCTGAGGCTAGGAAAAGGCCTGCCATTCATGACTGCATTACATGAATTGTTTTCAACTGCCTGGTGGTGTGTTTCAATGTTCATAGAACATAGCACATTAGCTTATATTAAAATTGCCTGTATACGTACACATGTGCACATATAAAAAGCATAAAGGGTCACATGAGTTTACATAGCAAAAAAAATAACACACTTCATCCAAACCTTGAAATGTAACAACACAATTTAACAGAAAAAATCCAAAGCGGTGTGAAATAGGAAGCAAAGATTCCTTTATTCAACTCTATTTTACATGATGTTTTTACACAGATATGTTTAAATTTCTTAAGCTATGTCTTAACCAAGAGACTCCTATTAAAACCTGATTTTTCATAATAGGATCTTTAACAATTGTAACTCTTTTACTCTTTACTTTTACCTCTGATCTCATAGCTCTTGTTATTAAGAAAACGATTTAAGATTATAGTTTATTATATTTGAGAAAAAGAGGTGACATGATGTAGAAGTATGCAAATTATGGTAGGAACTTTGAAATAATTGTGACCTGTAGACTTGCAGAAAATCAGAAATTGTAGTATAAAATCGGCAGTTGCTTGTCATTCACAAAGATGAAAATGCAAAATAGACAGTGTCATTTCAGCACTGCTCAATAATAAATCAACAGGCCAGACATGACTCAGAGTCTGCTGATAAATTAGTTGTTTGACATGGAACAAGGAATCATAAGGAAAGGCAAGGCAGAAAATAAAAAGGGGAGAAAAAGCAAAACCGTGCCTCATGTGGCTTTCTGCTCTATTACTCTTAGACAATTACATGAAATATTAAATAGTGCAATTACTGGCAAAAAGAGAGTGTTAAACAAACAAGCTAAAATGGAACAAGGTATTGAAATCAATAGTAGATCAGCTATAAATTGATGTAAGATCGTTGTTGATGTTACTTTGTTCCATAAGATACAACACTGAGATGATTCCCGTATTACACTTACCACTGCCAATTCTACTGAGAACAGCTAAGTATTCTTTATTCCTATTGATGGCAATAACAGCAAAAAAACCCCAAGCCAGATTAATCCTAGCTAACATTAAGAATTTACATGGGCCAAAGTTACTTGACATAGAAATCCCACATTACACCTATAGTCAACATGCCCAAGTTTGTCTATTTACCACAGAGAAAACTGGTGTTTGATTTAGAGATCTCAATTAGGGGGTTACATTACACAGGACAAATCCAGACATGTCGTGCTGAAATTACAGTTGTCGGTGATGTTGGAGGGAGGTTGGCAGTGTGCTGTCCTCTGCCCACTTCAGTATCAGTGGGAAATAGCCTTAAATCCTTGATTAATTCAGGATTTTCCTAAGCCATTTTCAGCAGTTTAAGATAATAAGGAAAGGAAACAATCTTCCATTTTCAATGGACAAATTGTTTCTGAAGCTAAACTTGGTCCTTTCAAGTTAAAATATTTTTTCAGTGTTTCCATGCAATAATGACTGTAAACACAGAAAACAAAAAAATACCAAGAATTCTGACCCGATTAACATCATAGTATATATATTCTTAAAGATTTGTAGTATTTATTTTTTATGAATACATTAGAAGTGGCGTCATACTTACTATAAGTTTCCTACTATAATTTCAGGTAAACTGAATCATAGTTCAGTCATTAGATATGAAATCATGTAGTTCAGTTAAGCATACAGATCTGAGGTGGTTCAGTTAAACTCACAGATGAGGCTGTGACAGATTTTTACTTTTTTAAAATAAAATAAAATTTAAAAAAATCTTTTGTGATCTTTTCTATGTTTAAGGACAAGGTTTAATCTCTTACACATCCAGAGCATTTCCACCTAAGAAATGCCGTTCTGTCTAGGAATCTCAGTTGATGATTCTGAAAGAAAAATCTGCCATATCAACCTGCATAATGCAAGTCTGCAAACAAAATGAAGCAGCAGTTAATACAGTGATTACTGTGCTTGTTGGCATTCAGCAGTTGCTAGTTTAGTAGCAAGGTAGCACTTCCAGCTAGCACCAAAGCCTGTCTAGTTGTGTGGTATTTTACAGCCAAGGATGGGGCTGAGTTGCAAGCGAAATAGCTATTTAAATTTAAGAATCTTAAGAACCTTGCCTGAATCTTAAACACACTCACAGTGTCATACTAAGGAAAACTATAAAGAGAACTAAGTGAGGATGAGTTCCAGCAGTATAAAATTGAAACTGGCAATCAGTTTTTCAAACGTGTCAAACTGAAGGAATAGGAGAGTTTGGGAGCATTTGGGGTGGCATCAACGCTACTGTTAAGAAATATACATGGCCTGACTTTGTGATTAAAAAATGGTGACAAATGAACTGTTAAAAATGTAATGAAAGAGATGAAAGTGAAAAAAGGGGTATTGAAGTGTAATGGGCTCAATTAAGGATTCAAAAGTATGACAGCAGCAACACAAAAGAAATAATATAAGTTTACTTTAGGAATTATGATACTAACTGCTTTGTTAAGCCTCTGAGCATGCCCAGGATAAACAAAACTTTTAAAATTTAGATTTAATTGGGAACTCATGAAATTGTTGTGTAGCAGGATCTGTCGCTTGTGAAGTGTTTCATCTATCGTTACATTTCCCAATCCAGTGTGAGCACAAGGGACTGGCCTGGTCAGCACACTGAGCGCAGACCTGTGTCTAGCATTGATGACCAGCCACACTATGCTGATACAATCTAATGGCAACTTGAGACAAATTTAAAAGCATTTGGGTGGGGAAAAAAAATCTTAGCACATGCTCAAGATGTTTTATCTTCAGTGTGGGCTCTAATAGGCATGTTGTACCTATAGAGAGAGGGTGGCATATTCCTGTCTATTTGTTTTGGATACCAACATATTTCTGTGAATCAGTAAAACTCATTCTGCTGATTCAAAGGTAATATATTTCAAAAAAGCTCTGTAGCTTCCAATATCCAAAATTTATGGGTAGAAGTAACATCCTTTTTATTTTTCTACCAAAGCCTTAATGTTTCCTGCCAGAAAGGTGAAAGGGCCTGCAGAGACAAACAGCTTAAGTTGCCCTTATGGTGTGGGGACAGTAACACACAAATAGCCCACAGTTGTCAACAATGGTCAGAGGACAGACTGTCCATCAGTTCACTCCCTAATCCCAACCCTCTAAACATGGTCCAGAGGTAGCCAAAATTTCCACTCTCTTGAAGGAATTATTAACCTCTTAGCTGCAATTCTAAACTTATGCCTGTGCCAAATTCCCACTGAAATGAGAATCTGGGATATAAAAAACACAGACCAGAAGGAGAAGCCCTTACACCGGAGATTTTACCATCTACGTGGAGTTTGCATTGCAGGATAACACACAGGACAAAAAAGCAGTGAAGGGAAGCCTGCGACATGAATATTTAGTTCCAAGGAGTGTCTAAATTGAAATTTGTGCTGTTGAATTAAACAAATTTTCTTAAAGGACAAATGTAGATCAGGAGGCACTCTGGAGAAAATTCTGCTTTCCTCATTTCTCCTATCACAGTCTCTTTTCTCTAGCTTTTCCTCCAGAAACCAGACTTCATCATTTGCCCATACCCATGTGTGCTGGTTTTGATGGGATAGAGTTAATTTTTTCCATAGTAGTTACTATGGGGCTATGTTTTGGATTTGTGCTGGAAACAGTGTTGATAACACAGGGATGTTTTCGCTATTGCTGAGCAGCGCTTACACAGAGTCAAGGCCTTTTCTGCTTCCCACACCACCCCTCCAGTGAGTAGGCTGGGGTTGCACAAGAATTTGGGAGGGTACACAGCTGGGACAGCTGACCCCAACTGACCAATGGAGTATTCCATACCATATGATGTCACGCTCAACATATAAAGCTGGGGGAAGAAGAAGGAAATGGGGAATGTTCAGAATGATGGCATTTGTCTTCCCAAGTAACCGTTACGTGATGGAGCCCTGCTTTCCTGAAGATGGCTGAACACCTGCCTGTCAATGGGAAGTGGTGAATGAATTCCTTGTTTTTCTTTGCTTGCATGTGTGGCTTTTGCTTTCCCTATAAACTGTCTTTATCTCAACCCATGAGTTTTCTCACTTTTGCTCTTCCAATTCTCTCCCCCATCCCACTGCAGGGAGAGTGAGCGAGCGGCTGGGTGGGGCTTGGTTGCTGGCTGGGGTCAAACTATGACACCATGGTTAACACCTTCTGTTTTTCTCCAGTTGCCTCTCCACTATCTATCATATGGATCATTTTCCTTTATAATTGAAATGTAACTTGCTTACAATGAACAACATCCAATTGTCCAATCCAGAAGTAGTTAACCAGGAAAATCAGAAAGATGCACTGAAATGATGTATTTTGGCAAAATAGTGGTGATAAAAAGACAACAGTTCAGCTTGTTGTCAGAGGCAAATACTACTTTTGCTGGGTGGTTGAGTAATTAGCTTCCAGTTGCATCTGTGGGGGGTTGTTAGAACTTCTGGTTCTGGTGGTTAGCATGCTGAGTTGATGGGAAGAGCAGACAAATAAGCAGCCAGTATTATCACAACTGAATGAAAGAAATACCTAGCTCCTGTGCCTGCAGTTGTTCAGTTGAACAGTGAACTACATGGATGTAGTGGAACACTGTGGTGTCTGGATTTGGGCAGCTGGTCAATGTGTTGAGTATCCTGGTGCTAACGCAACTGACACTGGTGAATTAGCAGGGAGGAGTGTGAGTGCTGGGAAACCAAGCACAAATCTGGAACTGGCAGCAAATAGCTGGAAATTGTTACAGGAACCAGCTCAGACAGCTATTCGAAATGGGAGCCTTAGATCAAAATTAAAGGTCTTTTATCTTATGTCTGTTCTTTGCCTTGTCCCAGAAAAATTTTTCTGCTGGGGATGAGAATATAAAGAAATGGGTTGGCACTTGTCAATATGGAATGGATATGAACAAAACTAAATACTATTTATGCATTTTTTATGTTGTAAAGAAGAAATAGCAGAAACCGCTAGTTTAATTAATTATTAATAGTGCATTTCATATTAGCTTATCAATCACAAAAAATAGAAAGCAATGCATTAGACCTTTTGAAAGCTGAAACATGCTTTTTTTTTTTTCATTTAGCATATTTACTCTAAGATTCCTTGTTGCTGTTTTCTACATTAGGATGATAGTCCCTAGTTCCATGTTGCTGTTTTCTATGTTAGTATGATCATAGAATCATAAAATCATAGAATAGTTTGAATTGGAAGGGACCTTTAAAGGTCATCTAGTTCAATCCCCCTGCCGTGGGCAGGGACATCTTCAATTAGATCAGGTTGCTCAGAGCCCCGTCCAACCTGACCTTGAATGTTTCCAGGGATGGGGCATCTAGCACCTCTCTAGGCAACCTGTGCCACTGTTTCACCACCCTCATTGTAAAAAAGTTCTTCCTTCTATCTAGTCTAAATCTACCCTCTTTTAGTTTAAAACCATTCCCCCTTGGCCTGTTGCAACAGGCCTTGTTAAAAAGTCTGTCCCCATCTTTCTTATAAGCCCCCTTTAAGTATTGACAGGCTGCAATAGGGTCTCCCTGGAGCCTTCTCTTCTCCAGGCTGAACAACCCAAGCTCTCTCAGCCTTTCTTCATAGGAGAGGCGTTCCAGCCCTCTGACCATTTCCGTGTCCCTCCTCTGGACCCACTCCAACAGGTCCATGTCTTTCTTGTGCTGACGGCTCCAGAACTGGACGCAGGACTGCAGGTGGGGTCTCACCAGAGCAGAGTAGAGGGGCAGAATCACCTCCCTCGGCCTGCTGGCCACGCTTCTCGTGATGCAGCCCAGGGTACGGTTGGCTTTCTGGGCTGCAAGCACACGTTGTCGGCTCACGTCCAGCTTTTCATCCACCAGTACTGCCAAGTCCTTCTAGGCAGGGCTGCTCTCAATCCCTTCATCCCCCAGCCTTTATTGATACTGGGGATTGCCCCGACCGAGGTGCAGGACCCTGCACTTGGCCTTCTTGAACTTCATGAGGTTCACACAGGCCCACTCCTTGAGCTTGTCCAGGTCCCTCTGGATGACATCCCGTCCCTTAGGTGTGTCAACTGCACCACTCAGCTTGGTGTCGTCTGCAAACTTGCTGAGCGTGCACTTGATCCCACTGTCTATGTCATTGATGAAGACATTAAACAGTACTGGTCCCAATACAGACCCCTATGATAGTCCCTAGTCCCTTAATCTTCCTAGTCCACTGAAAAAAATTTTAAATACCTGACATAGACTGCTATCACAAAAAATTATTTCTGTCATCCATATGATATCTTTTAATCAAAGGTTCCTGACCCAATGGCATTGTTGAAGCTTTCATACACTAATTTCCTCTCTTTTTTATTTTTTTCAATTGTCATAATAAAAATAAGTTATTAAGCTACAACTTATCAAGGCTGCCACATTGAATGTTAGAGTTACTCTTCTATGTATTTCCTGGGTGGATTTCAGACTGGCAGGGGTGAGAAGTCACTTTTTTGAAATCGTGAGACCTTAGTCTCACCTCCATAACATGACAAAGGTCCATCAAACTAGCAAAAGCAACTTTAGAAGGGATAGAAAGAGAAAAAAAAAAAAGCAGTAACTCAACAGTTGACAGCAGGGTGAAGAAGTTCTTCAGGTTAAATTGAATATATTCTTTTTGATGGGTAAAGACATAAAAAACTCGTCACTCATACTCTCATACTAGCTGGGATAATATTATGATGCTATTTCTTTAGAGACAGCAGCTGGAAAAACATGACAGTCCATTTCAAATATTCTTTTTTATCCAAATATTACAAAAATAATAAACAGCTCTCCCAAATGCAATTTTTCTAATTACAGTATTTCTAATACTGAACTGTAGCATTGTTAGAATAATTTATTTCAAGATAAAATTATTTCCTCAGAAATTAGTGGGACTCAGTTTAATGATCGTGCCATCAAAGGATAGTTAGGCAAGAATCAGATACAGGCTTGAAAAAGTGTGTGCTTTAATGAGATTTCACAGCTGTGGATGCTTGTGTAGATACTACCTAGAGATACTAGGTACAGATGCGTTTGGTTTGACTTCCATGTAAGTCCATGTTACTGTGGTCCAGGTATCTCTGAAGACCAGGAGGGAATGTTAATCTCAATGATTTACTTGGCCATTAATATCTGCCTTTGGGACCTACATACTGTGAGCAACATCAAATGAAGGCATTCAGAAAGATGAGCATTGGTATTTCTTATACTGATGGACCAAAGTCTGAGTTTTTTCTGTATGTTCTTAATTCATATTGAAACATATTGATAGGGGCTTCCTTTTTACTGTGTTCTCCTACCTCAAGTGCTCCTTAGCAAGCAATTTGTACAATATAACTCAGAACTCCTGTATCAAGAGTCTTTGTCAAACCTTTTGGACTCATGTGATCTTCTTTTGGATTATGTTAGGACATAGAGCTTGTAGTATTTCCTTCCTTTCATATTTATGTGACTGGCTTCAGCATCCAAAAAGAAGACAAAATGTTTCTGTTAAAATTGTATGTAATACTTTAACAGCAGTGATTCAAACACATGGATTTTATCTTTATTAGTGATCTTGTTTACTTTTAAGGTTTTCCATGAGGTTTAACTTAAGTATTCCACAGCCAGATAAAGCTCCATTGCATGACATTTGACTGGTTATATTACAGTTCAGGATGTTAATCAGCATGTGCTTAATGCACATTAATTCAGATAGTAAGGGGCACCAGACATATCTTCTCCTGCATTCTAAAGGCTAGAATTATCTGAGGAGTTAAGATTTCTGTGCTGCCATTATTACCATGTTCTTACACCAGCAGCTTGTTTAGGTCAATATATATGCATTGGCAATATCTAGAAAGGATAATGAATGCCATGAACTTCAAGAGGGATCTTTCTTTCGTGCTTCTCTTTGACTTCTAGCTATTTCACAGTATGTCATCCTCCATAATAAATTAACAATAAGGACTTGACTATTATGTCTGTTTTGAAATACTTGTTAAAGTCCCATGGTAGATGACTTGACATTTCTTTTGGGGTTACACTAAAATAAGATTTTTTTTTTTTATTCCTTTAGTTGAACATTGGCAGATAAAAAATGGGGAACACATACCAAGTCAGAGAGGAAAAGCCCATGAATATCATAATCCCACTGGAAAATGAAATGAAAAATGAGCTGTGCATTTTCTCCAACCCTCCTCTGATTTAAGAGAAAGGAATTAGAAATCTCAAGAGTGGAATAAAAATTGTGGGAGTAATTATTCATCACCCTACAGAATTCACAGAGGAAATGCATTGCATACAGATTTCTTAACATATTCTTATTTTGAAACTTAATTATAATGAGTAGTATTTCCCATTATCATGCAAATAAACAAGATGTTTCTCATGCATATGTCTGATGTGCTCTGCTGTCCTCATAGAAGATTCTGGTTTATTTTGCATTGGGAAAGATACCAAATCAATAGTTTAGATGTGACCTACCTGACAACTGGAGAAGTTTAGATCCTGCTGTTAATTTTCTGATCAACGTTCACCTATATAAAGCTGGGTTAAAAATTGGAATATCCCCTAACTATTGAGGAGGCTTAAATCTAGAATTAAGCTGTGCTTTTCAGAACCTCTCCACATCTCTGCTTCGTACACCTGCCTGAAAATGGTCCGCATACTTGATTCTGACATCAGAAACCCTGTAGTAGTCAGCTATGGGATTTTCTTTGTTCCTTTGTTGAAGAATATTGACTGGACTCATCATATTATGAGTAGTGACCTGTTTAAGTATTTTTACCACAATGAAATACATTTTCTATTAGCATCGGCATGGCCAGAATTTCAAAACTTTTTTTCAGTTTTTTAGACACTGCTTCTACTGTGGCAAAGAGATGCTAGGAAAGGGTTTATTCCTAGAACAGCACAGTGTTAGATTCGCACTTCGCAGTCTCAGGTACAGCAGAGAGATGTCACACACAGAGGATGGGAAGGGGAATAACTTTATCTCGGAACTGACGTGACACACTACTTCACAATAAGGTGAAAGGAAAACTTTGTAGGAAACAAATTGTCCTCGAGCCAGCCCGATCATACTAGGCTGAAAGTGTAATTTGGATTTTGCTAGAGAAAAAATAATTCTGAATTGTTGGGAAGCTTGGGAGGGTATGAAGTGATCGTAGGACTTCCAAGCAGTTCTCTGCTAGCTTGCCCTCCAATGCTCTTCTACCAGTACTGAAGAGGGGATGCAAATAGTGGATCTCTTTTGAAGCAACTAAATATTATACTTTTAGATGAGATATTTGAATTTATATGTCAAGACTAAAGCATTATACAAAGCAGAAACAAAGATAGAGATTTATACTGTGAAAATGTGCCATCTTCTGCATTAATAAGTCTTTAGAAAAACTAATACCCGTGTTTCTAACAAAGGTAAAAATCAAATGTCAGTGACTCTGCAATGGGAAGATTTCCTATTATTGATGGATACACAGTGTATATGTTTCCCCTGCTTTTGGGAGCTATCAATTTGTATTTTCTGTGCCTTGGTAACAGATCACAGCTTGAAATGCCATTTTAACCTAAGAAAGGAAAGCATGCTTCCTAATAGTACCACGTATACATGAATTGTGACATTCTTTCTATTCATAGAATTCCCTCTGTTTTATTTTGTTGTGTGAAAAATAGTTGTTTTGGGTGTAAAAAGCCTCATTTTCTCTATCTCCTGCAGAGGAAGAAATACACAAAGTTCACTCTCTCACATCTCTGAATTTGATCACTTGACCAAGATAAAACTCTTACCAGCAGATCCATTCCTTCATATTTATTTGGTTTTTATTTTCTTTTGTGACCCAGGACTGATCTGATATCATTGCCTCAGTTCAGAAAGGGTCCATATCTGCAAGTCTTAAGTGGAAGGAAGAACTTGCTCCAGTTCAGTTAGGTATTTTGAGGGACAATTCTTCAGTATTACCCTTTTCCTCAGCTTTCTTTGTGGAGAACTTAAGTGTCTCCTCACTCACAGGCCAATTTCTATGAAGCTCTATTTAAGCACCAAATTCTCATGTACCTAACACTTTAGCATTAAATTCCCACAAACAAAAGTGCACAGAAAACTTCTGTACTGGAACATTTAAGTTTAAATCTTTTTTGAGGATTTAGCTCAAGTTTCTTTCCCCATGTTGTATGCCAAGAGAGACATACAGAACAACCTATGTAGTGTAGCCAGGATACAAGACAGATGAGAGGACAGTGTAAGAAAGGTATAAGTGGATTTTAAGGAAGAATTGAAAGAATTGGAAATACTGTAGCTGGCAGACTTTCCTTTTTTTTCTTCATCACCAAAACCCTTTTCTGTCATAAAGCAATTCTCTAGAAATTATACAACCCCATGCAAAATCACAACCTGAACAAAATAAAGGGAGAGCATAAAATCCAAACCAAATAAACTCTGAACTGTGAACTGGGAATTAGTGAAATGTTCAGAAATCCATAGCCTGATGCAAAGTCCAATAGGGTTTGACTGGGCCATTACTAGCAGGAAATTGTTTCTTTTACCTCTAATTTATTGTGTGATGTTTAATCGTCAATATGAAAGATAAGTGCTTGCAATGAAGAACTCACCTTGACCTAGTTGAATCCTACTAAAATTTTTCTATGTCTTTTTCATAATTTTTGGCTATTTGCCATTATTTTACAGCTTGTTCGTTATCATCAGCCATAACGCAGACAGCTACTAGGTTAAGACCTCCAATGCACTACAGCTAACAGCATTTGCTGCATATACCAAACAATTAGTCATATTTAAAGGAAAATATGATTAGACTGATAATTTTTGCTGTCTCAATTGGTGAAGTGTGTTTTATAGATCTGCTACTTTGACTTAAATATTCAACCATGAGTTGCACTCTTTCTTCACTACAATTATATTTAGTGTATCAGCATAAAATAACCAGACAACAACTTGCAATGATTTAAAGAGCTTTTTGCACTAGCTGTTCTATAAAATTTTAATGAGTACACACAAAGTGATAGACCTTAATGTATGCCGTAGAAGGCAGACAAATCTGCAGATAATTTTTACAGGACTTCTAACAGTAAATACAGAGTTTATTAAAAACAATATTTTACTGATGCTTATGAAACTAAACAGCTCCAACATCCTGCCAACATTTTATTGGCTAGCGGTTTTTAAAAGTTAATTTTCAAAAGGAACGGAGAGAGAGTCACAACAATTTAAATTCCACATATGGTCTTTAATTTATTAGAATTTACGAAAGAAGAACAAACATAGCTGAAAGAGTTGTGTACACTGTTCATGTACACTATGGCTAGTCAACCTCACTGACCCCTAAGAGACACTTGTCAAAAGCTTCATGCGGTTAGGAGCCACATGGACAGACAAGGGAAGGCATTTGCAAAGTGGAGTTGAAAAGCATTCACCCTTGCATGATGAAGATGGCATGAGCATACACTGCATCTCTGACTGACTTGTGCCAGGAACCTCACAGAGTCCCCTGTGAACTTCCACAGAAGCCCTGCACCAGTTTAGCCCTGCCACTGAATCTGCCTGTAAATTGCTTCAATAGCTACAGGCTTGCCAACCCGGTTATATTTAGATCCATGCTTCCCAGCAAACCAAGGAGTCTGACTAGTTCACAAGAACAGTGTCACAATAACATGCAAAATTTCTTACTGTTCAGATTCATGCTTATGAGATAATAATAATAATTAAAAAAAAAACAAAAACCAAAAAAAACCCCAACCCCCCAAAAAAACCCTAAATAACATGGCAGAAACAAAACAGAGAATGCTGAGAAGTACATTCAATTGATCCTACTTAAAAGTATTTCTGAAATCTATGAGAACACTTTGATTTTTAAATTGTTATAATTATATCACCCATTAACACTGTCCTTCTTGTGATCCTGGACAGCACAGATCCAAACAGCTATTTAAGTTCTATTTTAATGACTGAAATGCTCCATGACAACAGCTTTGTAACTCAGAAAATACAGAAGGGAGGGTCATACTCCTTCCATGCCTAAACGGACTCAATCTCTTAATTCTTCTTTTCTTTAGTTGGCTTCAATTCCCAGATTGCAGTTTTGACATCTGCACTGTTTAGAGGTGATATACTGAGTGCCTCATGAGGCAAATGGCTTGCACTGCGAGTCACAGGGTGGGAAATTCTCCAGCTGCTGTGCAGCCTCATCCTCAACACCCCAACTGCCTCCCTATTTCCCTCTGTGAACAGAATAGCTCCCATTTTGGCTAACATGGATTTTAATTCCCATCATGACTGAAATGGATTTTAACTAGAGATGTGATCCATACAACTTGGCTTTACCAGCCAAGTTTGTATCTTTGTGCCTAGTATTTCCTTAATGAATGGGAATATGTCATTTATATTGACCAGTGGCAACAGGGCTATTTAGGAAAAGTTTCAGATCTGCACTTACGTACATATCCAGCAGTTTCACTAAGCAATTAATCTACATAAAAATCCAATGTGGATCTAAAAGTCTCTAGAAGCAGGAATATTTCTGCTGACACGTTTAGATTCTCTGATACATCCAGAAAAGAAGTTGACTAAAGAAATCACGCTTTGCTTGTCGAGGATTTTTCTCCTCCTAGAATGTAATGCAACACACACTAACTAGGACAGATGACTTAATCTTCTCATCACTGGATGTTGTAAAATTATTTTTGGCTGAATGAACACAAAATGGGCTGTTCAAACTCAGTTAGTAAGCTTCCTTTAAAGTTCAAAGGTAAAATTTACTGGCTGATAGAATGTACACTGAATGGTGGATTTCTCATAATTTTCTTGCTCTGACAGTACAGGATCAGGCCAACACTGAAGACTATGTAATATGCTACAAAGAAATACATACATATTAAAAAAAAAAAAAGAGAGAAAAAAGCTGAATCTGAGAAAATATTTGTCCTTAAATCCTTTTTTAATCACTAGGTAATTACGTCTCTTTAAAATAATCCTATTTTGTTTGGTCAGATGCACAGAAAAATCGGAATGCAACTTGTTCTGTATTCAAAAATGTTAATTTCTTAATTCGTATCATACACTATTTTGGCAAGGAACCAGAAAGTATTCATTTTAATTGCTTTCAAAAGAAAATGAAATGAAATTATTTGATCATTAAAGTATACTGCAGTAGAGAGAACACATTGTAATGACCTGGATAATGCACTGTTGGCTAAAACAAATGTGAAAACTTATGGCAGAGGTATACTTTGAATTAGACAGAACAAACAAGAAAAAGGAAGGAATTAGATTATTCAGGGCAAAGAACTCAGATGCCAGTTCTCTGATCATCATGCTGTGCTCTGATTAGGATCCAAAAAATTGCCTTATTTCATCTTTGCTACTTCATACTGTTATGCTTAGCAGGAAGCCACTGCAGTCACTAAAGCAATGTAGGTCATCTTTAGCTGTGTGCCAAATTGCATTCAAATAAGCTCAAAGAGTATTCTAGTGACCAGCAATCACTAAATCGTCAACCTCCTCTGTCAAACCTCCTTTTCCCTGATATAACCCACATGCCAGAATTTAGTTTGGATAGTCATTGTGTTATTTCAGCTCCATCCAGGACATTTCATTTTGACCATAACCTCTGGGTTTCGGGACTGGCTGTGCATTGTCCTTCACCAGTACTTGTATGAAATGAAATAATTTGAATTTTTACCTTTAAACCTCTTTCTTGAACTCCTTCTTGAGGATGTCTTTTTGTCTTTTAAGAATACCAAAATTATGTCAGATCTTTCTCTTTTATCAATTCCAGCTTTAAGAAGATATCCACATATGTAAAAAACCAATGTCATTAGCATATACATTGAAAATATGAAGCACAATAGTCTTATTCTATGTGAGAAGTCTACCCTTTTATTTTGTGTATGCTATACTGACAGAAATGGACAATAATTGGTCTCATTCATATTAGTTCAAACAGACATGAAGAAAGAAAAATATTTTTCTTGATCACATCCAAAATCTGCTGTCCTGATCCAAAGCCTTCACAATCAATAAGAAACTTTTTGCTGATTTTGAGGGGCTATAGAGTAGACCCTTATCATTTAATTTTTAGACTTTTTTTCATTCTAGTAGAAAGTACTGAGCTAAGATGCTTATTGTCTGAACTGTGATGGAATATCTAAAAGGAGGGGACATTTTTCATACTTCCAAAATAGCTTCTTACAGTACTATAAGTGAGTTTCTTCTCTGGTTATTGATCTGCTTTAAATTAATGTTATTAGAAATGCACAGACTGTGGGAATTGTAAAATTTAATTACCGTGGCTGTGGTCAAGTATTTCTGGTGCAGTGGCAGCTTCAATCCTAAATTCTGCAATATTCTGGTCCTGGTGGCATGTTCAAGCAGTTTTCCCACAATCTGTTAGCATTGTTTGTTTCTTCCAAAAGTGTCTCTGTTTCCCTGGCTTGGAATATCATGAAAGTGATGCTATAAAATGTGATGTCAGTCCATTGGGCATCCTTAGTTAACCCACAACTATGCCTCAGATCTGATCACACTTAGAACACTGCATTTTAATTTTGTATGATTATTGAGATACATACATATCACATATACATATATATATCATAAATGCACCCAAAGAACCTTTGAATATTTTTCTTTTTATAAATTCCTGAATAGCTACAAGTAATAATTCTTCCCAGCCACTGTCCTGGGATGAATTCAAATCAGCTCCTATTTCTTGAATTATCCAGTCTTCCAACTGCACTTCTTTCTTTATAAAGAGCAAAAGAGAACTTTCCTTTGCTTATAAAGCCAGTTGTATTCATTAGACACTTCTTCATGAAAAATATACTTGTCTTAAAAAAGTGGACAAAACAAACAACGACCTACGCACCTCTGGAAATTTTCTATATACAGACCGTACATTTAAAGTGGCTACAGTCTGATCAATGTTTATAGTTACTCTTTTTGATAGATTTCTTTTTTGGGTCTTTTTTCCTTCTAAGTGCACATTCCAAGAACAACGTGGAATTCTTCGACATTGGCAGTGAATTACTCATTAATGCAAAACAACAAGGTTTTTGTTTTATCCACACTGCCTGAAACACCAAAACACTTCACAAATGGACAACCCAGCACTTCTTGCAGGGCAAAGTCCTTTACTTCCACCAAGCTCCTGATATATTGCTAATGTCAGGTTGTCATGTCATAGAACCTTTTCTCATGTGGAATGGCTTCCAGCAAGCATTTCTATTGCTTCTGGTCAAACCCCATGCAGCACTCTGCCATGAATAGCTTCATGCATCCTGCACATTTGTTTCCTGAAATATAGGCCATGCACTGGCCAGCTTCAAATTTCATTTTGATAACTTTTTTTGTTGACTAAGGTGGAATTGCCGTGACTGTGAGCATTGTCATATAGCCCTTATAACTACGTTGAAGACTTATGATTCAGTATTATTATCTTTATTGACACAGGTTTTAATTCAAGCCATTTACAGTATAGCATTTACGCCCATCTGATCTTCCATAACAATTTCAATATGCAAAACATTGTAAAGCTGATTTGTTTTTGAGCATATTGCCTTGGGTGCCTCATTTGAAAATCAGCATCTGAAATATTGAGAATGTGCAGAAAGATGCACTGGAAGAGTGCTCATTAGAACACATCTGCTTTCCTTCTGAGGAGGGCAGTGGTCTCATGCAAGTTGCTTCTTATTTTTTTACAAAGAGCGTTCTGTTTCTGGCCACTTCAGGAATATGAAATACACAGTTCAGCACACTGAGGTCAGTGAGATTCTTTCAACTCTGGAAGCAGGAGAAAAGGGGTTTTTTTGGTGTGGGAGGAAGAGGGAGTAAGTAGAAAATTGGTCTCCTTCATTTATGACTTTTTGGAAGAAAGAGCAATTGTGTTATGAAAGTGAGGTTAGTTCTGCAAGGCTTTAGCAACACCATTCCATTACTCATCATAACCTATCTCCCCCTTTCTATAACAATATTTAATGAGGATTGCTGTACAAAGCATTATTGCTTGAACACAGTATGAGAGGAATACAACGGAAAACTGCATAAATACTGCTCTTTACACGACTTTTCAAAGTGTTTCTTGTCAGTTCTCATCAACACCCACTTAAAGATTAAATAACATCAACAAAGTCTTGTTTTCATTAATCAACATGCATGATTCATCTTGAAATAATAATATGAAACAATATGTTCCAGTAATAATAGTGTAATACAAGACCAGAACTTTATAATCCACAAAAAAAATTTTCCTTAAGGGTTATAAAACAAAACACATACATGCAAGCAAGCAACCAAGCAAACAATGAAAACACAAAGTACTGGCAATAAATGTAAATTCCAATACATACTGGTTTAATGCATTGAAATAGCCATGACATTGGCTGCAGACTTCTTGGATGGAAAAAAAAAAGTGCAAAACAAAGCTCAGTGAAGGCTACTTAGAATCACTCCATCTATTTTTAGGAACCTCAACTTAGACAAACAGGAAGTCTTACCATCACAGGTACCTGCTTGGCTATATTGATGATAAAAGCAAATTTAGGATGTTATTGGTACCTGATATAAAACATACATGCTAGTTAAATGCATAGGATAATGTCACTGTATTCCATATTTTCATGATTCATGAAATACTAACTCCTCTTCTAGACTCTGCTGCTGCTGGTTTATGCTTCAGTTTTCCTATGTGCAAGGACTGATCTCACCACTGAAGAAACTGTCTACATAAAGGACCACAAAGAAGGAGAGTATGGGTTTTACATAAAACTGTAAAATGGTTGCTAAGAGGATTCTGGTGGCAAAAACACTGCAAATAGATTCTTCTTCGTTCAAGTAAATGCTAGGAAGAATCTAGTCTCAATGAGATAATGAGACCAAGCTTGAAGGAAATAGGAAAATCAATTCTCTAGAATAAATCATTTCACTTTATATACTGCTTTACTGTACACATGCATAGTGCAGATTTAGAAAGAAAAATCAGAACAAATAGGAAGCAATATGTGGCTGTTTATTCCTGTAATAGGTGAAATAAAAAGTATTTACAGTAACTTGTCAACTCTAAGCCATACTATTGTAAACTGAAAAACTCTGCTCAACTCATTGGCATAATGCCCATTTAACCTCACCAAGGGTCTTGCCTGTGGTGCTTGTATTGCAGATATTACGTCTATTTTCACTCTATCTGCAGGGAGAAATACATACTCTGATACTTTGGGTATTGCTACTTTCCTTATAACCCAGAAATTTCCAGAGGAGAGAAATCCTAGATCTCCTTGAACATATGTATTTGGAAAAGGCAGGTGGGAGTATTCCTCATGCCTCACTTTATCTTCAATATTTCAGAATTAAAATCCATTTTTTGCAGTTTCCACAGGTGCCACCCTCTCATGGTAGATAATAACCATGTCCGATGTGCTGCTAGATTAAATAGTTGGGCTCCAGGAACAGTGCTGAGCACCACTATCCCCGTATCTCCTTGCCATGGATAGCCACACTACTGTCCTTCAGTCTGATTTCATTTTTTACTTAAAGGATGCCTGTTGTGCAAATGATAGCATTAGCTTGGAAACTGTTGGTGAAATAGATTATAGTTTCTATTTTTCTAGACTCTGGAAGGACCACCAGGGCTAATGTTAAAGCACTGTTCAAGGGTTCTCCAGAGCTCAGGTGAAATCGGTGTCTGAGGGTGTTCTACAGGGTGAACTCTGTTCCTGGTAGGTAAGTCTGGATTTGAATCCAGTGTCTACACCCAGGCAAATATGTCAGACTAGCTGGAGCTCAGCACTTTTTAGTTTTCTAAAACTGGAAAATATGCCAGGAGGCAAAGCAGCATGACTATCTCCATTCTTTAATTAATACTCCAAAGCATTCTTTTCTCGGTCCCATTGATCCTTCCCTCTGGTACCTGGAAGTCATGCTGGTTGTTTCTGCAGTATTTGCAATGTATGGCTCCGGCCAGAGAAAAGAAAACTAACATCTGTCTTACTAATATAGGCCATCTCTCTCTTGGGTTCAGAATATTCAGATTATATCATATAAATAAACGTAATGAAAACTGTGGGATTTCTCAGATATAATTTGTGGAAGGCCTTATATTGTTCTGCACATAGTGAAAAATGACATCTGTCTGCAGAGCTGTCATCATAGTTTGCATATGGGCAGAGATGAGGAAGTTAAAGTTTGTCTAACTCCTCTGCTTGTTTGTGTGCTAATTCAGCATGCTGCTGGAGGTGAATAACCTCTAAAGTAGTAATTGTCAGGTCTAGGATCCCAGACATTGGCATATTATGGAGGATTTTAACCTTCATCTGACATATCATAGGTCAGCTATTGTGAACGACAACACATCATTGCCATGGCTTCGTAACACTTTACAGACAAACAAAAAAAGACAGGTTCCTACCCTAAGGATCCTGCTTTTAAATTAGCTACAATAAGCAATAGATATCAATAAAGAAAAGACAGAGGGATCTACAGTTAGTTGGAGGTTGAAATAGTGAAATAATGAATGTAATATTCTGGATATTTACTGACAATTCAGTTCTCATGATCAGGCATGAAAATTATAAATTCCAGTGCCTTTTTGCAGATGGATAATGATTATGATAATATGGACTCAGAAACAAATTGCCACGAGTAAGTGATGTTTTGGATTTACAAGATGCTACATTTTCCATAGTAAATTGTCCAGAGTAAATCTTAACCTTTGCAAAAGAGATTTAGCATTCATTGCAAAGTGACCCACCAGATTTACTACAAGTTAAAGTCTTGCACATGGACAACTACTGCAGAGTAGTCAATTGCCTTCAAATCTACACACCAGCTTCCTCACGACAATTTGAATAGCCATTCTCTAAATTAGCAATTCCAGGTGTTTTACTTTGTGAAGCTTGATACAGCTACTATTTCTGTCCTAGCAGCATGCTAATATTAGGAACAAATTCATTTTGGCCATATTCACACCTCTTTTCATGCTTACCCTCTGCAGACATTTTTGTTAGTGAGTTTTATTGACAGAAGTGCTCAGAAGTATTCAATTTAAAAAATGAAGTCTGATACAACCATGAAAAATGAAAGGATTTTGTTTGCTTGCTTATTCTTAAATTTATGTGTTCAGCTCTTTTCAACAAGAATATTCAGGCAATTTTGGGGAAAAAAACCACTTTGGTTTTCATACAATAAATTTTAAGAAGAAATAGCAGCATAAAGACTAGTCAAAAACAAAAGATGGGAGTAGTTTTGTTATGAAAATAATGGAACCAGAATTTCTATTGAGGAATTTCAGCTTCTTTGCTGAAGAATAATTCTACAAATCTGGTGATATTTTTGCTACTACAGTGATTTATCTGTAGTACTATTTTTTCTTCTTTGTTTTTTTTTATTAGAATTTTGATTCCCTGATTTTGTGCTATTAGAATTATGTAGTGACATGACCAGTTTCCACAAGTCCTGTAGAAGCTCTCCATCAGTTGAAATACAAGACTAGAGAACATTGCATAGTGAGGCTGATTTAATTTCAGAATTCATGCTGATGTTTTGTCTACTCTACAAAAAAATAATGTAGTCTAGAAAACTTACAGATGAGTTTAATGATGATTGCTACAGCTGCAACATAAATTTTAAAAGTCTTAGGCTATTAGAATCCAGGGCAAACTTTACTTCAAGATTCACTCAAAAGATTGATGACTCAATTCAGAATGTTTCAAAACCATCTAAGTGCAGTCTTTATGTGTGGAAATGCTCACAACAAAAGCCATCAACTCCTAATTTCTATCAATAGCTTACCCTTTGAAGTCAGAATAATACAAATGTGGAGGCACAGCAAATTCTGTGTCAGACCAGAGTTAACACCAGCTTCTAGAATCTACATCTTCCTTAAAAAAGCAAGCAGCAAACGTTTCAGGGAACAGCTTCATTCAAAGTACTGTAAGAAACACAAGCTCTTCCATTAACAAGTTTAAATCAACCCCTCATTGGTAAGTGACTAAAAGCTTGATTCCGAGCCCATTAGAGTAAATGGCATCCTTTCTGTTGACTTCAAAGAGTTTTAACTTAGGGCTGAAAATCAAAAGCTTCAGACATCTGCTGGTGCCTGTTCAGAGGCCAAGATGAAATTAATTATTGTTGTTGGACTGTGTTTTGATGCTGCTTGTGGTGCAGGCAGAAATGTGAGGTAAAGCCCTCCCAGTGCCAGTACAGAGGAGAAGACAGTAGAAGAACCACTGCCTACACAACTCAAGAAGGGAAAGTTCCTTCTTTCCTTCTTCCCCGTACACCCTAATGTCATGCAGCCTACATGAGAGTGTGAGGGTTGTGGTTTAATTCAAATACCATGATGTGCTATCATGACTCTAAGCGTTTACTCTGCACAAGCTATCCAGTTCCCCTGGTCTACTGTCATACATCAGAGAAGGAACCACCAATTTACCATTGTTTGGATTCTAAATACACACATGAGCTATTACATGCCTAAACTAGCACGTAATTCATATCAGATAGTTATGTCTTGAAATCTCTGAGTCTAACCAGATTCAGGCAATATTTTCAAAATTGCCCTCTTACAGGTAATTTTTTGGGACATAGATTCAGTTACTGCAAACATCCCTGATTCTGGAAGATCTTTTTTTTGCTGCAGACTACAAGTTTAATTTCAGCAACTTCAACATTTTGTACCCTAGTAGCCATTCTAGTTACAGTAAACTACATGTATGAGAATAACAGAGAAATTAAGATTTGGAAGTGCTAGGATCCTGCCAAAAAGGTAGATATATCTACGGTGATCCACTAAATAAATCCTTAGGGGAAGACATGGGGAAGGAATTCAGTTTCAGAATGCAAAATAGCAGTGTAGAGGTGCAAAGAGTAAAGCTGTATCAGGGCAGAAAGGGATATAAAAACAACCATTAACATCTCATAACCCAAATATTATCTAGACAATAAAATTTATTTCATAATTGCAGATTCTATAAAATAAAATTAAAAAAAAAAATTAATACTCAAGCTACCTTTATATGCATGTACCTAGCTACCAGGTAATTAGAATTGGGAGAATATTTAAGAGTTCCTAAAATACTTGCAGCAGTAAAGATTTCATTTCCTACATGGGTGTGGGATTTCAACAGTGGGAAATCAACCAGTTAGTGAATACTGAGCAACAAGAGAAGCATTTCCAATAATAAACACAATTAGCAATGTAGATGAGAAATCTATCTGATTTATGGGCTGCATATGCAATTATAACACATTCATAAAATGTTACCCACAGAGCAATCCAATACATTTGTTTATCCGTGCTCCCAGATTAAGAAAGTAATGTTGTCAACCAACCAATTGTTGGCATTACAGATTCAAGATTAATTACCATCTGCATGGGACAGATGTTAAATCTTCAATTTCACAGCAAGGCATCTATAGCTTATTTCCCATGGAGTGCTTCTTTCTCTGATCAATAAATGTATCAGCCTAGCTGTTCATCTTGCCACAGAGGTCAGAGGAATGACAGAGGTACATCTGTTTTTGTGTCAAATAAGGGCTGAGGAAATGAATCCTATCCAAGTAGATAAACAGCTCTGCTACAATTGTCCTTCAGTCTTCTACTCAGCTACTGATGATGATTAAGTTTTAAGCATCTGGGAATTTGTTAAGGTTAGTACATTAAAAAAAAAAAAAACAACAACCTGAAGAGAAAAAAACAAAGCAAAACACAAAAACAACCTTTTTGCAGATTCTCAAACTAGAGTTTGTGTCCAATTTTTATATGAGTTGGGCCTGATTCCCTACTGCACCTTCAGCTTATTCAATGGTGCCAGTATATATGAGAGCAGATTTTTGGCTAGCAATATAGCTTCAAAAGATGTATTCTGTATTATTATTATTGTTATTGTTGTTATTATTATTATTATTGTTATTATTTTTTTCACTTGCATGAATTAAGAAGATGAACAGTCAAATTAGTTGTCATGTTAGTGACCAGAGAGTGCTGTTTTTGAAAAAGACATAATGAATAACATGCTAAATGCATCGTTACTTCACAAAACAATGCAGAATAATGTTCTCAAATTAGGACTAGACCCAGAGTGTTGCAAGACAGCAATCTCACTTTGCCTATATGGGTCTCTCTGCTCTTTAGGTAGTTCCCTAGTTTGCTTAAAGCTGTCTGTAACCTCAGCAACTTCAGTTCATGTAACCTCAGTCACCCATGACTGTTCTGAATTGCCTGCGAAGACGGGAGCTCTAATGCAACCCTGGTTAAATAGACAACTGTTTCTGTTCTGCTTAAGTACCCTGGAGACATCCAAAGAGACAGAAAGAGTCAAAGCTACAACTACCTTCATCTAATGAAGTGGCAGCTTTGCTCAGCTCTCGCATATGCACCAAGTCATCTAGGTCTTCTTTGATTCTTACTAACCCCTTTCTATCCCCATCCCTTTCTATCCCCATCCCAGAGGAGTGCCCTAAGCACCATAGAGCATCCTGGGTAAAAATACCTTCCTCCTTCCTGCTGAAGGTCAGCCACTGTGCAACACGTGTAGGGGGAGTGCTTTCAGCAGTGTAATCCATGGCTAGATCGTCCCTTTGCAGTGCAAGCTCGGTCCCTGAGGGTATGTAGAACGATCTCACTTCCCAGGTGACTGATTTGGCTTCTGGACAATTATGTAATGACAATGCAACATTGACGTGTGCCATACCATTAAACATGCTCTCGGTAAGTGTTAGCTATATTTTTTCCCAAGAGGATGGAGATGCTAGACATTTCCGCATGGTGTCCTGAACTGTTAGAAGCCAATTAAACTGGATCTTCTTGTGAAGAGGGAGAGAGGTAGTAAATTAAGAGGTCTGGATCTCCTGCAGAGACAGCTGAGTAAGGCCTTCAAATGTTTTTATTACGTTAGGCTGAGCAGGGTTTCCTGCCTGAGAGTCTGTATCTAACATTTCTATGAGACAACACAACCTGTTCCAATGTTTACCACCCTCAATGTAAAAAATTTCTTCCTTAAATCTAGTCTAAGTCTACCCTTTTTTAGTTTAAAACCATACCTCCTTGTCCTGTCGCAACAGGCCCTGCTAAAAATTTTGTCCCCATCTTTCTTATAAGCCCCCTTTAAGTACTGATAGGCCACAATAAGGTCTCCCTGGAGCCTTCTCTTCTCTAGGCTGAATAACCCCAACTCTCTCAGACTTTCTTCATAGGAGAGGTGTTCCATCCTCCTGGTCATTTTCGTGGCCCTTGTCTGGACCCGCTCCAACAGGTCCATGTCTTTCTTGTGCTGACGGCTCCAGAACTGGACACAGTACTGCAGGTGGGGTCTCACCAGAGCAGAGTAGAGAGGCAGAATCACCTACCTCAACCTGCTGGCCATGCTTCTTGTGATGCAGCCCAGGATATGGTTGGCTTTCTGGGCTGCGAGCGCACATTGCCAACTCACGTCCAGCTTTTCATCCACCAGTACTGCCAAGTCCTTCTCGGCAGGGCTGCTCTCAATCCCTTCATCCCCCAGCCTATATTGGTACTGGGGGTTGCCCCAACCCAGGTGCAGGACCTTGCACTTTGCCTTGTTGAACTTCATGAGGTGCACATGGGACCAATTCTCGAGCTTAAAATACCATGTCACACTGTATAAAGACAGAATTAAGGTTGCATGACTATTCTTCATCATTTTGTCAATATAGAATACCGGCACTCCTGATAGATGAGAGGATGTTATCCCCATTTTATAAATGGAGAACTAAAGATGAGCATAGATTCATTAATCTGCCTAAGAATTCATTTCCTTACATGTGTTCTAACTCTCCCAAGTCCACCATGGGTGAATTAACTTCCAGATAATAATTCCTCTTTATTTTTCAAAGATGCTTCAGATATACTACAGTGATGATTGTGATCAAAGGTTTATTCTGTACTGAAGGCAAACATGCTGCTCTCTCTTGAGATGTTGTATCTCGCGGACATTGTGTCCAGGACTTTTTGAGAATCTAGTTTATGATGGACCTTTTTATCTAATTTCATTGACAGTGCTCTCTATGAAGCTAAGCACACAGCTGTGCTGCTGGAGATTCATGCAAGAGGAACTCGTTGACTTTGAACCCTTATTCTTTCAGTTATATCTGTTTCAGTGGAAAAAAAGGATAAACAAGGCTCTGAAACATTTTACACAATACATAGAAAACTTGAAAATTTCATTTATACTCTCAGCCATGAACTATAGGAAAACCAGCATTGTCCACATAAATACAGTTTCCATTAAAAATAAGGTATTCTTGCTGCTATTGTTGCAGCAACATTTAAAATGGGAACCAAGTCAAAAGTTAACACTGCTATTAAAGACCTGTGGGGAGCTGGCAAGAATTTCTGTTGTTGCTTGAGAAGGTTAAGTGGAAGAAAGGAAGCAGGCAGTGGAGCTAGTCTAACAGACAGAGGCTCAGAGCAAGGCCAAGGACTAGCCAGCTGAAAGACACAGTATGGCACGCTCACATGGAGTCAGGAGCTGTGATAAAGGGAATTCATATGTAGGACAAAGAAGAGTTTGCAATTGGGCATGGGAGAACAGGAGTTTGTTTGAAGGGGTTTCTTTCAATATCCAGAGAACGCCATGATAAAGTTGTGATATAGTTTCACTGGCCCCAATCTCCAGATGTCTTTTGCACTCATCCTTGTTTATTGCAGGCAGGCTCCAGAAAATAATTTTAGCAGCCCTGTATGCTTTCTATCTAGTGGAACTGACAATGTTGATTTTTTTTCTCTAGGCTTTTAAGTCTAGAATTTGTATTGTAAGTATCTGCACCTCTCCAGCAGAAGATGTGTCATTTGGCAGAAAAAAATTAAGAATGCAGTGAGAAAAGAGAGACACAGAGGAGGAACATGATTCTGCAGCTTAATAATACTGACTTAGGAGAAAAGAGTTTTTTAATAAACACCGAATGAGAGAGAAAGGAAGACAAAGCAGGGAATGTACTGTGTCAGCACTCATCTGGGGCAGTCAGTCTTAGATTCTGATGTTCCTTTCTGCAACTTCTTCCATATAATGCCCACTGACCAATCATTTAATAAGATAAGGAAGAAGACTGCCTCCCATGCACACTGTTCAGGACCCAAACTGTGGAGGTAAGCGGAGTTTTAGGGATGCCTGACCATGTAAGATCTACTGTCTAGCTCTAGACTTTTCCTGTGAAGTACAGATTCCTTGAATTGTTACTGAAATATTTAACTGTCTTTTTCATTGTCTTGATATTCAGCTTTTCATTGGTGTCTAATACAGTTTCCAACTTGCCTCCATGATATGATCTTTGTGAGAAAATGAGAAAAGAATAATAATGAAGAGGAAATACTAGTTGATAGGTAATGACAAGTGGCAACTACAAAGATGGTAGACTTGTAGAATGGAGAAAAGGACAATCCCTGAAAAAACCTAGATGACCTGTCTCACCAGAAATTCAAATGTTTTGATGTCTGTTTTCCTCTCAGACTGGAGTGAAATATACTGAAATATCCTGTGAGGAACAACTATGGGTGACAGTTTTGGCACAGCCAGAACTATGGGCCAGGGGAATGTGGTCTAGCCCATGACAGATACTGGAAAAAAGAGGGATTAAGAACCACTGCTGTTTGTTTTCATTTAATGCTTTGAAATATTTTCTTAAATAATAATAGTGGTACAGATCCTCTATTTTATCAGAACACTTAATCCAAAAAAGAATGTATTCCCTGAAAATTTAACCTTAGACTTCACCACTGTCACAGGGAATTACTCTGTAGTGGCAGAGATGGAACTTGTGATTCTTCCTCTGCAAACTACAGCTTCTTTTCCCCATCTCCCAAAGCATATACGTGAGATAAAAGAGAGTATTTTTAAATTTTAGGGTGCTGTTCTATGTGGAACAAAGCAATGAAACTTTTTACACAGGTCCTTGGTGGTCAATACATGTCAGACTAGACACACTAAAGGTGAGGCCAGTTCCTATCACTGTCACCCACTTTAATTCTAAACAGTGTGCTTCACTCTAAATTTTGGTTCTACAGTGACATAAGTGAGATGACTCTTTCCTTGTATGTCTCTTCTGCTGTGATTTCTGTTCTTCAAGTCAAAGTCTATTTTTTCTCCATTTCTGAAAGAGCACAATGAATCATCATTCTTAATTGGGGAATAAATAGACTTACCTATATATATACACCTCCTATAGAGGAGGCTAAGGAACATTTAAACAAAGTGGACAGACACATGGACCCAACAGGATACACTCACGATTGCTGAGAAAGCTGGCTGATGCCATTGAGAGGCTACTCTCAATAATTGCTGAAAGGTTATGGCAATCTGGGGACTGCAAGAAAACAAATGTCACTGCTATCTTCAAAACAGGGAAGAAGGATCCGGGGAACAAAAGGCCAGTCAACCTCATCTTGTTTGCAGAAACATGATGGAGAAAGTTCTTCTGGAAAAAACAAATCCAAACATATGAAGGACAAGAGGGAGTAGTCAGCATGAAGTTACAAAAGGGAAATCATGCCTCACCAACCTGATAGACTTCTACACGAAAATAACTAAACCAGTAGAGGAGGGAAGAACAGGGGATGTTGTTTATCTTGATTTTAGTAGGGCTTTCAACACTGTCTCCCATAACATCCTCATAGAAAAACTGATAAAGTATGGTCTAGATAAATGGACAGTAGATGGACTGAAAATTGGCTGAACTTCTGGATGAAGAGTGTTATGATCAGTTTAGTGCTCCCCAGTACAGGAGAGACATGGACATACTGGAACAAGTCCAATGAATGGCCATGAAGATAATTAAGGTCTTGGAGCACCTGACATAGAGACTGAGTGAGCTGGGGTTTCTCAGAGTGGAGAAGAGAAGGCTCAAGAGGGATCTTAGCAGTGTGTATAAAAACCTGATGGGAGGATGCAAAGAAGATGGAGCCAGGCTCTTTTCAGTAGTGCCCAGTGACATGAAAGTGGCAATAAGCACAAACCGAAACACAGGAGGCACTGTCTGGACACCAGGAAACACTTCTTTATTGTGAGGGTGACCGAGCTCTGGCAGAGGTTGCCCAGAGGGGTTCTGGAGACAGTCAAAACCTGACTGGACATGGTTCTGGGCAACTAGGTGGCCCTGCTTGAGCAGGGGAGTTGGACCAGATGACGTCCAGAGGTCCCTTCCAACCTCATCCGCTCTGTCGTTCTGTAATAAATACAACTGTTACAGCCATTATAATTCAGAAGTATTTAGAAAAACAGATTCATTAGCTAGACCTTTTTCTGATCTATTATTTTTCTCATGCTGGTATGACTAGCAACAAGATTCTGTTTTGGTTTGTTTGTTTTTTTTTTTTTCTGGATGGAAGATTACTCCTCATATCTGCTGATAACTGTTCCTTCTCTAGATTCTGCTTGCATTTCTTCATACTCACAGTAATATTTCTACTTTTGTGGCTGTGTTTTGCCTCAAATGTGGATAATAAATGACTCATAACATTAATCTGCCTTGTAATTTAATAAAGTACTATGCTACACTGGAATATCGGGTGGATAGTTTATACCACATAATGAGACAGCAAAGATACTGAAGCAGCAAAAGTGTAATTTCAAAATGATATGTTTTTGCAAAGTGTATAAACATCAGACAGATACCAATAATCATAGGTAATGAAATCCTGCAGGTACCTTGTAAGAGTCCTCACCGATGCAATAACACCACAGCCCACAAAGGGGCACCCAGATGCTGTGTTTAAAACCATAATCCTCCAGAGCCTTCTCGTGTATTTGCAGACACTTAAACTTCAGAAGTTTCCAGACAAAAGTTTCCTCTCACCATGACACCACTCCCAAGCCTCAGTGAAATCCCAGCCTAGAAAAAACCTTTAAAGTCAATGGAGTTCATGTGAATATACATTTAATTAATCTCTCTTCATTTATCACCGTGACAACTATGATACAAGAGTAATTTACCGGTATTGCTTTTTTACAAAACCACCGACATGTTTTAGGCTAATGAAACCGAGGCCAACAACAACATTAAAAAACAGCCTCAGAGGCAAACTGCCAAGTGCTTGTTTGGCCAGAACGTTTATCATAAAAATAACATTACACATGCTCAAATTCTTATCAGTCAGATGCTTCTTGAATTTACCCCCGTTGCGTTTGGCTATGCCCTTTCCTCTTCTATTAAAGTATATCCTCACATTGCAATTTTGCCCCTTTCCATTGCTGGCAGCTCAGATATGGTGGAGCTTTTCCGACAACCCCCTGCATTCCCACTTCACCTGATATAGTGCACTGAAGGTCTGTATGCCAGTCGTTTTTCCAGTAAAATCTATTTAACATCTGTGACACAGTGGAGAAGTAGAGAAGGGATGGAGCCAGTGTTGAGGCAACCATGACGTCAATGTTATACCCAGCTGATAAGAAACCTGAACTGAAAGGGGGTTTATAGCAATTGTACAACATTAAAAAGATCTGCATAATTAATATATAACTGTGATTTCTGTACAGTATGTTTGCCAGAACACCGCTTTAATTGGCTAATGGTCTCTGAGAAAGCAGAGCTTTGCTTGCTGTATTGCCAAGAGGCAAAACCAGGAGAAATCAGACTAACTCAGCCAACAAAGGTAACTGTCTTACTGAGAAACAACTGACTGGTAACTATATATGAGCATCCTGGTGAGCCTGTATTCCAACTGAGTGAGGACATTCTACAATTCTAAGGGACATTAAAAGAACCTTCTTGTCTATAATTAACCTTTCACTGTTGTGCCTTGTTAATTAAAGAAAAAAAGTCTGTAATGATTGGAAAGTGGGCATTAAGGCAATGGCATGGCATCAACTTCTATAGCTACAAATTCAGCCTGTTAATTTTAACTCTGCCATTCTTTTCAGAACAATGCCTAATACTGTATCTGCAATGACAACATCTGACAATATGCAGTTATACAGGTTTACATCACTTTACAAAACTAGAAAACGTGTCACATTTCCAATACAAATCATTCATTACAGCAAATGGCAACAGCTTTGGCTCAAGTTATCAGGATAGTCGCTGGAGAATGGTAGTCATGTGTAAGTAGTGAGATTTAAAAGATTTTATTTGGATTTCTTTGTTACTGTCTACTGCTGGAAGGCCAAACAAACAGCACCTAGCTATTATCTGAGAAACATGAAATAAAACTGATCAATTTTATCTCTTTGTTTTCAAAATAAAATGGCACAGTAAAGTGAGCAATCCATGATATGGATTCCAGCTATAGAAGACAAGTCCACTCATTCTCCTGTTCTTTTGCAGACTGAAGTAACAAAGGCAGTAGCATTGTATGTGACCAGCAGCTTGCTGGGAATGTCTTTGACAAAAGGGGGCTATTTGTCACCACCTGAACTTGTATTAAACCATTTAGCATATGCTTGCTTAAAATCTTGCTGCAGAATGAGATATGAAGTGTCATGAGACTCAACTGTAAGATAATAGTACGAGTCAAGCACACTTGTATTTTGATATGTCTGGTACAATAGAAAGAATTATTATGTCCCATCCATTTACTGCACATCACAGCCAGAGTTGTAATTGGCCAGGATGGTTAAAATTTGATTTAAGGCAGCGATTCTATCAGCTTGGTTTTAGCTAATAGGGCATAAGTGTTCCATACAGCATTATATCTTCCCGTGTTACAGCCTGCCCTAGGTTAATTGTGTGCTGCAGTCCAATCTATTCCTGCCTTTACATCATTTGCTATGAGAGAATACAGATGCATGTATTTGATCACTCTCCATATTTACACAAGAGAAGAATGATATTTCTCGGAGGCTTACCCAAAATATCACTGTTTTCAAATCAATAACGATTGTTAAGAGGATTGCAGATTCCATTTTGACTCACTAGGACATTTGATGGATTACAGTGATCAAAGCTAAATATCCTTTGGCATCAGGGTAAGGTGTCTTGTTTTATACTTGTTATAGACTAATGCAGAAAAATCAAAGAATTAGATGACAAATGAACATTAGTGAAGTGAGTAATTAGAAGTATGGTTTATGGCCAACAGTAGTTAAATGGCTTCATTTTTATTAGAAGTATGGTTTATGGCCAATAGTAGTTAAATGACTTCATTTTTAAATATATATGATGAATCATATTAGCAGAATGGAGCGTAACGAAAGTAATGAATGCCTAATTCTCTTATGGAAATGAATAATGCCAGTTTCAGACAGAATCCTAATTACATAATTGTGCATGAGGTCTTCGGCTTGTTTGTTTTTCTGAAGTTAGACCTGTGAACAGTTTTAGATTATATTCTTTATAGCTTTTGCTTTTTTTCCTAACAGACAAGATGACACAGAAAGAGCTATATGGAGTCTTCCACCTTTAAAACTTTATGTCAGTGATCTAGATTGTCCCCAGGTTGGCAGCAGTCATATACTAATAATGTTATCAAATGGCTTTTCCAATAGGTTTCGCAGTTCATTTTTCTCATGGACTGTGGTGTGTAGGACACAACTACCAACAGGATTGGTATCTTTGCTGGAAACATGGAAATTCCTAGCAGCTGACAGTTGAGGCATGCTTGTGGGGCAAGATAGCATTAAACTCAATTAACTACAGCAGCTGGTAACAGCCTCCTAACACTCTGGTAAGTAGAGAAGTAGGATTCTGCAGTTCTATTTACTGTTGTATTTTTCAAATGCAGGAAAACAAAAAATCGAATCAAACATGTAAGAAACTGGAATTTGCAGCCCATTCCTACCTCCTCTGGTCAAAGGATCCCCCACTCATTTCAGGTTATAACTATAGCCACTTCCTTGCTGTTGCAGGAGTTCTGGTTTGTTCTCCAGTTTGTTGACACTAAAACTATGATCAGGACCTAAGTCTAAAAGTCCAAAATTCCTTTCCACGATGACAGTTTCTCATTTGATTTGTGACAAACCAACAAGTCTCTCAGACCTCTGTTCTTATACATGGCAATGGCACACCATGGTGCATTCTGGCATCCCATCTCCCAGATAATGTTCCACAGCTCCCTTCTGGCTCAAATATCCAGATTTCCTTGACGCAGGGAGAAAAGCATACAATTGAGGACAGCACAGAAGTGCTCCCAAGTCCCTCAGAGGAACCTAGCCACAGAGTTGCAGTTTTTCCTTCCTGCTATGGAGAAAAGAACACTTCCTATTACCCTATTGTAAAGCTTGTGAGACATGGATACTTTGGAAGTGGACTCAGTCCATTTGATACATTAGAAAAGAACTCAGAGTGTTGTATAACTTTTTAAGAGTTGGTACTACCAATGCCAAATACAAAGACAACACTAATGTTTTTTTGTGCGACATAGATTGTGCTACACACACAACCTGTGTAGTGTTTGCAAAGGTGTCCTGGTTTCGGCTGGGATAGGGTTAAATTTCTTCCTAGTGCTGTGTTTTGGATTTAGTATGAGGAGAATGTTGATAACACACTGATGTTTTCAGTTGTTGCTAAGTGCCCTCCTAGTCCAAGGACAGCTCCCATGCCTACTGACTGAGCTAGGTACACAAGATGGGAGGGAACATAATCAGGACAGCCAGTCCAGCTGGCTAATGGGGTATTCCATACCATGTGATGTCATGCTCAGTATATGAACAGTAGGTGTGATCCAGAAAGTACCGATCAGTACTTGGTTATCGGTCAGTGCAGGTGGTGAGCAATTGCATTGGGCATCACTCATTTTTGTATATTCTATCATCATCATCATCATTATCATCATTATTATTATTATTATTATTATTATCATTGTTATTATTGTTATTTTCTGTTCTATTAAACTGTCTTTATCTCAACCCATGAGTTTTTCTCACTTTTACCCTTCCGATTCTCTCCCCATCCCACTGGGGCAGAGTGAGTGAGCGGCTGGGTGGTATTGGCTGCCTGTCAGGTTAAACCACGACAAAAGGCAATGAATACTTGTTAGTATCTTTCGCGATCACTGACTTCCAGGTTTCTCTCACCACAAGTTTTCATTTCAATAGAAACTTGATCTAGACGAGGTGCCTGCCTAACACATACACCTGAGCTCTTTCCTTTGGCCTTTATTTCTGCACACTCCCTCTAACATCAAGTAGTTGATGCAACAGCCTGAAGTAGCGCATAGACCATCTTAGTAAAGGAAGAGACAGATGTCCCTCTTGTTGTCCCAAGCGAGAAGTGAATGAACAGGTTATTCAGAAAAATCAATATTTTAATGGACTAAAAATTGCAAATTTTCAGGGAAACCTAGAATAAACCTTGAGGTTCTGGTTGGTTTTAAAAGCTTTGTAATAGCTTAGTGCTTTCCTTGACCACCCTTCATCAGGATATTGGCTGCTGTGATGTTGCAGAATTTAAAAGAATGTGGGATTTTTTATTCTTTCCATTTTTTGCGCTTCCAACGAAAGCTAAAACGTAAAAAGTCCACAGGGCTGTGAGCAAATGGAGACATTGAGCCTTGTGTAGCACTAAGAAGAAGCTGCATTTAAAGCTACTTATCTTCAGACACTGATACTTTCAGGAAAATGCCCCTGGCTAGGAGGTTTCTTGCAACTCCCGTTTTAATTCCTCTCATAGAAAGTAAACTTTTAAAGTCGTTCTGCTGCTGGAGAAAAGTAGCAAGGCTACCATGTATTGGAGGGCAAAAGGGGTCCATAGGGAGAGCTAGAGAAAAAAACATACCAGTCGACGCAAAACAATACATTTCTTTTAATGTGTTTACCAAGCATCATTGTTCTACCATTTTTTCAGTCCTTCTCTGTGAAATACGCTTCACAAGGGACTGTTGGAGTGTACACAACAAAATAGACAAATGCAATTTTAAGGCAGATTGTTTAAAAAGAAATGAATAGCAAATTTTAAAGGACCACAATATGATACTCCAGGGAATGTTCCAAGGGAACAAACGGCTTATGCAATTCAGGGTAAGCGTCACTGGCCCTCACGGAGTGTCAAGTGGGGGCAAAGTAACCCATATGCTTTTAATTGCGAGATTACGGTTTTAAGACTGTGCAGGTCTCCTTTGTTAGGCTATGAACGAAACCACTGCAGTCAATGGGAACTTTTCTAGTGACTGAGCTGACATTTAAACTAGGACTGAAAGTTTAACTATTTTTTATTACCTCCTTTAATTTGCAGGGTTAGAAATGCCCATTAACATTGAGATACGACAATATTCTGTAAAATATTAAGTATTCTGTCTAGTAATAAGTAAGATTGGAAGCAATTGTTATCCTGTTTGTGATCTTAGTTAAGTGTCCAAAGATAATTCAGTTGCCAGTCTTTCTACCAAAAAGTTGTTGGAACAAGCTTTAAAAATATATTTGTAATCCCATAGCATAAGGTTGTTTAAATTTTACTTTCAGGTATCAAAAGGAAAGTCATTTTTTACATTCAACTCTCGGGTTTTATTTTGAGCTGCCAGTGACGGCTACAATTGCTACCAAGTACAGAAGCAATTATTTCTTAATTTGCCCTTTAAATTCATGCATATGTTGCTGAATGGTCGTTGAATAAACTGTTGTGATTTTCAGAATTATAACAATTGGAAGCCTGTGTCGGTTTTCTGACAAAGTTTTCTGGGTCTCAAAATTTTTTATACATCTTCTCAAGTTTTAATACATAAATTTAATCTAATCTATTCTGAATGTCAGTTTCTTGGCAGCAAAGAATTTAAGTGGAGATTATTTTTGCAGGCCAAATGTAGAAGGATAGATCCTGAGCAGATGTATATAGTGTATATAAATGACTGAAATCAAGTTACTCAAAATACAGCACTTAAGATAGAACTTAAAATAAAACAAAGCAAAGTTCCAAATATCCAGAGTTTGCATGCATTATTTTAGAAAATAAAGCAGGAGTAGGTCTGGAACAAAAATAAGAGTCTTTTTCTTAATGTCAAAATTTCAAATTTATGTTTAAAATTTCAAATCAAATCCTGTAGTTACTGCCTATGTCTGCCCCAGTGCTGGGGCAGAATGTATGGATGGTTTCTCTCTCTCATAACTTAACATTGGCTTGTTTTGATTCATTCATCGCACTCCATAACATGATTTATTGTCTCTTACTGTGTGTGTGATACATTGCTATTTCATCAAACTCTTGACGCAGCCCATCATTCAACATGTTCCAGGCAGCAGAAGCTTCAGTATATACACAAGCATTGTTTATAGCGGTTCTGCATCATATTTAATGTTGCAGGTGTATTGGTTATCCAGGTAACTCTGTTATCTGAGAGGCATTCATCTTTTTCCTTTCCTTTTCTCTCTTCATCAAAAAGTTAAAAATAGGATTGGCTTTGATGCAGAACATTAATTTGAGGGAACTGATTTGAAGACCACAAACAAAACCTGTCATCTCCCACCTGCAGCTTCGTCAAATGTGAGGTGGTCTAATTTGCCAAGTTTCCTAGAGATGTCGGGAACAGCTGCTACTCATTTACGGCTTATAAAGGGGCTTTAATCAAAGATATGTGGACTCTCAGGGCTAGCACCAATGGCAGGAAAAGACTCAACTCACTAGGTCCTTATTTATTAGTGTTAGGTTAATAGGTTTTTGAAAAATAATATCTGGCTGCTGTAGTTGGAAAGGTTGGCAGGATTAGATATAAGTACAGTAAGGGCTGTACAATAAATATTTGGTCTAGAAGGAAAGTCAACAAAGATGTAGCTTCTGAAAGATAAATGCTGCAATGGTAAATGTCAAATATTGGGATGACACAAAGAAAGAGATTTAATATCCGATGTCTGTAGGAGTAGAGCCAGATAACGAAAGCATTGAGATTATGCACAGGATTTTTCTTCACATAGTAATTTAAGAGGGATGGAAAGAATCAAGAATCTTGATACAAAGAAAATTTAGATACTGAAAGAACTGCAAGTTTGTTCAGCAATACAAAGTTTCTAATGATCTTTAATAACAAACAATGTCTCTGAGATGAACCTGAAGGCTGAATAACAGGCAAAAGGTCTCATGAAAAATTTAGTCTTTCTTTTCCTTGGACAATTTCAACAAATCTTTATTTCTATTTTTATGTCGTTATCTCTGTTAATACTTCTATTTTCAATGGAAAATATCAGCTTGCAAGCTAAATGACTGTTCAAACCAGAAAGATCAGACTTTTCTTATCTGGCAGAAACAATGAAAAATTTTAAAAAGTTCCCATGAAGGTAAAGCTCTTACTGTTGAAGGCAACTGCCAAAGATTATATGTGAAGAACATACAGATGACATATGTCAGCATCTCACAACTCAGCAATTTGCTGTCGGCAAGAATGGTGATATGAGGCTGAGGGCAAGCTGCACTATGAAGGTAAAAGCTTGTGTCTAAAGTCTTACCTGAGCTGCAGGTTTTAAAAAAATGAGAAGCTTGTCTAAGTCAGCCATGATCTAATTACGATTGAACTAATAGATTGAGGGCACCTTCATTATCAAAAAAAGAGCCATGATGTATCTGGGTGGCTGCTTGTAAGTAATGGATTATTTACATGGGTGACTGCAGTGGTCAGGGGATCGCAGGCTAATCATAGCAGGATGACTGTGTGCCAACATAACGCTAATGAGCAGCTAGTCTCATAATCAGTAGTCTGACTTGCAGCAGTCATGGAGAGGGCACCACACAACAGCACATGCAGATGGGACACATCCAAGTCTGGCATAGTAGGTTATTTGCCTGAATACATGAATTGAAGATATGACATTGATAAAACTGAACCATGAGTGTGGGCTAGAAACATGGAAAAAGTCATTGACCAACTTAGAAACATCTAATATTGTTTTTGTGTATTCTGCCAGTGATGGAAGGTAGTCAGTCAGTAGGGATCTGGTTAAATGGATGTGGAAAAGAGGACATGACTCAACAACTTTGATCTTGAGCTGCTGCTGTATAATTTAAACCCACTTTACACTGATCACTATTGCTTTGCTACCTGCTATTTACTATTGCAATTAATAATTGAACGTAAGTGATGAATCCAGGATTGAAATATGTCAGAAAACCTTGATTAAACACACTTTTGAGGAGTTAAACATGGAAACATTATTATTTAGTTGGGATGCTAGGAGAGACAAGAATGCAAAAGAGAAAGACCACAGAAAGCTAGAAAAGGACCAGTAGAAGGATATGAACTTTTCCATAGTCCCATGGTATTTGCAGACTAAGCACTTTTTCCAGGTCACCCGCAGAATGTAAATGGTCACATTTCTTAAAATAAAAGAAGTATGATTAAAATATTAAAACAGCTCTACAGCCATTTCTTGTGTGGATAAGTCTTTTCCCTTCTGGTGAAAGTGTTCTCACTGCTAATTTGAGGAAGTCAAGTCCTTCCTGTGCTGTATTTCAGTCATCTTATCATAACTGCTCATGTTACTCCGGCTTAACTCCAAGAGTGTCCTGTTCACGTGCTACAATATCTGCTGACAGTCTGGCTTTCTCCACTAGATTTCAAGAGGTTTTTTTCTTTAGTCTATCTTTAAAGACTATTTCCTGCTTTTTTCTTCATTTTTTTTTTTTTTCCCTACAGATTTATTCCCAAGCACCTTCAACATCTGCTTTACTTATTTGCTCTTTTGCTCTCAGCACTGGACCTCTGCAGATTTTTATTCAAAGACTCCATTCCTTGAGAGTAGCTCAAAACAACACCACACTCTTATAAATAGACCTCCAGTTAGTCATCTGTTTTCTCTCACATGAGCAGGAGAAGCTGGGGAATAAAGTGGAATCTGCACATCTCAAAGGCCCAGTTCATCCTGCAATGTTTTATAGCTAAAATGGAAAGACTTACTAAATTTCACTTTTAACCTCTGGATGAGAATGCAGACTCACGTCCTCAAAATTCTGGAAGGAAAGGTTTATTTTTTTCTTTGAGAGTACAATATCCTAGATACTTTGTTTTTTGAAAACTGATATTAAGGAAACTTAGCAGTAACAAAGCTGTCCCGTAAAGGAGTTTCTCAACATTGCACAACCTCCAAACAAATTTTAACTTCCCGAATATGATGCATGAAAAATAATTAATAAGAAGAATAACCTCATGCCTTAGAGCTTTCAATATCACTTATGGCAGGGTTCCTTTCTGGTAGGTGAGGTTATGGGTGTAAAGTAGAGATGCTCACCCTAAATGGTGGTAGGGATCAGTCCTATTTCCATAGGTCCCAAAACTGGAGAAAGATGAGCCCTTCTTTTTATTCTGTTCTCATTTCACGTACAGTAGAGAATCAAACCTGCTCCTTTCAACTCTAAATATTTTTATTTGAATGGTGTCCGTGTCTTTGGACTTTTCTGAGTACGTCTGAGCTGATATAAGAGCCTTAGATTAATGCTCTGTTCACCACTGAGCTTAGACAATATGTTCTCTCAAAGTCAGATAGCATTATTATTTACCTTTTAGAGTCTCTGTTCAGGGCTAAATATATCCAACCAGCCAGGCCACTATAAAGACCGAGTCTGGAAAAAAATGTTAAAGCTGTCCAGGTAGTGAAAGCTTTGTGCAGATATGCCCTGGTAAATGGATTAAATGAAAGGCAGGCTTTTTTTTTCCTAAACTTGCTCTCACAGCAAACAGGAAAATATAACAGAACAGGCCAAGTACCGACTGTTCTCTTTGTCCATACACTGGTCAGGTTTCCTTATTTCATTTGTGGTCAATGCAGTGACTTTATGAGTCACTTAGACTTGTTTTGACAAAGTATAGTTAACGGGATTAACTTCTCTGAATTATCCATTGCTTCTAATCTCACATAATGGCATTCAAATTTTTATTACATCCTATTAACAGTAAAACTGTCAGAAAGCACTTTGCTATTTATTTTACTTTTTTTTTTTCATGGTGCAAAGACATTCTGCACATACTTTAAACCCTGGAAGTATCAATAGGGCGCTACTGGAGAAAGAATACACAATTAACACTTTGCTGTTCATTTGGGCTGGATTAGGAAGTTGAGGACCCTTTTGCTGTCTAGAGAGCAGGCCTGAGGCTTCATGCCCTGGCCCCATCTTGCTGTATCATCTTCACATATCTGTGTCACACATATTTGTTGCATCTGTATTCTCCCATCCCTAAAACAGATATGGCAATACTTATCTCCTTTGTAGAAACACTGTGAGATATGACTAACTAATATTGTGAAAATACCTTAAAGTCACAGAACAAATATTCTCTTTCAAAACTTTATTCTTCTCTAAAAACCTTTTATTTGTCAGCAAGGAAGGTGTCTTCTTAACTTTCTCAGTCTCCTCTCCCTGTTCTTTACCCTTCCCACTATGAATATGCATCATGGATGGACATGGAAGAGCTCATTGGTAGGCGGGAATGACTCTATCATTCTTCAGTGTTAAAATCTGACAGTGTGTGTATGGTAGGATCACCGGATAACTCAGGTTGGAAGGAACCTCCGGAGGTCATCTAGTCTAGCCCCTGTGTGAGGGTGCTGAGCACACCCTTAGCCCTCGAGGAGCTCAGGCCTAGGGAAGGGGCTCAGGGCAGGGCAGAGCTGCCTTGCTGAGGGCAGCCCGTCCCCTGGGCTGTGGGGAGAAGCCCCGGTAGTTGGTGGGAAGGCTGTGTGTGGCCAGGGCCTGTCCCAGCCCAGGGAGCTGCTCTGAGCTGAGGATCTCACCCTTGGCACCCACCGGAGCTACAGTCCCTGCTGCATTGCCACCGTGTCTGTGATTGAACACTGGCCATGGATCTGTGCCCCAGCCCTTGAGCTGACATCCCAGCTTAGCTCATCCCATCCCTGTCCCCAGGGAGGTGCCCAATGCCCAGGGCTGGTGCTGCCCTGCCTGCCCCCCCGCCTGCCCTGCTCCTGGCTGGGAGGGATGACCCTGGCTTCTGGGTCCTGCCCTGTGCCCCGGCAAGCTGCTCCTCCCCAGCCACTCAAAGCTGGGCCAGCTATGAGATCAGACCAGGTTGCTCAGGGTTTTATCTACTGAAGTCTCGTAAATCTCTAAGTATGGAGACTGCACAACCTCTCTGGGCAGCCTGAACCACTGCTTGAATGTCTTCACACGGAAAAAGTTTCTGAACACCTCTTGTTTCAATGTATGCCTCTTGCGAAGAGAGTGGTTCCATCTTCATGCTAAGCTCCTTGTAGGTATGGGAAGGCTGAAGCAGTCTCTTCTCCAGGCTGGACAAGCCTCATCCCTCAGTATCTCCTCACAGGACAGATGTTCCAGGCATCTCAGTGTCCCCTTTCTGAGCTTGCTCCCGTTTGTTAATGTCTTTCTTGATTTGGGGGTCCCAAACTGGATGCAGATGGGGTCCAACTCATGGAGAATAATCACTTCCCTTGATCTACTGTCATGCTCCTGTTCGTACAGCCCAAAGTGCTCTTGGCCTTTTCTGCAGCCAGGGTGCACTAATGCCTCATGTGCAGCTTGCTGTCTGCGGAGACCCCCAGGGTCTTCACAGAGCTGCACCTAGCCAGCCGGCATCACTGCAAGCAGTTCTTCCTTCCTAGGTGCCTGTCCAGGTCCCTCTGGATGGCAGCCCTGTGCTCAAGCATGCCTACTGGTGTCCCCCCGTCCCCTGCAATTTGACATCATCTGCAGACGTGCTGAGAGAGCACTCCATTGCCCCTCCAGGTTGCTGATAAAGACGTTAAAGAGGATTTGTCTCAGGCTAGACCCTTGTAGTACCCCACTTCTTACCAGCACCCAGACAGAGAAAGAACCATTAGCCACTATCCTCTGAGCACAATCATCCAAACAATTTTTTACCCACTTATCCAGTTGTTAATATCCTATCTTGTATACAAGTACACTGTCAAGATGGTGTCAAAAGTCTTGCTAAAATCCAGGTTAATGACACGCACTGCTGTCCCCTCATCCACAGATCTGGTCATTTCATTGTAGAAGGCAACCAGGTTGGTCAGGCATGTTTTACCTTTAGTAAATTCATGCTGATTGTTCCTAGGCACCTTCTTTGTCTTCATGTTCCCAGAAACATGTTCTAAGAGAACTCACTCCATGAACACCAGAGAGGCCCTCTCAGCCCTCAAACCTTGTAGCTACTGTAACCTATTGAGTTAAAGACTGCAGCTTGCTGTTCAAATCCATCTCAGAAATAAAAAAACTCTCACTTATTTCACACATCTTCTAGGCATGCAAAAATCATTATTTAACCAAGAAAAAATAGCAGAACCCAGAATCACAGTCCTGGTCTTTTTCTCCATGACACTCCAACATCTTAGCTACAAATGTGAAAGCAGAAATTCCCCCCACTCAGAGGTCTTTAAGTCAAGCTTTTTGAGGTCTATCTTGCTCCGGTTCAGAATGTCAAAATTTATCATTTAATGGTTAAAAAGGAGGTCTTGTAAAACTTGTAGTTTCTGCACAGGCAGAAACATTTCTATATGCACAGACATATAGCAATAAATATCTGAAGACCTGAGGAAAGATTTTAGTGATGAAAGATCACGCAAAGACCTTGTGAAATCTGCCAGCATTTCACATAGTAGGAGGCTAGAAATAGTCATTTGAAAATCTGGCAAAAAAAATAAACTCCCACAATCTCATTATCTTTTGATATTTACTGGGAAAAGAAGAGCTTTATCAAACCTAAAGCACTGACTTTATATTACTGGTAGAAAAATACTACCCCCCACAAAAAGGAGTCTGTGCTGCTGTTTAACAGAAGAACCTCTAAGCATTCATTGCCTTATCCAACCCTCATTGAGGTCCCTGAGGAAATTCCTATTAGTGAGGAGGATCATTCATATTTCTTTTTTTAACAGATTAGTGGGTGTTTACATGAAGGCCCTGTAGGCACCTATTAATCTCTATTCATATAGCAAATGCAGAGTTTAAAATCTCTGACACTCTCTTCTATTGGTAATTCAGAAATTTGCCTTGGCAAGAAACGGGACTGGATAGCATCCATCTTTTTTCAGATATTAAACTTTTAGTGTTTATTTGTTGAAATGTTGTTTTTAACTCATATGATTCTAAATATGAACCAAGTATAAACCAAATGCAATGTACTTTTAAGGTTGTACACAGAAATCCCACAGCTTCTGGTCCTGCTCACAGTTTTGCTGAGAATCCCCCAGAAAGGAATTTAGCAAGACCGTTCAACTTCACAGTCACAGTTACAGATCATGTGGGCAGAAGAGAAACAGTCAAGAATTATATGAGTTATATGCTGTTGCTACTTCTCAGGAAATGTTGAGCAGCAACAGAGGCAGACAAAGAAGAAATTCACAAAATAAAAGTTGTCAAAACTCAGTTGCTGCACCTTCATGCCCTCCAAAGAGAAGCCTCTGGACTTTTCTTTCCTAGCTCATTGCCCATCCATACTGCACGCCTATAGACTGCTTACTCTATGTAGAGGAATATGTCAGCATGTTGGGAGCCATGTGTTTTGTACACTCCAGAGGATATGTCCTGGTTTCTCACAAGACTGGATTTGCAAGATCATTGTCTGCACGATACATGGTTTTGATCTGGAGATCAGCCTAGGGGCTGTCTTTAGGACAGTGCAGAAAAACATGGTGCACCTCTGTGCTGTCCAGAGGTTGAAGAGAAGATAGACTTGGAGGTCATTCCTCTTATTTTACTCAAGGGCCTCAAGAAGAGGAAAGAGGCAGAAATCTTCCTTTCACCCAGCACCTAAAACAGACGGGCAATGGCTTATATACATATATTAAAAAAAAAAAAAAAAAAAAAAAAAAAAAGAAAGAAAGTATGTCAAGGAGCTTTCTTCCCAGAAGCTGAGAATTGAAATTATTATTTTTGGGGGGCGGGGGGGGGGAGGAGGAGACAAAATCTTATCAGTATTTTTTATTCCTGCCTTTTATCTGTGCTTAGCAAATCTAATCTTATTGACTGATCCTCAAGTACAGGTTATTGAACTGAGAACCTTCTGGTCTATAGTGCGTCTGTACCCTGTTCCTTTCTGTTTAATATATATTTTCAAAGCAAATGCAAATGTTACAGCAATAGAGAGTATTATTGTTAACTACTGCTAACCTTAGCCTGCCTTTGCAGTCCCACCCTGTGGGAGGCAGAACTCCAGTGCAGAATGTGGTGGCTCATCACTTAAGTCTTAACGATTCAGGTAAGTGGTGAGTGAAAAATTAGATTTGGATAGAGAAAACCTCATCAAATTAGAGTAGAAAAGAGCACAAGTAGCAGCATTATGGTGGAAGGACTGCCATGTGAAAGGACAGTATGAGAGCATGGCTTATTTAGCATAGTAAAGAAAAAGCTGAGAGGAGTTTTGATTGTTTCCTAAAAATATGCAGGCAGAGTGAGGGAAGTGAGAAAAGGAGAATAAATATCATCAAGGGAGAAGAGCTTCACATTCTAATGAATTCCAATACCGGGATAAATATATACACTGTCCAAGAATAAATTCAGGCTGAAATTTATTAAAATTATAATTAAAATTATAAAACTTTTTTTTAAAGTCCTGAAACCACAGAAAGGACTAAAAAAATCTTCAGTGTTAATAAGATAGAGCTGTGGATGGTCTGTTTGACAGAAACAAAGGACTATATAATCCAAAATGTTCCTTTAGTCCCCCCTAGGTATGACCCATAGAGCTTCCGGGGGGGGAAAGTTAGACATACAAAATTACTAAATACACTTCTTAATGTAGGTCCCAGTGAAACTTGTATGAAACTTAAATGAAACCTTATCACCCATTTATCCTAAATTTCCACCAGAAGTGTTCCTCAGGAACCAAAAGATCTGTATCTGGGCACACCTCGAACACCCTAAATTGGCAAAGAAACAAGGCGTAAGATTAAAAAGCCCATTTAGGTCTTGTGATATTTCCTTCATTATTACGCTGGAATTGGGTCATTGTTAATGAACCCAGAGCCACAGAGTTCCTGGGCAGCCATTTTGAGTTATGTCAGGGAAGACATTTTTAAACAAAAGGCAAAACTACCTACAGCCAGGTAGCCTGCCTACCTAAGGAGTCCAGAAGGTCAAAGCATGTTGGAAGATCTATTGTGAGTCACCTGGTCACTTCCAAATGCCCCAGAAATATCTGATATCTTTATGGTTCTATTGGGTCTGACTGGGATGGAGTTAAGTTTCCCCATAGCAGCCCTCATAGTGCTGTGCTTTGTATTTGTAGCTAGAATGATGTCGATAACACACGAGTGTTGTCTTTAGTGAGTCACAAGTAACAATCATGCTAGATCACCTGCAGGTAATCTGTATTTTTCATTGATATCTGCTATCTATATTTTTGTTGGATTGGGTCGTGCATTAAAAATGTCACATGCATCAGGCAGACCAGGAGCTAGTGTTGCCTCTTTTGCCAGGACTGTAGTGACTAGCCCACTCAGCTTGGGTGTTGGGGCTCCAGCTCAATTTCCCTGTTGTGCAGGTGTCTTACATCTGAATGTCCTGCGCCCTTAGCAGGGGGTCTTCAGGATGAATAAATGAATATTCCTTAGGCCAGACAGAATGTGTATAACCATAATGTAATGTTTAGAACATCACTGTGTCAAGGGACAAACTTATTTTCAAACCAGTGCTACAGCCTGAGACCGTGATTGTCTGCAATAAGTAGAAGTTCCCACAACCATTCTTTTTCTTACACACTTAGAAGAAAGTATAGTGGCTCACACACACCAGCACATCTTTTGTCACCATCTCTGTGCATGTTCTTAGCCTAGGGAAAATGTGAGGCATTTGGAATTAATTAAAGAGGCCTTACATTTTCCATTAGCTCATAACTGGAAATACCTCATGCCTACAGCAGAGCAGAAGCACAGGAGAAGGAGAAGCATAGCCTCAGGAGAGTGTATATCATGGGTCAGAAGATACAATGCCGTTTGTTCGTGTTTACACCATAAGTCACTTGTATTACCACAGTGACTTACCCTGGTTAACAGAAAAGTGCAGGGAAAATTCCCTGGAGCTGCTAGAACTTTTGTCTAAAACATATAACTACTTCAGATTTCAGATGTTATGAATTGTGTATGCCTCTGTAGAAATAAAATGATTCCTTAAAAACTTAAAGTAGCTATTGATATATTTTATCCATATTAAAATTTACGTAATTTAAAATACTTAATCATTGGTATAAAAGGTGGTAGGTAGTTCTGATTTCAAGCTACAGTCTTTGGTTGAAGTTGTCAGGCACTCTCATGGGGTTTTTTGCCCGGCACAAATCTTTTTGACCTGTACGTGATAATTATTAGGATTTCTCACGTAAGTGGAATAAAAACTGGGCTTAGTTCAAGCTTCAGAAGCCTCGGGCGCTGTCTTTCATTTGCCAGCTTCTAGCTATTATGTATTAGAAATATATGAAGGGCGCTGGGAGACAGGTGTACTTGGATTTATTTCACTCGAGTCTAATGCATCTTTACAAAGGGCATTGAAGTTGGAAGAGGTCAAAAAATACGGAGTGATAATGCATTTTGTACCAGACCACTGATACTGACAACCCTATTTCCCATTGTACTATTAATTATATGTTAAGATAAGAAGGGCTCTCCTCAAATAGATACTGCTTCAAGTATACTCTAATAAAAGAATAAAATATATCACAGCCTACATGATATACATGAACCCTGTTGCTTAGTATTGCTCCCATGTGCAATCAGGTCAGTCCCTAGGAATATGGATATTCATCATTTCTCTCCTTTTTCCAAGAAGGAGTTTCTAGTCCTGGTTGATTATATATGGGAAGAACCTATTTTCCACACCAGGTTGCCTCAATGTGCCATTTTCACAGCCTTTAAGAGAAAGTTCTCCAGGCAAGAGGTTGCAACAACAGAGAGATCCTAACTCTGCCCTTCCACTACAGTTTAAATTACACGAACAGAGAAATGTTTGAACGGACATGAGTGTCACAGGTGCCAGTTGTCTGATTTATTCCCTCTTAGAGGAATGTACTGGTGTCTGTGTGCATAGTAATACCTTGCCAGCTGGCCAGGAGGTGACATCAGCTGTCCTTTCAGACAGATGAATTGCACAGTGTGCATAGCTGCCTGCCAAAGGACAGACTTTCCAAGAGAAGTAGAGGGAAAAAGCACTTCATGTATTTCTGACAGTAGTTTTTACTTAATATTTGTTTACGGAATTAACTTTATTGGACTGGCTTATCACCAAAGCCATCTTTCTGACACTGCAGTAAGTTACTTGGATTACATGCCATAAAACACAGCAATTCACATAGGAATTTGCATTCTCTCTGATGTTGCTGAGTGGAGTATATTTTTCTCAGTGTGGTCATAACACTGTACGGGCAATATGATCTTACTTAATCTCCATTTTTATAACCCTAGATCACTTGGCCAAAATAAATATCCCTACCTTTAGGCAACTAAATTAAATAGCTAGGTTTTAAAGCCTATGTAAATGGGCTGAGTACTCATAACTCTAATTGATAGTCATCTACTTGTGAAAGTATGCAACAAGGCCTCAGCTGGCTTTAGGGGACAAAGATCTGTTAAAACCATCACAGTTCACATGTCAGTACCAGCCAAGGAGCTAGCAATTCTGATGTACGAGCCCTTAACGCTTTCTGTAAAAGAATCCCAAATGGGATTTGGGACTTCACTCTATGACAGTTTGAGGATCCTGTGCAATTTAATCATAAAGTGACAGAATGCATATTCCTAATCTGTTTGCAGAGTGAAAATGCACACTCCAGTGTATAAGTAAAAGAATGGTGAGAATGATATTTTACTGATGTTGAATCAAGCTGAATCACTAGGAAAGGATAAATATTGGGTGAAACTATTGCACAAGGTTTGTAAGACTGCCAAGTAAGAAATATAACAATGGTATTCTGAGTAGTGGTAACGTTTTAAAAGAACCAGGGTAGTGTTAATATAATTGCATCAATTCATCCCTAGAATATGCGCCTCTTTTTCAGAAATGAATTAGCAGTGATTTTTTTTTTTCACATTTATAGTCTCATTAATTATCTCCTCAGATTTCAGTTCATTCTGTCCATAGAACCTATGTAGTTTGGCATAGAGTCTTTTACAATGCTGATCACATTGTTTTAATATAAGAAAAACCTATCTACGTTTTTTTAATGATACATGTGTCTGCAAATGTGAATGCTGATTGTTCATTCTCTTTGCACCTCATGTCCTTTAACTCACATATTTAATATATTTCAGCTGAGTGAATTAAAAGCAGCATTAAAGACAGTGAATGGTTGTTTCTCGCTTATCTGGGAATAGCTAGTACTTCCTAAGTAATGTACCTGGATTCTCCATAGGGAGAGAGGAGGTTTTTGTCATTCCTTTCTAAAGCACAGCTTCATACAGGTGATACTCATAGGCATAAAACCAGTGCAATGGCTGGACAGTGGTCCAAGCCATATAGTGTACAGTATAGTCTTAAGCCCTGTCCTAGGAAATTTGGACCTTCTCTTTTTATGGCAGAGTAGCAAAGGAGCTGCTGGACTTTGTCTCTGATGTTTATGTCTTAGGTAAAAGAGGAAATGAAGCAGTGGATTACTCTTATATCTGGATCATTGAAGATGAAATAGTCCTGACATACACATGGTGTGACTTAGCATGTCTAAATGAGGTCTTCTGCAGTTATAGTGGTTTAATTTTTTGTCCAAGATTCATTCTTACTGTTTCTTTCCTGAGAATATCAGTTCTACGTCTGAGACATGTCAATGGCCTGAGCTGGTGCATCTTCAGTTCAAAGTCATCTGGCTTAGTCTGAGTCACCGCCAAAGGATTTTTTTAAAATATGTGAGTGGACTTGTCATTGAGGATGAGCAACATTCACAGTAAATAGTAAATGTGGCTTTACTTTGCAAATTCAAGTGAACAGCTGGGGCAGCACTGTCTTAAATCACCACAACTAGATATGCAAGACCACACTATTCATGCCCAGAACTCCAGTTCCCATAACACAATCCCAAATTGCTCACCCCTATTAGAATCGGACTGTGTTCAGTCCAATTGAAATTGTAGGGGCTACTCACAAAAGCACCCTCTTCTATACATGTAAGTGTTTGTGAATGCTGGACTTTCAAAACTGTGTTCTCCTGCTTTAATTAAAAATATAAATCTGCGTTATGCTTCACACTGGCACTGGCAACATGAGTTTTTGTCATTTTCCTCTTCATGTAAAATATTGATGTCAGGCTCTGTGATGCAAAGTAGCAAAACACTGAGTGCAAAAGCCATACAGATCTCATTTGGATTCCCAAAGGAATTTGACCCATCCTAGCGAGCACACTTTAGACTGATTATGTAGCTGTCAATTACATTGCTGTTCTGTGCACCGAGATTACTCAAACTGCATTCTTTATTACAACCAAAATAAACCCACTGCAGCGGATTGTTTTTTTCTCTACTAAACAAATGAATATTGAACATGCATAAGTAATCTTAAACACTGAATCTTTTTGCTCAGTTTTGTCAGTGACATACCCAGTAAATGTCCAAAGTTCGAAGCTGACAACAAAGGTACAGCTATAATTCTGCTTTGTGAGGTGAGGATTGTGACATTGTATAAACTTGGCTTTATGAGTTATGAGATGCAATATTCATTCTGTATATATTACAGGATTGCATGACATTAACAGCCTTGGTCTCCATGACAATACCAGCAGAAGATGTTGGATGAAAAAAATGGCTATGAAGAACATGATTTAAATAAATATCACAATACTTCCAAGCCTTGTTTACTTAGCAAAAGTTTTGAATACGTTGGAAGTAACCAAACTATTCTTTTCCTTCTTTATCTAATTAGACAGACAGTTTTCTCAGACAGAGGTTGACTTTTTGCTACCTGTATGTAAAAGCCAAGGCTAATTACACACTCATGGGTGGTGGGTTGCATCTGACCAAATGGATTTAGTGACCCCTGCACTCCCTTTATGAAAAATTGGTACTCCAAAATGTAATGCCTCTAATCATAAGCAACCGACTCTCAAAGTTTCTGTTTTTCCCTTTGGATTGCAAAGACAGCCTCAGGTGACCAGGTCACACATAGACACACACTATAAAGGTAGGTGACAGGAATGTTAGCCACTCAGGCTGGCACAAGCTTGATTGGGCGGCCCCTCTCTGGAAGCCGTACACTTGTATTTGCATGGTGTTTGTCACACTACTAATAAGGTGGATCTTGAATGGGCTCATATTTATGTTATCAAGTGGACATGTGGGTATAAGTACACTGGGACTTTGTATGGAGTTCGTTAGCACCATTGCTATACAAACAAGAGATATCAATCATTTCACAGCAGGATCATTTCTCAGACATCATCTTTGTCTTTGAATTTCAGTTGTTATTTCTGGATCAACTCTTCATTTTCCTTTTCAGGACCACAGGTTCTCTGAAAAACAAAACGTAACCTCTGTAACAAAAACCAGTCTAAAACCAAATATAGCCATTCAGGATGGTCAATGAAGGCAGGACCATATAGTTTAAGATAAAGAAGTTTGAAAGGAGTCACTCAGATTATTTTGGGCTAACCATGGATGTTTACACTTTAATAAATAAAATGCCTAATTCTAGCCTTTATTTTTATCTATATGGACTGGACACTGGGAACATGATCTGGTACTGCCAATCCCTCAGCCACCTCACCACTTCATATTTGCCAAATGATGCAGTTGTAATTTTGGGGCAGTTTTAAATTCTTGTTATTGACTTAGTATCTGAGCTCTTTTTAATGTTTAATATATATACTCTCTCAGTTCTCACATTATTCTCTGTGAGATAAAAAGTGCTATTATTCTGCCCATTTCTGGCATGCCAATTTGAGCAGAGATTACAGGGTTTGCACTATGTAACTCCTGCCTTGGAGTAGATGCTCCTTGTTCTATTATTTCTCAGCCCTCTTGCCTCACCTTTCACAAGAGATGATACCAAAAGGACCTCAGACTGTAAGACTCAGATTTTAAGACTTCATCTTTCTATAAGCACACCATTAATCAGAAAATGTTCTATTCTGTTTTGCTCCCATCTCTCTTGGACATCCAAACACTGCCTGATTGCAAATAAAGATATCCTATTTGAACCCCTGTCGTGGTTTAACCCCAGCTGGCAACTAAGAACCACACAGCCACTCGCTCACCCTCACCCCAGCCCCGGTGGGATGGAGGAGAGAATCAGAAGGGAGGGAGTAAGAAAACTCATGGGTTGAGATAAGAACAGTTTAATACTTGAAATAAAATAATAATAATAATAATAACAATAACAACAACAACAATAATAATAAATTGTCATGAAGAGGAAAACAACAAGGGGGGCAGGGGAGAACAAAAAACAAGGAAAAACAAGTGATGCAACCACTCACCACCTGCTAACGGATGCCCAGACAGTCCCCAAGCCATGATCACTGTCCCCCAGTCAACTGCCCCCAGTTTATATGTTGAACACGATGTCATATGGTATGGAATATCCCTTTGGTCAGTTTAGGTCAACTGTCCTGGCTGTGCCCCTCCCAGCTTCTTGTGCACCTGGCAGAGCATGGGAAGCTGAAAAGTCCTTGATTAGCGTTAGCACTACTTAGCAACAACTAAAACATCCCTGTGTTATCAACATTATTCTCATACTAAATCCAAAACACAGCACTATACCAGATACTAGGAAGAAAATTAACTCTATCCCAGCCAAAACCAGGACAACCCTCTATTTAGGTGATCCATAATGTGAAAGATACTTAAATGCTCCAGCTCTATATATTTTTATCAGATGCCTAGATTTGGCAGTGTCTGTGTTGTGTATGTTGGGTAGCTAAATACTAAATTCCTTCCTAAACCCAACACACAGAATAAGCAGTCTTTCTTTCACATTCCTCATAGCTGGTGCTCCTAGAGCAGTTTAGTCTGCTACAAGATGACAGTGGTGTGGCCTGCCATGGCATCCTTTGTCTAATAGTCTAGTAGTTCAAACATCAGCGTGGTAAACCACACTGAAACTTCTGATGACCCTTTTTGTTTCCCTTTTGACAAAACTTTTAAAATTTGTTATTTAATGGAAGATCTGCTTTTGGCACAGCATTATTGAAAAGTAGAACATTTCATATTTTGAAAATGTGTCCTTTAATATTTTTTTCAGAGGCTCCATGTATTAGAAATCAGCTTTTTTAATGAGAGGAATCCTAATCATGTTAGGAAAATAGCAGCTGCAATTTATTCAGTAGGTGCTTCATTTACACCAAATATAAAACCACTACATGGAGATAATTTTTCTTTAAAAATAATGCATTTGAGGCACAACTATCATTTCAAAGTAGCCCTAGGGTGTTGTTAGGGAACCCTGTTCCTGGATTTCATTAACCAAATAAAACCTTTTCAGAAAGAGTAATTGCAATCAAACTGTATTAATAACTGTATTAATAAAGATGAAGACTCAAGTTATCCTCAGATGATCATCCCCAGTAGCTACCCTTGTTACAGTATCTATAACAATGTTTTTACATTTAGAAAAAATGCAAAGTGAGGTTATATTTTGAAAGCATGGGCAACAAGGCCCTTTCCCATCTCTCAGCTTGTTTTGAACTCTTCAAAGTATCTTGGAGGTCTCTCCGATCTCAAAACAAAGTTAAGGGTTTGCTTGTTGCAACCAGCACTGAAATATGTGGTAAAACCCAGTAAACAAAGAGACAAGGAAACATTTTCTCAAATGTGTGATAGGCGTAAAACTTCTAGTGAACAGTGAACTCAATATCTTTTTCCAGTCAAACTCACTATTTTTATGTTTCATCAGCTGTGTATTCTAGGAAGCCAAACAAAACAGAGTCAAATTGAAAACAGAATGCCAGGCAGTTGCAGAGAAAGATAAAAATCCATTGCAAAAGGAAATGGATTTCTAAAAACAGTTGTTTTTTTTTTTAAACAAGGGCATAGAATATGTAAAACATTTTGGTTAGCTCACTTCTTAATGAAGATCTGAGACATCTTTCCATTTTATTGCCATAGTTGCGAAAAACACCTTTCACAAATGATTGTGATTTTTCTTTAGAAAAATGAATACCTGACATATTGCATCAAAATATTCCCATTTCCAGAAACACATTTTTCAGTACTTCAGGTTTTTTTTAGAAACTAATATTTTCCTGAGGCTTCTTTTCTTTTCATAGTTTGTTTTTTAAATTACTATGAGACAATTACAGTTACATTTCTCAAATTTTTGCTTATGGGCTCAAGGATATTCTGTAGCAGCTGTTCCTTCAACTTTACCTAGAATACAGCACATGCTACATAACACACAGCAAAAATCAGGGCTATGCTACCAATGTCCAAACAACTTATTGACTCTCCAATGCATCAGCTAAGGAATTTAGGTGTTCTTAAATCTTTAGGAAACAATCCTTTCCCCCAGTTTCCACAATATCAAAGCTTTCTTGGGCTCAATTCATGTGGAAACATCAAGATGTGGAACTAGCTCTCCAGTTGCCTTGTATAAGGAATAACGTTATAACGTTATACGTTATTCCTTATACATATATATATATATGTGTAAGGAATATATATACTTATATAAGGAATATATATCCTATATAAGGAATATATATCCTTTTATATATATATAAGGAATATAAGGTTATTCCAGTCTCCCACAGCCTCTCAGATGCAAACACACCAAAGACCCTCTCACAGCTCTCCCCTGCACAAGGATAGGTAGGGTCATAGGCTGCTTAAAGAAGCAGGGAGCCGTCTACATTAAACCCCTGCCTCCAAGCAGACTTAAAACTGAGTCATCTACTTCAGGAACTGCATAAAATATACTAGAGGACATAAATAATTTGCACAGCTCCCAGAATTAGATTCTTTACTAGCCTGTCTCCCCTACAGAGAAAAGGACTCATCCTGCTCAGCAGCTATCCTCAACCTGGGCTTAGAATCCAGAGTTTTCACTTTTCCTAACATTCATTGATAGACAAGTAGCTACCTGTTACTTACCTAATATAACCAGAAGCTGAAAAAATTAGATCTTGCTAATTTTATTCTAAAGCAAGAATGGAAAAATGAAATAAAAATATAGGAGTCTGCATTTGCTGTGAATGTACTGAAAATTATATCCAAAATGCAAAATCCCTTGTCTGTATTCAAACATGTGTAAAAATCAACCAATATTTATAAATCTCAATAAAAAATTACTCTTTTAATCGCACACACATACCAACACACATACAGGTAAGCCACTGGAGACAGGGAAGGTTCTGAGCTCACACCCTTACCCCAGTGCCTTGACATTTGCTCTCTCTTTTCTTACCCTCCTCTCCTTACCCCAAAATCTTTTTCCCAGTCCCTGATCCAGCACTCACTTGTGATCAGTGGAAGTCTTTTTACTACTTTTTACTTTTTACTTTTAGGAGCATCAGACTGAGCGCTTCATATTTTCCTGACTTCGTCCCTCCTTCTCACTGCTGCAGTGCATTTGCACTGTTGCAGTGCAGCTTTTACTGTTTAGGTTTCAATTCCAACAACTACTGATGTCAGCAATCTGTGTTTCAGCAGGAAATATGAATGCATCATGCGGTGTTTATATATAACTATTCCCTGAAGCTGCATTAAAGTAAAAATCGCTCTGCTACCTACAAATTTGCAAACTTATGTATATCTATTTTTCTAGTGCTAGCAGAATTAAATTAGTTGAGAACCTCACACTTCTTTATACTAACATCTCAGACTTATAAAGGAATATGAATTTGATGTGATGGCATTATTATTTGCATCTAACTTTTCTGGGGACTCTTACCACTTTTCTCCCAAATGTCAGACTAATCCAAATCGACCCAGCAGAATACTGCAATGATCACTAACATCAAGGAGTCCAAATATTAGAGGAAGCATACTCTGCTCTTAGACTGCTCCACTGATAGTGAAAGGTGTCAAAATTGTGAATGCCTATTTATCGGCGAAGACTGCATTTCGTAACGGAAATGTCACAGATAACAAGGTGATAATGAAACTGATTATTGAAGAATGTGAAAAAAAAGCTTAATAAATGCACAATGATATTTTCAACGCTTTCAGAAACTAACTACTATATTGTCAAATTATTATAGGCCAAAATACTCTATAACCTAATGGCTTGACCCTGCAAATAGTTCTGTACATATGGTTCCTTATAACACTTTCATGAATACATTTATGCAACCTTGGGTGCTGAAGTTAAAAACTGATTGAAATAAGTATTTGATAAATATTTGAACCTACACATGTAGGAAATATCTTCAAGGAAATCTCAAGTTCGGTGTCCAGTAGAAATCCAAAGGCTTTGATGCCAACAAGGTTTATCCTCTAAATAAAATTCAAATTAAAAAATTTCTTAATCATAAGATATGTTTGCTTTCTTCAGTGTGTTAGAACTTCTGTATATAAAATTTTTGTAACCTTTTCCTTCAAGAAAAGAAGTTAGTTAATCTAGAAAAAAACATTTGTTGTTTCTACAATACAAGTTGTGATTGAATTATTCTACTAGATGAGACAAATTTGTTTGACACGTGCTAGGCAAGCCTTTGGATAGTGCAGTCATGCATAGAAAATGGACATATCTCTTGAGAACAAATGTATCATTCTGCCCCATTCCTGTTAAAAAAAGGCAATAGATTTTGCTGTGGCCTAATTAACAGAAACAACAGCAGCAGTTACAGGAGTTGAACATTTCAGCAGCTGCTCAGCTGGGGGAAACTGGTGAGAAAGGGTACATTGCTTCTTAAAATTTAAGGAGTAGATGAAGATGACAAAAAGAAAAAGAACCTAATCCAAAGTCAGAATGAATACTGAATTCATCAGGCTTTAGATCAGGCTTAGGGAGAATGAATCAAGGAAGTACAAATGCATACAATGCTTCAGCAACATTCAAGTCCATAAATGATGTGTGCAGGCACTTCATGCAGAAATGAACACTTTGTTTCTTATCTTCAGAAAAACTTATTTTGGTATCATGTTACAATCTACTTTTCTTCTCCCAACTGCAATAAATTCAACTTAAAATTATTCACCTTAATAAGGATGAGTTAGGATGAAAATATCTGCATATTCTTTTTGACTGGAAATGTTTCAGGAATAAGTTAATGTCACATGACATTATCAGTGTATAGCGTTAAAAACATCTTTTAAAAATTGCATTTGCAAACTCATGTTTGCATGCAAGTTAAAATGGGAAAGTGCTCGTGCAAAGACAGACATTGTAACAGCCAAATACTTTTGAAAACTTAATTTAGGAGTAGATACAACACGCAGAACTATTACAACTTTATCTTTAGTAAATGTAATTTTTCTGATTTCTTCTGTATCTGAACACCTCCGAGGTGAAGTATAACTCTCATTTTCACGCAAAAGTTTAATTCTGAGCTTATGAAAATTTTCAAAATAAGAAAACATAGGTCCATAGAGTCTAAAATTAAGTGGCTACTAAGTTGGGCTCCTAGGACCACATTTTAGAGTTTAGCGTCTGGACTAATCTGCTGTCTTTATAATCTGCAGTTTACGGTTGATAGCAGATTCCTATATTCATTTTTACACCTAAGAAAAACAACCTTCTCTGAAAAGATGTTTTACAAGGTCTGCTTTCTTCCCCTAAAATAAACAGGCTCTTTCTTCATAAGTTCTTATTCTTTTATCACTTGTGAATACTAGCTAAATATTTTGCACACTAACACTGGTAGTAAGTGTCTAATTTGCAAATAAAAGCTTACTTCCTTATGTTTTTCAAAGTGCTAATACTGCTTATATACATTTTGCAAATAAAATCTTTTTGCAAAAGAAAATACTGCAGGGAGTTAGGTTATGTGTGTTAGGACTTTGCATACAATGCACTTCTGAATAGTCATCTTGAGATTCATCTTTGGGTGAGAGAAATCAACTACTTCTTCCAATATTTTTAATTTGCTTGAGTAGTTCATTTAAGCGCAAGAAAGTAAAAAAAACACATGTGTTATCCTCTCCAAGTATCATGGTTGTAAAAATAATTGCAAATATATTTCAAAGCTCAGAAAAAGCCATAGATATGTTTGCAATGATCAAACACTCAGCCACAGCTAGTTTTGGGATCCCTCCACTGTAGTCGTAGATGCAGTATAAGCAAATCCCATGTGCTAGCTCTGTTTCTGTGTAATCTTTCCACGCACACATATTCCATCAATATGAGATACACTGCAATATCCATCTGCTCCGTCGGACCTTGAATTCCCCAGCAGTTTCACCAAGACTGAAGTAACGCTGCCATTTAAACTAGCTTTATTAAAGGACCGTGAAAACTTCAGGACTGTAATGTGCTTATTTTGGGTGGCTGCTCACCTTAATATATAACTTTTAACCAATTCAAACATCTGAAAAAGGTATTTCAGAAATTCCGCTCACAAAGAAATCTAGCTGAAGGTGGGTAGCTAACTGCAGGGGTGTGCACGTTAACTTCTCACCTTTCTGGGCCTCAGGGGTGGGAACCAAGGCTGCAATGGCAGTTTTTTCCCAGCCACTCAGATTTCAAAACATTCTCCAGAGCAGAGCAGGTGCTTACAAGAATTCTTTAGAGGAACCAGTCTTCTAAGTTAGAGCCACAGGATTCTGCAGTGGTTCTCATGTCCTGTAAAACAGTAGAAGAGCTCGAATACAATCAGATGAAGAAAACTGAGCTCCTTTCTCCCAGGATAACTTACATATTTTTATAATGAAGAGTTAGTTATTTAAAAAAAAAAAAGTAGATAATCCCAGAAACACACTAGCATCTTTACTTATCAGACTGATTCTTTCAGGGAACACTATCATCGCTTCCCTAGTGTTTGGATCCTACTTCTGGAGCTAATCTGCCTAGACTGGAGGAGTTCTGGTAATGGGTCCTAGTTAGATGCTCACTTTTGGTTGCATCATGCAAGACAGCATGGGTCACCATGCCAGTGTGCCATTTGCCAAGGAAGGAAACTCAATGGGGACTGAAAGCATTCAGCACTTTGGGTGAGGGTTTTTAATCTGCACATTTCTATGCAGCAGAACCAACTGGGACTGGCACCTGATCTCCATACAAACAGAACTTCCCTACATCCGAGAGCAGTGGCACCCAATCTTCCTGAGACTATTGTTTTTTTCTCCACAGATCTGTGTCACACTCTGAGAGCATCATACAGTCTTCCCAGTGGCCTCTTGCGAGGTGTGGGGAGGCTGGGAGTGCCACAGGAGTACAGGCGTCTGTGTTGCATCGCTAGGCAACTCCAGAGAAATAAATCCCCAGGCAAGTCGATACACACACACCTGCCCACAGCCTCCGGCCTGGCTGCTTAATTAACAACCAGCTCCGGCACAACGAGGCTCGGCCATGCATCACTCCCAGCAATCGATTATGCCTGCATTAAACAATCCACCCACCAGGTGCTTCCATTTAGTGTTTCAATGAGCTGGAAACACGCAGCTCCCGAGCAGTGTTTGCTTTGGTTGACTTAATGGAAGATATCTCAGAGCAAAATATGGACTGATTCCTCTTGAAAGTTGCAGGACTCAAAAGTTGCTGTCAGACCTGTCTCTCCCCAACATGAATGCACCTTAAGCAGAGCATCCTGCATCCACACAACAAATATAAATAATAACATAATTTCCTCTGAAAATACATTTCAGGATCATTCTGTATTGACAGAATTCCACTGGAGTATTTTTTTGTTTGTTTGCTGGAGAGATTGATGTATAGATACATTCAGGTGAAAAAACAAAGCAAATTTCTAAGAAAACTGTAACAAGAGCTTGTTTGTTCTTTTTTCCATTGCCTGCTAACGAATACCTTCTGCTCATTGTAGGTATCATCGCGCTGATATATTCTTTTCATATACTTCCAAATTCCCTGATTCCATTGTAAGCAAAAGGCACTGGAACTAGGTTTGTCAAAGCAAAACTCCCCGCTGGAGCCAGCGAAGCTTTGACATTATTGTAGGATGTGCCAAGTGCACTCATTTACACAGAGCTCGTTCTTGGATACTCTTCTCTCTAGGGAGCAACTATACATCAAACAAATGCTTTGCAAAAAGCTCTACTCATGGTTCTATGACAGATTCATTTTTAATATCTGTAAGGCACAACTTCTAAAGTAGGATTTCATGTACCAATAGGTTTTACTAATTTCCAGAAGCATTGCTATGGTCGTGAATGATTTCTTAACCAAGGCTGAGTGCACAAAATCGCCAGCAGAAAAGCACTCTGTTACACATACGTTAGACCCTTTTCCCCTTGCCCTCTGAGAGGGTTTTATTGGTGTAGTCTAACCTGCCAGACTAAGTTGAAGAGCCTCAATGAAGACGGTCAGATAGAATAGGAACAGAGTAAGAACAATTCAAGAACTATTTTTAAGTCAGAGGCTGCCTCTTTTTAGTTGTATCTGAATACAGCCCCTATAAAGCTCTTCAAGTTAATGAATGTTTCAGTGTGATACCAGAGTGAGATCAGAGTATTAGCAAAAATCTGTATCAATTCTTACTTTTAAAAGTAAAAATGAAGAAAGGAAAAAAAAAAAAAGAATATCCATTTTCCAGGAAGTCCTTTTATTGATTTTACAGAAGAAAATTTGAATGTATACACAAGGTTCTACTCATGTCACCTTTTCTAAACAAAATCTGAACTAGCTGTGTCTGGATATGCAGTTCTCCTCCGGAAGTAAGTACTTGCCACATCTTAAACCTGAACTAAGCAGTGCATTTATTAATGAAGGTAATATAAAACAACTATGCATAGTGGCAAAAAATGAGCAACAATGGAAAACCAGAATCTCCTCACTAACCTCTCCAAATTGTTTGGATGTATATACATAATATATATTAGTAGTAAGCAAGTAGCAGACAGAGGCCCCAATTAGTTCAGAGCCCTCACTGTGCTGATTATTGTATGAACATAAAAGGGAAACATTTCTTGCCTCAAAATCACTACAATCTAGACAACAGCAAAGCACATCGGGGCTTGCAGAAAGCGATGTGGAAGAAGGATGCTGAACCTGAGGGCAAGTAATTGGAACACAAGTTTGCGAAAACTATTGGCTGAGCATTCAGCTGAAAGCTTTAAAGATTTTTTTTTATTCCATAAAACAAGTGGACAAGAGATACAAATGAATCACTCGCAGCCTGTCTACTTAAGCACTCTCATTAAGCATGGGTATCATGGTGAAGATGGATCTTAAGGCAGAAACGAAAGGAGACTAGGATAATGGTTGTGTCTAATGACTTGGTTGTAAAGGCACAGAATCTAATAAAGCACAAGGTAATAAGCTCTCACTATTAGAGAGCTTAACATGACAGAAAGGCATGGTGCTGACAGAATTTCTATAACCAGATTATATAAATAACATAGGTTGGTAGGGAGAGCCACGGACAGAACTCTGCATTAAATATTAAGCACTTGCATTACCTGAGCTAAAGGATCCATCGTAGCAACCAGAAAATTGTTGCACACCCTTAATTTCTGTGGTTAAGCTATTAGAAGGGGAAAGAAAAAGTGGTAAGCAAGAGTTCAGTTCAAAAATATTGACAGTGTCTGTGCTCTGTGACATTCCTGTGCTGGTGCTGTTCTGGCTATCTTTCTCAGTATATCAGGGGTTCTGAGCAGAGCCTACCACTCCTGAGTCATCCTTTCTGACAGGCAGGAGTTGTGTGAGAGGAGATAGACTTATGATTACAAAGTCAGTGACCTGAATTTTCCCAAGACTTCTAGTAAAAACATAACATGGTAATGAAAATCTTTGGCTAGCTAGTCACAGTTCACCATCTTTTCTATAACTCCACCGATGAGTAACCAACAATGGAAAATTGATCTGGGAAAATACTTATATCCTTTCTCCAATGCAAATTTGTCTGGGAGAAGGAGACTGTTTTACAGTTTAGAAAAAAAAAGGAAAAAAAAGAATAGTTGCCGGCAAAAGCAGAGCTTTATAGTGCATGTGTAAGCAAGACATTGGTCTGACATCAGGTCTGCCTTTTTAGCGCAGTAATTAATAAAAGCACTTGATATATTATTTCAGCTTCTGCATCCTATGACACACTTGCTGTTTCTGAGATTCAAAATATTGTGTGAGTCACCTTCATAAATATACAGTATAATACCTAATGACTTTTATCACATTTCAAAGGCTATTTTTTTTTTCTCTGCAAAGGTAAGCTTTAATAAGTCACAAGAGGTTATGAGTCACCCAAGTTCGAGTTAGGACACTTATCTAAACCTAGCCCAGAAAATATCTTGAGTGCAAATCCTAGTCCCAGTGAGGTAATTTAAAAAAAAAAAAAACAAACCAAAAAAAAAAAACCCCACAAAACCACAAGGAGGAGAAGAAGAAAAGAATTAGAAGCAGAAAAAAAAAGAAGATTAAGAAGAAACATAGTTTGGGAAATTTCCCAATTCAAAACTGTTCTTAAGTAAATTACTATGGCTTGGAAAAGAAACAGGCAAAAAATGTTTGTGTAGCCACCACAGCTGGAGAATTAGAATAATAGAAAACAACACTTGTTAAAAGCAAGCTGATTTCCAGGGCAGGACAAAATGCTCCCCCTTCATCTTGTCACTGCTGGGAGCTCTTCCCCACCATCCTCCCACACTGACCTTCCTCTTCTCCCCTTCCTCGGCTCCTCTTCCTCACTCCTCACCTGCCGGTGACGGCAGATGGCTACAAGGAGCTGGGACAGGCTGCGAGGAGTAGGTGTGTTACGGAGGAAAGGTACTCCAGGATGAGCTGCTGGAGGCAGGGAGATTATCCAAGGTTTCTGTCATTGCCGGGCAGCAGTACAGCTACCGCAGCCACCCTTGCTCCTCCCGGGTCCTTGACGGGAAGCGCTCTGGAAAGCATCTCACTGCGAACAGGCCTGCTGAAGACAGAAAACAGAATAAACACAGCAGCGAGAAGTGATCACTCCATCTTTCCTCATTGTGCGTCTGACAGATTCACATATACCCGACATGACAGTTGCCTGCAACTTGCAGAGCCCCACAGCCAAGGGGAAGGGGGAGGGAGGACAAAGTGGGATAAATAATGATACATCCACGATAACAAGGCAGTGGTGTGGAAATCTGTCAAGAAATACATACTCCCGATAATAGGAAGAAAGCAAGGCCTGATCTTATTTAGTACAAGGCTGGAGTTAACACATTCTGCTACAGGAGAAATAAATCAGCTTTTCTGCACGAGCAGAGGTGCCCCTCCATCTGCATAATAGCTGTGCGCAGCTTGGGATCACTTGATCTTCCAGACCCCCCTCTTCTCCTCAGCTGGGTTGTTATCATCCTCTGTTATTATCTTCATGTTTCCCCTGGTTATTATCAGCATGTTACCTTTGCCTTTATGTCGACAATCTACCTGGCAATTTTCTCCTCTCAAGCTGGCTTCCCTGTTTCCTGGGTAAGAAAACTAATGTTCTTCGCTCCACAGTGAATGTCCTATTCATTATTCTCAATGTACTGTGACACAGCAACACTGACTATCAAAAGACTCTGGTATATTCTCATTTATTTCTCAGTTGTATAGAACAATTAACCAAACAGTACAAATAGCAACCTGTCTTTTATGATCCCTGATTAATTTAGGTTTGACTATGCTTACGTTTCACACTTGCCCAGACCTGTGATGTGAATGGACTTGTGAGTAAACACTGTTTAATATTGCGCATTCTGATGTGCCAGAGAGCACTTCCATTGTACCATGTTCTTGATGGTAACCCAGACAAATCTGGATTACAAACCTTTTCATAGCCAAACAGGCTGAAGCAGAATGCAGTTAGTGAAAAGAATGACTGAAAAGAAACTCCTTACTGATATTGCTATCAGCTGTCTATATCCATGTCGTGGTTTAATCTGGCAGGCAGCCAAATACCACACAGCCACTCGCTCACTCCCCCCGCCCCCCGCAGTGGTACGGGGAGAGAATCGGAAGGGTAAAAGTGAGAAAAACTCATGGGTTGAGATAAAGACAGTTTAATAGAACAGAGAAAGGGAAAATAATAATAATAAATAATGATAGAATATACAAAATGAGTGATACACAATGCAATTGCTCACCACCCGCACTGACCGATAACCAAGTAGCGATCGGTACTTCCTGGATCATGCCTACCGTTCATATACTGAGCATGACATCACATGGTATGGAATACCCCATTAGCCAGCTGGACTGGCTGTCCTGATTATGTTCCCTCCCATCTTGTGTACCTAGCTCAGTCAGTAGGCACGGGAGCTGTCCTTGGACTAGGAGGGCACTTAGCAACAACTGAAAACATCAGTGTGTTATCAACATTCTCCTCATACTAAATCCAAAACACAGCACTAGGAAGAAATTTAACCCTATCCCAGCCGAAAGCAGGACAATCCATAAGGATCACAGACTGGCAGGGAAGTGAGCTCTTGCCACGGGTTTGTCACTGACCCATCCTGTACTCTCAGTCAGGTGTCTGCCTTGATGTTACAGTCTGAATCTGTTACTGTTTTCCCCAGTGTGGTACTCAAAACTGCAGTCAGCATCATCTCAAAAAACTAAGCAAAAGCAACAAAAAAGATTGGCTTCATCCAGAAGAAGTCACCAAGTACTTCATCATACTTGACCATCACGCTGAGGTACACACTAAAAAGCTGGTCTTCTGGTCTTTCAGTTAAGTAAAGATTAAATCTCCTCTTGTTCTTTAAAATTTACCATCACCAGTCTTTCACCTTTTTTTATAAATGCATCAAAATCTGTAGACCTCAGCAAAGACACAGAAACAGTAGCCAGCATTTCTTGTGATTAGAAACTTAAAGTTCTGCAAAGTTTAACAAAGTGGAGGTCAAGCTACCCCTAAAGTCAAAACATGTGACAATCAAGTTACAAAAGCCTCAGATCAAAATCCAAATATGAAATATCCACCTAAAAGTAATAATTAAAACTAATAACTAAAACAGTAATTAAGCCAGCATTATTTGCCTTGCTTCTTCATTTAAAAACTACAAAATTCTAAGAATTTAAATGAAAATGTTGTTGTCAATTTCAGTTTGAAAAGAATATATAAGGAGAGCTTAATGGCTTCAGTTTGTTAAAGTCATTTTGTACTCATAGTTAATTAAATGCACAAGGACTTCCACTGAGAATCAGGATGTTCTAAATAATATAATAATAACTTGTGTAACCAATTACTGTAAAATAAAACTGGATTATCCAATATGACCTGTCTGGCTTTGGTATTCATAATTCTAAATCCCATTTAATTAAATCCTCAGGGTACCATATTCAACATAAAAACAACCATGACCTTCTTTATAATATAAACGTAGTAGCCATAGTGGGTCAGGAATGAATTTTGGTTCCACAACCGAGTGACTCATTCATCAGAAAATTTTTGGGCTGTCATCCTATTTAAACAACATTACGAGCCAGTTCCTCAGCTGGTGTAAATAGGCTATTGTAAATTGACTGTAATGGCAGTAGAGCTTTATACCACTGTTCTTTATTTCTAAGCAACAGAGAAGAGAAGAAAGTGTACGTGCATTTTTTGGTTCACTAATGAAGATGAGGTTTATTCTAAGAAAGATATATCACCTCTTCCCCCCGCCTCCCTTTTTTTTTTTTTTTTTTAATAGAGATTCTGGGAAAAGTGTTTTTCATTGTGGTTTGGTTTTTTTTGTTAATTAATGTTGTGCTTTCCAGAACAGCATCAAGGCCATGTGAGAACTTGTCATCTAAAGGGCATGACAATAAACATATCAAATTGGGGAGTGATTTTTCTGTGATGTTAGCAATCTACCCACACATGCTATAATAGTCTTTCTCTTTTTCTGACTTTTTTTTCTGTCTATTTTTAAACCAGCTGAACTATCTTTTCTACACAATGAAGACCTGTAAGTATGCTGTCTTCTTATTGTTTGACTCTGTATAGTATATATGTAGTTGTCGCATGTATAAAACGCAGATTTTCTCAAAATATAAATAGCCAGGACTTAAGTGCAGACACACACACACACACGTTTAACACCCAATCATAGAAAGTCTCCATCTCAAGCACCCAAAGCTCAATATTGCATTACATATGTTGCACCATTTGCAAATAAATATACTGAGAGTTGGATCAACCTGGTAGTGTGTAAATAGCAAATAGATAGAGGTGTCTATCATATGAATCATAGGCCAGATCCCTAGCAGGGTGAATTTATCACATTTTTTCAAGTGACACTGATGAACTTTTGAAGAAAAAAAATATACTGCAGTTAGTATAGGGGAAAGGTACTGCACTTTAGATGAATAGATTGAACTTCATCTATATTACACTAACCTGAAACGAAAAAAAGTAGGCAGGACCAAGTAATGATGAGAGCATGTCAGAAGGCTGATTATGGATATCTCATTACTCATTTTTCTTTGTCATTGCCCTTCAGAGAATGCCTGCAGAAGTTTAAATAATAACTTAAGACCCTGACACTAAAAATGTAACAGAATTATATAAAAAGCTATTCAGATTTTTTATTTATCTGCTGTTTTCATGTGAGGGGAAAGTATGTAAGGGAATCACTGATGAGGACAGATCAGGGAGTCCTGACCTCAGCACTGGGCGGGTACACAAAGTGTTTATTACCACGCAGCTGTCATTTCATTCAGAGTTTCCACCTATTTGTAAGCTGTCTTTTCAAATAGAATTTTTGCTAATCAAAAATTATCAACTGTTTAAAAAGATTTAAGACATTTTCTTTCACAAGGCCATTTGATTCTTTCTTTATGGGGAACTAAGCAATCTATCTGATTAAACAGCCTTAGTCTTTATTATCCTATTAAGAAATTTTATTGTCTAAAGAATACAGTCCCAGAATACATTCTGCCATACATTGCTTCTGTCATATCAGAAAAAAATGAATCCTTTTTCCTGCTTCTTTTAAAAACTAACCCACAAAAATCTCGTTCTTTAGTGGACCTAACCCTTTTGGGATTGGAATGATAGAACTAGGGAAATTTGCAGTGAACTGTTATCTACTGCTGTGGAGTGAGTTGAAATGTGTGCTGCAACTTTGAAATTTCAAATACAAGACAGAAATCCATAAGGAGAGAAAAAATCATACTAAAAAGACAAGGTTCAGTAACAGATGTGTTTTTATTGTTTTCATATTCAGACCTTTATGTTAATATAAGTACTCTGCGTGCACATCATGTAATCAACTCATAGGGTGAGCAGTTTGCTTCATTAAATTAGATCCTATTTTCATGACCAGCACCTTGATGAGGATATGAACAAAACACATATCACTGATTTCTAATTCTTGATTTCTAGTGGGGACTGTCCAGCAGTATTAAATCAAGAGCCACTGAACCATCCTATTTGTAGTTATTGTTGAATAGACTTTATCCTTTTCCTTCTCACTTTCCCAAGCTTTCTTAGTTTTCCTTCTCCATCAACACCTTTTGCGTATTAAGTAGCAAACAAATATGCATGTGTATACAAACATACAAATATATGTATGCATTTTTTTTTTCCAGTGACAGCAGGGAGCTTTGGATGAGGTCCTAAATATATAAATGTAATATATATGTGTGTGTATATATTTGCACATATGTATAGAGATATGTGTGTGTGTGTGTGTTGTGCTCTATAAATTTTTTTTCTTGTGTTTACAGTAACATTATGGATATTACAAATTATCTGTGTGACCATCAAGTAGGCAATACTATAGATTTTAAAGGACATGAGATTTCTTCTCATCTTTTTTCTGTGTCTCCATCATTAATCCTTCCTTGGGTAATACTTTCCTCTTGTTGGGAAACAAAACAAAACAAAACAAAGCAAGACAAAACATCAGCCAAACTACAGGAACCTTACTTTACCATTTGAAGGTCATAAAATATCACAGATACTTAGACACCGGACCATCTAAGTCTTGCAGTACAGGTAACTTAAGTGGAATCTTCTTTCTTTATATTAGTGTTTGATTCACTGGCTATTTTTTAAAATAAATTAGAACTGAAAACATTTCAATCATCCTGGTGTATTAAAGCTATTGTAAGCATCAGCTGTGTAACTGTTTTCAACCACAGACAATCTCTGAGCCTTCTTCAGCGATAGTCTTCGGTAGGTACTCAGACACAGCTCTCATCATAAACCACTTTAATGATAACTCAGGGGTACTTTCTTTTTCAGAGAGTCCTTTCTCCTGGTTGCTTTCAGGTGTCTCCTTGCACTACTAAATAGAATGAAAACATTTGCTCGTTCTAAGTACTTCTTATTCTTAAAATAACGCCACTGTGTGGATAATGCACTTTGTCCCCAATTAATTTACTAACAGGAACAAGCTCCATACACAAAAATATTACACTGATGACATTCCCAAATTTTAACTGCAAATTACAATCTCTACTGTCCTGCATAGTTTTAGTCTTTTGGCTGAAAATATATGGGTGAAATATATGATAGGAAAATATACATCATTCATCAAGAAATTTGTTAAAAACATGTCTTTCCACTGAAGATTTTCCAATCACTTTACAAAAAATTAGTAACTACAATTTCTTACATTGCTTTGGTTTAGAAAATTTTATTGTTGTTATTGTACATACATGGAAAAAAGATAATAAATTTCATAGCTACCATGTCAGTAGCAGAGCCAGCAACAGACCCCCTACTACCTGTGTCTTAAGCCCCGTTCTTTAACTTCAAGACTATTCTTGGAGTCTTTAATAATTAATGTTGCAATAATTCTCTTGTTTAAGGCCACATTGCAGCTTTTACCACAAGCTACCTTATATGTGTAAGGTACATAGACATATGAGTGTTTTCTAGGAAGGACAGTAGGACAATATCAGAGATTAATAATAATCTTTAATAAATAAACATAGAAGATTTATAATAATAGTATGAATCAGGCATGTTTTCCAGAATAGCATTTAGGGTAGATAATGTAACTTAGTTTAAACTGGTCATGGATAGAAGGTACCACCTATGCTAGTCTGCCAAAAGTACATACCAACCATCGGAAATCTGACAAAGGCAAAACAGGAAAAAAATGAGATCACCACATTCATTTTATGTTTTTAAGATATTTATACATTTATTAAAATATTTAAGCCATGCAGGGGTTTTTAAATAAAATCCAGGGGGTTTTATTTTTATTTGGTGGGTAGGAATGGCAAGAAAAGGAGTCTAAATATGCAAAAACCCAGGAAAACATAGTTGCAATGAAGTTTCAGATTCATGATCTCCAAAGCACATATGTAGTTGTCATCATCACAGCTCATAATAACTGCCTACGTACAGTCACAAGTGCTCGGGGTTTACCAGGAGCCAAACAGGCAGATGGATAATTCTTTGTATATGTGTCTACATAGTTTTACTCTTGCTGCATACCACTGATCACCCTCCCTCCATCTGCAGAATGTGTCTTCAACTGCATGTTTGTCCTTTTTTAAGCCCATAGCAAGCTTTTATAAATAGGAGAACAGAAGTGTGGGATGAAATACAAAGATGTTCTACATCTCTGTGTGCACTTGATGCAGCTTCAATGGGCATGACACTGTATATATATATACATGTTATCATATTAGTTTATTCTTTAATTCATGCTTAGGTCCCAGCTCCTACATCTGCTATACTGCCTGCATTTTGACATGCATTGAAATTCAGCTTTGGAATGTGACAATTGGTATCCTGTTAAGGAAACTTGATTGAAAGGGAATATATGAATGTAAGAATATCCATATTAGATCAGACCAACTGGGGTCTACTCCAGTAACCTGATTCTAACAACGGGCACAAGTCTGGAGGACACAATACAAACTAGAAGGGTAACAATTGGTATTTCTCCTTATCATTCTCCTATTCTCCAGCTATTTCCATTTCAGAGATTTGCTGAGCCAGATAAGGGCCTTATGTGTTTGGTAAACTTCAATAGATTTCTTCTGCATAAACTTGTCCAGTCTCCCCTTGAGTCTATGGAAATTTTTAGAATGAAAAATAGACTTCAAGAAGAACTTGCTCACATCTCCTGTCTTGTATAAGCCACTATCGCCTCTCACTTGTCTTGAAGAAAAAAGAGGTAGGTTTTGTGAGTTTCATTTGGCTCTCTCTTGTTCTTCAACTAGAAGAGACTGTGAAGAATTTAATCTCCACCCACTGTCTTCATATAACTCAAAATTTTTAAAATTTCTAGCACATCCTTCCCCCATGTCATCTCTTTTCCAGACAGGAGACTCCTAGCTTACACAAGAGTTCCCTGTATGAAAGCTGTTACAGACCTTTGATCATTCTTGCCACCTTTCTCTGCACTTTTTCTAGTTCTGCTTCATGCATTTGAGATGAGAAGCTCAGAACTGCATAGAATATTCTAGGATATGGGTGAACCCATGACTTTATATAGTGGAACAGTGAGCTCTGTTTTGCTCTCTATTACTTTCTTAATAATTCCTAACATTTGCTTTGTGATGGCTACTGAGCACCAGATGACATTTCACTGGAAATCTCTTTCTCAGCAACAAAAACTTGCTGCTGAGTGGCAATGGTTATCTCAGTGCACATCATTTGTACATGAAACTAGGATTGTCTTTTCTTCTTCTCATCATTTTGCATTTAGCTATGCAGAATTTCACGTGTCTTTTTTTTTTGCTCTTTCACTTATATCATACAACCCTTCTGCAATTTTTTGCAGTCAGATTTTATGCTACCCTGAATGATTTAGTATCATCATCCAACTTACTTACATCACTGCTCACCCCGTTATACAGGTCACTGATAACCATATTAAGCAGAACAATCCCCTGCACATTTCCCTGTGGAATTCTACTGCTGACCTCCCTTCACTGGGAGAATTGACTACTCCCACTCTCTGTTGCCTGTCTTGTAACCAATTATTTATCCAAGTTATGACCTCTTTATCTCTCATGCATGGCTGCTTAATATCTAAATCCAAATAGATTATATCAATCAGACCAGCTTTATCCATATGCCTGCTGACCCTTTCAAAGATCTTTAATAAATTTTCAAGACAGTAGTTTCCTTTGCAAAAGCCATGCTGACTTTTCCAAAGTAAAGTACATCTATCTGCATGTACACCAATTCCATTCTTAACTTCTCCTAATTTGCCCACTGTAAACACCAGATTTACAGGCCAGCAACTTTGCAAATGTCCTCCAGTTTTATTTTTTTAGCTGGCGTTACATTTGCAATCCCCCAGTCTTCAGTAAAGCAGTTTTAAATTAAAGGTTAGTTATCAGTGTTAGTAATGCAGCTACTTCATCTCTAGGTTTCTTTGGAAGCTCTAAATAAACATTCTCTACTCCTAGCAGGTTGTTGCTCTTCATTTTGATAGTTATTCCATAACCTCTGCTACAGTCACTTGTGTCTTAAATATATCCTCTGGAAAGTCCTCTGCAAAGAAGAGAGAAAATGAAGAATTTTACATGCAGATGTAAGAGTCAGGAAAGTTGATTACATCTGAGAAGAGGGAAGTGTTACAATTCAGTAGAGTCCTCTAAAAGACAGAAAGCTCAAGGGGGTTAATTTCCCTTTTTAGGTAGAAAGCTAAAATGTTTAGGTTTTCTGTTCAGTTCAGATAATTACTGGTGATATAACCTCAATCTTTTATCCAATTAAGATATGTACATATGATGTAGCCTGATGTGGCCAACATGTTTTTCATTAAGGATTTTTTGACATTTCAAGCTTAAGAGATGATCTTTTTGCTTGTCTTCCCCTTCTGTAGTTGCTAAATATATAAGCAGTTATATCTGGATGAGAAACATTTTTTGTGTGCCATACGATACCTAGAGCTTGCTTTTAACATTTCTTCATCTTTTAAAATAGGTTATCTTAAAATACTGCTGCTAAATTCTGCTTGTTCCCCTTGTGCAACGGAACATAGAACAAGCATTATGCAAGCAACAAGTAACTCTAGAATCCGAAAACTTACTGGGAAAATAATAAAGACTTGATAACTTTAAGATATATGGCAACATCATTGACAATAGGGAAAGATAATTGCATGCACATGCAGCCTAAAGAAGCACCTTTTAACCTTCCTGCAGTAACTACTTGTACACTCTCCTGCCATGCAAGTGGTTTAAGGTAGTGTCCAACATCGCATTTGCAGTGGGCTAAGTGCTCAGCCAGTCAGCTACTACAGCTCAACTGAGATATCTTAATTCACTCAGTTGCAGTAACCCAATTATATTTATATGCTTTGAAATAGGAAAACTGTGTCTCTGATGAAAAGAATATAGTTCATAACTGTTTCTACTCTAAGCTCTAATACATTAGAAAATGAGCAAAGGCTTGTTCTCTTAAGGGCAGACTGCTTTGTCAGCAGATGTTCTGCAAAGTGGAAGATGGACAATATAAGGGGTAAGCCCATGTGTTGTCACAGCAGTCATTATCTTTCTTGTTACTGCATAGGTTTATGCACTCTCAGTTCTCCTCTCATTATAATTTTTATCCTATTCAACGATAAACTCATTAGGCTCCATCAATATGACGAGCTGTCCATTTTGCGTCTCTCAGCTATTTGGATCTTTGCTAATAATCATCTTTTCTCATTTCACATCCATAAGTCAGCATAAGTAATACATGACTTCAGCCATCTTGCATGTCACAGTAATTTGGCCATTGGCAACGTGTGACAGTCTGCATTTTGATAATCTGGCTGAACCAATACATCTTTTTAAACATTTTTTTCTATACATTGATATTATACGCTTTCAGTTAAACCACATGTAATTAAAATCGTGTTGAATTACACACATACACACTTGTAACCTCTTATTCTTTATAGTTTCATAAACTTCACAAAATTGAATTGAAAATTGCAGATTTGTTCTCACAAGTTTTTATAGTCTTACTTCCTCTATTATAATAATTAGAATTTAAAAGAAGTGATGTGGACTCTTTTCTCATAAGAGAATTTCAAAGAATTTCTTTGGCTTGTCCTAGTGTGTACACAAATTATGAGCATTTGTATGGATTTATGTAGGCAATCTCAACAATTTGTTATTCATACACAGGAAAAAATAAGGCTATGATTCCAAATGGGGAATCCTTTCACTCTACATTGGCCACCTGATTCTTTACTGAAAAGGCAAGAATAAGAAAAATTGCTTTTTTATTGATATCAACAAGGATAACAATGGAACTGGGATGTTGCTTGTGGTTATATAAAAAAGATTTCAGAAAAAAAATTGGTTTGCTTTATGGCTTGTATTTCAACCTGTTTTATTTTTAAATAAAATAGAAGCTGGAGAATTTTGTCAGCAATTTAAACCTATTTTTAATTTTTAATGAGTAAATGCAGAATGGTTGTCACAAAGTTCCACTCCACCCCCACCCCCAACCACCTATACCTAGTTATTCTACCTTTCCATAGACTAGTTACACAATTTAACCTTAAGATCTTGTACATACATTGGACCATTTTGAGTATCCTCAAAAAATCACCTCATGCAACCTGATACTTTAAAATTTTTTTTGTGCCTTGCAGATTTAAATAAAACCTTTTTAAAATGTTGCTCACTGAAAGGATCACACTCATTATGTCCATTCTGGAATTTCACCAGTCTTTTCCAGCCCCTGAAGGGGACCTGTAAAGAAGAAATGCTGTTTTCTGCTTGCACCACAACCTCTATTCAAAGTCCAGATAAACTGCAACAGCTGAAAACATTTTGAAAACATCATAAAAAACTAATATTTTATTTTCTAGGTTTTTCTCTTTTATCTTGTTAACCAAGAGACCCCTCAACCTTTTTATTTTAAGGTGTGAAAATATGGCTGTCTACATTGACTCCATCTTTAAGAGCCACTGCGGGGAGAGTTATGAAAGAAATATTCCCTAATTACAACAGTTTCATTAAAGTACAAACCAAAATACATTCTGTAGAAGATATTTGAAATTACCATCTATAACTTTTGATAGAAAAAATTAAACTTGGGTATTTATTGAGAATTGTCTCCTATAAACCCTGTATCTGGGTTCATGGAAGTAGGGGAATAGCTGCTGGATAAAAACAAAAGTCTAAAAAAGAAGGATCATAATTGGTTCTAAACTGTAATTTAGTCATTAAGTAATAGTACAGCTTCAGTAATAGAATTAAAAACATTTAGGTAAAATGCCTTATTAACTTGAGAAAAAACATTTAGTTTAGTTTATAAACAAATGAGGATCATCCTTTTCAGCACTCATAAAGATTATTTATTTTTGGTATAAATTATTTTTGTTTAAGCACCATTCCAATTACTGAGGCTAAATTGTTAATTAGCTAATTTGATCTTGATTACATTGTTGTATTGTTTATTTTTATTTAAATATGAACAATGTCTTCTCATTGGTGATAGTGACAATTGATTTATTATTGCTCTTGTTCAAATGTTTTCATACAGATATAAAAAAGCGAGATAATTTTATGTAAAAATTTTATGTGTCAGTAACCTTCCAGTAAGCTACATGGACCAAGAAGGTTTAATAACCTGTAGAGGTGGATTGCTCTTCATGTCTCCTATACCAAACACAAGATTTTAAAGTTTAGAGTTTCAGGCAATAATTTGCTTCTTTTTGTTATAATGTCTCAAGAAGATATTTTATGGGAATTTTTACTGAAACAGCCACAATGTCCAGATATTAATTATAGAACTAGGAATTATGTGAAGTTTTGTTAGAAATTAATTAACTCTAGCCAGAATGTTGCATTTCCTGCTTTTGGAGCACTTAATGACTGAGCTATGACAGCTCAACTCGCTAAGAGGACCCACCATTGGCCATAAAAAATGCTGAGTACCAAACTTAACGAAAGAGCCTGATATTTAAGCTTGTTCCTCCCAAAGGTCTGAATATGTTACCAAGAGCTCCAAAGTGTGCAGTAATCCAATTTATACTTCCAAAATCGTACAGAAGATCTCTGTGAACAGCTTTAACAGCTGTGTTAGCAATGTTCTTACTGCTAACTTTGGTCATTCAATTTAGGCACAGCAATGCCTAAACAGGTTGGCATGTTGTCCTGGCAGACTCTCTTGGAGATCCCAGGCTGAGCTCTTGTGATGCCTGTGCAACCAATGAAGAGATGCCTTTGTCTTCAAAGAGCAATTCAGGGTATCTGAAATCTTGAATCTCCTTCCATAAAAGTTGCATGGAAACTGGTCATATCCAAAAGGTCATTTGATACTTCTCTTCCCAGGAAATTTTCTGGAGTTACATGGCACTGACTATGCTGTCTAACTTTCTGTGAAGCTTAGGAACCTTAACTTCAGTAGGACTTTGACATATATGTCACACTTGTGGCTGCAGATTAATCACTTCTGCTCATCCCACATTCCAGACAGTGAGTCTTTACATAAGGACCAATGCACCATGATGCTAGTGAGGTCTCTGCTTATTTCAGCCACAGTGGTGATGCTGTCCCTTATCTACATGGCAGTATCATAGCAATGACAAACCCCGGAAGCAAGACAGCTAATTCAGTAATCTTAATTTTACGATGATCAAATCTCTATCACTCACTTCAGGAAATGCACCTGTTAGTATGTTAGAGACCCTTTTGATGACTTCTTCTGCCTCTTTTGTGGATAACAAACTGCTATTTCACCTAGAATCATGCAAGATAGTTCATATCACAGGAGTCATACAAGAGGGTACCCGACCCTCTTTGGGTCAATCAATTGATTGTTGATCAATCACTGCCCTTTGAAAGGGAAACATGAGCAGTCCCTAAACTGTGTTTTTTATCCAATAACTGACTAATGAAAACCATGTAAACAGCCTGAAGCAAGGTACTGGATAGCAGGACAGGTATTCTTTCATCTCCCTGTCTTTCCAAGCAGTGGTGAAATGGGGATTGAAAGCTGAACTTGCCGGTAGGGAAAACTGAAAGGGCTGCAGCTCTGCGGGGGAGCACTAATCACTGTGTCACAAACAGCACCAGGCTCAACCCCCAAGAGAATTTTGTGACTTTAAGAATGTGTCCATCATTTCTGTGCTTTGTGTTAAGTTTAATAGTGTCAGCACTGAACGAGCATTCTGCACACACTTAAAGACCTAGGCCTTTCATAGAAATTCCTCTAACAGTTCACAACAGAGCTGGGAAACAGAATTGCTAAAATAAATAAATAAATAAATAAATAAGTTCATTTTTTCAAATATGTGAGAACCTGAGATGAGATGCTCAAAAAATGTACATCAGGGGTAAAAAATACTTATGAATATGATGCCTAAGTCTCAATTTAGACAGACAGCATGTGATCTGAGTCTTGCCCTGGACTGTCTTCATCCTCAATTCCTCTGGCATCCAGCCCACCCAGTTTACCGCATTACTAAGGTTGCAATACTGCTCTCCAGAATTTTATACAACTAATTTGGGGGCTTATTGTGGATAGATATATTGCTTACTTTGCATGAACTCCTTTCAACTGCAAGACTGAAAATTAATCTTTTTTTTTTTTTTCCAATAATAAGATTTTTCTTTCTGGATACGATCTCTAAACAAAAACCAGACAATATTCTGAATTCCACTCTTACAATTCCACTGAATTCAACTAAGATGTCAGAAGTCAAAATAAGTGCAGAATTTAATTCTTTCCATATGCCCAACATGTGTCCCACAATAGGCATTCCACTAAACTTCTGTGCCTGGCAATATTTTTGTTCTGTGAGTGCAGAATTAGTCAGGTAAAAAAAAATGGAAATCTAGTCTGCACAAAAAATAGGAACATTAAAACTAAAACCACATTTCTGGAGTCTGTCCTGATTCTGTACTGTAATTAGGAGACAACACTTTATATCTATCTGGACCCATACAGACATCCAGCAACTTGGGTACATCATAGACGGGTGCAGGATCCACAGTAGGATTAGTATCCAAACTGTATACTCATCCTTAATATATCATTCAACCACATTAAGAAAAGACAGGAATGTGGTGGTTGTATCCAGGCAAATGGATTTTTTTTCCCAATAATAAAGGAGAAAAAGTTGTCAAACTATGGTACTTCTGTAGGGTGATGTGTATGGCAGCCAAGCTAAAGACTCAAAGACTTATTTTCTATTTTGTAAATACAAAAAAAAAAAAAAAGCCAAGATGAAAAAGGCACTTAGAGTGCAACACGAAACCTTTTAACAGCTCTTGAGCCAGTCAATATTCCTATGCTACATGTTTTCTTTTACATCCCGTGTGTACTAATGACAGATTAACAAGCCACATAGGTAGAAGTGGGAGTTTGAAAGCCAATTAGACCGTGTGAATTTTCCCAAACGTGTCAAAATAAGAGAAGTGACTGTGCTAAATAACTCAGTGCTGATACACTGTAGAAAATGAGTGATTAATAAACTTCAGTGCTTTTATTTGCCTCCTTGAGACATGGTGATGTGGCTGCTCCGCGCTGTGAAGCAGAGAAGTATGTGTACAACACAGGCAAGACTACATAAATCTTCCAAATCAGTATTTTATTTTAAGGTAAACTTCCAGTCCTCTGCTTAACAACTAATATTGGTTCATATATCATGCTAATAAGAATGCCAGAGTTTTTTTCTCATCTTTTTCTATTAAAGTAATGTTTTGAAGACAAGGATGGAACCTGCCTGGATGTTTTTTTGTAATAATTGTTATTTGTCTGTAGAAAATTGTAGAAAATTGAGAGTAAGTATCCAAGTAGGATACTTCCAGCTAAACATCACAAGTCCCTGCTTCTCTAATACCCAGTCCTGGAGAGAAATTGTGTGAATCAAATGCTTTGGCTTTATGTTTGACCTACAGCCTTCCTGGCTCACTGACAGTCACCCTGGGGAGGCAGAAAAGGAAAGATGGGGAGGCAAATACTATTTGGCAGCCCATTTCTAAGCTAATGTCAATTTTATTTTGGCCTAAAGTGCGAAAGTGAAACTGCCAAGAGTTTTTGGGGGAAGATACAGGAAAAAAAGATTTACTTTAGATTTTGCAAAATCGTGGATTTCTAGGGCTGCCTTTTTACCAAAAAAAAAAAAAAACAACCCACATCTTGTTTGAAGCTCCCCAAATAATTTTGTAGGAGCATTTTACTGATCTCTATTCGTATATCTGTGCAATACAGGTGAGTGTCTTTGTAGGTGGAAAAGATTCTGTGACTTGGATGGGGAGTGATTTCAGTTCAGTGACAATAATGCTGTGGAAAACCTAACTGTTATGGTTCACTTCTCCAAAACTAACACATAAGTGAAAATTTGCTATTGATCTTTGTAGCGTTAGAAGTTCCCATGACAATGTCCTTTTGAAAGACAGAAAAAAGAGACTTGAAAGACAGAAAAGTCAGACCAGTCGCTTTCCATATAAAGGTGATAGACTAACCCATTACCCAGACAGTACAAATATCTGTTCTATTTAGCCATGGTTCCTGCTTTAAAGTAGCTCACCTGCTTGTAGATTCAGAAAGCATTTAGTAAATTTGTGGGAACTATGTAAACAGCAACAAGGACTTCTCTTCAATCTTAGCACGTCAGGGGGTGGAAATGTTCCAAAGGTAGCCTTGAACCTCAGCAGGGTGGACTGGAGGAGGAGTGATGAGCTCCCACACTGCAATTTTAATTAGTAGGATATCAAAGTTGTACATCAGACATGGGGTTTTTCTCTCTAAATCAAAAGGACAGCAGCAAAGCGATCAGCCTTGTGCTAGACGAGGAAAGGACTTTCCCTGAGGAACGCATGATCTAAGAATGCATTTGAAAATAACCGTGACAGCAGCAGAAAAAAAAACATCTGTGAGCTTGCAGCTTTCTCCTGTACTGACTTCATGAAAGGTGAAAAGGAGCCATACAGAATATTTCCAGCATTGCGTCTATATAGTTTGCAGGTTGATACCATCTTCGGTATTGAATCCCAGTGTTGTAAGTTTGATGATCTTCCATAAGGAGAAAAAAGAGGACATCTTTTAGAAACTTCAGAAACATAAATCTGCCTTTATGGGGCCAACTCATAATAAAGCAAGCAACAGATTTATGTATGCCTAATATGTCTTCATATTAGAAAGGATAGTGGGATATAAAGATCTTCAAAAACAACACTAAATATCATCTTAAAACTAGTAAAAGGAAATACAAGGTAACCCAACTGCTGTAAATGTCACACATATTTATCTGCAAAGCTTTGCTGGCTATCATTCACTTTCTTTACCCAGCAAATAAAAATTAGTGTTCTTGATTGTCAGTGATCTCTATGTTGAAGAAATTTCACATATTATTGATGGAAAATCATAATTTCATTCATATGGACTCCTCCCTGACATGCCTATTTTTGAATGGAAATTTTCTTGTTTTCACTTTGACTTTTTTCTTTCAGGTTACACCAAATGCATTGACATTTCCGAGGACAATTCAGTGATGTCTGCTGTTGGTTTCACCATTGGGAAGATAGTACAATCTGCCACAAGAAACCTTAAAATAGTTAAGGATTGAAAAACAATTGCAATGTTTTTAGCTTGAAAGGCATTATGTAGGTGCTGTCTGTAGACTGGAAAGCTCTTTAGCCAGAGTGTCCAGCTTAGATTGATATCACACACCCCTGAGCTCACCTGCCACTTGCCAATGAAGTGAAGAAGCAGTTCCAATAATATCAGAAGCATTATACTGGTAGAACAGATATGCCATTAACATGTTTTTATGGACACCTGTACTTATGTAGAAGTCTGACAAGATGATTAAAATATGGCTGCCCAGAAGGGAGCATCACAACTGCTACTCACTCAGGAGTGTACAAAGTAATTATCATCCAGTAATGACTATAAAATTAAGAAAATACATTGCTTTTTGAGCCTCAGGCTAAGTTTACTTATTCATTGCCTAAGACTGAATCTGAAGAAGTCTCCAACGTTGACACAGATGTTTTAAATATTTTGCTAGAGGCTAATTTTTAAATAACTGACTGACTAATTAGTAGCATCAAAGTGTGGAACTGTGCATCACCTTTGGTATTTACCTACTGTCATGAGTAAAACTCGTCATATGCTGTGACAGTATCTTCAGTGCTGAATCGCTTTTGACTGCTTTTTGAGTGAAGGCAAAGGACAGTTCTCAAAACTGATTGAAATTCTGTGTAAAAGGACCATAGCAGATGTAGTCTGCAGACTGCCCAACTCCCAGTGGTTAAATGGTTGTCTTCTCTCACTCTGCTGAGCACAGTAAAAGGTTACCCCACTCCAGCCTGAGCCCTTGGCAACACGTGGAATTTCTCCTAAGAAAAAGGGAGTTGTATATACAATTTCTGGCACCATCCTCTCTATTCCAAACACCTCTTCCCTTCTGTCATCACCTCATCTCACTTCCTTTCCAGGACTTTTTTTATTCTTCCTGCCTCTGTTTATCTTTATTTTTGTAGTAAGCTATTTTCTCTTGGAAGACTGTATTTGACTTCTCTATTCTGCCAACTGTTTCTGGTAAGGCAAAAATAAATCAATGAGAAGTTAGGGTCAAACAAAACAAGACAAACAATCCATAGTCAGTGTTTCAGCATGTCTGAAAAATAGGAATGACTCCACAGTTTTAATTCCTAGCAGGCTGTTAGACCTACAGTGTTCCTGTGTATGCTGACAGCATAACATGGAATCTCCCTTCCTGCTCTCAGTCTCTCAAACCCTTTTGTTCTTTCTACCTGGGAGAGTGGAAAGGACAGCCTAGAGAAGGCAGACCACACTCTACCTTCTTTTTTTTTCTTTTGGCAATTCAAAAGTATGTCTGTCAGACTTTGCCTCTAGGCCTTCAGTCCACTAATTCTGCCTTGCATCATTAGGATGCAAAGAAAAGACTGTTAACTCAGTTGACTCCTACCCCACACTGGCATAGCATCTTCTAGTTGCAAGAAAATAGCATTATTTTAGTAAAATTTAAAAAAAAAAACCACCACCCTAGTGTCAGACTGTAATAGTTGGGATAGAGCCCAAGTCTGGATTGTAAAAGCTAGAGTAGCCTGGCAAAAAAAATAAATTGTTGGCAGATGCTTGAAGTTCAGGCCCTGAAAACAACACCACAAAGACTCATTTATTCATCAGCAAAATACAAGAGAAGAATGCAATTAAATGTCTCATTATATCATAGAGCCAGACTAAACTCTGCATGGGAAAGGTTTAAGATTTTCTATATTTTTTTTTGAATTAAAGTGATGTATCAAATCAACATAACTAAATAACGTAACTAAATATTCCAAGGTTTTCCAACACCCTTATTAGCTTGGTATATGAGTATCTCACATTCTTAAAGGTATTTTCCTCCCAATACCACTGTGAGATAGCAAAGTATTATAAATTCCATTTCACAGATGGGAAAGTGAAGTTTAGACTGCTGAGATGGTGTTTGGCTGTGCAGTGACATTCAAGCATGGCAAGATCCATGGATAATTAGTACACATGGCCTATAAAAATGTCTTGAAAATTCCAGGGTTCAAATTCATATCTCTGCCAGCCTCAAAACACCAGCTCAGATAGAGCTATCCTAGCACTTCTGTGGGATATTGCTTTGTACAGGTTTAGTGGCATTGCATGAATTGCACAAAAATAGGGAACTGAACATGAGTTATGGAAATGAGAGGACCAATACCCTCAATATTAGACCATCCTTCCTCTTTAGGTGTTGAATAATGTCAAGATCATATAACAAAAGGCAAATGCTTTGGAGCTGATCTTTGGTCTCATCACTACTAAAGAGTAATGGAAATGAAACAGCAGGAGTACATTACAGAAATGCTATCTTCTTTATAAAACTAGCATAGAAATACATAAAACTTCGAACAGAATTTCTCAGTTAACCCTTGCTCTACACATCCCCAAGTCATTTATATTAGTGAGAATGAAAAAAAAAACCCGGACCAACATAATAGCATTTTATACCCACTTTACACTAGTGTAACTGATGACACAAGTCAGAAGGAGAAAGCAAATTAGACCCCCTGTGTGTGTTATATTATTTTCCATACTTGAGTGCTAATGGCTTTCACATTTAGTCAGTCCACAATGAGCAGGCACATAAAATACCCTGATGTGTAATCTGCCCTACACAGTCAGTTATATTCCAAATAAAATGGGCTGTAGATTTTTTTTCAGTGAAATTTGGGCCACATTATTTTATTGATTTTCCAGCAGACGGTCTAGTGAAATCAATGGGCAACTCTGCTTAGCAATCAATGGTACTATCTGGCCATTAGCTGCTGTTAGGAGAGACCCGAACATCTGATAGACATAGTTAATAGTGCACATATCTCATTACAGCTGTGCAGATCAAACCGCAGAAGTGATGGCAACTCTATCTCCGCATGGAAACGTTACTAATAGAAACAAAAATAACAGCAGAAAAAATGTTGCTATCACATCATCTCTTAAAGAAGCCAAATCATTAGATAGCAAGTCACCAGTGCTTTCTGTAAAGAGTAAGCATCATTAAACAGTCACACCATAATCTGTAGCATTTGAAATTTGCAGTTGCTGTTGAAAATCTTGCCCACTTCTATCAGCAACAGGAATCTATGGGTGAACCCTTTATCCCATTAAGCCCCAATTCTTAGCAACTTAATTTTGTGCACTTTTTACTTTCAGTTAATACTAAGAAATAGAGCTAACAGAGTTCAGTAACCTTAAGAACAGTCGGTTCACCAGATGGACTTGGAAGTTACACCTTGCAGAGCCAAATGTATGTGTTTTCAGGACTTGTGATATTTTTAGCCACGCTGCTTCCCTTGATCTGTGCTGAGTTTTGAATTGTTCAGACATCGTCTGATCAAGCTAAAAAAAAAAAAAAAGTGCAGAGGTGTGCTACAATGGCTTCAAGTAGAAACACAGATAATTTAATTTGCATGGAAGATAGAGACTTGCACAACATTTTAGATTTAATGTTCCATAGGGCAAGACTTTACAAGGAGCTGTATAAAGCATTTAAACACCTGTTGGAACCAAAGCAAGATGTTTAAAGCTATCTCAGCTGTCTTTATTCTATATTGTGTTAATTTCTGTTTGGGTATGGCCGGGTGTCACTATGACACAGGTATAAAAATAGCTGGTTTTTGGACTTAATTAATGCTTTCAGTTTTTGTTGATTCATTAATGCTATTTACTGCAGTGCCAACAGCTTTGCGTGCCCATAGTCCCACTAGAACATTAAAATGGTGAGCCTGGCTCAATGGAGCCACATGATGAGCTGATTCTAGGATTTTATGGGGTGAGAGAGCTTTAAGACCTACCCTTTTTCTACCCCCAAACATTCAGTAGTACATTTAAGAAAATGAAAGACCCTGTTGATATCTATATTTCTGCCCTTGGCCACGCACTGATCCATTAATTATTGAGAGCCCCAAGAGTTATTTTGAAACCTCTAGTAGAATTTGCAAACTAAATCTATCCCAGTCAACACACAACAAGAAAGAAACATCAGGGACTCATATCTCATCTTGTACAACAGATAGTAAAATGATAGCAACATGCCATTTGTACTCAGAAAAGCAGCAGTTTGAGCAAACAAGGCCTACCAGGGAGCACAGGAACAAATTCTTGTTTTATTTGATTTCTACCATCTTGAAGAGTGCCACGAGCACTGATCCTGAGGTGTGCTACTCTAAATCTTACTTTTTACGCATAATTGTGTACTCATTGGAAGAGGGATTGCAATCTGGGCCTCCAAGGTAACTGCCCTAACATTCTCATTCTCTGTTCCAATGAATAATTATCTTCATAGTAATAATTGCATTATGCAAAGTGGAAGAAGTTCTCTGAAGTAAAGAACTGGATCTCCATTTGGTCAAAATTGCAAAAGAGAAAAAGGGTAAAAGAAAAAGAAAAATTTACAGATATGCCACGCTCCTTTTCTAAAGTTTAATTTTTGTGGTACACAGGTACAGTCCTTCAGAGCCCACCTAAGACTGGGAGAAACAGACTTTTCAGTGCTAAGCTGTGTGATGAGAGGTTGGTTACCACAAAACCAGAGGCCTGGCACAGGTTGGAGGAACAATGCCGGGGCAAGTGAGGCACACTGAATAGGCTACTCCGAGGGTTATTCCAGGAGAACACTCAGACCATGGTCCTTGGTGTGAAACCCAACAAAGTGGTTCAACCAAAGAAACTCCCTGACCAGAATAACTTGCAGAATGAAGAGGGTTATTGCCTATAGGACTATAGGACTCCTCATGGGAAGCAGGGGAAGGGCATTTGGAGGTTGTGTGAAATGTATATTATAAGGTATTTTAAGGGTATTGCAAGACTTGTTGTGGGATGTTTAGGGGAAGAATCAAAGGGAAGGAAAGGTAGAGGTCAGGGTGGATTGTGGGTGAACAAGCATGAGAAAATAGAGCAGAAAGTGGGTAAAGAGGTTGGCTGAGAGTAAATACATTGCTGGTCTGTAGGCTTGTCTGGCCTAGCCCTGTGCCTGATCACCACATAGGATTATTAAATCCTGTTCCTACTTTCAGTGTGATCTCACATGCAGTTCTCTGTATATGTGTGTTTGCCAGTAACGGGAGAAGGGACTGCAGGTCACAGAGGCCAGTAGATCTGGATGCCAGCAACCAGAGTGACCTGAGTGTGTGTTTCCCTAAGGAATTGCAGGACTGCATGTGTGAGTGCAATTTGCTGTCAAAAACTTCAAGCCAAAGTAGCTGGTGAGCAGGATAAGAGGTTTGGGAGGCAGCTACTGGGAAGCTGGGGCTCTGGATACTGGGCTGACCAGGGGGTCTGAGAGATGGCAGCTTGGGAGACCATAGATCTGGACCAGCTGCCGGATAGACCTGTTTCTGTGTGTGGTATTGAGAAGAGGATTGCGTCCCAGTAGCTGGAGTGGGGCTGCGGGCATCGGGGGCCAGGGGTCTGGGGCCAGCTACTGGGTAGACTGAATGTCCAAGGCCAGTTTTACTGAGGGATCCTTATTATCTTCATATACATACAGACTTCCAACCTGATCAGCAGAAGAGGAGGACCAGCATCAGGCCATCCACGCTGGTCATGTTTGTGTGGGTGCTGTGTGTGTTTTTGTGGGTGCTGGTAAGGCACTGTGTGCAGTGCATGAGTGTGTCGCTTGGGAATAAAAGCTCACCCTCTTTAATGGTTGGACTAAGACACATGGAGCCATAGCAACCTCCTGTCCATCAGGGTACCAGATTCACATGTCTCTGGCAATCTGATTTCTTGTTTGCTCTTCATCTTGCCTTGAAAACCTGAACAGTTTCCTCTAACCCCTCCTCCTCCTTTTTCCAGGGCCCAGCTCTATACAGCTTTACATTCACTTTAATATCTTCTCTTCTGCTTTGCTTTCTCTTTTGCTTTTCACTCTCCAGGAGTGAGGATCAAAAAGATCCTCTTCATGGATACATCACTGTGTTGTGGTACTGTTTGGATATCCTTTATTGGGATCATCATGCTCCTGGCTGAGTCCCTTAGCAGCCCTTTTTGGAAGTGATGCAACTGCAAATAAGCTACTGTAAAGCCACAAAACCAGGTACCATATCTTTTAAAACAATATATATTTGCAAGTTTGTCACAGCGAGCACAAAATACGATGCACGTGCTGACTACTAATCATAAATCTGTATGGCACATCTGATTTATTTACACCTATAATGAAAAATAATCACAGCATAACCATAAATGAGGTGAAAAAACAGAGACAATATCTTAGCTGGTGAAATTTAGTTTAATTGCATATATACAGCTGTGGTAATTTACAGCATCTAAGGTTTGACCCACTAAGCCAACTTTGGACTTAAAATTGCGTTTGTCACAGTATACTCAAGATCTGTTAGTTGTACAGTATCACTCACCAGGCTATTTATCATTTGTTTGAAAAAATAAAGGGCTGAAAGCAACATTATGCTCATGCAGTTTGCTCTTCTGCTCAGCAACAGGAAGTAGTATGATTTTTCCCAAAAATTTAGTTTATTGAACTTGAACTGAAGAACATATTTTAAAGATTTATTTCGGTTTTATTTTGAAAAAAAAGTAAAACAATGAAGAATTTATGAAATTATGGTGAATTTATGAAACAAGCTGGCAATCTCTTCCAAAATTTAACTTTCATCTCCATTAAAATTGTATAACTTTTTCAGTTCATGTAATAACTATATTTAATATGTAGCCTTTTCCCCAAATGAGTAAACATCACTTGATATAGCTGAATAAATGGCATGTATGTTCTGCTCATTAACTGTATGGTGCATGTTAGAGACCAGCTAATGAATCTGTCTGAGAACTGTGTCTGCTTAGGAAAAAATCTCATCAATTCTCTGTATAAAAGACCAATGTAGGAGTTTCATTAATGTCTCTCTAACTGTTTTCTAATTAGCAATTATGGCACTTTCCTATGATTTTTCAAAAGCTAATACACAAATGTAACAAAATGTTTTTAAAAAAGAATAACAGTGCTTTAGAAAGGAAATCCCCTTGTGCTATAAATAAGATCCTGAGAAATAATTGCCAGCTGGCTTTTCTAATGCCTATTTTCTACAGGAGAGATGATGACAGCTATATTCACTCCAAGGAGACTGAATCAGTACAGAACTCTGTTGGGTCTTTTTCTCTCAGACTCGTTTTTCATGCTGGTCCTTTTTCTTATATCCTTTTTGAGTCTGTCAGACTACCACAGACAATTATTAATGTATATCGTGTGCTTTGTTCACTAAGGAGGCTTAAAATGCCTGTTACAGAATTGCAAAGCCAATCTGCTGTACATGAAGGGCGAGGGAATATAACTTTAACAGTGACTCAGTTAGCCCTTCTTTGAATTTGTGTGCTCATGAGAGCTGAAAATTAATGGAAACACATGTGCAGAGCCTCCTTTGAACATGTGAGCAAGCTTGGCAACTGATAATTGTAGCCTCTGAAACACAGGGTAGATGCCCTTTACATAATTGGCCCCAAGAGAGAAACTGTAAAATGTAGCTTGAGGGTTTTCCTCTGGGAATAAAGAAAACATCCACCCTGAGAGGTTCATTCTTAGCAAAAAAAATTAGAGATATATATGTATATCCAAGTCCAGCCTAAATCTTTCCTAATTCAGTTTTATAAAAGGTTAATGAAGTTTGGAAATAAATAATATAAAGAAAAAAATAGCCACACTACTAAATTTCAGGGATATTTTGCCTTATTTCAGTTAGAGTTTTGAACAATCTGGTCCTTTGTTTTCCCTCTACCCGACAACTACTCATGGTTTCTTAGCAAACAATGTATTAATCATTTTCTAACAAGAACAGAAAATTCATCTACTGCTAAGCCAGAGTTACCAAAAGAATACAGTTCTAGGAATGTATTTGTCCCCGGGCCAGTCATGAAGAAGACCTTAGGTACATAAATAAAACTTGCATCACTTTAACCATCTAAATCCAAAATTCTCACCTAGAAAAACAAAATAGCTAATACTCATTGTCTTCCTGATATACAAGGAGACTAAACTGACTGCTTTAATTTGACTCAATGGTTTCGTTAGTATCTTCATGTTTATCTTCAGTACATAACCAGATTGGTGCTGTGGATAGCCAGGGAGTTAGTTCCCATCCAAACCCACCTAACTAAAATCTAGGTGAAATAATCTTTCAGTTGTCTAAAGGGTCAGACCTAGTAAGCATGTTTGGATGACCACCATGCACACTAAATGGGACATCTTTATTATTAAAGGAATAGCAGCAGGCCGTGGGTATGCAATGAGCCATAGTATTTAATTGCTAAAAATTCACACTGTTGAGGTGCAGTGCAGTCAATGGCATAACCCTTGCAGCGTTCCTAACAAGTAGCGTGGATGAAATTGCCATGATCTAGGAGGGGAAGAAAATTTTGCTGTATGGACACAAGTCATGTTGTGTTACTTTCCAGCAGGTTGACAGGACAGGGTCTGGTCTGTTTTGTTTATTACAATTGTTGTGACTAAAATATTAAAGGAAATACAAGTTATAGCAGCCAGAGCCACCTTCATTCAAATCAGAGCAAGATGAATCAGTGGTACCAACAATCTGTTTTAGGTATTAGACATTAGTGCCTCAGACTCCTATCTATCTACAGTTTACGAAATTCAAAAGCATGTAATTTACATCCCCCAAGAAGTCTTAAGCACCATATGGCTTCAGTGTGTCACCTTCCACCCCTCCTGCTGAAATTTGACCTATTGACTAACAAAGAAAGTAAGATTCATAGGAACAGAATGGAAAGAAGAAATAAAAAAAAAAAAAAAAGGAAAAAACCCCACTCTGTACAGATGGCCTAATGTAGCCTTTAGGTCAGCAGGAGAGTCCTGAACTCTGGTAACTGTTCCCATCACTGTTTATACATTTTATATTAGGCAGTCACTGGGTAAAAGTAAAAATAATTCTGAGAGCAGGAATCTGGAATTCAGGTTTCCTGTCACCTCCTTGATGAATATCTTAGCAAATAGGCTGGTTTATTTTTAAAATGACTCTGATCCCTAACTTAGCTGGAGTAGAATACTTTGTGTACAATGTACTCCTGCAATGTTCTCTTGGCCAAACAACAGAAATCAGTTTTTAGTCATTAATCAAATTATTCATTTCATACCATGAGGTATTAACTTTGCCAGTTCACTTCTCACACTCTTTTCTCTCCCAGGCAAGTAACCAAAATCAAGGCTCCTTGTGTGGTCTTAGACATTTCTTAGAACATCACAGGTGCTATAATAAGTAGAACTACCAAACTGTTTTAATGATGGGGACTGTTATTACAAGTCACTGAAGTGAAAGGCTGCTAGGCTGTTTAGTTAAGGAAGAAGGAGAAAAATACCATTAGGAAAAAATAAAAAAGATTCAAAACATTAGCAATGTTATGCTGAAGAAAAACCTGCTGGTTCATTGTGTGTCCATTAAGATGATGGCATCAACTACATGCATTTTTCTGTATGCTTTTCATTCTGTTTAAATATGCTTCTCAATGAGTCCTTGCATCAAGATAAAATGAAAAATTCTTGCAGGCAATCTCATTCTACCTGCCAAATGACAGATCATTGCAAAGATGTTCTGATACAGTGGCCTCCTTCACCTACCCCTTCTCTCCAATCCACTTAAGAAATTATTTTCTTCCTTCTCCTCCCCACAATGCTCTTCTTTTAATATCTTTCCTTTTATTTTCTGTAATGTTCCTCCTTTGTTCGTCTGCGGTGGTTCTGAATGCTAATGAGTTCACTTCTGATTTAGCATTTTGTGAGGTCAGTTTGTGAGGAGACTAGAGCAGACATTGTATTTTGAATCCCAGATTAATTAAAAGACTTCTTTAAGTCTTGAACAAGGACTCAAGGTCGGTTATTGGGGTAGAGAAAAAAAGAAAATATAGGTTCAAAAACTTTTAACCAGCAAATGATGTTAGGATGAAGGTAGTGACAAAAATGCTGCAGACAGTTCAGAGACCTTATAACTTAGGGAGAATAATTTCAGCGCTCATTAGTGTTTGCAAGGTGCACATAGATTGTGGTGATAGGGGAGTCGTGTAAGTACCTATGAGCGGATACTTCCAGAGATATTGCCTAAATGCAAGCGTGGTCAGAATCACAACCAATTCTCTGTATTTAATGAAATGTTTTCTTTTTTCTCTATTTAAAAATAATAAAAGCAGAGTAGAGATTTTAAACTTTATATCCATATCCATTGGTTATATAACTTCTTTTTTTTTAGTTTGGATTTTAACAGTCTGATCTACTGTGCTTTACAAATAGTCTACTTCTTTGAATTTTGTCTCAGACTCTTTCAATTTCAGTACTGAACATGTATCTTCAATCGTATGTACTTAACATGAAAAAATAAACTAAAATTATTTTGAGGACTCCTTTCAGGGTATGTACATGTTTTATACATGTTCAAAATAACAAATGAAACTCTAGTTACTTATCCCAGCAAAAAACATTCCTTCTTATAGAATCATAGAATCATAGAATCATTAAGGTTGGAAAAGACCTCTAAGATCATCGTGTCCAACCGTCAACCCAACACACCATGCCCACTACACCATATCCCTAAGGGCCTCATCTACACGTCTTTTAAATACTTCCAGGGATGGTGACTCAACCACTTCCCTGGGCAGCCTGTTCCAAGGCCTGACCACTCTTTCAGTAAAGAAATTTCTCCTAACATCCAATCTAAACCTCCCTTGGTGCAAATTGAGGCCATTTCCTCTCGTCCTATCGCTAGTTACTTGGCAGAAGAGACCAACACCCACCTCGCTACAACCTCCCTTCAGGTAGTTGTAGAGCACGATGAGGTCTCCCCTCAGCCTCCTCTTCTCCAGGCTAAACAAGCCCAGTTCCCTCAGCCGCTCCTCACAAGACTTGTGCTCCAGGCCCTTCACCAGCTTCGTTGCCCTCCTCTGGATACGCTCCAGCACCTCCATGTCCTTCTTGTAGTGAGGGGCCCAAAACTGAACACAGGATTCGAGGTGCGGCCTCACCAGTGCCGAGTACAGGGGCACGATCACCTCCCTAGTCCTGCTGGCCACACTATTTCTGATACAGGTCAGGATGCCGTTGGCCTTCTTGGCCACCTGGGCACACTGCCGGCTCATGTTCAGCCGGCTGTCAACCAGCACCCCCAGGTCCTTTTCCTCTGGGCAGCTTTCCAGCCACTCTTCCCCAAGCCTGTAGCGTTGCCTGGGGTTGTTGTGGCCGAAGTGCAGGACCCGGCACTTCGCCTTGTTGAACCTCATACAGTTGGCCTCAGCCCATCGATCCAGCCTGTCCAGGTCCCTCTGCAGAGCCTTCCTACCCTCCAGCAGATCAACACTCCCGCCCAGCTTGGTGTCGTGCGCAAACCGACTGAGGGAGCACTCGATCCCCTCGTCCAGATCGTTGATAAAGATATTGAACAGGACCGGCCCCAGTACTGAGCCCTGGGGAACACTGCTCATGACCGGCCGCCAACTGGATTTAACTCCGTTGACCACAACTCTCTGGGCTCGGCCGTCCAGCCAGTTTTTTACCCAGCGAAGAGTGTACCTGTCTAGGCCGTGAGCCGCCAGCTTCTCTAGGAGAATGCTGTGGGAGACAGTGTCAAAGGCTTTACTGAAGTCCAGGTAGACCACATCCACAGTCTTTCCCTCCTCCACTAGGCGGGTCACCTGGTCACAGAAGGAGATCAGGTTGGTCAAGCAGGACCTGCCTTCCATGAACCCGTGCTGGCTGGGCCTGATCCCCTGGTTGTCCCGGACATGGCTCGTGAGCACCCTCAAAATGAACTGCTCCATGATCTTCCCTGGCACCGAGGTCAGGCTGACCGGTCTGTAGTTCCCCGGATCCTCCTTCTGGCCCTTCTTGTAGATGGGCGTCACATTGGCAAGCCTCCAGTCGTCCGGGACCTCCCCAGTTAACCAGGACTACTGGTAAATGATGGAGAGTGGCTCGGCAAGCTCCTCCGCCAGCTCCCTCAGTACCCTCGGGTGGATCCCATCCGGCCCCATAGACTTGTGAGCGTCCAGGTGGCATAGCAGGTCATTAACTTCTTCCTCTTGGATTATGGGGGGTTTATCCTGCTCATCGTCCTTGTCTTCCAGCTCAGGGGGCTGAGTACCCTGAGGATAACTGCTCTGACTACTAAAGACTGAGGCAAAGAAGGCGTTGAGTACCTCAGCCTTTTCCTCATCCTTGGTGGCAATGTTCCCCCCCGCATCCAATAGAGGATGGAGATTCTCCTTGGCTCTCCTTTTGTCATTAATATACTTGTAAAAGCATTTTTTGTTGTCTCTCACGACAGTGGCCAGGTTGAGTTCTAGCCGGGCTTTTGCCTTTCTAATTTCTTCTCTGCATGACCTAACGAGATCCCTGTACTCTTCCTGAGTTGCCTGCCCCTTTTTCCAAAGCTGATAAACTCTCCTTTTGTTTTCCTGAGTCCCAGCCAGAGCTCCCTGTTCAGCCAGGCCGGTCGCCTTCCCCGCCCGTTCTTCTTGCGGCACATGGGGACAGCCCGCTCCTGCGCCTTTAAGACTTCTTTCTTGAAGAACGTCCAGCCTTCCTGGACCCCTTTGCCCTTCAGGACTGTCTCCCAAGGGACCCTCTCGACCAGTGTCCTGAGCAGGCCAAAGTCCGCCCTCCGGAAGTCCATGGTAGCGGTTTTGCTGGCCCCCCTCCTTACTTCGCCAAGTATCGAGAATTCTACCATTTCATGGTTGCTAAGCCCAAGCTGGCCTCCGACCACCACATCTCCCACCAGTCCTTCTCTGTTTGTGAACAGCAGGTCAAGTGGGGCACCTCCCCTAGTGGGCTCGTTTACCGGCTGCGTCAGGAAGTTATCTGCCACGCACTCCAGGAACCTCGTCGACTGTTTCCTCTCTGCCGTGTGGTATTTCCAGTAGACGTCTGGAAAGTTGAAGTCCCCCACGAGAACAAGGGCTAGTGACTGGGAGACTTCTGCCAGCCTCTGGTAGAATATTTCTTCTGCCTCCTCGTCCTGGCTAGGTGGTCTATAACAGACTCCCAGCGGGATATCTGCCTTGTTGGCCTTCCCCCTCATCCTTACCCACAAGCACTCGACCTCGTCATCACTACCATTGAGCTCTAGACAGTCGAAGCACTCCCTAACATACAGGGCTACCCCACCGCCTCTCCTTCCTCGCCTGTCCCTTCTGAAGAGCTTATAGCCACCCATTGCAGCACTCCAGTCGTGCGACTCATCCCACCACGTTTCCGTGATGGCGACTAAGTCATAGCTACCCCGCTGCACAATGGCTTCCAGCTCCTCCTGTTTGCCGCCCATGCTGTGTGCATTGGTGTAGATGCACTTGAGCTGGGCTGCTGATTTCTCTCCCAACATTGGCGTGCGGTCCCTACGCTCTTCTCTAGTGAGCCTGGTTTTATCCCCTTCCCCCTTCGAATCTAGTTCCTGATTCAATTTGTTCCTTCATGTAGAAGATTCTGAGACATCTCCCCTAAAAATACTTCACCATCAGCCCATTGAGCATATTCTTCTGTGTCTGATTCCTCCTTTTGAGGTTGTTCTGTTTTGCATGAAATACTTATTTACTGTGTCCTGGTGAGAATGACCATACAGTTCAATTATCACGGCATGGCAGTTAGATACTTTTGCCTCTCTATCCTTCTTTCAAGCACTTCCTAGTGAACGTCCTTCTTCCAGAGACAGTCTGATCTAGGCTCAAATTTAGAGTCTAATCAGACTTGGACAAAGTTCTGTATGTCCTTTATGATGTGAGGCAATGTGAAAGAACAGATTAAAACTCCACCCTAGAATATCCCATGGGAATTTGAATAATCTCCGAGAGGATGTGGTTTAGTCATATCATCTCAGGTAGAGGGTGTCAGAAACTGTCTCTTATATACTGATTAAATCTTCGATCTATCTACTTTATAACTGGATAAAAGAGGAATGTTCACACTCACAGTGAGTATAATCCTACCACACACACACACACACAAAAAAAAAACCAAAACAAAAACCAAACCAAAACCCAAACCAACCAACCAACCAACCAAAAAACCTCCAACCCCCCTAAACTTTACCTAAAACTTAATTTTTTAGTAGTTTAAGAAAATGAATAAATCTTTCTTCAAGAATTCTGGCTACCAAAACTTTTAGTATCTTGCCTTAAACTCTAGGAAATCTGTGAGCATCTGCCCTGACCACACAATGACAAATCTTCTCATGGTTTCCTCCATATTCTCACAAGATGGAATGCCCCCAGAATTATGTTTTTGTTCCCATTTAAAATAGTGGCATTTACTAGTTGCTGCCACAGGGTAATACTGACACTTGCTTTTATTAGGATAGGAAATAACTTCAGAAGTAGTACATCGGAAGCCACCAACATAGCTGCTATCTAATACCGACTTTTCAGTTCTCGTAGGTAAATTTAGGTCCTTAGTCCTAAACTCTTAAGTGTCTACCTTCTCAGTAAAGGCAAAGGAGAGAAATAGGTGTCTTTGGAGGCCTCCAGAGGGAGATCTTATTCACATAAGTCAGGCACTTTATGTATACTAGATTCTTCCCTGGAAGTATTTGTGGGATCTTGATTTTTAAATGTCTTTTAAAAAAATATATGTTTATATTAAGTACTTCTTTGAAAGAACACTTCATTAAATACATAAAATTTAAGCACAAATTAAATGTCCAATGTTGATGGATTTGCATGTGGCCCAGTATCTACATGAATGATATCAATTCAAAAGGCTCACAGGTATTTTATTAGCATAAACAAGGAAGAAGAGTGATTTCAGAACTTTCAGGTTAATCAAATATTGATGTGTAATTAACAAGCACGGTGATTTGGACATTAATTTCAGAAATGGCACCAATCAGTAAATCCAACCACGTAATCAATATACATTTTTGGGGAACCCTGTTCATTTATGCTTTATCCTCAAATTCTAATAAAGTGATAACAAGTTTTTTGCAGATATAAAACCTATAATACTTTTAATCTGAAGTTTATACCAGGATTCGTTGCATCTCTGTTGTCTTTCAGTGTGAAAATATTTCTCTGTACGCAAAGCCATCTTACGCTTGAATTGATTAGAAATGTCTTGGCATTACTGCAAGTAATATCAGCTTTACAATGGCACTAGAGTGATTTTAAGCATCTCTTCTTTTCTGTTTCTTTTTTTTTTTTTAAAAATATTATATTTTATCAGTGCTATATAGCACACGGTATTATATTACCAAAAAAAGGAATAGAAAGGAATGTTAACATGGGGTACATGGTATGTACAATGTAAACAATACAGCTCTCAGGTTGTGCTGCAGTGTGCGTGTATCCAAGATGCTGTTTTAAGAAATCTTGATAGCTAAACAAGACAGTGTTCAAGTTACACAGTTCCCTCTTTTGGTGTTATTCACATCTATTTTATGTGTTTAAGTTGGGTGTGAAATGTGTGGGAAATTTTAGGCATGTAATGAAGTAGTATGTGCCTACCTTCTTCTGCAGCCAGTGGAGGAAGATTTAGATACAGATTACCATTAGATCAACTCACTCTCTCCCTGGGATCCCTCAAAAATGAGGAAACTCATGTTTTTACTTTACCTTTATAGACATTGATCTCTTCAGAGGAAGAGTTATGCTGGTTGATATCGGTATTTAAGCTGAACAGTTCTCATTTGGACTTAATCCTATGACAAATTTAGGACTCTCTAATCTTTTTTATGTATCTGGGAACAAATGAAGAGAACATAAAGAACCTCCCTAAACCATAACTGATAGCATGGAGTCCATGGAGAGTTAGAGTAGCTACAAGTGCTGCTGCTTTTCTTTCCTTCAAAGGGAAGATAGGGTAGGTAATCTGTGCCAGGAAGGGGGCTATAACTCCCCCAAAACAAAACACTGTGTCCAGCCATGAAACAATAAATCCAGTAATCAACAAATCCATTCATCAAGTAGAGATCTTACTGAGCGCAAGTGCAGTTGTTTCACAATCTGTATGTGTCCATGCAACCCTCTTGCCTACAATCAAGGAAACCAAAGAACCAAACACAAGACACACAAAGCACCATTACACAGTGAAGAGAGAAGAGAAGCAGGTAATTTCTAATATTCACAGATAAAAATAAAGCAAAGTGTGATTCCACCTGGACAGCCAAGTCTCATGCATAGGAATTTATGATTTCTACATGCAGTAGTCAGCGGCTTCACAGCACCCTCGTTTCTGAGTCACAATAACAATCACTTCAAATCTGCTCCTGTCAAACTGAAATTGCTCACACTACTGGGGATTGCTGCAGTCATTCACTTGATTTTATTGATTCTTATTGTCATTGCAAATTTGCAGCAGTCTCCACCACATTGTCACAGACTACGAGATCTGAGACCAGTCTTGGGAAACAGATAAACAGACACCTCACTTTGCTCCAAAACTCATTTGACTAAGAAAAATCAGAAGAACTTAAGTTCAGTCTGACCTGAAATTTGCAAGGGATGGAGAGGAATAAAGACCAGTATTCTCAATAGAAACAAACAAATTGAAAACCACAGTTTTGTCAAGTTACACATTTCCTTTGATTGAATTTTAAAAGTTTTGTTATGAGTACTTTTAAAAGAAATGAAAGAGATGGTGAGGAAGCATCCTATTTTATTGAAAAGGACAGTAGTTAAGATATTCATTGCAGAAATTCAGGTTCAGTTTTTTTGTCTAAATGAGGAGATTGAAATTCACAACCTCTGTGTAACTGTGCAAGCATTCAGAGCAGGGTGGGCAGCTCCAGCTGTAGCAATATCAATTGGCAAAGGGAATGGAACTCCAAAAAACCTCTTTTCTCATGTTTATAGTCAAAGACAAAGTCATGGGGTCATTCTCTCTTGCTCTTTGTCAGTGAATATTTTTGTATTTTATACTTAGGAGTTCAGAGTGACCTGTTTTGCTCTACTGCACAGCCTGATGAAGGAAGGATAGGGAATCTGTCTCAGAATTTCATAATGATTGTCTATCTACTTTGCTCAAACAAAGGTTTCCCAGTGCAGGAATAGTGCTCTAACTACCAGGCAAGAGGTAGAGCTGTCATATCTTCTCTTTAATGAATATTTAAAATACTGTGTTCAGCGCTTCCAGACAAACAAACTGTCACAGAATGTCATTATAATAATGTCATGAATGTATTTACATGCCAATGTATATATTCAGATGATGCCTATCCTACGGGAAAAAAGGCACTAACCCACAGTTGCTGCAACTTGAGCTGTAAGGACATTTGCATTAACTGTTATCTTTTTTCTCACTGATACGTTAATCACTCAGTTTATAGTGCTGAACATTGTGCTGAGCAGTGAAAGTAATATGATCCTGCCAGGTGGTATGTTTTTAGCTTCATCTATTAGCTTAATAAAGCCCCTCTTTATGTACAGCTATGATGGATGAAAATATTAAAAGTCCTTCTCTGGATCCTGGAATTTCAGTCTTCTGATTACTATGGGGAATTGAGGGAGGCAGCTTACACACATAATAGCTAAATACAATTAAGTGGCTGCTATGACATGCATCAAATACTTCTTCACAACTACACAATGTTCCCAAGCAAAACCTCACCGTTCAGTCAGAAGCTGCCTTAGTTGGACACACAACAGGATAAGAAGTTACATCTCAGCTCAGACCTCTGCATTGCTGTTTTCCAATGCAGACTACACATCAACTATCCAGAAGAAGAAAAGCCTTTTCTGGCATGTCTGCATGCCATGCTTCAGGGAGTTCCTTGCAACCCAGAGACCACAGCTCACAGCTGCTGCTTTTGTCTTTTTCAGTTTTCACTTTTATTCATTTCCAGGGCATTACAAGACTCATGCATTTTCTTCCAGCAGCTGAACTACTGCAAATGTTGTGAAGATTTTAATAGCAGAGGCTGCTAGGAAAGTATAAAACATTCTCTCAAAAACCACCAACCAAGTATTGTATATTACAGACTGCCAGTGTTATCATCTACATCATAGATCAAGTGCTCAGAATGACAAAGGTTGGACTCATTGGACCTTCCTGTGTATGCTGCACTATGACAGAATGACAGATCATCCTCTGACATTAAATAGCAAGAAAGAAATAAAAAAAAACCCTCACCTAGGGTCATATCATGAGGGGGTTTTTTGTGTGTGTGATTTTCCTCCAGCAAATTCACATCAACTATAGTTTGAAAGAAGGAGGGAGAGAAATAAAAATTAGGAAAGAAAACCTGAACAGTGAACTCCAAAGTTTTGATTTATTTTTATGTAATCCATTTGTGGCAGAGATCAAAATGAGAATCTTCAGTTATTTCTCCGTTTCTAGATGCAATACTCTAAGCAGACTTCTGATGCTGAGGGCACATCAATAGGTTATGGTAAACAGCATTGAAGTATTGAGGAACTTGGGCTCAAACCTTTGATTCCTGGATCACTTGCACTTCTGTTTACACTTTCTTTTATATTTCACTCTTTAAAACATTGATTCACACACACACACAATTTTAAAGAGTTTATTTCAGTGCTGTTTACTGGAGTTCTTTTGGAGTTCCATTTATCCTGAGATGAATGTAAATTGTACTAAAATCAATGGACCTCCCCACTATCTTAGAATTGGAATCTTTTATACTTAACTTGTGGACCGTGAAATGTAATTGTTAACTAATAGCCCATAGTTATGTTTTGGGTTTATCAGCTCTTTGAGCTTGTCATTAAGGAAGCTTGTTTCTCTTAGGAAATAGTCCCAGCAGAGGACCTTTAATCTTCTTTCTCTAAGCAGAGATTATCAGTAGTCGCATTGCACTTCCTATGCTATATTCATACCCAGGCTCATACCAAAGAAATTATTTATGCAGCTACTGGACTGAGTTAATTGAACACTGTCCTGGTTTTGGCTGGGGTAGAGTTAAATTTCTTTCTAGTGCTGTGTTTTGGATTTAGTATGAAAAAATGTTGATAACACTGATGTTTTCGGTTGTTGCTAATTACCCTGCTAGCCAAGGACATTCAGCTTAAAAAAAACAAAACAAAACAAAACAAAACAAGTGTTGGGAGGGAGCATAGCCAGGACAACTGGCCCAGCTGGTCAACAGGGTATTCCATACCATGTGATGTCTTGCTCAGTATATGAACGGTAGGCGTGTTCCAGGAAGTAGCGATTGTTACTTGGTTATTGGTCAGCACAGGTGGTGAGCAATTGCATTGTGCATCACTCATTTTGTATATTCTATCATCATTATTATTATTATTTTCCCTTTTCTGTTCTATTAAACTGTCTTTATCTCAACCCACAAGTTTTTCTCACTCTTACCCTTCCAATTCTCTCCCTGTCCCTCTGGGGGGGGGCGGGGAGTGAGCGAGCGGCTGCGTGGTATTTGGCTGCCTGCCAGGTTAAACCACGGCAACACTCACCATAAAAATATTCTCTAGGGAATCCAAAAGAGAGTTATCTAGTATTGATGCTAGGTTATGTTTTGGCTGGACTGAAAAAGAAACTAAGGCTTCAATCAGAACATCCCAAGAACTCCAGATATTTGGTGCAGAAGGCTATGCATTCATCTTTTAAAACTGTGTTGCCTTACACAATGTTATATCCACTTCATCTTGAAAAATCATTGTCTGAAGTGAAGAGTAGTGTTGGAAATTACAGCTGAGAGGGTGAAGAAAGAGGTACTCAATATTTTTAAACATATGTATTAGTCATAAGTCAAAAAAAGGGCTGAGAATGGGTGTCTGCTCAAGGAAGATGATGAGACAGGGAGTAAAGTGTCTGTTTTCTAAATATCTGCTTCGCCAAAGCTCAGAAGAATTACTCCAAGTGCAAATGTACAGCTGGCATGTGGAGAAAAGAAGGGAAATGAGTATTTTTCTACACTAACATTCTGAATAAACCCACTCATTCTTCTGACGCAGTGGGAGAGTGGGAGACACTCAGAAGCTGGGTGGACGTGTAAATGTGAACTTGTATTAAAATAACAGTCATCTTTAAATTTTCCTTATGTTTCCTAATTAACAAAATTTAAAAAAAAAATCAAATGGACGTGACAATGTTTTGAAGTATCTTATTATTCACAGCGATTTCTTTATGACTATTTATTGCTCATGTATTAATTTAGACTAAGGACGCACTGATGAGGCTGCTTTATTGCTTCATTTTCAATATATCAGTGATGAATGTGCAATCCCACAGCTGGGTGCAATTCTGAACAGTTCAGTCACATGAACAAAGTTGGGCACATTGAAAGTCAAAACCAGTTCTTTGTCTCTTCTTTAATGTGCATATCTCATTAGCCAAAGAGGGCTGTTCAGAATCAATTAATCAGTGGAATTTACCTTATATATAGTGGTTATACTAATTTATAACAATGTATTGATACTATAATTCAGGCAACAAAAGAATGGTTCCAGGCCAAGGAACCATTGGCATGGACGGCTCCACACCTGAAGAAAATAGGCAATGTAGCATGCTGGAGAGCAAGTAAAAACACAGGAAAAGATTTAGTTAGGAGAGAAAAGTTCAGTAAAGAAAGGGGTGATTTTAAGTTGACCATTTTTTAGTAAACGTAAAAAATTTCTGAGAAGAATAAACCAGAGAGAAGGATCAGAGTATTGACAAGAATTGAGGAGCTTGCATGAAGCTGGGAGCAAAAAAAAGCCTTTACAATTCTAAGAGCAAGAAGGTTGTTTCTGGTGGTTTCTCTACAGATTCCAATTACCTTTTCCTTAGGATTGACAGGGCTTTAATTTTCCATCCTTTTTTCTTGAAAGAGAAACATTTTTCTAGGCAGTCAACATGAGGCAGGGGAATCAAAAGCTGGTTGCTTATACTTGCTGACTGCCCCTGAGCACATCCCTTCACCCTTCTAGCCTGCTTCCCATCACTCTTTTCTTGCCGAGGCTGTAAGCTGTCCTGGAGAACAACGAACCTGCAGCATCCACACAGTGTCTAGCACATTCACATTGAGGCACACAGGCACAACTAGAATACAAATAATAATGTAGCTTTCTCCCCAGCCAGGAGGGTCTTATCATGAGGCTTTATGTTAAAATCCACTTAAAGCTTTCACTAGGAAGCTCCTTCACATTCATTTTTTTTTTCTTATTCCTGAATTAAACTGGCTGTAAGTAATAGATTTCATTTTAAGGTACTAAAAAGAAATGTTATTTGTGTAATGTTTCACAAGCATGTACTACCAATAAATGAAACAGTGCAGCTAAATACTTTATTGGGGGGTTGTTTAAAAAAGAAATGCAACCTTACTGGTTGTCCAGCTGTGGTAGGAAATGAAACTGCATCTATCATCTGCACAAAAGGAGGCAGTACCTACCTACCACTGTATTCCCCTGAAAGCATGAGTCACGGACCTACTGAGAACAAAATATGGATGTCAGATGGTTAGCCCCTCAGGCTGTCTGGCAACCTGCTTGCTGCTCAGAAAGCGGTAACAGCTGCTTCCTATAAGACTAATAAGGATGATAGAAAAGCCTACACTGGCATGCACGGCTCCACACCTGAAGAAAATAGGCAAGGCAGGCTGTATTTGAACCTCAGGAAACAAGTAAATCCTATTAGTGGGTTTGGAAGCAAGCACTGGGTAGCCCTCTCTATAAAGGAGAATCGAGGAAGATTCAGTTCCTCATTCATTTTAGTAAGTTTCTAAAACTAAATTTAGCTTTAAAAACTTTAAAAAATGTAAATCTTTAAGGCTGTTTTACACTCTCTACATTATCATTGTGTTCTCATACTGGGGATTTAAAAGTTAGTTAAGGGAATTCAGTTGCCTACTTTGATAATCCCACTCTGTTCTTTAGGCAGCCGAAGAGAGGGTCATAGAGCAGAAATCCACCAAGATGCTGCAGAAACTTCAATATCAAAAACTTTAAATTACAGGAGGCGAAAGATCAGAAGATAGACCAAAAGTTCCCTATTACTCTAGAACAGACTTTATGGTTTTCTTTTGAATTCCTGAAAATGAAACGGTTTAGTGCATTTCTTTTTCCTCAAAAAAAAAAAAAAAAAGAAAAAAGGGGGGGAGGGGACTTTGTTTGGCAAAAAATTTCGGTTACTGGATCACTCAAAAGCAGTGTCTATGGAAGCACTGAAGAGTGGACCAGGAGTAAATGCAACCTGTGGCCGATACGTTGGATTATTTTCAAAGAAAAACACAATAGTGGGAACACTAACGAGACTTGAAAAATGTGCATTGATTTAACAAAATTCTTAACTGCATTAAAACACAACTGAAAAAAATCATATAGGTCTGAGATTGGAAATAAACAAAAGCAAGATCTGATTTTTTTTTTTTTAATTCAAAATACTTTTCATTATGACACTTTTTTTAGGAGGAAAAGGCTTGAAAACAGAGTGGTTTACTCCCTGTCAAATGTAATGTTTTGTTTAAGCTAGACTGCTTTTTTTAAAAAAAAAAACAAACTAAAAAACTCTTGATTCACCAAGAAGCTAAAATAAATCTTGGCTTGACCTCAAAAGGTGCTTTGTTTTTCTCATTTTCAGAACTTTGAGGAAAAAAAGAATCCTTTATTCACACAGCTGTAGGGAGGCAGAGGGGGAGAAGTGGGTAGCTGATGAGAGGAAACGTGCTGAAGTCTTTCTCAAGAGATGCTGCAGCTGATGTACTTCAAGGTCTATTATGCCGTAGCTGTTCCCTTTGTCCTTCCTTATAAGAGAGAGGAATATGTTCCTCTCACTTCTTTTTGCTCCCCCTGCACACAAGCCAGCAGTTTCTAAACATGGGGAGGTGGTAATAGACCCTTAACCAAGCACTAGATGTCTTGAGCCACCCCTGACAGAAGTCTTCATGTGTATTTAGATACAGCTTTAAGTAGATACTCATGTTTATAGGAAGTTCTTAATTCAACAGGCTGAAATAAAATGAAAAATACCAAATCATCATTAAAACCCTGGGACATTTTTCACTCTTTCAGAAATCCAGATATAAACAGTGTACCTGGCACAACAATACCTCTGTTCAGGTGCTAGTAGGACTCCCAGAGAAGCTTTCTTGTTTTGAGGAAAATTATTTTCAAATAGAGATCAAGTCCAAAATATATGACTCAATCCAGACTCAAAGATTTAACCTGTCATTTTCCTGTCCATGATTTTACTTGCTTTCTATTATTGGTGTCAAGTATCTCAGTAAAATTTAAATCAGCATAAAGAGTCGTTTCATCCCTGGGATGAGACCTCTAGAATTAGAAGTTTTAACACTCAAGCAGCCTACTGCAGGCTTCCTCCCTGACCTCTGGGGAGTTGAAACACTCTCTTCAGCTTCCAGCCTTTAAGGCAGACACAGTATTGTATTTTTTTCCATCCTTTTTCTGCCTTGCCTACTTGGGTTTGGAAGTTGCTTCAGCGGCCACTATTACAGAAAGTTTCACACCATCTGCTCCAGAGGGTTCCTCAACTGCCTCTGAAAAATGTAACAGCAAATGCCTTGTTCAGGCCCAAACCAGGGCTTAAGCTTTTTGTAAATGTGTATGTTTGAGTGTTTAAATAAAAGCAAGCCTCTAAATCCTTGACAGTTCGCCCACAGCTGACAGAATATGTAGAAATGGTTAAAATAATTTTCTAGATTCAGGTTATAAAAAGATATTCAATGAAACTGTGTCAAAATCTCATAGAAATAGGGGAGTGTCTTAAATGTCAAAAAGTATTTAAATGCTAATGAATGTCTGATTCACATATAAATGAACAAGATAATTTAGGAAATAAAAATGACCTCCCTCCTCCATGCCCTATTGATTATGTGCCTGTAATAGTGAGTGAATAGGATACCACCCACTTCTTCGATCAGGCTTTTTGCTCATTATGGATATTCTGAGATATCTTTCAACTGTCAACATGTGTGTTTCAAATACTCAAGATCTGCAATGGCTGAAGGGCAAGCTTGTTATCTATTCAGGTAATGAACAGAGGTATAATAGCAGTCGTTATATTAGATCCTGGAAGAAAATCAGCATTATCATCCAAGTGACACACCTTTCTTTTACAAAAAGCTTTCAACACCTCTCTAAATTAGTTAATGAAGAAGAGAAAAAAAAAAAATCTGACAAATGATACCAATAGCACAAAAGTAAATATATGTCATCCTTGATTTAAAATATCTGTAAAATATTATTCACCTTAATACTTGTTTTAGGAACTTTCATGTTTATGTATCCTGGTTATCATACCTGAGTAGAGGGTCTTCTCCTCCCAACTCCCTGTCTGGGAGAACAGGGAGACTGGGAAACTCTCCTTTAGGTTTTACTGAAGAAAATTCTCCTGGGGCTTTATGGAAGAAAAGATTCATCCAGAATTTTGTTCCAAAAGCATTATTGCAAACAACTCTACAAATACTAGAACTTCCAGCCTCCAAAACCCCAGGTATTTATGAAAATTACTTTCCTTTGAATCTAGCAAAAGGCTTGGATATGCATATTTTTCAATGATAAAGTCATTTTCTTAATACCAGTTTAGTGTATGTATGTCTTTCCAGTCCAACTTACTTGGCTCTCTCTCTCTACACCACAAGTGAGTTGCTTTGGAGGGACAAAACACAACTCCACAGAGCCCTCCAGCTCTCCAGCAGTTTGCTTTTATTGATGAAGATGGAAGACCTGAGGTCCAGCTCCACATTGGAGCACTATCACCTTGCAGGCTCTCAGACTTGTGTTTCTGTGTGGTAAAACATGCAACACATATAGCATTTTCTCATGTACTGTTGAGAAATGCTCTTCTGGCAAGAGCTGGGTGGGGAATGCTGTCAGTGATCTCAATAACACGGGCATTGACAGTTCCCCCTTCTTTTTCAGAGATAGACGTTGTCTGGACTCTTCAGCAGTTCTGAAGTTGTGTTCTTTCACCTCACACAAAAGCCGACGTTTCCCACTCTTGCAAGTAGACAAGATAAAATGATAAAATCAGAAAGGCTAAGCACTCCAACTCTAAGCACTTAAACATTTGGATAACCACTTACATAGGTGTAGTCATGTCATACTCAGAAGTTTACTGAATCATGGTTATAGTTAGCTATAATGATAAAGTAAATGCACAGGATCACAAGCCATGCCTGAAAGAATGGGTGCCCATAGTATCCCTAGAACTAAAAACACTTCTTTTTATTATTTTAAGATTAAAAAGAAATTCAATCTTCTATTCCCCTAAAAAAAATTGATGTTGGTTATTGCCACATTTTTAGAGGTAATGAAGCTTCTAGTCCAGATAAAATTAATACTATAGGTAGATCTGAATAAAAAAAAAATCCATTAATTTATAATTCTCCAAAGTTACAGCTTCAGATAGGCCAAATATAGATAGATATCTGCACTGAACTTATAAACATCTTCAGCCCTGATATGCAAATTTAAATTTCTAATTTTTTTAATATTTACTTTTCAACATGTGCAAAATTAAACCATTTGAAATAGGGTTCCATTGCCCAAGCTTAATTTAAACTTTGAAATAACATTAAAACTGAAATTTTAATATTTTATTATTGGGGTTTGAAATGTTTCATTTACAGTCTTTTTGTAAAGAAAATATTTTTATTTCAATTGCGTGAAATCAAAATATTTCCCAATGTTTTTCAGCTCAGCTGGTGGATCTAAACTAAATTACCTAAACCACTTTGTGATTAAATATGGGATTTGACTGATAGACTCTTTCTTCTCTAAACTTCCTCTGTAAACAAAAGAAGCAGGTGTTTCAGTTGCTCAATTAATCCTTGCAGCTTTGATTCGTCTCTCTTCTGAGGGTACAGTTTTCAACATCAAAATATTAATATATATATATTCTGATGCAGCCTGCAGGCTGGTACAGCTTGTTTAAGCTAGGTCAGTGAAGGAAAGAGACTCATCAAGGATACTGCAGTTCTGCTGCTGCAGAGCAATTCTAAATTCCCAGGTAACATCATAAGGAGCCAAACTTATCAATACAAATCAAATTCTTCAGAAATGTGTGACCAGCCAAAATGACACATCCTCATTCTTTCCATGGAAAAGTCAGGAAAGAAGTGGTTTTCTATGGCTTTCATCTCTGATGTGTTGTTCTGCTAAAGGACAGGATTTATGGGATTACAAAACCAAACATTGGCCAAAAGCTTTCCTTGTCCCACCAAAGTGAATTAATGAATTAAGAGCATTCTTTTCTCTAGAGCCAAAATCTTTATTTTTGGCACTCCATCCTGCAAAATGGAGTGAATACAGAATACAAAAATGAATTTCCATCCCACAAAAAACCACTTTGACAGTTGTATCAGACAGCTGGCTTATGATTCCTAAAATATTAGCATAATGTAGTACATCATATACAAGAATTATAGCAGCAGGTATCAGTGAGGTTACTTTTCAGCATTAAGTATATACAGATCTGCCTAGATGTTTTCCTCCTGTCATAGGTTCTGCAATCTATCTATTCGAATATCCTCTGAAATAATTATACAACAGTTACAGTTAGCAGTCAGAACTACAAAAGCAAAGTTTTAGAAATGGAGAATGTTTGACAGATTATTTTTTTTTCACCCTCCTTATTTCTTCTGTAGTTCTATGCTATTTTAAAGATTAGTCCTTTAAAACAAAAACTTTTATTTCTTCTCATTTTGCAAAAGAAGCCTGTATTTCTGAATGATAAAAAAATACAAAGAAATTGCCTTTTTATTTCTGAAAACCAAACATCTGAATCTCAGCAATAATTAATACATGGAAGTGCATATACCACAAAAGATCATTATCATCAAATCTAAAGTGAGTGAACATATGGTGGTAGGATAAATCAACACAGAAGTAGTATAAATAACAACACCAAGTCATTAGGTAAATAGGGAGGAAAGGAAGATAACTTTGCATGAAATAACTGGTGACAGGATACCATTTGAGAAGAGGGTTTATGTTTAATGATGTTTCTCTTTTCTATGAGGCAACTGAGGGTAACATATGATGCCAGTGATCTGGATATAATTTGGGTGCATTTTTTCTAATTAAGTAAAAGCAATGGTGAGGAGATCACAAAAGTTAAATCCTGCTCTTTAGATTCAGACTAGAGTTGTGGTTTTGCATGGAGTTCAGGACTGTCCGAGGCATGGAGAAGGTTAATGTGTTGTCCTCTCCATCCCTCTCACATCACCCCTCCCCTCTCTATATCCCAGCAAATGGCCCACAGGACTGCAGAGAAAGAGGCAGCTTGTTAAACCATCGCTGTACTCACTCAGGCCATCTAAGACCATAAAGTCATAATAGAATGCTGCAGACTGATATTATAATTGACAGAGCTGCCCTAACACAAGTGCATTGCTTCAGGATTCTGGAGGCATTGAATTCAGGGGAATTCAGGAGCTGGGTAATGCATCGCTGAAGTATAGGATGACATTACAGTGAAAGAATCCTGAAGCATTAGAATATATCAAACACTTTGGATAGTAACCCTCTTGAATTTTAATTTGGCACATGGTCAACTATGACTGCCAGCTCTGAGAGGGAGGAGAGGAAAGGATTGATATCAGTAGAAAGGGTGCTGCTTAGAATTGTTTCTTTGGAGATAGAAATAGCATGAAGCTGATGGAAGCAGCTCCAGGGAGAAATAAGATTCCCTAGTGAAATCTAACAGAAATAGCCTGTACAGTACTTTCACCATGTCACAGAGTGAATGGTGACAGTGCACAGAGGGTATTTCTATGCAGAAAATTACTGAGAAGCAGTAGGAGCAGGAGACGTGTTACAAGATCAACATGACAAAGTGAGCAATTAGGCTTTCATGAAACAGAAGACAGAATTTTTCTGCACCCTGTCATCAGCTCTCAGGGCTAAGGGTGATGTATATGACCTTACACAGGCTGATCAGAACAGACCATGATGGGTCGGGACCCACTGAGTTGCTTCCTTCAGTGTAGGTGATGGAATTCATTCCAAATGTAGCTACTCTGAGGCATTAAACAAATAAAACATAGTATGCATTAAAATGACGTTATTAAGGTTACAAAGGTTACAGAGTCAAACATTCAAAAGCTACCGCTGCAACCTTAATTCAGTCCCCCCATTGTGTGTTTTCTCCATCTTGCCATGACTCTCCTTCATACTTCTACACCATATATATGCCTTATAGTAAATTTTGTTCATGCCATCACAACAGTGTGACAAGAGCTTGTAGACCATATTAGGTATACAGTATGGAAGATGTCATATAAGAACTATCTGTTCACCACTTATTTTATCTTCATGGTTTAATATGTAGTCCCAGGGTATATTTACTGGACAATATGTGAACTGCTCAGACTTAATCCCTGTCTTTCTGACTCAGACTAAGGTAACATTACTTTAGATGTCTCGATGAGGCACCACATTAAGCGGATATGCTCTCTCTGGCAATGAAGAGATTAACTCTTGCTATACGGAGACAGAAGTAGTGACTTGCCATTTGCCTCTGAAGCCAGAGAGTCTCTTCTGTAAAGAGATAAATAAACAGATAGGGGAAAAAATTGCCTAAACTGCAATTAAAATAATCTGAAATCCATTGAGAAGGTAAGCCTCTTTACTAGCAGGACCCAACTAAAATGAGCACAGGTATCCTCCCTTCTCTCTCAAAATTTATTTTTGCCATGGCTAGCACCAATAAAAAAGTTGCCATATATTTGCTGCTATCAGGAAACTCCACTAAAAGCCAGTAAACAAGCTAGAGATTACCCTAGTGATAACTTAATCTTAGCCTCTGGGAAGGGCACTGTCATCAGATCGGGTTTTCTCAAGTCACAACATCATTAACAAATTTCTATCGTTAAACCTTTCCTAACACAATCAGTGTGAACAGAAAACCTGTTAGCAAAAGCTGCAGGTACTGATGAAAGCAGCAATGAAAATTCACTAAATCAGCATTATTCCAACATTTGAGTGGGTGCTTGGCTGGGGGTTGCATTTCTCTGGGGGTTTTATACCAGTTGCGTTTCTCTGACAGTCTTGGGCCAAATCTCTTATCTGCAAAAAATTTCCCAAGGTTGAACTGTAGCCAACTGGACACTGCTGAGTTCTTACGTCAGGCCAGGTTTTGTGTTTGGGAATAAGTTTAGTCACTCTGGTAACCAAAACATATGTTTAGCCCATGAATCCCCATAAGCGTTGGCTGAGAATAACCTACAGGCAGAAATATTTTGTCACAAAAATTTTGTAACAGAACACCCCCCCCCAAAAAAAAAAAAAAACACAGCAAAACTCAAAAGCCAAGAGAAGGGAAATGTTAATGGTTATATATCCAAGCTTCCTTGTCTACAGATTTTACTGACTGGGTATCTACTTAAACTACCTTTTCTTCTGATTTGTACCAGTATGATATCATCAGGCTGGAAGAGCAAAGGTTAGAAACTCAGACCTTAGGACCTTAGCCTTTATTCAGAGGAACTTTTGGCTTCCTCCACTGTAACTAAATGCTCCAGGAATTAGGCACCTATTTTTTAGGACCATAAAAGAAGATAATTAACATTATTACCCTCAAGAAGTTCAACAAGGCCAAATGCAAGGTCCTGCACCTGGGTCAGGGCAAACTCCACTATCAATATGGACAGGGGGATGAAGGGATTGAGAGTAGCCCTGTCGAGAAGGACTTGGAGATACTGGTGGATGAGAAATTGGACACAAGCTGGCAACGTGCATTTGCAGCCCAGAAAGCCAACGGTAACCTGGGCTACATCAAAAGAAGCGTGGCTAGCAGGTCGAGGGAGATGATTCTGCTCCTTTAGTCTCTTCGTGTGAGACTCCACCTGGAGTACTACATCCAGCTCTGGAACCCTCAGCACAGGAAAGATGTGGACCTGTTGGAGTAGCTCCAGAGGAGGCCACAAAAATGATCAGAGAGATGGAACACCTCTCCTATGAGGAAAGGCTGAGAGAGTTGGGGTTGTTCAGCCTGGAGAAGAGAAGGCTCTGGGGGGACCTTAATGCAGCCTTTTAATATATAAAGGGGGGTTACAAGAAAGTCAGACAAAGACTTTTTACCAGGGCCTGTAGTGACAGAACAAGGGCCAACCTTTTTAAACTGAAAGAGGGTAGGTTTAGATGGGACATTAGGAAGAAATTCTGTACTATGAGAGTGGTGATAGACTGGAACAGGTTGCAACCCACAGTTGTGGATGCCCCATCATTGGAAGTGTTCAAGGTCAGGTTGGATGGGGCTTTGAGCAACCTGATCTAGTGCAAGATGTCTCAGCCCATGAAAGGAGGGTTGGACTAAATGATCTTTAAATGTCTCTTCCAACCCAAACCATTCTATGATTCTATGATTATTAACAATAAATGAATTGTTGAACACATAAAAATTTTACCTCTGTAAATACAGCTCTCTGAGGCATTCTTAATGAGTTTTTCCTTGCAGCTATCAACCTTTGTCTATTCTACCGTACTTATAAACATCTGTTATTTATTCTAGTTTTTATGATGATTTATTATTTATGAGCTAGCACCTATCAGATTTACATGGTGACCATTAGGGTGGATGTTGCACAAATACAAACAAATGCAAACCAGCCTGGTTTACAAAAAAAAATTGTATCTAAATAGAAGAAACAGACAACTGTTCCAACACATTTTTAATGAAACAAATAGCATTTTATAACTATAGTTTTTTCACAGTGTCCCTGTAAAATAATATGGTAGGTTATTTGCTATCATGGCATTGTTTTATCCTATTATTGCTAGATATCACAATAAAACTTCATATACAATAAAAAATTAGAATTTCAAATACAACAGATTTTTTTTTTACCACTGTAAAGTTAACATGTAACAGCATATCAAATAAGCTCCAAAACTGATGAATGTTGTATAGGATTTCCACAAAATAAAATGATTTTTGCTTTTGAGAAAATGCATATCCATGATTATTTCTTTCCAACTTTTACCCCATATTATTCTTTACTTTTCCCTTGGGTAAATGACTCAAGCTGTCAAAAAAAACCTCCAACAAACCTAATGTAGAAGCAAAAAAGAGAAATAAAGTAAAACAAAAGTTAAAGCAATGAGGAAAAGCAAAGTATTAGCCACCCACCTGCCTTTGTGACACTGCAGCTGTGTAAATTACAGATTATATTTCAATCCTTCTTCGTCTACTTTCTTCCTTTGGCCTTAAGTTTGGCAAGAAACACATTTATCTTTCCTAGCTTTCTTCTTGGTTCCTGCAAAATGAACAAATGATTAATAAAGCCACGTGCTAGATGATAGGATGTTCAAGGCAGGAGCAGAGGTGAGCTGGTGCACAGTGCAGCTCTCAGAGACATCTCTCATCTACCCTGTCATGGGCTTCCCTATCACCTCCAACCCCGCAACAGTTGCACCGAGGACAATGCACACGTCATCCACTTTTTTTTTTATAGGTACCCTGCCCTGAAGACTTTCGATTATAAAAACTGTTACAGCCTGAACACTAACACACCTTTTATTGGGGTGAAAACCTGTAGTAACAGATTTTTGACAGCATGATGGTAATTTAAAGTCCTTCTGTATTTTGTTTTGTGGTTTTTTTTTGTTTGGTTGATTTTCTTTTTTCTTTTTTCTTTGCTTATTTTTTCCTCCTTTGACTTCAGGATCTTGAGTTTATTGGGTTTGTTTTCCACCTACAGAAGGCTAGAGGTAGCCTCATTTCTAATTCTGCCATACATCACCATGAAAGATCATTTCAGGGAAAGAGCTGAGTGAATAATGGATTTGGGAGATTCACTGACTGACAGAGAAACAATTAGATGGCATCAAACTGAAAAATGCCCAAGCCATGTGGTCAAATTAAGATTTTGTAATCGTTCCATTTAATTAAAAATATTTTAGTTATTTTGGTAGTTACGTAAGTCTTGTGTTAAATCATTTGAATTTTATTTTAGCTGTTGTAAAAATAGAGCACGGAGTGGAGTATTGAAATTAAATGTTACACATATTCTGAAATCTACTCTTCCATTTCTTTTTTAGCAAAAATTCCAAAACAGTTAGCAAATTCAATCCAATTGTGATAACTGCTTCAGTATTGCATTTGCATTTTTCAGCAGTGTTAACATTTTAGATGTAAAATCAAACCACTGTTTAGCTGGCTCTAACTTACCGTTTTATTTATGTGGAACATTTTGAAGGACTGGGATTTCATACTTACCTGGAACAAAACCAGATATGAAAATTCTTTCTGAAGGCAAATGTGCAAGTCCCCATTGCTCTCCTGAGAGGAGACCTTGCTCTGACAGGGGCTGAGTTATTAACAATCTATTACTCACGATGTGTTCAGAGTAAGCATGCAATTCCTCTCTGACCATCTAATCCCCCTGAAGCAAAGATAACTGGTCAAGCCCTTATCTGAGCTAGCACAAATTTACGTATTAGTTTTAAAACAAGATAGAGATTGTAGCTGATATTACTGAATTTAACATTCTGACTTCAGTCTGAAAGAATGTCCGTTTGTAGCTGAATCTTAGCAACATTTACTTACATAGCCCAGGAGCTGACTTAGCATTCGAGTGCATCAAACAACTGTCTGGCCCCAAAATAGTATAATGGTAATTTATCTATTTGAAAGTCAATTTTTTTAAAATGGTTTGCTAGAAGAAATAAGGATAGAAGGGTTAAACAACTAATGTTGGAGAACATTTTGTCCTGTCAAGAGTCAGTAGAGAAAAAAGAAGTAAACACCCATATTTCCTTGGCTTTTCTCCACTCCTGAAAAAAGTATCTGTTTGAGAAGGTGGTGGACAAAAGCTTGTCTGTCTTTAAGCAAGCATCAGAAAATATTGAGAGCTAAGGAGAGTCTGGTTGCTCTGTGTTTGATCTAAAGGGGGCAGAGGACTTCTGGGTTTTGTTGGCTGCGTATGGGCTGACATACTCAAAGCAGAAAGGTCTCAGAGTATTTTTGGTGAGCAACTAAATTGAACGGTGAATCACTGATACAACTAGAAAATAAGGATAACAGAGAAAGAGAAATTAAAACAATTTATGTTTGTATCAATCCAAGAAGTAATATGCATTCTGCCTGCCTGTTCCAGTCCTATGTTTGTAAATTTTAAGGCTGTTATACGACGATGACAGAGAATCCTGCAACAGAGCTGCTTTTAACAGCATTGAGCAAGAAATGATATTTCATCTGCTTTGGTGCAAAGCTTTGCTAAAAAAGAAGAAAAGAAAAAAAGAAAAAAGAAAAAAGAAAAAAGAAAAAAAGAAAAAATTAATGAGATCAAGAAACTTAACAATATAATACAGAAAAAGGAGAAAGGCATATGAGGACGCAGAGGAAAACGTTAAGAGGGTGAATTAGCACAGTGAAAAAGAGCATAAACACAAAACCTGCAGGGTAGGCAGGTAACAGCAAATGTGAACTCTCTGTTAAAAGAGAAATTATACTTCATTTCTACTATCTGGAGGCTTAGCAAAGTAATCTGTTAGTGAAGAATGGTGTTATTTATGCTAAGGGAAATATGTACTCACTGTGGAAATAAAAATGAAGTAAGAAACTGGTCTGGGCAAAGGGGCAATTGCAGTGCTGTTTCTGTTTCATGAGCTGGAAACACACCTTCTGTTTTTGCCCTCATAGACTCTCACTGCTCTGATGGTCTTGATTTTCCTCTTCACATCTATCTATGACTAATTTGTGCCCATTTGTCCTTGTGCCAGCATTATTCATTAGCTAAAATGTGTTTTCTCTCTTATCTGTCTGCCCTTACATTTTCAGAGGGTGGTCATACTCCTTATCTGCCCCCAGCTTGTAAGAGCAAAGTACATTTAATCCTGGGAAACCTTCTTAGCCCTTGCTCCAGTTTGAATTTATTTGTTTAACATGGTTGGCCAGAAGTGTATTCCAGTCAGGATGGGGTCTCACAGGCTGTATCTGCACAGGACTGTAAGAAACAGGGTTCAAACTCCCAGTTTTTCACACTCAGCCCGAATTCAAGCACTTTATAAAAAGCATATAGAGGAACAGAACCAAATTACCAGAGTATATTTAGTTATTTTGCAAAATAACATTAATGGATCATAGTCATCCTGTAATCAGCTAATCTGTCCACAAATATTTTTTTCATATTATTCCCTAAAGTCATGATTTTCTTCTTACTCTGTTACTGCCACCATCATTCATGTTTTTCATCCTGTATGATGTTTGACCCTCCCCCATACTGGTAATTCCTTTGTGTCATCATTAAATTTTAACAGAACAATCGCATATCATGAGCCAAGATTACTAATGAAAATATTAGATGGAATAAGTCTCTAATCTAATATTTAAGGTAGTTGTCTAACCAACATTTTACCTCAACATTTCACTTTTTCTCTTTTAAGTCTATTCTTTTTAAGTCTATTACTTCAAAATTCTTGTACTAATCCCTGACTTCTCTATTTAGCTAATAATTTTCCTTGTGGAATTGTATATCAGATGCTTTGTAAGAGTCCAGGTAGATTAGATGCATTTCACTCCCCTTGTCCAGAAAATCAAAGGAAAATATCAGCTTAATCCAGCACGATCAAGTAAGTCTTTGGTAAACCCATGTTGTATTTTATCACATTTTTTTCTATGTCTTTAATTACCTTCAAAATCTCTTCTGAAGCATTTTATAAAACTGAGGTCAGAAACATGAAAGAAAGGGGTTTTTTTGTTAGCTACGTCATCTTTTTCCTTAACCTCATTGTATAATGCCTCTGCTTCTCTCCTTTATGAAAGTAGTGAAACTTCTGGTTCTTGTTTTAATATCAGTTTGATTTTTGGCAATACTTATTTTATTCTAAAATTTTTTGACCTCAGGAACACAACATTTTCTGAGCATGTTTTGCTAACTCCTAGCATCCTCATTTCATACAGCAGAATCAGCAAGAAATTTACTCTATTATCTCCAGTTGGTAGGAAGCTCCATCCACAGGATCACCTGGTCTTGATTATTTGCATCTTTATTCTCTCAACTAGATACAAACGGAAGACAACTTTAGTGCTTGGGAAGGTGAGCATTTAGTGTACATAAGGCTGAAATCGCATTTCTAGATCTGTTCTCATCTCTACATTGCAATTTCCACAAAATATTTAGTAAATTTAAAGACTTCATTCCCAATATCCAGCACATTCCAAGCATGGTATAGTTCAAAGATATCTAAAGATGAGTTAAATATCTGGAATGAATGCCAAGGGCAGCAACTTCATTTCTTAGGCATAGCAATATGCTTACTAGAAGTATCAGGGAAAGATACAACCTCCTATCTCCTCCCGCAAATTCTTCAGCTTCATTTCTCCTCCCCAAACTTCCTCAAAAGTCCACTTTCTTCCTATCAACCCTGTCTCCCAAAGTTGACCTCTCTTAAGTATCCCACTTTTCTTGCCACATCAAAACTACACTGTTACTTTCCATTTATTTTTCCTTATTTTAACTTTCATAAGCTCTTTCATCTGCTAAGAAGCCACTTTGCTTCCACATCAAAATTTCATGTTGCCTGTATGACTGAAAAGCCTGAGGCTGGGCCACTCTCCTCACCTTCTGACCACAGAGCAAGGTGTGCTTGGCATTTTAGTGCAAAATTATATGGATGAAACAACAGATGAAAAAGAAAAGAAAGTATATATAATAAGAACGAGTATACTTCACATCATTAAATGATCTATTGAAAAATCAGTCAAGTACTATGATGAGGAACAAAATATGAGTTTGTATAAAAAGTAATAGACTTGACCTCTCTCCTGCACATAGGCAGTTGCACTTGTTGCAAAAGGCATAAGTAAGCATAAGTGTCTCCGTAAACAGTGACTGCAACAAATCCTGAGATGATGCTGAACGCAGGATTACACTGGCACAGGATCCCACCGAAATGACAACATATCCCATTGGTAAAAAGAGGGCAATGGTGCTCCCCTAAAAGTTGGATAAAGCAAAATCTTTATACCCACCGTTTTCAGACAGAAGATTTGATGTATGAAATCATGAACTAGCATTTGTGTTTTAAATATATTAAATATTTTGCTATCAACAATTTACAGCTGCTGGTTGCTTCCACAGTTTTGTGGCCAACATGTGCCAGTTTTCACTCTGCAAAGTTATAGTAATGTGCCTTACCTAACTTCTAGTACTCTGCTCGTCAGTACTAATACAATCTTCTAGCTGATTTTGATGTGTGAGCTGAAATGATCTATTACAAAGGGATATTAACCTGTAAAGCTGTTGTACTGGAAGTAGCCTTCAGTCGAATAAACTTACAATCACAGTACTTTCTCTTTGCCACACAAACTGTCTACAACTCCTTTAATAGAGTTATTAAAAAAAGTGCTTCTAAATTTTTTCCTGTTAAGCATCTTTCACCAAATGAAGTAATATTAGAAAACAAGATGAAACATGAAATGGATAGATGATATTATAGTAACACAGGGTAGTACAATAACGGGCTTGAATTTTTCACCGTTCCCATTATAGACTTGGTATTTAGGGGTCACAGTTGAGCCACTGTAGATTGCATTGCAATGAAACTATAATTTAAAAATTTCTGGGTTACCAAGAGTTTTGCAAAGCAATTTTTGAAGTACTAGAGGAAGAAAATTGGGTTTTTTTGTTTTGTTTTGTTTTGTTTTTTTTACTGGTTGTACATATTCTTCTTCCATTCCTTTTGGTTGCTTTGAAATAACAGATTTTTTAAAAATACATAATGTTCTTTGTGAAGACTTCTACATTTCTGGGTATTTTGTGGGTATTTTGTTTGAACATTGGAGATTTTTCCAGTTTGAGAAAAAAATAGCTACCAAGCAGATGCACTAGCTATTTCAAAATACTCCCTCCCGCAATACTGTTGATTGCCACTGCTTAATATTCTCTCCCACACATGTAGAAAGGCATGATTTCTAGAGTGAAATATCCAGGACAGTTCACTGAAATGAGGCTTGGCATCCAGATTGCTAGCCTGGCTGTAATCACCCTTTGAGTTATAGAGCTTGTAAATCACATATCAAAACACGGGAACACATCAATTAATGGTCTACTGGAAACAAATCAAGGACAAGCCTACAGTGTGACATTCTGCCAGTTTTATTTTGAATAGACGTGGGGAAAAAGCTGAAATGTTTGGTCACAGCCTTTATTTACCCAATCTGTCTTATATACTATTGCATAATGCTATCACAATATTAATATGCAAATTGCCACTCAAATAAAAGCCATGCTTTCCCCATTGATTTTCAGCAGAGCTTCTGTTACAAAGAAAAATACTTAGCACTTATATTCCTTTTTCATCTTCAAAACCCTTTTAGTACATTTTAATTAATCCTTTTCCTTTCATTTTTCTGACCCTGTATTAGGTTTTCTGCCTCCTTTACCCATGTACTCTCAAGGTTATGTCCTCCTCTCAATGTTTTCCCAAGACTTTTCATGTTTTCAAAAATGATCTCCCTCTCATCTCTTTTTACGCCTAGAAAGCAGACCTCGGGAGACTGGCCAGAAGAAAAGGCTAGACAAGGGCAGAAGAAGTTTCGAAGGTCAAAAAGAAACAAAGGAACTCTATTTCCAGGGAATAATGAACAGTGGTCCCACCTACTGCTGCTGCTGCTTTTTCTTAGCAGGTGCCTCGGTCTGGTCTCAGGCAATCTCTGGGGAGGTGGCAAGGTGACTTCTCTGCAGGACATCATGCAAGATGTGGTTCAGCTGGCCTCAAGGGTAGTGCGCGTGGGCATCCAGTCCATGGTGCCAGATGAGAAAATAGCAGTAGCGTCTTGTGGAGAGGAACTTTTTCTCTTCAAAGAGGATTTCTGCCGCAAAGTGTCTCGTGGGAGGCAGAACGTGCTTAGGTCCTACAGGAATTTCCCAGCTCAGTGGGAAAACATTTATCTGTGTTATAAAAGGAAAACTCTCAGTCCAGATTTATCCTCTTAAACATTAGAAGCCCTTTCTTTTTTTAGAGATTCTAATTTTATAAGTTTAATTATTTTATTATGCCCTGGATTATTATTACTTACCATGTGCTTTAGGTAGATGTTTTGATGACAATTTCAAATACTGGACTATTAATACATACAAGCAGTTGAGGGGCTGTGTACCCTTCTGAAGAAGATTAGTCACAAACTGGGCACCACTTCTGACCTACTTAAACTCTAAATCCAGGATCTCAGCAGTGCACAGGACAAATGCTCATCTGCTTCAGAAGGTTATTTTTCACTCCAGAACACAGATGAGCGCATGTGGGACTTGACAATGGGCTTCCCTTAGTAATAAAAAGGGGAAAATTCTAGTGGAGACAGTCATCTGCATTTCAAAGTGGGGGAGAGGCTTTCTGTGCTCTAGAGAGGGAGAACTGGACATTTAAAGACACAATTTCTATCACAGTTATTGATAGAAATACATCTCAGATTGTTATAATTTTCATATGACATTTGAAGAGTTATAGTATGATAAATGATCACCACATTTACTACAGAGAAATAGTGCTAGTAGTTTCCCAAAGTGAAGGGGGGGTCTTTCTTTAACAAAATATGAATTTTGTCAATAACTCTATTTTCTCTGTTTCCTCTTTTAATTATTTTTAAGAACCATCAGTTAGTAAGTAAAGAAGTATCTGAAAAGTCCTTTGAAAAGGAAATATTTCTAACTGTTATTTCAACATATCATCTTGAAATACCAAAATAATTCCCACCTTTTTTCCCACAATAGTTCCAATTTGCAATAATTTGTAATTTATCAGTAAGTGCTTTTATTTTCACTTTGATTTATAATATGAGAAGAGAATAAATATTAAACTATCCATATTTCCCTTTACCAGGAGATTCTACCTAGACATTTTCAGAATACTTCTTAACCAACAGCAAATGTTGTCTGAAGAATTTAGAGATGACTCAAAAATAAAAACAGATACTCGGTGTGCTAGCTGATACACTTTGCTCTTGTAAATGCGCTGGGCAGTGAATGTAAAAAGCTATATTTCAATTTGAGGAGACACAGTCACGTGGTTAATTTATAATTCACATAAGACATTAAATTTATGATTAAGTCTTAATTCTTTCAAGTAATAGAGATCTATGTTTTAAACCTTTTAGCTCTAAACCAGCACCACTGGTAGCATGTTTATATCTAGTAAATCTGTGATGCTGGAGACCCACATAGCTCCACGTTTACTTGGGCTGCATGCACTCTGACTTCACTGGACTTTCTAGTTTGTACCAAAAAGTGCAAACTAGGATTAAATTTAAAAGGACTGAATGAAAGCAGATGGTTAACTTAAGTAATTGATTATTTAAGTAGTTTGGTATCTTCTGAAAACATCCACATTCCTCTGTGTCATTACTTTTTGATTATCTTGCACTGCTTAGGGTTTGGGGATTTTTTTTTTTTTTAATTTTTTTATATATATATATATAGTCAGATTGCCTTTGTCCTCCTTTTAGAAAAAAAAAAACCAAAACCAACTACTCAACTTACTTCCCTTCACACCTTCTTTAAATTCTCATAGTTACTATGGAAACAGCTATTAAACTAGGAGTGGCAGTAATTAATAACATCTGCAAGTGCAATATGAAGTCTACAATATAATTAATCCCAGCATTTGGAGTGCATTGTACAGAGCTGCCCTTTTTGCTTTGCATGGAACTGCAGACTGTGCAGAGCTGATTATAACACGGGAGCTCAGCATTACCATACTGATATACTATGGCTTATGAAATTGTTTGGACTATGGAGGGGGTATTACCCCATATGAATAAATGACATCATTATTACGTAGTTTAATGGGGTATGATTCTGGAAAGAATTAGACCCATATAGATACTATGGACACATGCAAAAATTTTACTTCACGCTTTCAGACAACATAAAAATACTCACTGCTAAAATGATAGCAGAAGCTTGAAATGTAACTTTAAAATCCATTCCTTCATTTTAATTAGAGACTGGGGTTGATCAGATGTGTGATTTACCTACAGTTACTTTTATCTTTTGACTTTTCACTTTAAAAGCTAAATTGGATTTTTTTAAGAACTGCCAATTAAAGATTTTTAATAAATCATGAAAGAGATGAGAGAACCTATTTGCCCTTAGCTTTATTGGAGAAGGAATATTATAAATATTTATTTATTATTTTATTATTTCTTAAGGGTACTTGACATAAAGTCTACCATCTATCCCACTAGCTTTTCTCATTAGAAACTATGGACACACAGAAGATTCAAGTTTACCTTAAATCGTTTTTGCAATTGGTATAAAATGTGTAGCAGACACTGTATTATCAGATTGAGGTATATTGCATTACACAGGAGTGAGTCCTGCCCTCACCCTGAGCACAAGTAGCGAGTCTTGTGCTCCTAAACCAGAAGTTACGTGGCCTCCGTTATTTGAGCAAATAATCTCTGCTTAGGGGCAAAGCATATTAGATTGGGCCTGATCCCAGATAATGGGGCCACCTGGCTTCTGATCCAGCACAGCGTGGTCACGACAAAGTCACGTCAGTCTACAGCGTGCTCCCCTGACATACTCAAAGACTTGCTGAATATGTGTCTTTTTTTACTGTTAATACTCCTAATTTGCCATTTTTTAAAACTAAAATAAGTGGACGTGCACATCAGTATGTGTAGACCAAATCTCTGCAGTGTTCTGGTTCCCCTTTTTGTTCTTTGTTACCCTTCCCACTTACCTGCATCTCTTCCTTTTCAGCACTGTTTTTCTTCCCTTTAATAACTCATATTCCTAAGCAATTTTTTCCCTTCTCAGTTTCCTGTTTTCTTGTTTCACTTTACCTTTCCCCACCTCACTTTTCCTTTCCTTTTTAAAATTTTATCTTCCTTTTATGATATACAAATTTATTGTTTTGTCTTCATTCCCACATGCATACCCTTCCTTCTGAATTTATACTTCCCTGTTCTTAACTCTTACTTTTCCTCTGTTATTTTTCATTCCTACTTTTTTTCCATGTCTTCCCTGCTGCATATTCCTTGTGAGTTATTTTTGTGTTCACTAATAGTTTGTAAGGCAGATGAAATAGGAGACCGATACCATCTCAACCACCTATTTTAGGATAGGATGCGTCATTCTGGGGAGATGCTGGTCTATGTCCATTGACTACAAATGGAGCCGACATCACTAGTTTTTCCTAGCTGTTAAACTTAAAAACATCAGAAGATGGGTGATCCAACACTGAATGCAAATGCCACTCTGTAAAAGGTTCTTGGAGGCAATTCTCTGACAAATACCGTGTCTCGTTCATGCACAATACCTCATCCAAAGATACGAACGGTCACGTGCTCTCAGGCTGTCATGCTCAGCTGAGAACACAAGTCATTTAAACAACAGTCATTGAATTAAAATCACAGTACTTACTGTTGTTACTTATTGGATAAGACAAAAGAAACATTTTTTTTCCTTGTAGTTAGTCCATGTGTATCTCACCAAGTGCAGAATAAGAACAATAACTATGTTCCCAAAAGAAAAGAGTCAGATTCAACTTTCCTACTAAGCTTTAACTCGCCCTGTTGAACTTCTAAAAGCAGCGTCTGTGGCTGGATGGCATGACAGCACCCATTCTTTTGCAGGAATATTGCTAATTAAAATCTCAGCAATAACTTCTGAATGCAGCTTTCATAACCACTTGGTTAATTAGGTTAGATGGGTTACGGAGGTATGAGATGTTGAGATGGCTTCAGCCCATTTGGCTGGAAGTGGTTTGCTATGATTATTCTGATTGCCACCTCAGGGAGCAGCTGTCCTCTCCTTCCAGTGGGACAATGTACCATTTTTTAGTTCTGTAAAGTTGCAAGATACCAGTTTTCAGGATAGTAGCATTTTTACATTTAGAAAAGCTTCTACTGGTGTAAGGATGAATCTCACAGGGTGAAAATTTTGGGAAAATTTGTCTGATTTAGGAGGTGAAAGAAGAAATACACACATATTTTTGATTCAAGAACTGTATCTGCTTAAAGTCAATGGAAGGGGCGGAATAAACTAAGTTAAAATAGATTAGGGGATGTGTGGAAGATAGACAAGGTTGTACAAAAATATTGCATCACTTAATCCATCCTTATATAAAATATATGTTATTTGTATAAGATTTTTCTTAGAAGTTATATTTCTTCACAAGCTCAGAACATACCACTGTTTAACATTTATGATTGAGGGTTTTCTCCAGCAAGATTTCTGACATTTATGGTTTTCTGTGAATAGTGTCACAACATCAATATGAGATTTTCAATGAGCACTCCTGCATTACACTGGGAAATACAATACAGTGCTTCTTGAACGAAAAAGTTCATTTTCCTTCCAAACTCAGAAGCATAATCATAATAATGTAAGAATGAACATAGAACCTTTCAGAACCAAACTGCTATCTTCACATAGTGCTAGTGTCCTGCGTAGATGTATCAGGATCCATGATAGTTGAATAAACTTTGCGTTATGCTTCTTCCTTAAATGAATGAAGTTTTACAAGCCTGGCACTTTGTTTTAAGAATTCTTTGGTATTCACCGAGAGAATATTTATTATGCTGGGCTTGACATTTCAATATTAAACTATCCTTAAATTATTGTTGGTTTAACAGCAGTGTCAAAAAAACCAACCAAACAAAAAAACTTCCAGTGTGAAAATGCATACATCCCTGCTCCCATGACTAGAATTAGGATGGATGTTTTGCTCAAATCTGACAGTAACAAGAAAAAACCAAACATTTAATTATATCAGATAGGGAAAGTTCTGCTACTAGGTTCAGCACACTTACTCAAATGTGAATAAAAACAAGGGTGAGAACAAGACAGTGTTGACTACCTTGCTGCTGGATGTAGCTCATGAAGTTTTTACAATATAAAATGACATCCAAGTCAAATACATAAAACAATTCAGCTAACTTGCAATGGGCCACATCCTGCATTTCCATCTGGTGCAGATTTCAATAAGAGGTTTTTTTTCCCCTGAAATTAGAAATTGAGATCAGGCTGCCTGCCCTCTCTAGTCAGTCCCGCACAAGCAAATAGAATGAGAATTATTAAGTAAGATTACTCCCCCCTGCCCTGTGCAACACACAGTCATAAAGAAGATACTACATGCCAAAATGGTATTTTGGTAGCACTGTGGCATTGATTAAGACCTTGTCATACTTTTTACAGTATTTCAGCAAGCTCATTTTGGCTGAACTGAATGACATCTGGGGTTCCATCTAGCAAAGTACTTGTCACCCCAACCACAAAGGTGAAGCGTGCTCAGCACATTGCAGATTAGGGTCAGCGAGAATAACAGCCACAACGGATTTATTGCATATAACAAAAAAAAAAAAAAAAAGACACTTAAGACACTTGGTCATTGCATATAACAAAAAAAAAAAAGACACTTAAGACACTTGGTCATTGCATATAACAAAAAAAAAAAAAGACACTTAAGACACTTGGTCATTGCATGCTGTGTATTCACACAAGTGCTACAATCACTGTATATGTTAAGTCTTAAACTGCCACTGTTTTCCAAAAGTTTTATGGCAATGCTGATTGCTGAGGAATGAGTTTATATACAAGCATAAAACCAGATTAATAAAACTTTGAATCTGGTTCTAACTTAATATGTTTTTCTTTTTTTAAATGGTTAAGAGACAGAAGGCCCAGCTCTTTTGTGTCTTATGCTGGATTTGTGACAAGGTAAATAATTTATGAAAATGCAAATAATATATCCAGAAACTGAAATTAAAGAGAAAGGCTTGATCATGAATTAATACTTGTTACTGATATACTGAACTGAGAAGTCTTTGATGCAAAAAAAAAAATTGTATTTTTGCAATAAGGATTTTTATTTCTGACGTATGGACCACCACGGTCAGTTGAAAGATTCCCAGTTGTTTCAGTAGAATCGCAGAATAGAGTAGAATCACAGAATAATTTAGGTTGGAAAAGACCTTTAAGATCATTGAGTCCAACCGTAACCCAACATTGCCAAGTCCACCAAGTAAGTGCAAAGCATAGAATCATAGAATCATAGAATCATTAAGGTTGGAAAAGACCTCTAAGATCATTGAGTCCAACTGTCAACCCAACACCACCATGCCCACCACACCATGTCCCTAAGCACCTCATCTACATGTCTTTTAAATAAAAAGTCTTTTAAATAAAAAAGTCTTTTAAATAAAAAAAAGCAAACTTTTTGTGAGACCCCTCTCATCATATCAATCCCTGTCGTTCCTGTGCGCCTTCACAGACAGGTCTCGGTCAGATATGACAGGCAACAAATTTAGAATGAGGTGAAGTAAGAATAAAGAAAGATTTACTTTCATGGTTTGTCATTCAAGTCTATATTTAAGTGCTTAAAAAAGACCTGTCAGCTGTAATAGATCTTTAGGAACCTTAACACAGATAAATTATAAGAATATCTGCAGTGCAACATTACTGTGAAGTAAAAACCACATATTTAAAATATTGTTTGAAACGTGACTGCATAGGGAAATAGTATAATCATCAAATGTAAAGGAATTGGTCACTTAGGAGATTTTAATGGCTTTTTAAAATTTCATGATGAAACTACGTTTGTGCTTTTTTTTTTCTGGATTATGGGAGGATGAAGAAATATCAAGAAACTTAATTCCGCTAGTATTATGCTCTTCTGGTCAAAGCTAGCGGAAACTCAATTGAGCACAATTACTCATATCCACATGTTTGTCGGATGAGGTCAACATTTCTAAACATTCTGCATCTTTATTAAATACCTGGCATATAAATGCATTTTTAAGCCATAAATTAAGTGAAACAAAAGGGTGAGTAAATAGTAAATAACACATTACTCCTGGAGTAACTCCTGCATTCTCTTCTTCCTCATGCTTCAGGGTGTCATTGGCTTCCTGAATTTCAGATTCAAAAAAAAGCAAAAATTCAAAAGCCAGCTTGAAGCCTCACTTAATTTTGAAGGAAAACTGTTATTTGAGTCCAGCTTTTCTCAAAACTGGGCTCCAGTCCAAGCTTGCTTGTAAATCCTGTAAAGCTTGCAGGCTGAACTTGAGTTGCATATCACAGATTTGAGTCTTCTCATGAATGCCACACAGGTAGCCCTTGCTGAGCTCTATTTCCCAGCCCTGGCTGCTCGTCAACACCTCAACCAGCTTGGTTGGAGCTAACCTGGTTATTTCTCCTCCACGCTGCAGCCACATGTAGACACCCTTTCTCTTCATCCTCATCCCTGAGTTTCAGTGAGCTCCACAGGCATTCACTTGCACCTAAGTGGCGTTCACTGTAGGATTACCTTGCAGAGACTCTTGTTATACAGTTGTAAATAGCACAGTAGATTTGATGTTTCAAATATTGCTATATTAAAAAATAGTGGTATTTTCTCTAGCATCTTTTTCACATTTCAGCTATCGCTACAGTGTATTAGTACTGATGAAACAGTGACAATCCAGACCTTAGGGCACTAGGTGGGGTGCCAACCCACCTATGCATTGCACTGTTGCATTGCTAGCCATGTGTTATTGTTGTTGGAATTATTAGTAGCAATAATTATTGCCCTAAGGAGCTCTAGAAATGATGGATGCAGCATCACAAATGTAGGCTTATAGAAAATTACACTAATGATGACAGAAACATTCTTGTGTAACCCTATACTTTTCTATTTACTATTTTACATCATTACTCTTCAATCTTTCTTTGTCTCCTGTACATTATATTGAAACAGTATGTCTGAGGGAGAGTGGTGTTGCTTATTCTCACCTACTGAAACCATTTCCCATGCAGTCATTTGCCCTGACCAACGTGTGCATCCTTTTCTGCTTGTGCTCTTCAGTGGGAGAGCACCTCTTTCCCAGCTCATTGACCATGGCTTGGTAAGCAGTGTGTGGACCTCTGGGAGAAGCACAGCTGGGAATTGAACACAAACACTTTCCTGTTGAGCAGAGATGACAGGCATGAGTGCTGGATCCTTCAGGTAGGGTGCCCAGGAGGGGCATCTCCATGCTTTATTCTGAAGGGGTGTTGCCAGAGTGTTAATTCATCACTGTGTTGCCCACTGCGAGGCTGTAGGTGTTTTGGGACACAACTAAGAGAAGAATATCTAGTTTGTGGATCTCAGCAGAGTTTAGACATGAACTTGTGCTGACCTTCAGAGTCCTACCAAGGAGCAGAACCAGTGGTTTTTGGGGAATATTCATGTTCATAACTGAATTAATGCCCTCGTCATACTGGATAATGCTACCCTTAAACAGTGTGGGGCCCCAAGAGTGAGGACATGCCTTAAATTCCACTATAAGAAGTAAATTTGTCATGGCCTTGTGCAAGCTGAATTACTCCACGTTTCCAGCCTCTTTCCTCTGTGCATTTCTCCAAACCTTCACTCCCAACATCTCTCCACCCTGGATCTCATCTCGATACATCCTATGTGAAGCAGTACCTCTGTTCCACATGCCCATGACTTTGCAGTTCCCTGTCACACCTTACAGCGGAGACCATCGGTGCCTGTACATCCCTGTAGGAAAGCAGAAGTGAGGAGTATCTGAAGAGTTGCCACTGATGTGGCAAAACTGTAAAGCTTATGGAGACCTACAGAAGCTGCTCTGTAGGTACTCTTCAGACTGTTTGAGTCTACAGGCTGCAGTACTATTTTAGAAAATGCTATTTTGGACTTGCATCCAAACCCTGAATCCTACATACCTACAGGTAGGTGGATAGGTGAAGACAACTGGGAGTTCTTCCCACCAGCTCCAAAGTGCCAGCTCCAATCCAGAAACAATGTAGATGAGTGACTGCATGCTTTGCAGATTGCAACTGAAATATTGTGCTGGCTTGGAGCCTGGGCAATGTGAACACTCAATTCTTCATTTGTGGATCTCAGCTTTGGTCCTTTTGCCACCTTTAAAGTAGAGATGAACACTTTTCCGGATTATAGAAATTGTTGTGAGTTAATACATTCAAGATGATGTGACCCTGAAATACAAAGGATGTGAAAACAACACGAATACTGGGTCTGCTCTTTCATTTTCACCTATTGGACTAATTAAATATATAAAAATATAAATATAATTACATAATTATATTTTATTAAATAAATAAAAACATATAAACTTATAAAAAGAAAGAAAAACAAGCAAGCAGAAATAACAACCCACAGATCGAAAAGAAAATCAAAATTGTCACTGAACTTTTAACTGCTTTAGTAAATAAGATCAGAAATATTTCCCTGGATTACTTTCTCCGTTTGTACGGAGAATGTATAGTTGCCACAGAGACTGGTATACGTGAACGTGGGTAAAATACAGGACGAGAGAGGGAAATTGTCCTCTGAATTTTCAAAGGAATCTGAAATTAATACCGAGGTTAGAGATGCGGTTGGGGCGGGGATGAAGCTGAGGGCTCCCGGTCGTGCCCCCGGGGGCCGGTTCCCAGAGGTGCTTCGGGGACCGCCGGGGACGGGATCCTTGCGGAGGGCGGCGCCGGCCGCGCTGCTCCGCCGGGCCGGGCGGGGCGGGCCGGGCCAGCTCCGCTCCGCGGGGCAACCCTCCGCGGGCGCGCGGCGGCTGCGCGAGCGGCACCGCACCGCGCTCGCCCCTCCGCGCTGAGGAGCGCTTCTGCAGCCACGAGCGGAAAGAGCGGCATTTATCTATAGATTTATAAATACACATATACAAATGCAGCCCAGACTGGTAGCACACGGGCTGTGTGAGGCTGCTGCTTGAAAGGGAGGAGGGAGGAGGAATTAAAATAAGGCACGAAGCGGTTTTAAAAATAGCGTCCGGGCGGCTGGGAGGTGCGGCACGCGGCCCCCGCGGCGCCGGGGCGGCACGGCACGGCACGGCACGGCACGGCACGGCACGGCTCGGCTCGGCACGGCCCAGCCCAGCCCAGCCCAGCCCAGCCCGGCCCAGCCCGGGGAGTTCCTCGGCTGCCTTGTAAGGAGCGCGGCCGCCACAGGGCCCGCGCCCTCCCCCGCTCCCCGCCCCGGCTTTCCCCCGCTGCCGGCAGGGAAGGCAGGAGCCGGGAGCGGTCTGCCCGTCTCCAACTCTCTCCCCTTCTTTCTTCCTCTCTCTTCAGGAGCCCCCACCCCGCCTGCCTCCTTCCTCCTCCTCTTTCTGCTCTGCAATCAGGGGAATAAATCAGGGAAGGACACACACACAGAGTGAGCGGAGATCGGTTACAAAAGTAGCCCTGATGGCGGCGGATCAGATGAAGCTGGAGCTGCTGCTGGAGTAGCGGAGAGTAGAGTATCTCTCTCTCTCTCTTCTCTATTTCTCCTCTTCCCCCTCTCCACCCACAGATCTCCATCGTTTCTCCTCCTCCTTCCCACCCTCGGCCGCGCTCCCGCTTCTCCGCACATCGCTGGGCTGCGCCTCCTGCGAGGGGGCGGGGGGGGGGAGCGGAGGAGGCTTTAAAAAACAACAGCCCCCCCACACCAGCACACACACAATAATTGAATTTATTATTATTGCCGTCTCGCCGACTTGGGGAAGGGGGATCGATCTTCGATCAGGAAGATGGCTGCTGGCTGGCTGCTAGTCTTTAGCCTGACACTTTTCCAGTCCCTGGTGATGAACCACTCCTCGGAGGGACCTTTCCCTTCCGCCACCACGTAAGTCCCCGCGGGGTCCGGGGGTCCGGGGCGGGGGCACGGCCGGGGCGGGGGCGCGCCTCTGTGCCGGGGAGAGCGCGGCACCGGCGAAGATACAAAGGGAAATAAAGTAAGTCCGGGCGGTGAGGTAAAATTGCAGGATTTCGGCTGCTTTTGCTTTTGCTTGGGAAAGAGTCACGGTAGCAGAGGGTCCCTCCGGGCGGTCGCCTGGAGGAGGGGAGAGTGCCGCGGTCTGTACTTTTGAGGTAAAGGCTTTGCCTCACAGCCCCGCTCCAGAGCAGATCCCGGCTCTAAATATACCCCCGGCACTTCGGCCGCGCTGACAGGAAAGTTTCGAGTTACACAGAGCCCGCCCCCTCCTCCCACAAAGGTTATGTCAGCCTGGCTAGAGTTTTAACACTATTTTTTTTAAAATTAAAACTTTCGCAATTTTATTAAAATTCACGAAAAAGAGATTTTCTTGCTTTTCTGCGGCAGGCACGTGAAACAGGCAGGCGAGCAGTGCTTTGAGTTTTGAGCCTGTGCTTAAGCTCACTCCTACCTGGATGTGTTCCAGTGCACACCATGAATATTTTGACAGTTGCAGGGTTTGTTTTCTGTCCGTGGTTGCTGGTGGGGTGTTGTGTGTGCGCACGCGTGTGCCACACCAGAGGGGTTTTAGTATCCTTAAAGCAACACAACTAAAGAACAGTTTTCTTCAGCGTTGGCCTTGCAAATCGTTACTTCTCAAAACTCACCTTTGCGAGAGCTGATGGATGCTCTCGGTGCAAGTAGCTTTATATTTTGCGTGGCCGTAAGATGGAAATCTTTAAAGCACGGCATACTTGTTAGCATGAAAGTGTTGCCAGAGCAGTGCAAAGATCACATAATGAAAGCATGCAATAAAAGAAAGGCAAAAATAAGCCAATGCATCTTATTTAAGGTTCCCCTACAGACTTGGGAAAAAAAACAACAACAAAGAAAAAAACCCACGACAAAACACTATGGACCAATTACCGTGTTTTCTTCCTTTTTCTTCTCTCTTCCTCACCTTATTATTTTTATATTCTTTGGAAGCACTTATCTTAGTCCCTGAATCTGGGTTAAAGCTACCAGTAGGTAACTTTTAAGTGGATGACTCACTTCAGTGCATTTTACATAAGAAAAACACTGCTAATGGTAGTCTTCCCTATTGTTTAACGCTGGGTAGAATTTATTGCCTTCGTTCATCCTGTACAGAAGGATGAGTTTACAGCAATTACCAGCAATGCATTTTCACCAATTAGTACTGCTGGTAGGTTGTTATAATTGGATTCAGTTCTGGGTATCGGTTCCATTATGAAAGACTCAAAGGGATGCTTGCATTGTTAAATGAAAGAAAGGAATACAAAGATATGTGTAAAATAACCACTTAATATCTTCTAAGTTGAATAAATGTAGCCTTTCAATGAAGGGAAGATTATCTTTTAAAATATTCTCGTGCTGCAGTTTATAAAGATGTGCCATGTAGAAGCAAGAGTGACAAAATACAAAGCCAGGGCTATTTAAGTCACTGCTTTTCTTGTGTTTGAGCTCCTGTATTTACTGTTTCTTATTGAGCTGATAAGGTTATCATACACAGCTAATTACAATTTATCTTCTACATAGATTTTTCTAGTTTTAAAAGAGAAAGAAATATGGAACCTAGTGAAATTAAAAGAATAGTGTATAAAAAGAATATTGTATAATTTCAAATAGAAGTCTAGATGACTTTCTAGCATAACCTTACTTAAAACTGTTTTTGTCCCTCTGTCCATGTTTGCTAATTCCCTTTAGAATTTACCTTCATTGCCAGTCATGATAATAGAAATTGTCAGCAGGGAAACATATTCTATAATATAACTTTCATTATAACTATACCTATGATTAAATAATTCAGAATATGATGTTAGTCAATAGCATTTCCATGTTCTACACAATCAACTTGTTGTTGGCTTTCTTTTTTCTCATTATTATTCCATTGAAATATTGTAGAAACAATCTATAGCGCCTGTCCATCCTTCATAGTAATGTTTCCCCTTTGAAATTAAATTAAAGTGCAAATAAGGCTTAGTTCATTTAGAAGACAGCACAACAGGTTGATGCAGGGAGAGCTGCTTTGCAAAAAGTCATGATGTAACAGGTGAAAGAGAAAACAATTTTTGGGTTCTTTTTTAAGACTTGGCAGCAGTATTTTGTTTCCTACTATAGATTACAAATGGGAAAGAACAAAAAGAAGTGACGCAAATGCCCTTAATGTGAAAGACTTTATATTTTAAGAATATTCAAAATAGGAAAAAAACACAAGAGAAGAGAATAAAGAAAAGAAAGGATATTAATAATTGAAGAACTGAAGGTTTGCTGATAGTATGTTCTTAGCTTCCTGTTTTCTCCCCATTATTTTAAGTCTCTTTCTCTCTTAGTTAAAAAGTTGGTCTGGGGAAGCAGTATTTCCCAGCTGTTGTATGAAAAATGTGCATATTCAGGGCTATATAGTTCATGATTTCATCAACAACTCATTATTGTACAATCACTTTTCCTTCAGTCATCTGTTCCTTCTGCATCAGTAAATATTTTAACATGTGCTTTTACTAAAACATTCAGAAGTCCTTACCACCAATACAGTAGTATAAAAGTATGAAACATTTTTAGCAAAAAATGCTGAAGGTTTAAGCAATGCCTGTTTCATAGAATCTCAGTCATTTGATTAATTCTACTTCTCTGACAAGGCAAAAAGGCTCTGATATATTTACCCAGCGACGTATAGAGAATTTCAAGTGAAGGATTGTGCTGTATGAAAGGGGAGCCTTAATTTTTCACTGAAAATCTGAGCAGGTGGTAAAATCACATTTGTTGCTTCCTGTGTTGCAATATTTCACTGCAAATATTGAAGACTTTTCTTTAATGAACTATTTAAGTATAGCAGTAATTACGTCTTGATCTTTAGCTGTAAGGCTTAGCTACTGATCAATACATATTAGGTTTCATTAAAACGTATCATTTTCATTGTATCATGTATTAGAGATCTATTATATGTCGCTACAGGATATCATGCTCTTACTTTTAACATAGCAACTCCAAATACTTCAATGATACATGCAACATAGCAGATATTTTGCACTCATATGAGAATATTGTTGTATATAGTACTCCTGTCACTATAACCACACTACTGCTAACACAGTACGCAAAGCACTTCTTTCTTTGTAGCCATATATATTTATTTATCACCCACAGCTATACAGACTTGAGAAAAAAATACTGTTAAGTAAATGTAGCTTGTATGTTTCCTGATAAAGGTAGCATAGGACTCAGTTTATTTCTATTTTTTTATCTATACTGCATCAAAACAGATAGTCTTGAGTTTAAAAATATGTTGTAATTCTTAAGTATACTTTTGACACACTATGTGTTAGCAGTGTTGATATTTTTACTGATAGTGAGTAATGTACAATGTAAAGATGTACCTACTGCTTTCTGATGATAAACCTGTGTGTACTGATTCAAAAAGAAAAAACAAGCAACAAAACAAAACAGATATTTTAATTTTGATAAACCTGTAGATGAAGCTTTTCAATGTCAATGGGACTGTTTCTGTAATTACATCGTTCTGGATATAGCTTAATGTCTGTTTTTATTTTATTTTCTCTAATTTTCCTCCCCCACTCATTTTCTCTCTTTCCTTTATCTTTTATCCTCTTTTCCTCCTCAGTCACCTGTTCTGTATGTAAAGATTAAATTATAGACAGACCTGCTACTTAGATAAATTGGGGTAAACCATCTGAGGATAAAAATAATATGCATGTGAACATATATATACACACATATATGTATGCAGGCGGGAAATTTTTAGGAAAAAAGTTGTGTATTTCCATTTTTTATTTGCATGAATCATCCTTACTGTTTCGGTGTCATTAGGACAAGTCAGGGAAGTCTATATGTGTCATATGAATTAGGGCTTGCACAACTGGGACATTCGTATTTTTGGTTTCTGCACATGGACCTAACAAGTGTAGGTCTTGCTGAGAATATAGCTGGGCTTGGTACACAGCATTGCTTTCTATATAAAATCAGTAAGCGAATGTAGATAGAAGATATTTATGATGTGTTCTTTTCATCTGTTTCTACTGTCAGACTTAGGGATTTTGACACCTCTCATATATATATAATCTCATTTTTAGCATAAAATCTGTGATAGAAGAATGCCAATTTTATTGCTGATGTTAATTAGGAAAGACAGCTGCGTTAATGGATTGTAAAATATCAGGCTCCTTGTTTGAAAATTCTATTTTCCAATCTGCTTAAAAATCTTCATTATTAGAAAAAAAAAAATCTGCTGAAGTGTACCTTTATATCAGTGAATTGGAAAGAAAGTCAAAAGATGTAATTTACTTAGAATCAGGGAAGTGCAAGATCACCTCTTAGTGTTTTCTCAGCAGCACATGTCTAAATACTGAGCATTACGCAAGATGTATAAACCCACCGATATTTTAAAAAGTATCGCTCCAATCCATTCTTCTAGTAGAAATGTACTTAAAGACAAGTGCAAAACAGCTTGTTGATTGGTGTTGGTTTCTTTTTTTGAGTGTCTCTGTACATGTGGTGGTGATAAATGCAAATTATTTGGATCCACAAAGCATTTTCCTGTTTTACATATTTTATGATGTAAATTGTGAATGGGTATTTTTTTAAATTTTGTTTGTTTGTTTGTTTGTTTTGTTTTCCTATTAGACATTTATGCTGGGGCCTCAAAATTAACAAATTCTATAGATTTGCATTTTATTAAGTATGAAAATTCATCTGAAAATTTTAAAATAGATACTGATTATAAGAGATGAAATTTCATTGAAATAAATCAGCATTGTAGAGGTTCTTGCCATCTTTCATTTTGCAGTGATGCTATTTTCAGAACTGCATTGCTCATACCCTGCAAAATGATTTTATCCAAGAATTCAACTGCTAGAAAGAGAGCTGGAGCTTGGCAGCACATTAGTCTGAAATGTATTCCTTGTTAAATACAAGGCCTGTTGTACAGATCTTAAAAATATTTACCTAGCAGAGCATTTTAAATTGATGGAAGCGTGGTCAAATTATTATTACTTTAATCTTTTGTAATAAAGAAACAAAATAGACTATAGTTGCCCGCTGGTAACTGTGACCTGACATGCTCATGCTTTATTCTTCCCTTCTGCGAGAATCCTTTACCCAAGGTAGTATTATTTTCTAGACCAACGTGTGACTTAAACCTCTGCAAGATAGGGGTTGCAGTTTAGGAGCATTTTAGTAGTTTAAGAGAAAAATGACTCATTCTCTTTGTTGTTGAACACAGTAGAAGCAGAATTGGGCCCCAGACTGTTTTGTACTTCTTTGCAGCAATACAGGAGCTTTTGATCGCTGTATGCTTGGGATGCATGTTGTGCTTGGAGTGCTTATAAAGACCTTGGTGACAAAAGATGATATTATGGACTACAGAAAATGTTGTTTTCTAGTGCCTTGTTAAAATATCTGCTTTAACAGAAGAAAAGATTTACCAGAACATAACACTGGAATAAAATTGTTGGACCACAGCTATAATTTGGTAAAGCCAGATGCCATCCTTTATTTATGTCTTTTATGAATGCTGAATCAGACTTCTTGAAAGAAGGAATGACAGCTCAGTGTCCTTGGTGTCCAGGTTAAACATATCTAGCATCTTGAAAATACACAGAACTTAAGTACAAAATAATAACTGCATTTCTGCCCCCATCCCTGGGCAGCGCCTGTGCCTTGTGTCTTAGATCGCTCTTAGCCCATTCCTGCATCAGCTTTTTCATCCCATCTACAGCTGCTGCAAAACAGGTATCAGTGAATACTTAAATGATTTGCATTTGAGATTGCAGCTCTGAATTATTTCTCTTGTTGCATCTATTAAATAGCCTGATCCCACTCAATGTTTCTCAAATGTATTTTGGGTAATGCTCTGTTTGTAGTATCAGACCAAGAGCTGGGTTTTGCATCAGTTGTGCCATTGCTTACAATAGCAAATTAGTCATTGCTATTACAGTGTTGTGATTCTTCTTTCTCTCCTGATTTCTGATGGTAAAAGAGAACTGGAATCAATATTGTTTGCAGAATATGATTTTTATGTCATGCACTACTGTGTAATGCTCACAGTAGTGATGCAGGAGTAGCTCACATTTAACAATGCAAATGTGTAACACTGATAGTGAAATCACTCTCAACTGAATTTATACTTCAGTGATGTTCGTGGGTTGGATATTCTCAATTTAGGGCCAGACTATGCTGAAATTAAAAAGTCCCATTGATATTCTCAGAAAAAAAATATTCAGTGTAAGAGTGAAGATTTTCAAAATATGCCTCAGCACTTTTTAATAGCTAAACATTAATGGCGTATGCCTGCAGCTATTCAGCTCAAGAGGGATTTGTCTTTTCCTTCTGCTTTCCAAACTATTTTTTGACTTACTCTGCTTCTAAGCAAATTCAACGTTTCATGCCTTCCTTCCTCCCAGACTTAATAAGTTTTCAGGGTGAAATGTAAAATATACTCCCTCTTTTACAAGTACACTGTGACAAGAATATGGCTCACTGTTTGGTAATGTTACACTAATGATGTTAGGGAAAGGACCCTTCTCACAACACCTTTCTCTGCACGCCAACAGCAAACCAATGGCAAAAAGCTGAATTTCTGTTCCTTGTATAATTTTTGCTATTTATTTACAAAGATTCTAACAAGTTTATGAAAAAGATTGACATTATTTTGCATCAACAAATCAGCAAGCTTTTGCAGTTAATTACAGTAATTCAAAATCAGACTTTTTTAATCTGAGGCAGGCCTAAAATACCCATAGAATATGAATGTGAAGTTATAATATTGCTGACTATTATAAAAAATGTTTTATTGGATTTTTCACCCTATTTTAAAATTACATTCTCACTCCTTTTCATTTGAGAGTTGGTCAGGACAAGACCTATAGTCTGACTTTGTAACAGATTTTCTACATAGTGATTTAAGAATTTTTCATTTTTGAAATTTCCTCTGTTTTTCCAGGGCCATGAACATTGAGCCAGGAACGCAGAAATAAGAGAATTTTTTAAAAGAATGTGTCCTATGGGGCATAAGGGTTAAGAATAATTTTTTGCACAGCAATCATTGTCTTTAACATGGGGTATGTACTGGATCAGTGGTGCTTTTTTCAGCCTGCGTGCATATAAATCTTCAGCTAAACTCTACGAGCAAAGACTCTCGAATTTATCCATTATAATAAATTCTGATTCACTTTTGACTTGATTTGTGAAGTAAATAAAAACACGAAGGAGTTGCTGAGTCCACAATCTAGTTTTTGTAGCAATCAGATGATAAATTATGTTAATTTTTATTTAAAGGAGAAAAGATAAACTTGGTTCATCTAAACAACCTTCTAATTCAAGTGCTCCTGTTTCCTCTGTGCAGCTCCCCACTAGACTGGTCTAAAAGCTTTAGATGTTCCCCAGCGATATAATGTCTCCCTCTCTTATCTTTACTGGGATTTTTATTATATTTTGCTAAGCATGGAGTAAATCTTCTTTCAAGTAGATACCACAGTAAAGTTATAAAAGTTCTCTGAGTAAGGGTGGCAGGACTAAGGCCTAAATCAAGGCATGCCATTTTTCTCAATTGTCACTTCTAATATCGTGCTGCATTTTTCTTTCTGCACTGAGGTAGTCTTAAACAAACCAGTCAAAGGGAAATTTTCTTCGTTCTTAGAATGAGTAGAAATTTGCTACACCTGGTTTGTATTGACTCTTGATTAAAAATTCAAACCTTTTCCATAGGAGGAAACTGAGTCACATGGGCTGTTCTGTCGAAGATTATTAAGTGAAAGATTTTGCACTCTGAGCTGAAAGAATCATGTTTATTGATACCGCAGGAAGGAGGAGAGTAATGAAAGAGAGATGACTAGAAGTATGAATTACAATGTTAGGGTTTTTACTATTCCTTCCCCCACTCTTACAGGTGAATAACTTACTCTGGCACAAGTACATCATTATCCCATTAGACTAGCCAAAATGTTGAGGGATAAGTTCAACAGTCCATTAAAAGGCAAATTTTGATTTATGATATTCTGATGTGGACTAGTGGGAAAAACAGTTTATTTTGTAAATGGCTGAAAGAACCCTCACAGTAATCATTTTGTCCGAGTGTGGATTTGAATAGTCTATTTGGTAGAGGTCTTGTGGATCCTAAATACAGCCCTGTACTTGGAGGCAATACTTTTTATTTGGGAAGTGCTCTGCCCTGTGAGATATGTTGATACTCTGTTTTGTGAGTTTAATCCATAAGTGTGGTGTTTTCACATGCAGATATTAATGCAGATGTTGCTTTTTTGCAGTATATGGCTGATTTCTTTTAGTACATTGAATTAGAATAAAATATAATACATAGTATACCATTCTTCAGTAAGTATTTAGAATACTTCCTGCAGAAATTATTGAATGTCTGTATTTTCTGTTAGCCTCATATGTAATTTTATTCTTTTTACATATGGATGTAACAAGTCCATTAGATTTTTTTTCAAAGGCAGGTTAAAATGAAGAGGCGTACATGTAGGAATGCGTGGCAAGAGAAGATGGAAATTGAATGAAGTGAGCAATGAGCTTTCTTGCACCATCATCTTCTGTGAGAAGTTATCCTTCGTTAGGATGGATGCAGCTGTGTGTGTATTTCCTAATGCAGCAAGTATTTATTGATCTGAAACTTCTCTCATAAACGAATTCAGTGGCACCGATTTTGGAAAAAAAAAAAAAAGAAAAAAGAAAAAAAAAGAATAGAAATAGAAGAGATAATAGGCTTTTTTATTTACTTTTATTTAATCAGAAATATTCTGAATTTGTTTTCGATGATGTACATCCTGAATAGTGTGTATCTTGTCTGAGCTCTTTATCATTATATGTCTGTCTTTATTATTATCTGCGTCCCTTTATCTGCCTTGCATTATTTCTTAAATTTTGTACCTTAGTGTTCCACACTAATTTCTCTCAGTAAAGTAGGAAACTGCGGTATCTTACCATTCAGACAGGCAAGGGTTTATTGTCAAGATTAATTTGTTAGCTAATGCTTCTAAAGCCCTCTGTAGTTGAAAAGTGTTGTTAAGCTCTTAAGCCTTGTTTATTAAGATGTGTGTTTGCTATATTCCCACTTTACCTCAGGAACTTGCATGACCAAATCTTTCCTGGATGGATAATACCTCTGGTTTACCTGGTTCTCAAAGTTTTTTTTTTTTAATAGAATCTTTGTAGAAAAGGTACCATCATATCTGCTTCTTTTGGTAACTTGAGATCTGGGGAGCGAGAAGAAGTTAATCCCCACGATCTGTACTTCTTGGATGTACACAGATTGTAAAACATAAGCTTAACAGCATTTTTAGAAACTAACAGGAGTCAGCAAAAATCTGCAGACAGTATCGTGAAAAGAAGCCAGCATATCTGACTCATGCCAACGCTGCGTGCTAGTTGCACTCCTTTGGCACATTGCAAATCGTTGTTCTCGCTGTTGAAATCACTTGGAGCTGTAGATGTCCAGTTTATCTGAAATTTTCACTGTGAATATTTTGTACTTTCTAATTAAAACAGAGGCAATAGGTGGGTACAGTACTAGCCAAGGACTCATGACACTTGACTTCATTAACCTGATCTGCTAACCGCTTCTTTTGCAGCACTGGCTGCTGCTGGTTTTATTCCTCCTGTTCCCATTTCTAAAATGGGAATGACACCCCAATTGTCATCCTGCTTGAATAAATGTGTTGCATATTGCAAGGTGTCCTGCTTCTGTAAGAAAGATGGTCATAAAAGTACATAATTAGTGCTATTTAGGTGGTCCGGCATCAACTTATTTCCGTTTATGGCATGCCTAAGATGATCATTAGCAACCACTAATTACCTGATAATCACCAAGGCTGTTAAGATTTCAAGCAGGAGTAACATAGTTTTCATTGCAATTATTCTGGCTTGCCACAAACAGTAACAACTTTTTTTGTTATTTACCAAGCCACTTTTCTTGCCTTAGTATCCTCCTGGATTAAACTTTTATCTGTTGTGAATATATGTCAGATTATGTGGGAGAGGATCACTCATATATCCTAAGGAGAACATGGAACATGTCTGAAGGAGATTTCACTATACTGTACACATGGGGAAAAGCTTTGTGGTAACTGAAAACAGAATCTGGTCCTTATAGTCACTTTTGACTGATTAGAAATACATGAAGGATTAATTGGTTTGTTGCATGACTAAGAGTATGTCTCAGGATATACTCTAAATGTCTTTGGAAGTGATTAGGTACCCAATTTCATCCTTCTTTGCACCAGTGTAATTTCAGCAAAATGAGTATCAGTCCGCTATCATTTAAATCCTGAGTGCAAGGATGAATCCACATAAAATAATTTCTGATTAAACACATACAGGTTTCATCGCAACGGAATGAGTCATCACTGTCAAGGCCCGATTGTAAAAATTATATAAAATAAAATGTAATACATGATTGTATTAGGCTATACAGAGGGGAATAGTAAGATATCACAAAGAAACCATGCGTGATATCAGATGTGGTCATTTGTCTTCCTTTTAAATGATAAGCTCTGACACCACTTCATTGTCCGTGCCCCACTGAGCAAGTGTCCATGTAAAAAAGAACTTCTTAATGTGCCAGAAGGCATTGAAAAATGTTCCCCCAGATTAGGAACAAACACAATTTTATGTAATATGGAATTGTAAGGAAGAAATACTTTCCTTTTCAAAATACTGCAACGTCTAGTAATGTGCAGGATAACTGTAAGTGGCTTTCACAAATGTACTTTTTTTGATTTTTTTTTCTCTTAAGCAATTAGTTCTAGAGCTCAGCACTGCAATTTGGAATGGTAGGAATGATAGAAGTCAAATATTTTAACCCCTCATGAACAACCGAATAATTAGTTCACCTTCTGGTATGAAATCTTGATTCTTCAGGTAATTAGGTTTAAAATCGGCCAGAAATTTACAGACAAACTTTATATTTTTTTCCAGTGAAGCTGGGTTTACACTGAAAGATGATGTTGGTAATTTATGGGGACATGAGGTGAAATTGTGATGTGATAGCTGCTTTGCTATTAGAAACACTCGGCCAGTATCTTTACTCATCTGCTATGTAAATATTCCTAGCATAGATACACTCTCCCAGTTTGCAAAATTAGGATTAAAAGCACCCATCGCTTCCTTGCATGGATGGCGAGAGACACAATTAACAAATGGCCGTAAAGAATATTGTAGTGGATGTATAAAAAAATGCTTTCCTTGCAGATATTTTGCTGATAGTGATTTTTCCTTTCGTAACTCCATTTATTTGTAGAATAAAATACTTTTATGGCCTGCAAAGTAGTTTTGCTCAAAAATGCTCAGTTATTTTTGTAGATATCCATGCTTCTACAAACACTTTATACATCCAGTAATGATGCTTTCAGCTTCGCAAACACAAGTTAAACATCGGTGATTAAATATTTTGTTCCACATATCTAATTACCTGGGGCTCTATTTCTTTTTAGTGAATAGTATTCTACTGTACAATTGTCCCATTACTCTCCATGGGAATAATCTGTTTATAGAATAAAGTGCTGATCAGTCTTTTAAAAAATCTAAGTTAAAATTAAGTTATCTGATTTTAAAGCTAAACACTTGAAAACTAGGAAATGCAAGATATTGAAATTGCCTTATGGCCTTGAATTATTTTCCTTATACATCTTCATTGTGATCCCATCTTCAGATACACAAGATCCCATCATAGATACATAAGAATTATGCTTGCATGTTCTTACATATTAAAAAGCAGATTTTAACAAGTCTTATTTTCATTATTTGACTTTACAGCTTTTATGATTTTGACTTAATAAGAGTTTTTTTCTATAGCTAATTATTCAAAATGCAACTCTAATGTAAGACTAACATGACAGGTGCATTTTGTAGATAACTTTGGTAAAGCTGCAAAGGACATACCTTGTCTCTGGCAATGAAAATCTAGTAATAACTTCCACTACATGGAGAGATTGCAGAAGCATCTGCCTCTGAGAATTGAAAGTAAGGTATTAGCCAAAAGTTATTCTTTGAACCTAAGAGCTATGGTAAAGATAACCTATGCAAAGAGATGTTTTTGAGATATGTTTGGATGTTTTCTATTGCTAGGACATTGTTTCACTGCAGAAAGAGAAATCGCTTGGCTGATTCTGTGTTTTTTATGCTGTGCGACTTCAATAACAGGTACAGCCCTTCACTGGGCAAGAATTATTTCCTACCTGGGATTTTTCCTGAAAATTAACAAGCAGGAAATGTCAGCAGTATACCACAGAAATACTGACCATTCTAGTTACGTATGTGAGTAAGAAACTCATGCTTCTTGTGTGTCTAGCTCTATATTTAATCTTGTGGTGATTTGGGGAGAAACCATATCCAAATTTAAGAGATTTTGCCAATACCTGAAATTTTAGATTTCTGTGTACCAGATCCAAATTTCATATGCTGACGCTTAATGACGTGTATTTGGATAGAACTTATTCAAAGCTTTCTTAATGGCCAAATAGATAACATCTGCAAAATGACTCATTCAAAGACTGCTTAAAATAAAGTAGTTCTTCATTACCTACTATGAAACATCCCTACAATATCTGCAAACTAATAAAATAAACCTGTTTTTTTGTCTTTGAACTTGCAGTATTGTAGGCGTGGTTTAGTCCAAAGTCCTTTAACAAATACATGATAGGCAAATATAGACTGTATGAGGTACACAGTTTTGTTTGTTCTTGTGGAATGGAGCTTCTAATTCAACAGTAATTTAGATAGATTCCAGTTTGTGGTTTGTTAGTATGTGATTTGACATGGACACACAACCTCCATGCGACATTTCTTTCACCTGGGAAAATTGGATAATGAACTAATGAAGGTTTTCTTGGCTGATAATGCTGTCTATTTTCAGAATGGAGCAATTACACAATCTTTTTAGCACTCAGTGTCTATCTAAACAAAATCAATGCAAAAATAAGTTCTATTTACAGTGAAGTATTGTTATTTTTCATTGTTTGTGTAGTTCTCTGAGAGTCTGAAATGATGCTGAAATGATGCAGTAAAAAAATTCACAGGAGCTTTAAAACCAGCAGTTTAATGGCCACCTGATTTTTCTCTCAGCTGAAGTAATTCACCACTATTTGTCTGCCTCCGTACAAATGTAATGCCTTGTCATTGCTACGCTCACTTTTTTTAGAAGAAAAGCTCATTCTGTACATCTCAAAACTAGACATGGTTTGAATTCACATGGTTTCAAAGTTATAAGTTAGGGCTGGATTAAAGCTTCAAAGCTATTTATTTACAAAAATAAACCAGGAGTTTCAGGGTCTGTTTTTTCTATTCTTATCCAGTTTTCTGCTCCATCTGTGAATTCTTCAAAAGGGCATAGAGAATTCTTTGGACAATGCTTTCAAAATGTAATATGCTGTGTAAGTGCTGATTTTTGCTATTACATATCAGAGCAGAATAAAAGTCTGAATACAAATTGCTATTAGGATCATGGTAAAGACGAATGCCTATTCAGGCCATCAGCTGCTTCGCAGACTTTAACCTACAAATTATGGTAAGGAAAATTCAGATTAAATATACACAATGCCTTGATAATACAACTAGGTGACTTGTAGATTCATTCTCTAAAAGTTTTCATGGTACTTCTGAACTGTCAAGCTTCTAAATTTGTATTGAAGAGAAACCTGAAAGAGCAAAAGCTCTCACCTGTATTACTTGGGAGCTGGACAGTACTTTTTCTATTGCTTAACTGTTTTCTTTCCAACTGTTATATTATTAAAAAAGAAAAAAAAAAACAAAAACCTTTTCATTTTTAAGTTCACTTAGAAGGTAGAAGTATGGCATGGTGTCATAATATGATTTTCAATATATCATTTATACTGTAGACTTTGACTTTCAGATTTTTGGATCAAATACTGCATGAGTTAGTTCATCTGAAGGAATTATCACTAAATTACTCTGATACAACATATTCCCTGGAAGCATTCAAGGTCAGATTGGATGGGACTCTGAGCAACCCAATCTAGTTGAAGATGTCCCTGCTCACTGCAGGGAGATTGGACTAGATGACCTTTAAAAGTCCCTTCCAACCCAAACTATTCTACGATTCTATATTTTCTTACTTAACTTCTGAAGACTTCTTTCAGTAGAAGATTTGTGGATAGTTTTAAAGGCTTCTATATATGACATCTTTGTTGCCAACCTACTCCAAAGAAGTACTGTGATGATGACTTATGTCCACTTTTGTCTTAGGTCACATCTTTTAATGAAATTAAGCTTGACCTTTTCTGTTATCATGCTATGGGACAAAATAATGCTAAAACTACAAGGAAATGGTCTGTCATACCTGATTTTTGTGTGGTGGTAAAAGAATTTCAAAAAGTCACAGAAATTATGTACAGAAAGGAATCTGTTGCATCATTTATTATCTCTCTGATGCATTCCTGAATATAATTTCTAATATGGCTGAATTTATTGTGTACAATTCAACGAATGTTTCAGTATCTCAGACCAGGTGACTGAGTGTTCCTCTATACATACCTCAAACAGCAGCAGTGCATGCATCATATATGTTCTTATTAGCATAGTACTTGGAAGCTCCAATCAAGAAACAAAATCCATATTATTATGGATTCTGTATGAGACAGAGATCCTTAGACAGAAAGTTTGGCATGGAAACAGCATCCCTCATAACAATAAAGCAATACAGTTTATGTCTCCTGAGGGTTTTCTCTGATAACACCTGTAGGGGAACAAATAATGGCAGGGGTAATATTATGTATATTAATGTGAGTGCACCTCTAACATGATGCAAGACAGCCAAATCACTTTCTATATTTTTTTCTCCTGTGTGTTCATTGCTGTCCTCAATGTAGGACAAACATACTTGTAATGCAGGGAAACATTAAATGGTTTACTATGGTTTAGTACTCAAGAGAATGGTGTAACCTCTGCCATAGATGACACCATTAGTGATAGGTAGGACAGAACGGTAGTTTGCCCAATACTTAGTACAAGGCTCTTAGTCTTTTGTAAATGTATGTTGTCACCCTTTAGGACTTCATAAAACTTCGTAGATCTCTCTTATCATTCTTATCCTGCAGATGTTTTTGCATGTGAATATTTCTGGACAGTCCAGTTGTGCTACAAATAGTAAAAAAAAAATTGTAGGACTGGGCACAGCTAGTTTATTATAGGAGCTAGGTGCATTAATTTATTACAGTACATCTAGTATGGTCCCGTTCTGTCTTCAGACTATGCTCAGTTGAAGAGACTTAAATTTCTGTATCTCAGCTTCAATGAATTTTTGACAGCTGTTCAGGCTGACATCCTTTGTATGAGTATGCTGGGGTTGCACTGGTTTTGATGGGAGTAGCATGTGATATGTTTCAACTGTTGATACATGCTTTGCCTTATTTCTATGTGTTAGCATTATTATTTATATTATACAACAGTATTATACCTTCCCATTACGATGTATGGTAATAACTAGTAGGATATTCTGTAACTGCAGAAGTACAAATGATTGAATATTAAATCTACATGACATCCAAAGAAAAAAGCACTAAGCTTTTCAAAAATATACACTATACTTCAAACCTAAGTTTATAAAGAGTCCTTTTATAAACTGCTAGTAACTGTGTGACCTTAGGCATATCACATGGTTATCTTTGCCTTAGCTAATGGGTCTGCACTATGCACAACATTACCATTCTGCACCAAGCCAGGCACAACGACTTGCTCTGGATCTGATTTCCAGTAAGTATTGAATCATTTAATCCATAGTCTTTTAAACTATGGGGGAAATGCATAAATGTAGATTGCAAAATTCATGTTGATGTCAGTAAAGCCATAATTTTGCCCTATACAGTTTGAAGTTATTTTTGTGACATTAAGGTACATCAGACTACTGCATGCATGTGTTGGTCATATACAAATTTCCTCTGTGTGCCTTTAGTTCTTCATTGAGCTGAATGTAAATTCATTATCTTCCATGTGTTTTCATATTCATTTGCCTCTTGCCTCTGTATAATTAAAGTTAATATCTACATAAACATTAGTTATGTACACTCAGCAGATGAGCTAAGTGTAACTACTGACTAGTAGTTAAAACTAGCTTGTAGGCAAATAATAAGGGTTACTTTTGAGAAGATTCAGAGGTATTTATGCAGTTGCTCTCTGTGCTCTGTGTCCGCATTTATGAGTATTTAAAATCTTTCATGAGGACTGAGCATTTTCT